>NC_092641.1:43501658-44182033 GCF_039555335.1 Amphiura filiformis
CGTGCACAGAGTTTTTATGCCTTGATTAATCAAGAATCATGTCCAAGGTGAGCCATCCTATAAGTCATAACAAAGGTTAAATCCAGAGGCTTCCGTTATAGGTTAGCCAATCCCCTCCGCTTAGTGGCACTTTAGCACTAATTAAGTAGTTGAGAACCCCCGATCTAGAAGGTTCGGAATGATACAAATATTAAATGGAGAGGTGGTATTTTGGCACACAGTGCTGGAGAGGCATGTCATTATTAATGTTACCCTTCCTGGGGCATATAATTCCTACGCCATCTCTTAAATCTATCACATGTCCCATTTTCATACTTATCCTTTTTTTTAAATAATGGCAAATAATTGGCTGGAACCATTCTGTAATCTGCTATATAAAACACTTCAATAAACCAACAAGATATTGCAATATGAAATTAGCAAAGTTTAATATACATATCTGCAACAATACATGCAAAAAAATTAGAAAGCTTGATAAAAAAAAGAAGATAAATGAGAGCAAATAAATGGGTCTCATGTCAAGTGGAGTAACCCTGCATGATTTTGTATTTTCAAATCATGTGCTTTAACGCGCAGGATATATATATATATACAAGCACAGATGAACTCAACATAAACCACATAAGCGGCGCTTACAGCACTCTCAACTTAGTACGGTATAGCTAGCTCATCAATCGATCTGATGTTGAAAATACTGATTGCAACCACCCCAGCATGCATAGCTGACTCTGAAAATTCACTCGTTAGTAGAATGTCAACTGTGATCCATCCAAAAGAATGAAATTTCACTCCCCTTAAAGCACTCCTTTTTAAGGCGAGTGGGTTGGCTGGAACCATGGTTTTAGCCATTTAACTAAGTAATTGTAGTGTTCTTTTTAATATTAACACATTGATCTTTTAAGAACTAGTGTCAAGGAAGCCAATAATCATTTACACATTATCTTGCTTTTCTTGTATCATGTATCAAAACATAACTTTTAGGTGTTTTCTCATTCCTGAGCAAAGCCATGGGACGGAAATGACACCCCTTATATCATGCTTTGGGATCTCTCTTTATAGAACCTATTCCCCTTGTGTCACAGCTTTATTTGTCTATTGAGTGCAAATACCACTAGGTCATAGTCCCCTCCAACTTGTCTTAAGAGTGAAATCCCTTTTTAAATTTGCTCTAAAAATTATAATAAAGAGCAAATTTCAAATCAACAGTGGGTTTTGTTCATTTAACTCATTTAATAAATGAAGTTGTTAACATGAACAAAATCCACAGTTGTAATTAACATTCCTAACCTAATTAACCTGTTCCCAGATTTAAAAATTGCAATTCACTTTGGAATTGGATTAATCACTTTTCACTTTTAGAGTGAAATTACTTGAAATTGAACTTGTTTACTTTTCTAGAAAGTAATCACAGCTTTAATGCTGTAAATTCAAAGAAACCCTCTAATTATTATTATGTTCCATACCTATTTGGAGCAAACCTTACCATGCTTACTTTTGGGTAGTTGGTACTTGTGTATTATCACAGTATGAAAAGGTAATAGTCGCTCCTTATAGTATAATCATGGAACCATATTTTCAAAGACATTTTTCTATGCGGTAGAAGTTTGTACTACATGTATATGTATTAAAGATTCTCAGAATAGAGAAGGCTTTTTACAGTGTGCATCATCATGCAATGAACGTTTAAAATGAGTCACATTACACATGACACATTATGTTTTAAAGGAGGATTTCGTGATCCTAGCATCCTCTCGTTTGCGAGTTATGTATGATGTGTATTTAACTGCTCCATAGACAATGTGTTGTAATTTCGTTCTGGTATACAGAACGAAATTCACATTCACAATATCTTTGCTAAACGAATTTATCTGCAAGATATATTTTGTACATAAACATTATGTAGCCAGGGGTTTCCAGTAATATACAAATCTCATCTTTTTTTTGACAAAAGTGGGGGGATGAGGTTGTGGATCACGAAATGCCCTTTTAAATAGTGGATTAAAAAAAAAAAGATCCAAACTTGGCATTATACCGAATTGCATTATATCTGTGTTCAAAGAGTAGTGAAGGCCTTCTCGATATTCTAGTATGTTGTTCGTACAGGACCTACAATACATTCTTAACCTATATCTTGCAATGTAGCATTTTTTGTAACAATTTTGATATTTATTGGAAAGCCTGCCTCTTCCAAATACAATGGATACTCAGATACTCTTGAAATGTCCAGAATGTGTAGTTTATGACTTGTTATACAATGAATCTACAGATTATTAGGATCTTATGTTGAATTTTGATGTGTCATCCAAGAAATCTGATAGGTATCAATCATTTTGTTTAACATTCAAATAATATGGTGAAAAACATGATGTAGGTCTATATTTCGACATGTTTGAATTTATAGCAACTCCAAAATTATTTATAGTTAATTGTACAAACAACATACATTTTATCTAGCACTTTTTTCTTTGATGGCAAGTTTCTTTGAGACACGAATCAGAAATCAATAATAATCTTAATGACCAGCCGTCCCTTATTTGGGACAATAGTCGACGTCTAATTTAACATTTCCCCATCACTCCAATGTGATATGGAATCTATTATAACTGTTGATGTCTATACATAGTGCAGTAAAATCATGTTTAAAGACTACAAATGTTAACATAATCAAGAGGAATGATGTCATCAATATTCAATTTCTGTTCATTATTTATTCACATTAATGTTATTTAAAGTATTATTATAACCATAGATAAGTGATTCTCTTACTTCAAAAACACACAAATGCATCACCTGTTTTTATCAACTCAAAATCAATATTGGCGACATTAGACTCATTCCTCTTTATCATGTCACAGATAGATCACGCGTATGAAAAGATTTGCATCAGCTTCCTGTACAGATAGGTTTTAAAATTCACCTTTTAGCACATTCTCTCCTTTTTTTGAAAAAAAAAAATTAAAAAAATGTACAGCATTTATGGTTTTTGGTCAAAGGAAGCGGACATAAACTGTTTGTTTTTGGCCTTATCGAAAATGTGTAGTGGTCCTTATTGTTCCTACAGAATTGTATAGGAATGGAACATAAAAAATCCTGTAAATATGATATAATTAATCTTGAAACTTTACATCCCTGTGTTTATTTACTAGCAAATTATAAAATTGATGAAAATATTTCGATAATTTGGCGTAGGGAGAAAGTGAATAAACTAAACCATTACATTCATCATAGCTTTCTACAGTATTAAAAAATGAAAAGTGAGGACCTTAAGTGTAGGGCGTAACTTTTTTCATATCCCTTCATTTAACTGTCACTACTCAATTTTCAAAATGTATTAAAACCCACAAGACCTAATCATAAAGCTTCAAAAGGTGAATATCATCATGATACAAAATACTAAAGTTTGTTGGTTTATATAAGGCGAAAAAAATAAGACTCTAAACACCGTGTATTGATATAGAATGGCATGCACGCAGTTGGGCACAATGCTAATGCTAGTTTTGCGTTGCGTAATGCGTAACCGGCGCACGCTTATGTGAATTTTCATGAGCGTGTGTTGGAACTTTATTGACACGTGCAGTAACAAAAGCCGAATAATTTCCGTCTCATATAAGCCAAACAAACTTCATTAAACAAATTTATGAATGTGATGGTTCATGGACAAAAGATGGATTGCTCCCCTTTATGAGACAGGCGAAGAAATGGAACAATCCATCAAAATTTAATTGATTTTTAAGAAAAGTTTATAAAAACTATTATCAATACCTTCTTCCCAATTTATAGGTATACTAACATATTTTGATATCCAGATTTAAAATTGTTTTCAATCATCAGATCATGCTCCAGCTTCAAATACAGTACACCTCAGAACAAATAGTTTTCAGAGTGCTACAAGTGCAATGAAAGTGTTGGAGGTCTTCAGTACCCCTTTGCAAAGAGAGCAAGATTCACAATTTCTACCATTTAGAAGAGGAAAGTTCAAACATGCTTCAAAACCTTCTTACACATAAATTTGTCCATAATCTGTGATAGAAGTATTGGTTTCCTGCATTATCATACCATGAAGTTTCATAAACAACTTTGTTGATCTTCTTCTTTTTTTTTTTTTCCAGTTTGGATAACTCAAGTCCTTCAATCTTGCATGATATGTTTGTGGGTTGAACTCTCTCAACAAGTCCATGTGTCAATGTGTCCTTTTCACCTGTAAGGGAAAAAATAAAAATAAAATTATGAAAGGTTAATAGTGAGTGCAAACATTTAACTAAACAAAACAAAACAAACAAAAATAGGGCCGACAGTCCTGAATAGGTAAATACAAAGATATGGGTACATGTAATTGCTCAATTGAATATTCAATCAAAAGCGATTGAACTTTTAATCTTCTGCCGTCCCTAATTAGGTTTCAAATTGTTTACAACTGTAATTTCAGTAGCGATTCAAGTTTGGAGCAAATCTTTTTCGAATGAACATAATTATGCAACACATACCATTTGGCATACATAAGGAGTAACACATGATTGGATAGTGAAATCAGTCAACAAAAAGAGTTAGAGTCAAACAAAAAACCCATTTCAATCTATTTAAATTGATTCCTACCATCAATTGTTAAAAGATTGAAATATTTCAAACAACCAATTATTTAGAGAGTAGTGAACAACCCTATATCCCTACCGCGTTTTTTAAATCGAAAAAAGGCTACACAGGTGCGAGATTTTTTTTTCTCATTCTTTATGGGGTTTTTTTTGTTGCCGATTAGTGGCCCAGAGCCACCCAAAAGGTAAATTCAGCCCTGAATAAACCAGATCTCAGTCTCAAAGTATTGCGAATGACTAGGAATCCTAAAACCACAATTGACTTGTTGACTTGTTGAATGGACTATAATAATCTGACAACCCAAAGGTTACGCATTTGAATGCACAAGGAAGTGCGTTCATGAATTGGGGAAAAGAAAGAATTGTTTGATTGTGTTCAATCTTGATCAACAACATACAACAGTAGTGTAGGCCTCGAGAGTATCAGACCTGATGGTCTTGGTCATGGCTCTCCTGGTCTCGCGTCCGGTTCGAGATTTAAGAAAACATTAAATTTGACTACAGTTCTTGTCTGTTCTAATCTTAACAGATTTGTTGGAGTGAAGAAACATTTTTTTTGTCATTTCACATATTTTTTAAATATTTTTCCTTATATCCCATTGACCCCCCTTCCTGCTTGGTTGTTAGCAGACAATCTAGACTTGCTTTTGCCACATATCACTGCAATTACCAATATGTGTCCCTTGAAACGGTTGTGTTCCCCAATGCTCTGAAATCTGCCCTTGTTACGTCATCCTGAAGAAGTCTAGTAACCCAGAAACAATGAAAAATTACAGGCTTATTTCCAACTTGGCGTTTCTAAGTGAGGTCATAAGAGCGCTGCACTATGAAGCAGTATGTTGAGCATTTAAACTCTAGCAATCTATTTGGTCCTTCTCAGTCGGCGTACAGGCAGTATCATAGTATTGAGACTGCTTTAACTCGTGTGTATAATGACATCCTCATGGATCTGGACAAGCAAGGTGGTGAGACCAGTCTGGTCCTCTTAGACTTAACTGCAGCCCTCGGCACCATAGACCATAAGGTATTCATTAATCGTCTGAAATCATGCTATGATGTTGGAGGAGTCTAAGTGCCCTTGCTGATGGTGTGTTGTCTCATCCTGTAGAGACTGATTATGGTATGCCACAGGTGAGAGTGTGTGGTCCATTTGTTTTACTCTCTATAGTGCCCACCAAGAGAGCATTATTGAACATGGACTCTCCTGTATGAAGTTTGCAGATGATTCTCAACCTTATATCAGTTTCAATGTCAAAATTAGGACAGTGCTATAGAGAAAGTGAGAATTGTGTTAAGGACATTAAAACATGGATGTCCTCTAATTTTCTTGTTTTGAATGACAGCAAAACAGAAATCATTCATTTTACTTCTTGTTTTGCGACGCCTCGCCAATTACCTTCTGTCAGTGTGGGTAAAGCTGCTGTCAATCAGTAAACATTATTTTTCATCAGATTCGCCTTCGCAAATAATAAAGGAGACACGTAGAAAAAGTGATCCCGCCTGGGAATCGAACCCAGGACCTCAGGTATCTGAGACCTACGCCTTAACCACGGGAGCTTCATGATTAGGCTGGTTGAAATTCGAACCCATAAGCGGTTATTTAAGCGGCCCTAGCTACTATGGGCTATTTGCGGGGGGAGGAGATAAGTTTAAGGGGTACTACACCTGTGGTAAATTATGACTATTTTAGCATTTTTCTCAAAAATTAATAACACACTAGTAACAAAAAAGTTATGTATATTATTGGGGCAAGGAATCCAATTACTTCACTGAAATATCAGTGACTCAAGACAAGCGGTTCAGTATATATGATCGGAGTAAGTGCGTCCTAGCGGTACCTCTTTTCTTATCATAAATAACGAACCGCTTGTCTTGGAGTTACTGAAATTCCAGTGTAGTAATTGGATTCCCTTGCCCCTATAATATACATAACTTTGTTACCTCTAGTTATTAGTTTTGAAAAATTCAAAAAATAGACACAAATTTATCGAGGGTGTAGTACCCCTTAATGACCACTTATGTGTTTGAATTTCAACCAGCCTAATCATGAAGCTCCCGTGGCCAAGTGGTTAAGGCGTAGGTCTCGTAAACCTGAGGTCCTGGGTTCAATTCCCAGGCGGGATCACTTTTTCTACTTGTCTCCTTTATTATTTGCGAAGGCGAACCTGATGAAAAATAATGTTTACTTAAATAATTCCCGTCGATCATGCCACTGTTTTTCCGTGCAAATTTCAACCAGCCTAATCATGAAGCTCCCGTGGCCAAGTGGTTAAGGCGTCTCGTAAACCTGAGGTCCTGGGTTCAATTCCCAGGCGGGATCACTTTTCTATTTGTCTCCTTTATTATTTGCAACCTGATGAAAAATAATGTTTACTTATATAATTCCCGTCGATCATGCCACTGTTTTTCCCTGTTGTCAATCCTACACCACAAATCAGGAATCTTGGTGCTGATTTTGATCAACATCTTAGGATGGACACTTTGGACAGCATGTCAAAATCCTGTGCTGCGGCACTACATAGAGCAAGATTGGGAAGCTGCGCAGATTCTTTCCTCAATTGGGAGCCAGTGAAGTTGATCGCGTAGAATGGGGGAGTTATGTGATCCGCTTTTTGGTAAGAGAGATTAGGCGGCGCTCATGTTTTGGATTCTCTGAAGCTTGTTGATGTCTAATACTGTGGGCGCCCCTTGCAAAATCTGCTTTTCTACACCTCCGTGTTTCCTGACAATATGGCCAAAGTACTTCAGCTTTCTCTCCATTACAGTTGCTTCTGATGGTTAGACTTGTACCAATCTTGTCGAGGATCCAGGAATTTGTTCTCCTGTCTTTCCATGTCACTTGTAGAAGCCTCAGGACTGTAACACCACATCTCAAAAGCATCTACTCTTTTCCTGATAAATATTATCAGCAAATTAGCTCATGAATAATTAATGAGCTCTTAGCCAAATATAATGAAAAAATATTTTGATTTGCATTTTTTTTGAAGTATATGAGTACATCAATGTGGCATTTTCATGCTGTTTTTAAAAAATACACTGCTGTGTTACTACATATAATTGAAAGAAAGCCGAGTTGATTTGGACTATATTATAATTAAAGGACCTTTTTGGGGCTATTTTTAGGGCAATATTTGGCCTAAAAATGGTTAAAATATGCAAGTTTCTGACATTTTAAAATATATTATGATGTGTAAATGGTAGTTATGTTACAAAAAAAGGTTTTTTCTTGATAGAGAAGGGATAAATTATCAAAACTATTCAAAAGATAAGACCTTATTAATTTTGTGTAAATATCATTTTTACATGCATGAAGCCATTTCGTGCCATATGGCATGGAATTGATGTGGGTAATAGAATAAGGTTAAAACCATTAGGCCTATGAAATAAATGCTGTGTCAGACAAAGGCCTTTGAACATGGCAGAAGTTCCAAGTCAGCAAAAACATGAAATCCAGCGATACTGAGGTCTTTATCACTGCTCAGGCCCCAAATCATCATATTGTTTAACGGGTGATCTCCAGTATAATAGCTACGAGATCTGCCCTAGGTTATGCTTTTGGCAACGAAACTCCAAATATTCCATATTTGAACCCGCATGACAAGATCCCCACTATATTGACAAAAAGATCTAGGCCTATATCTCATGCTCTGTCGGGGCCGGGAACTTGGGCCGTGGAATACCCGGGTTTGCATCAGTTTGTATTGGATATTTGCCCTTGGTGGCTCATGATTTTGCCCGGGAGGGTCCGGGACTGGCCAGGTGTTTACCCTGGACTTGAACTTTTAAACCCCAAATCCCGGCCTTCCTTGGGTACCCAGGGCCAGGGTTGCATTGATGTTCATAATTGTTGCTTTTGTTAATTTGCTTGTCAGCATATTGAGATGTTTTTTACGTTTATGTGCTCTATAAATGTGTTCTAATAATAATATATCTGAAGTGACTAATGGTATTTGGGTAAGTTTGCTATTCCAAAGGTTTGCTATTCTGAATGTTAAGCTATTCGAAGGTTCACTATTCGAAAATAAAAAGTTCTCTATTGTGAAGGTTTTCTATTCTGAAAACAGAAAAGGTTCTCTATTCCGAATATGGAAAAAGTTCTTTATTCCGAATATGAAAAAATTGTATTCTCTATTCCGAAATTGAAAAAAGGTTCTTTATTCCAAATCAAATCACTGTGCTCTCTATTCCAAATACGACAAAGGGTTCTCTATTCCGAATATGAAAAAAATGTTCTCCATTCGAAATCTAAAAAGGTTCTTTATTCGAAATGAGTCACTGTGATCTCTATTCTGAATAATAAAATGTCCTTTTTTTTCAAATCTATCATTGTTGAATGATGTTGTGCCCTCTTGCAAAGTCCTTTGGGTTTGGAGGTATGATATAGGCCTGGGCGGTATGATTTAGGGTGTTTTGGCATAGTTTAGGGTTGAACGATATGCCATTGGGTTTTGACAGTGTGTTTGTCTTTACGGAATGAGTTGTGAGAGCACGTAAAAGCCCCATTAAACCTTGGACCATTTTTCTTACCAGCTTGCGTCTAAAACTCTCTATTTGGTACTCTTTATTTACGAAATGGAATGGAGGCGAAATGTCCTGTTTCCCTTTAGTAGAGATAGCAATAACTTCACAGAGCCATCAGCTAACCCCAGTATATAGCATTAACTTTACATAGCCATTAGCTATCTTCAGTAGATAGCAATGACTTCACATACAATGTAGATATCACCTATCTTCATCAGATAGCAAAGACTTCACATAGTCATCCGCTAATATCAGTAGGTAGCACTGGCATCACATAACCATCTGCTATCTTCAGTAGATAGTGATTTACCATAGCCATCAGCTATCTTCAGTAGATAGAAATGACTTCACATAGCCATCAGCTAACCTCTGAAGATAGCAATGACTTCACAGAGTATATCTTAAATAGATAGCAATGACTTCATATAGCCATCAGCTTTCTTTAGTAGTTGGCAAGGACTCCATATTAGACATCAGCTATATCTTCAGTAGATAATAATGACCTCACATATAAATTTTCACCTAACATCAGCAGATAACAATGACTTCATAGAGCCATCAGCTATCTTGAATAGTTAGCAATAACTTCACATGGCCATTAACTAACATCCGCAGATAGCAATGACATCACATAGCCTTCCAGCTATCTTTAGCAGATTGTTTCAGTAATACAGTAATCAGTTATCTTCACCAGATAGCAATAACTTCACAGAGCTATCAGCTATCTTCAGTAAAGAGAAACACCTTCACATAGCCATCAGCTAACCTCTGCAGATAGCAGTGACTTCACAGAGCAATCAGCTATCTTCAGTAGATAGCACTGGCTATCAACAGTAGATGGCACTGACTTTACATAGCAATCAGCTATCTTCAGTAGATAGTAATGATGTTGCAGAGCAATCAGCTATCTTCATTTGATAGCACTGACTTCACATAGCCATCAGCTATCTTCAGTGAACATTAATGACATATCATAGCCATCAGCTATCCTCAGTAGATAGCAATGGCTTCACAGACAATCAGCTATCTTCATTTGATAACACTGCCTTTACATAGCCATCACCTATCTTCAGTAGATAGCAATGTCTTCACATAGCCATCAGCTATTTTCAGTAGATAATAATGACATCTTTAGTAGATAGTAATGACCTCATCATATAGCCCTTAGCTCTCCTCAATTCAGTAGATAAAAACCAAAAATTGACAAATAAAATGGTAAAAAACATAAATATTTGGCCCAAATTTTGTCATTTTCAACATTAAAATGAATTTATATGAAAAGATCGTAGCTTTATTTGACACCAAAAGACATCAATAGCTCACCAAATACTGATAAAATGGTCAAAATACCAATTAGGATTTTTTTATTTTAAAATTGAATTAAATTAAATTAAATTATTGGCAAGACATATTTGGAATCTGAAGAATATGGTCTCTTAGGCTAACCATGCAAAATTGTGGTTTAAGTCACATTAAAGATTTCAAAACATTTGAAAAACCAACAATTAAAAATGGTAAAAAACATGATTTTGTCTTCTTTTAATATAGGTTTTCTCAGTTAATTTAACACATTTTTTGTTATATTTAATATCCCGTTAAGTTTGAATTCGTCCTTAAAATTTGGAAGTGTCTATTTGTAAACTTAAATTTCGTCTTTGGTCAAATAAATTCATATTTTGATCAAAAAGATTCATACAGTGTTCATTTGATTTAGTCCTAGGCGCATTGAAATCGTCTCACCTGCTGCATGGACAGTACTTGCACAAATATAATTCGTCTTTGTTCATTAATTTTCATGCTTTGATCAAAAGCAATTAAGTCCTCCATAATGCATTGTAGGCCTTCATTAATTACATCTTAGATTTCAACCACTGGTATTGAGTTCTCCCTAGTGTTATTTCGATTCAGAAAATGAATTTCAATTCAATTCAGATTCAGATTCACCTTCTTATATATAAAATCATTTTGATGCAATTTCAATTCAGTCTTCTCTACTTTAAATCACTTTTTTAGTCAATTCCAATTCAATGCATTGAAATTAACTGCTAACCAATTTCAATTCCAATTCACAGTATTTGAATTCAATTCCAATTCACAGCATTTGAATTCAATGCATATTCAAATTCAATTCTTATTACCAACACTGATATATTTTACGGGCATTTGGCTAAAAAGCAGTTCAGGAGAATGTTCATTGTAACTGATAAGCTGACAATACAGGTGAAATGGTAGCATCAAATACATGTTGTATGCATTTTCGATTCAATGAATTGAATTGAAATGAACAAAAAATACATTTCGATTCAATGCATTGAATTGAAATGAAAGAATAAAAACATTGAATTAAATGAATTTAATTGAATTCAAATAAAAAAAACCCATTTCGATTCACTTCACTGAATTGCACTGAAAAATGGCCTAAATCAAATTTAATTCCTAATCCAATGCATTGAAATAACACTAGTTCTCACCTTGCTGATATAAATCCGAACAGGCGTGTCTAAAATTATTCTGACCAAATAACAGTTGTCACAATATATAATATGGGGAGCGAGACAAAGAGGGCCATACAACCACATTTGAAATATATAATGATATAAAAATTAGAAAGAAACAAAAAACTAAAAAAAAAAGAACAAAAAAGAAAAAGAAATAACGAAGAAAGAAAACAAAATAAAGAAATATGAAATATATAAAAATGGAAAGATAAACAGAAAGAATGAAAGAGAGAAAGACAGAAAGAAAAAGAAAATATGCAGGCCTACTTCTACATGCTTTATGTTAAAGAGCGAAATTAAATGACCGAATATGAAAAGATTTGATCACAGACGAAATATATTTACACATTAAGTTGATAACCCCTACAATGGACGAAATTTAAATACATTTTGACGAAATTAAATGAACATTGTATGAATACGTTTGATCAAAATATGAATTTATTTGACCAAAGACGAAATTTAAGTTTACAAATGGACACTTCAAAATTTTATGGACGAATTCAAACTTAACGGGATATTAAATATAACGAAAAATGTGTTAAATTAACTGAGAAAACCTATATCAAAATTACTTTATACTGTATTTAATCAAATACTACACAAGATAGCATGGAAATATCGGCATTTTTGAAACATCTTGGATGAAAAAAGAGGTGTGGGGGCCATTATTTGAGGGGGCCATTATTTGACAAAATATGGTATATGAAAAAGATTTATTGTCATAAACAGTTGCATTGCTTTAATTTGACACCAACAAGACATTAATAGCTTGCCAAATACTGTATAATCAAAATATATACTAATTTTGAGGATTTTCCTTTTAATATGGAGGTTTTGTTAAAAAAGTGTATCACCCCCCATGGCCAGTGCTTTGGCAAATAAGAAATTGATTTTTGCATTCTCTGGAAAATTCTAAATAAGATAGACCCTGTCAGAATTTTGCACTTGAAGGGGTACGAAAAGTATGTTAAGGTGTAAATATGCATGATTTGCGCATTAAAGTAATCCTCGGTGAGCAGCAATTGAAGAAAAAATCGGTGTTCATATCAGAGAGATTTAAGTCCGGTAGTAAGGCGTTCCACAAGGAGTACACCCCTCCAACCCCCACCCCACAAAAAGCATTATTGAATACAAAACAGAATTCTTACCTTGTCAACACAGCCCGATCATCTGGGCTACTAAATGTGCAATACATTCTTTGTCATTCATGACCTGCCCCTCAGCCCTCACCAACTGAAGATGAAAACTGTATCATCATCAGACACAATCATCTGAGTAGAACTCAGATTGGTTGGATACTGTACCTGTGAAAGTAAATTTAATATAGGCATAACTAATTTAAATATCTTGTCAATGATAAAATAGAATGTTGCATAGTGTATAAATGAACATAAATGTATACAATATAAATTTATAATTTATATATTGTGTCACACATGAGCTATCTACAGTAGATAGCAGCATTGCTGACTATGAACAAATATAATGGCCTACAGACAGATAACTTCGATTATATTTATAAATACATATTTATAAATTATGCACGTGACCCATGGACGTGACATACCAAGACCACCAAGTGTGACCAAATCCTCATGCTATTGACCACTGTACAGGATAGGAACTTTTCAGATAAATATCATCAAAGTTCAGTCAAACTTAAATAGCAAATTTATTACACATTGGGGGATTTGAATTTTGATATGTTATAAAAACAATGGAAAGCGTTTACAATAATATCACAAAGTTGAACAAAGTAGACAATTGTTGTGGCTAAATCTGGTGTCATGTACCGCCTTTGCATTCAGAATGTACAGGAAGACCAGGTCACTTCCAGACTTCCTGTCTACAAGCTGTTATGGCAGCACAAATGTGGTCTGATCAGATGCTTGGTTTAAAAATACGTATTTATGAAAATAGTCGAAGCACGCTGACAGAAGAATTGAGAAGAAAGCAGGAATTTAAGCAAAAATGTATAGTACAAGTGATTCTGATTTACATGAGTGCGGGTGTGTATGTGTATAAGTTTAGGAGTGCTCTGGTCAACATGGTAATTTATATTGAGCGCGATCAGATGGCTGTCCCTATGAACAACACCCCTTCTGTACATGTACCGGTAATCTAAAACCCTGATGTGACTATACTTCATTATAAGCCCAGACGATCATGCCAAAGGTATTTGAGCAGCCTATAATCACATGTCATCTGACCAGAGGATAATTTAAGCACTACCCAACACTACACTGTGGTCAACTTGCGGTTAGCACTGCTCCATAACTGAATAATGATCAGTAGGACATTCTTCGTATTCAAATTGCAATTCGATATGTCTGATGTGCTCTCATGTCCCACAAAAAACCATATCCCTTAAAGTAACTCTTGAGTTTTCTTTTGTTTTATGACGTATCGTTTGTCGAGTCCGGACTCTGGGCCACTTTTTGTCCGACTCGGCTCGGACTCGGACAGAAAAAGGATTCAGACTTAAAGCCGAGTCCGGTCCCAGTTCACTACAGATAAATCCATACAAATTGTGAAATAATTGTCCAAAAATGTCAAATTCAATCTAATTTTGATTGAAAATTGATTGATTTCACTTATGTGCCCATGTTCCTTCATGTACCGTACTTGATTGAGGGCTGTCAAATCTCTCAAATATCTATCCACCAAATTATTTAGGTTTCTCTGTCACCATCATAAATGAAATAAAACAGGTCTTGATAATTAATTATTCATAATTTATAAAATAAAAATTGACTCAAAATATCTGAAAGTGAATACATGTAGGCCTATTTGCAGAATAAAATGGTAAACTGGGAAAAAATTTCAACACATTATCTTGTGATGTTTCTGAAGGGTGATTTGTTTTTATTATAATTATAGATAATGATGTTATTTTTCTATAATTTATTCCCCCTCTGAGTACATTGCCCTTGCATGTATGATGCACAAACCTATTGACACTTTCCAGGTCCCTGCATACATGTGAGTTGAGTTCCATGTAGTGTGTTTTGCATACACACCCCCACAAACAACCCACATGACCGCTGTATGACACTTGTAGTACTACTGTGTAGGGGTGTATGTTGGCTTTTAGATACCAGCGAATGGGGACATGTTCTGGTCTAAAACCAACCAAACAGGGACATCTGATGACGGGGACAAGGGATCGCATTCTTGTAAGTCTGCATGTCCGGGGGACACCTTATCCCTTTGGTTTGGACCCCTTAAATTGTTGGTGATGTGAATTGTAAAAGAAGAGAGAAGAAGAGTCTGGCTACATAAACATTACTGAGGGTTATTTTCCTCAGGGGGAGCACTTTAATATGAAATAGATATGGGCCTATAAGTGTAGGTATGGCACTTTCACAGTAAACATGGTAAAAGCAAATTTAAATAATGGGGTCATTGGGAGAGAGACCGACTGTTTGGACCTAACTAAATTAGGTGGGCATTGGGCGAGAATATGACTTTTCTAGTTCTAAATGCTTTCAAGTTGCTTTTATTTTGACATAACAAAAGCAGTGATAAATGAGAGCTTGACTTGGCACCCCAGACCCGGACTTGGCTCAGATAGATACAAAGGGACTCGGCTCTGTCTTGGATAAGGTGGACTGGTGTACAAGTCTCTCAAAGTTGTTATAAATCGTATGAATTTACAGATTAACAGCTATGTATGTAATGCATCATAGTTCTGATTTCAACTTACTTGACTGCTGAATTCAGGGTTTTTAATATACACCCATTTCCCCAAGTTGAGCCAATTTCAGATTGCTTGATAAGTGGTCAAAAGGATGCCTGTTGTTTGTCTCCGTAAGCCCTTCTGACACTTCCTAGTATCTCTTCAACATTTCCCTGTAAATAACAAAAAAAAACACAACAATTACATGTATATGTATGCCATTTATTCTTGGAAAGAAAAGAAATATACTTAACAATGCATATGATACAGTATTTAACACTAAACGCTTAAACAGAAAACGATTAAATGTCAAGTAAGAGGGTATGTAAATTTAATAACATTTAGAAAATATTTTTGAATTCTTTTTGGCAAAACAATCTAAGACAATGTTATCAAGTGTTGACAAAATGTTTTTCAAACATGTTTCCTAAAATGTTTTACAATAATATTTTTACAACATTTTTTGTATTGTTTAAAGGAGTATTTTGTGATCCTAGCATGCTCTTATTATGACATTTGTCAGTAGATATCCACGAAAAAAGCTTATTCCCAAAATTTCAGTTGATTCCGATTTTGCGTAAACTTGTGAGTTATGCATGATTATGTGTATTACACTGCTCCATAGACAATGTGTTGTAATTTCGTTTTATATCATGATTACAGTGACTTTTGCCGTGTGATAGCTTTTATTATATCATGATTACAGTGACTTTAGCCATGTGATAGTTTTTACTTTGACTGCTCTATTTCACTTGGCTCGCCTGGTGAAATAGAAAAGTCAAAATTTGACCTCATGATATATTTTGTACTATCACACTCATAGGCAGGTAATATTTGTATATTATATCACTCATACATAAATTCTAGACAGTTCATTGGTTGATTACCATTTATCATTTTTACTATCACCCTCTCCGTGTGATAGTCTTTACCATCATGTGCTCTGCCGTAGTGCACCTGCGCTAACCCGTGCGCTGACTCTTGGACTCGCCGATTTAGTTATGGGGTGGACCCCAAAATGTGAAGTATATCACGACAAAACATGGTGTTATGTTGATGAAAAAATGTATTTCCTACCTTAAATAGTATTTTAGTAATAGAATTTATGCATGAGTGATATAAAACAAATATTAACTGTCTTAAATTTGTGTAATGGTCGAAATATAATCACTCGGTGAAAGATGTATTGTTCCATTCAACTCGCCGTTCGGCTCGTGGAATGGAACAATCCATCTTCACCTCGTGATTATATTTAAACCATCACACTCATAGACAGTTAATATTTGTATACTATCACATGGCATGAATAGTAAAAATATATCAATTGGTCAAATTTTGACTGATCTATTTCACTCACTACGGCTCGCCTTGTGAAATAGAAAAGCCCAAATTTGACCTCATTATATATTTTGTACTATCACACTCATAAAGGCATGTAATATTTGTATGTATACTGGTATACCAGAACGAAATTCAAATTTTAAAATATCTTTGCTAAACGAATTAATCTGCAAGAAATATTTTGTACATAAACATTATGTACCCAGAGGTTTCCAATGATATAAAAATCTGAACTTTTTTTTGAGAAAAGTGGGGGGATGTTGCTGTGGATCACGAAATGCCCTTTTAAGATGTTTTGAATGCATTCAAAAATATTTTTGGTCTAGCCTGGACTCTTACATAAATGTTAGTTTTGACATGCAAAATGTTGCCTTTTTCTGCAATTAAGTTAAAACATTTAACTATCTAGTTACCTTTAGGTGTCATCGGTTGCAAAATAGACTTAAAAGTAGATTAGAAAGTACTTTCAAGAGCACTCTCACTCAGAAGGACAATGAAAAATAAAACTTTAGCCTGTTACCATGGCAACAAGCAAAATTTTACAATATCACCCAAAGTGATAGTGTCCAATTATCTTTCATCAAAAAAAATTAGCCAAAGCAAAAATTTCTTCTTGACCGATCACGCTGAGGGTAAATATTTAGGTGCACTAATTACCTACTGCAACTGATTGAGAAAACAATGTGAGGATCAGTATAATTTGGGAGGGTAAAATAACGTATAAGCTGTAAAATATGCAAGTGTCTGTCATGTATAACATACAAATTTCAAAAAAAATTTAAAAATTTGATATACGAACATCAACTCATTTCTTTATTTTTTAAATGTGTCTGTCAAAAGTAACATAAGCAATATAACATACATAAGTTTGACGAACACCACTTCACCATTGATTATACCATCAAAATGCCTTCTCCACACAAAGTGATGTTGTTACAAAGCTGGGTGTCAGGTGTGGCTAATGTTGCATTGTTATATCAACCTAGTTTAGTAGGAATTACAATACCATCTTGCGTGTGTTATTGTTTGACAGACATTTTGAGGCATGTTTTAAAATTGGTATATGTTCAAAATTGTAAATTGAATGTACTATAGAGAAAAAGTAATTTTTAATAGTTTTACCCTTTAGTTTTTGGTTTTAATCATTGTTCAGAACAAAACTGATGGCCTACCTAGATCAAAAGACATAAATAACATATAGGCAAGACTAAATTTCAAGTGTGTATAGGTTTGGCAAACTGGCCTTGCCTATTTTGGTATTCATAGAAAATGTTATTTCCTATTGTAAAAGGGGCCTACATGTACTGTGCAATGTTACAAAATCATGCTGTGAAAAGAGGTTATTTTGACAACACCATCTTTGTTCAAAGAGGTATTTTGACAACTATTTTTGTGGCGCCCTCTACGGAGGCGCCACAATATATAGGCATGATTTTGAGAAAAGCTTCTAATTTCACTCTTGCTAGATTGACTTACGCAATTGTTTTGCTAAAATTATGCCCAGCTCAGAAATAAAACCACAATTTGCTTGGATTTTATTTTATTGTTGTTTTCTGATATGCACGGGATAAAATGGTGAGCGTATATTCTTTGTTTAAAATACAAAATTAGGATTTATAAAAACACCAAATAAATCCTGACCTTTGTATCGTTCAACCAGTTTACCGTGTGCCTTAGAACCCGATAGAGCGGTGACATTTGACCATACACTAGGATCCACAACATGCTCATCTATCATGGGAACAGTTCTTAAACCCTAATACATTTGTACATTCATCCTTTGAAAATATGGGTACACAAACTCATACTCTGCAACTTGAGGTCAAATTTTGCACTATGATTATGTAATTGAGGTTATTGGACTATGCCATTGGGATGAGACTCTTGTGGTCCGTAGTGATAAAATCAATTAACGAGGCCTCTTAAACTGATGGCTTTTGTTTGCTAATTACCATAGAATCTATATAGCGGTTATTCATTGGATTAAGGGCTGGGGTATGAACGTTTGGACAGTATTTATTGTGGGACATGAGAGCACATCAGACCTATCGAATTGCATTCTGAATCTGAAGAATGTCCTTCTGATATCAAATAATTTTGATTTTTGAAATTATAGCGTAATACACATTTTATGGCAAATCATTAAAATTTATATTTTGATATTTTACAGTACTCGAAGTAAACTTTATAAATCTGATGATTTATACTTAAAGTGTATGTAGGTGCGATGAAAAGCCGACGATCAATTGAAAATTTTGACCTTTCGTATTGAATATATTGATTTTTTTCCCAAAACACAAAAAAAAATTAAGTCTTTTTTGGGAAAAAATCCATATCTTATATGAAAGTTCAAAATTTTCAATTGATCGTCGGCTTTTCCTCCCAGCTACATACACTTTAAGAATATATCATTAGATTTATGAAATTTACTTCGAGGACTGTTATATATCAAAAATTTGAAAAATATCAATTTTTTATATTTTGTCATAAAATTTGTATTATATCGTGATTTTCAAAAAATGAAAAATATTTGATATCAGAAAGACATGCTTCGTATTCAGAATGCAATTCGATACGTCTGAGATGCTCTCATGTCCCACAAAAAATACTGTCGAAACGCCATAAACGCTCATTTTAGATCCCTTAAGTAAATAACTAAATCCTGTTATCTACCCAGCAATGTTTGCTTATCTTAATAATTGTAACACACTGTAGTGTACTAAATGGCAAGACAGAAAAGGCACTGACAGAAATTTAGAGTTTTAAATTAGAGAGTTGACAGGAAGTTGTAAGAGTTAAATTGTTATGGATATGATTGGTGTAAGCGCGAAAATGTTGAATGTCAGATCAAAGTCATCCGAGGTGAATTAAGTAATGTCAATCACAAATTGTTACAGGTCATTTGAGGTGGACTAAGTTTATATTTGGATCATCTTCTACACTTCCCTAGAAAATCATTATAATACCAAATCTACACACCATGGATTTCACCATATCACGTCCAAGTTCACATTGGGCGCCACATTCCTTTTTTAAAGGAATTTTTATTTAATATAATAGTAAAGGTCATGCATCATGAATTGGGAGCAAAACGAGACACATGCTCAAAATTAGAAAAATAAACACGCTTATGATTGTAGTTCATCTTAGATTCGAATTGTCGGAAACCTAATTTTTGTTATTTCATTATAAAATGTCCAAACACACTCCTCATCAGTAAAATTAAAATTAAAAATGTTAATTAAATGTTATCCACAAAATTTTGTAAAATGGAAACTAAAAGGGCTGGACATACACATGTTTGTTTGTTGTTGTTTTTGTTGTTGTTGTTTGTTTGTTTTTCTTTCAGTGAAGCAGCATGATGCTTACTGCCTAATGAGAAGAAAATGACATGTGTGCTGTTTGAGAATGCCAAACCCATTTAGTAGTGGGTTCTTAGTGATTTGTTCTTGTGCACTTCTGATCAATACATTGGTATAGCTCTTTTGACTTTTTATTTGACGCTTTGACATGTATGAAATTATGACCCATGCACCTATAACAGAGATGATTTTCATTTTGGACTTTACTAAGTCCAGATATATTTTAAACTTGAAATTAAATTCACTTTGTGTAACAAGTATGATTTTGAATGTCAATTTATTATCCATTCCAAAAGAGCACCCCCTTCCAAGGCTATATGATTAGGATTTGGACTAAGGTTAGGAATTGATATAGGATTAGGGTTTGCCTGTTAAGGGTATGTTAGGGTTAAGGTTGGGATTAGGGTTAGGTTAGGGTTAGGATTAGGATTAGGGTTAGGATTAGGGTTAGGATTAGAATTACGGTTAGTGTTATCGCCCATGTTTAGGGTTTAGGGTTATAGGGTACCGTATGTAGGAGGGGTCTGCAATTACCTTGGATAAAATACAGTTGTTTGTGTGGGTGTGTGTACATACATGTATGGCTATGTGAATATAGGCCTGTGATTCATATGAAGAATGTGCATGGTCTTTTTATAGTACAAGGACAAATTGGCCAATGCCAGAGGCTATATGCATACCAATGTGTGTACATCTACAAATGAGAAATTTTTGGTGGTTTGCTTTTCATTGCAAATTGCAGTCATTTGAAATTATCGCAGTTTTTTAATTGCAACTTCCTACACACAAAATGGCGTTTAATTTACTCGCAACATTACTGGCGTCTGGTAAAGCCGTGAAATTGTGCCTATTTAGAGGATATCTCATCATTTGTATAATGTACATCATCACTATACTTGTCCATGTTATCAAAGATATGGCTATATGCAGCTGTGAATTTCAGCCCCCCCTTATGGCCAGGGTACCACGGGGATGGGTGGCTGGGACTTATACCAGGGCTAAATTTCAAAAATGTTAAAACTCCCGGCCAAGTCCCGGACCGACAGGAAACAACACATGGCCGGCCCTACAGGGACAAATTTTGTGTCAATGCCCGTCTGTTATAATAAACTGCCCGGCTATTTTTTCCGGGTACTCTGCACTGCAGCCAGGGGTTGGAGTGGGTCAGGGACTCAGGGTTTCAATTGACAAGTGCATTATCAACAGTCTTCATTTTCACGTGCATGAAATCTATAAGCTTAACTACTGAACATACGGGCCTATGCACCCCCCCACAATCATAATTACCTCACATCACTAGTATCACAGGGTCAGGCTTTCAATTGACAAGTGCATTATCAACAGCCTTGCATTTTCACGTGCATGAAATCTATAAGCTTAAATACTGAATATACAGGCCTATGTACCCCCCCTCAGCACACACACACAATCATAATTACTCACATCACTAGTATCACAGGGTCAGGCTTTCAATTGACAAGTGCATTATCAACAGCCTTGCATTTTCACGTGCATGAAATCTATAAGCTTAAATACTGAATATACAGGCCTATGTATGCCCCCCCCCCTCAGCACACACACACAATCATAATTACTCACATCACTAGTATCACAGGGTCAGGGTTTCTAGTGACAAGTGCATTATCAACAGCATTGCATTTTCACGTGCATGAAATCTATAAGCTTAAATACTGAATATACAGGCCTATGTACCCCCCAGCACACACACACAATCATAATTACTCACATCACTAGTATCACAGGGTCAGGCTTTCTATTGACAAGTGCATTATCAACAGCATTGCATTTTCACGTGCATGAAATCTATAAGCTTAACGTACAGGTCTATACCCCCCACAAACACACAATCATAATTACTCACATCACTAGTATCACAGACATTCAAATTCCATCATGAAATCTATTCGGCTTTCACAGTACACTGATTTTCAAGTTCAAACGCTAGCTCTTCAAAGGTGCTGAATTCGACCATCGTGCAAATCGCCAGATATCGTATGAGGAAATTACAATAGGGCGCACATCACTGAAAATGATGCCAGTTTTTCTCTATAAAATGCTAATTAAAATCATTTAAACAATTTTGATATCTGCCATCTGTGATACACTTGTAGGATTTAATATTACTAATCATTACCAATCCAAATTTATGCAAATTTCTGCTCATTTTAATGCTTACTTTTAGAATCTATGTTTTTTTCTTAGAATAAAAATAAATTAAGATTTGTTCCAAGTCTACCATGTTACAATACTGATAATTCAATAAAAAAACTTTTTAGACTGCAACAAGTCTGTCCTAAAACATTGTATTTATTTGGATAATGAATAGGAAATTCAAAATCATATTTGCTACACAAAGTAAAATTATTTGAAGTTTGAAATATATAGTGGACAAAATAAAGTCCAATTTGAAAGAATTTAATGTTCTAAGGTGTATGGCTCAAGGCTTGGATAGCAGTTATCCATGTTTGACCAATGCATGCATGGATAGCCCTAGTGAAATGGACATTGGATAGCTCTTATCCATAGTGCTGAGTGACCAGCATGGATAATTGCTATCCATTTTGCCTCTCAGTTTACATGTGTTTGGCCCAAGGCTTGGATAGCTCTTATCCATCCCAGTGCTGACCAGCATGGATAATTGCTATCCATTTTGCTTGTCAGATTACATATTAGTAAGGTGTATGGCTCAAGGCTTGGATAGCAGTTATCCATGTTTGACCAATGCATGCATGGATAGCCCTAGTGAAATGGACATTGGATAGCTCTTATCCATAGTGCTGAGTGACCAGCATGGATAATTGCTATCCATTTTGCCTCTCAGTTTACATGTGTTTGGCCCAAGGCTTGGATAGCTCTTATCCATCCCAGTGCTGACCAGCATGGATAATTGCTATCCATTTTGCTTGTCAGATTACATATTACAACAGAGATGATTTTCATTTTGGACTTTACTAAGTCCAGATATATTTTAAACTTGAAATTAAATTCACTTTGTGTAACAAGTATGATTTTGAATGTCAATTTATTATCCATTCCAAAAGGAGCACCCCCCTTCCAAGGCTATATGATTAGGATTTGGACTAAGGTTAGGAATTGATATAGGATTAGGGTTTGCCTGTTAAGGGTATGTTAGGGTTAAGGTTGGGATTAGGGTTAGGTTAGGGTTAGGATTAGGATTAGGGTTAGGATTAGGGTTAGGATTAGAATTACGGTTAGTGTTATCGCCCATGTTTAGGGTTTAGGGTTATAGGGTACCGTATGTAGGAGGGTCTGCAATTACCTTGGATAAAATACAGTTGTTTGTGTGGGTGTGTGTACATACATGTATGGCTATGTGAATATAGGCCTGTGATTCATATGAAGAATGTGCATGGTCTTTTTATAGTACAAGGACAAATTGGCCAATGCCAGAGGCTATATGCATACCAATGTGTGTACATCTACAAATGAGAAATTTTTGGTGGTTTGCTTTTCATTGCAAATTGCAGTCATTTGAAATTATCGCAGTTTTTTAATGGCAACTTCCTACACACAAAATGGCGTTTAATTTACTCGCAACATTACGCGTCTGGTAAAGCCGTGAAATTGTGCCTATTTAGAGGATATCTCATCATTTGTATAATGTACATCATCACTATACTTGTCCATGTTATCAAAGATATGGCTATATGCAGCTGTGAATTTCCAGCCCCCCCTTATGGCCAGGGTACCACGGGATGGGTGGCTGGGACTTATACCAGGGCTAAATTTCAAAAATGTTAAAACTCCCGGCCAAGTCCCGGACCGACAGGAAACAACACATGGCCGGCCCTACAGGGACAAATTTTGTGTCAATGCCCGTCTGTTATAATAAACTGCCCGGCTATTTTTTCCGGGTACTCTGCACTGCAGCCAGGGGTTGGAGTGGGTCAGGGACTCAGGGTTTCAATTGACAAGTGCATTATCAACAGTCTTCATTTTCACGTGCATGAAATCTATAAGCTTAACTACTGAACATACGGGCCTATGCACCCCCCCACAATCATAATTACCTCACATCACTAGTATCACAGGGTCAGGCTTTCAATTGACAAGTGCATTATCAACAGCCTTGCATTTTCACGTGCATGAAATCTATAAGCTTAAATACTGAATATACAGGCCTATGTACCCCCCCCCTCAGCACACACACACAATCATAATTACTCACATCACTAGTATCACAGGGTCAGGCTTTCAATTGACAAGTGCATTATCAACAGCCTTGCATTTTCACGTGCATGAAATCTATAAGCTTAAAAACTGAGTATACAGGCCTATGTGCCCCCCCCTCAGCACACACACACAATCATAATTACTCACATCACTAGTATCACAGGGTCAGGGTTTCTAGTGACAAGTGCATTATCAACAGCATTGCATTTTCACGTGCATGAAATCTATAAGCTTAAATACTGAATATACAGGCCTATGTACCCCCCAGCACACACACACAATCATAATTACTCACATCACTAGTATCACAGGGTCAGGCTTTCTAGTGACAAGTGCATTATCAACAGCATTGCATTTTCACGTGCATGAAATCTATAAGCTTAACGTACAGGTCTATACCCCCCCACAAACACACAATCATAATTACTCACATCACTAGTATCACAGACATTCAAATTCCATCATGAAATCTATTCGGCTTTCACAGTACACTGATTTTCAAGTTCAAACGCTAGCTCTTCAAAGGTGCTGAATTCGACCATCGTGCAAATCGCCAGATATCGTATGAGGAAATTACAATAGAGGCGCACATCACTGAAAATGATGCCAGTTTTTCTCTATAAAATGCTAATTAAAATCATTTAAACAATTTTTGATATCTGCCATCTGTGATACACTTGTAGGATTTAATATTACTAATCATTACCAATCCAAATTTATGCAAATTTCTGCTCATTTTAATGCTTACTTTTAGAATCTATGTTTTTTCTTAGAATAAAAATAAATTAAGATTTGTTCCAAGTCTACCATGTTACAATACTGATAATTCAATAAAAAAAAACTTTTTAGACTGCAACAAGTCTGTCCTAAAACATTGTATTTATTTGGATAATGAATAGGAAATTCAAAATCATATTTGCTACACAAAGTAAAATTATTTGAAGTTTGAAATATATAGTGGACAAAATAAAGTCCAATTTGAAAGAATTTAATGTTCTAAGGTGTATGGCTCAAGGCTTGGATAGCAGTTATCCATGTTTGACCAATGCATGCATGGATAGCCCTAGTGAAATGGACATTGGATAGCTCTTATCCATAGTGCTGAGTGACCAGCATGGATAATTGCTATCCATTTTGCCTCTCAGTTTACATGTGTTTGGCCCAAGGCTTGGATAGCTCTTATCCATCCCAGTGCTGACCAGCATGGATAATTGCTATCCATTTTGCTTGTCAGATTACATATTAGTAAGGTGTATGGCTCAAGGCTTGGATAGCAGTTATCCATGTTTGACCAATGCATGCATGGATAGCCCTAGTGAAATGGACATTGGATAGCTCTTATCCATAGTGCTGAGTGACCAGCATGGATAATTGCTATCCATTTTGCCTCTCAGTTTACATGTGTTTGGCCCAAGGCTTGGATAGCTCTTATCCATCCCAGTGCTGACCAGCATGGATAATTGCTATCCATTTTGCTTGTCAGATTACATATTAGTAAGGTGTATGGCTCAAGGCTTGGATAGCAGTTATCCATGTTTGACCAATGCATGCATGGATAGCCCTAGTGAAATGGACATTGGATAGCTCTTATCCATAGTGCTGAGTGACCAGCATGGATAATTGCTATCCATTTTGCCTCTCAGTTTACATGTGTTTGGCCCAAGGCTTGGATAGCTCTTATCCATCCCAGTGCTGACCAGCATGGATAATTGCTATCCATTTTGCTTGTCAGATTACATATTAGTAAGGTGTATGGCTCAAGGCTTGGATAGCAGTTATCCATGTTTGACCAATGCATGCATGGATAGCCCTAGTGAAATGGACATTGGATAGCTCTTATCCATAGTGCTGAGTGACCAGCATGGATAATTGCTATCCATTTTGCCTCTCAGTTTACATGTGTTTGGCCCAAGGCTTGGATAGCTCTTATCCATCCCAGTGCTGACCAGCATGGATAATTGCTATCCATTTTGCTTGTCAGATTACATATTACAACAGAGATGATTTTCATTTTGGACTTTACTAAGTCCAGATATATTTTAAACTTGAAATTAAATTCA
The DNA here is from genome assembly GCF_039555335.1 of Amphiura filiformis. Taxonomy (NCBI): domain Eukaryota; kingdom Metazoa; phylum Echinodermata; class Ophiuroidea; order Amphilepidida; family Amphiuridae; genus Amphiura; species Amphiura filiformis. The sequence goes on from NC_092641.1 coordinate 43,527,927, forward strand.
CTTTGTGTAACAAGTATGATTTTGAATGTCCAATTTATTATCCATTCCAAAAGGAGCACCCCCTTCCAAGGCTATATGATTAGGATTTGGACTAAGGTTAGGAATTGATATAGGATTAGGGTTTGCCTGTTAAGGGTATGTTAGGGTTAAGGTTGGGATTAGGGTTAGGTTAGGGTTAGGATTAGGATTAGGGTTAGGATTAGGGTTAGGATTAGAATTACGGTTAGTGTTATCGCCCATGTTTAGGGTTTAGGGTTATAGGGTACCGTATGTAGGAGGGTCTGCAATTACCTTGGATAAAATACAGTTGTTTGTGTGGGTGTGTGTACATACATGTATGGCTATGTGAATATAGGCCTGTGATTCATATGAAGAATGTGCATGGTCTTTTTATAGTACAAGGACAAATTGGCCAATGCCAGAGGCTATATGCATACCAATGTGTGTACATCTACAAATGAGAAATTTTTGGTGGTTTGCTTTTCATTGCAAATTGCAGTCATTTGAAATTATCGCATTTTTTTTAATTGCAACTTCTTACTCACAAAATGTCGTTTAATTTACTCGCAACATTACTGGCGTCTGGTAAAGCCGTGAAATTGTGCCTATTTAGAGGATATCTCATCATTTGTATAATGTACATCATCACTATACTTGTCCATGTTATCAAAGATATGGCTATATGCAGCTGTGAATTTCAGCCCCCCCTTATGGCCAGGGTACCACGGGGATGGGTGGCTGGGACTTATACCAGGGCTAAATTTCAAAAATGTTAAAGCTCCCGGCCAAGGCCCGGACCGACAGGAAACAACACATGGCCGGCCCTACAGGGACAAATTTTGTGTCAATGCCCGTCTGTTATAATAAACTGCCCGGCTATTTTTTCCGGTACTCTGCACTGCAGCCAGGGGTTGGAGTGGGTCAGGGACTCAGGGTTTCAATTGACAAGTGCATTATCAACAGTCTTCATTTTTTCACGTGCATGAAATCTATAAGCTTAACTACTGAACATACGGGCCTATGCACCCCCCACAATCATAATTACCTCACATCGCTAGTATCACAGGGTCAGGCTTTCAATTGACAAGTGCATTATCAACAGCCTTGCATTTTCACGTGCATGAAATCTATAAGCTTAAATACTGAATATACAGGCCTATGTACCCCCCCCTCAGCACACACACACAATCATAATTACTCACATCACTAGTATCACAGGGTCAGGCTTTCAATTGACAAGTGCATTATCAACAGCCTTGCATTTTCACGTGCATGAAATCTATAAGCTTAAATACTGAATATACAGGCCTATGTACCCCCCCCCCTCAGCACACACACACAATCATAATTACTCACATCACTAGTATCACAGGGTCAGGGTTTCTAGTGACAAGTGCATTATCAACAGCATTGCATTTTCACGTGCATGAAATCTATAAGCTTAAATACTGAATATACAGGCCTATGTACCCCCCAGCACACACACACAATCATAATTACTCACATCACTAGTATCACAGGGTCAGGCTTTCTAGTGACAAGTGCATTATCAACAGCATTGCATTTTCACGTGCATGAAATCTATAAGCTTAACGTACAGGTCTATACCCCCCCACAAACACACAATCATAATTACTCACATCACTAGTATCACAGACATTCAAATTCCATCATGAAATCTATTCGGCTTTCACAGTACACTGATTTTCAAGTTCAAACGCTAGCTCTTCAAAGGTGCTGAATTCGACCATCGTGCAAATCGCCAGATATCGTATGAGGAAATTACATACGGGCGTACATCACTGAAAATGATGCCAGTTTTCTCTATAAAATGCTAATTAAAATCATTTAAACAATTTTTGATATCTCCCATCTGTGATACACTTGTAGGATTTAATATTACTAATCATTACCAATCCAAATTTATGCAAATTTCTGCTCATTTTAATGCTTACTTTTAGAATCTATGTTTTTTCTTAGAATAAAAATAAATTAAGATTTGTTCCAAGTCTACCATGTTACAATACTGATAATTCAATAAAAAAACTTTTAGACTGCAACAAGTCTGTCCTAAAACATTGTATTTATTTGGATAATGAATAGGAAATTCAAAATCATATTTGCTACACAAAGTAAAATTATTTGAAGTTTGAAATATATAGTGGACAAAATAAAGTCCAATTTGAAAGAATTTAATGTTCTAAGGTGTATGGCTCAAGGCTTGGATAGCAGTTATCCATGTTTGACCAATGCATGCATGGATAGCCCTAGTGAAATGGACATTGGATAGCTCTTATCCATAGTGCTGAGTGACCAGCATGGATAATTGCTATCCATTTTGCCTCTCAGTTTACATGTGTTTGGCCCAAGGCTTGGATAGCTCTTATCCATCCCAGTGCTGACCAGCATGGATAATTGCTATCCATTTTGCTTGTCAGATTACATATTAGTAAGGTGTATGGCTCAAGGCTTGGATAGCAGTTATCCATGTTTGACCAATGCATGCATGGATAGCCCTAGTGAAATGGACATTGGATAGCTCTTATCCATAGTGCTGAGTGACCAGCATGGATAATTGCTATCCATTTTGCCTCTCAGTTTACATGTGTTTGGCCCAAGGCTTGGATAGCTCTTATCCATCCCAGTGCTGACCAGCATGGATAATTGCTATCCATTTTGCTTGTCAGATTACATATTAGTAAGGTGTATGGCTCAAGGCTTGGATAGCAGTTATCCATGTTTGACCAATGCATGCATGGATAGCCCTAGTGAAATGGACATTGGATAGCTCTTATCCATAGTGCTGAGTGACCAGCATGGATAATTGCTATCCATTTTGCCTCTCAGTTTACATGTGTTTGGCCCAAGGCTTGGATAGCTCTTATCCATCCCAGTGCTGACCAGCATGGATAATTGCTATCCATTTTGCTTGTCAGATTACATATTAGTAAGGTGTATGGCTCAAGGCTTGGATAGCAGTTATCCATGTTTGACCAATGCATGCATGGATAGCCCTAGTGAAATGGACATTGGATAGCTCTTATCCATAGTGCTGAGTGACCAGCATGGATAATTGCTATCCATTTTGCCTCTCAGTTTACATGTGTTTGGCCCAAGGCTTGGATAGCTCTTATCCATCCCAGTGCTGACCAGCATGGATAATTGCTATCCATTTTGCTTGTCAGATTACATATTACAACAGAGATGATTTTCATTTTGGACTTTACTAAGTCCAGATATATTTTAAACTTGAAATTAAATTCACTTTGTGTAACAAGTATGATTTTGAATGTCAATTTATTATCCATTCCAAAGGAGCACCCCCTTCCAAGGCTATATGATTAGGATTTGGACTAAGGTTAGGAATTGATATAGGATTAGGGTTTGCCTGTTAAGGGTATGTTAGGGTTAAGGTTGGGATTAGGGTTAGGTTAGGGTTAGGATTAGGATTAGGGTTAGGATTAGGGTTAGGATTAGAATTACGGTTAGTGTTATCGCCCATGTTTAGGGTTTAGGGTTATAGAGTACCGTATGTAGGAGGGGTCTGCAATTACCTTGGATAAAATACAGTTGTTTGTGTGGGTGTGTGTACATACATGTATGGCTATGTGAATATAGGCCTGTGATTCATATGAAGAATGTGCATGGTCTTTTTATAGTACAAGGACAAATTGGCCAATGCCAGAGGCTATATGCATACCAATGTGTGTACATCTACAAATGAGAAATTTTTGGTGGTTTGCTTTTCATTGCAAATTGCAGTCATTTGAAATTATCGCAGTTTTTTAATTGCAACTTCCTACACACAAAATGGCGTTTAATTTACTCGCAACATTACGCGTCTGGTAAAGCCGTGAAATTGTGCCTATTTAGAGGATATCTCATCATTTGTATAATGTACATCATCACTATACTTGTCCATGTTATCAAAGATATGGCTATATGCAGCTGTGAATTTCAGCCCCCCCCTTATGGCCAGGGTACCACGGGATGGGTGGCTGGGACTTATACCAGGGCTAAATTTCAAAAATGTTAAAACTCGGCCAAGTCCCGGACCGACAGGAAACAACACATGGCCGGCCCTACAGGGACAAATTTTGTGTCAATGCCCGTCTGTTATAATAAACTGCCCGGCTATTTTTTCCGGGTACTCTGCACTGCAGCCAGGGGTTGGAGTGGGTCAGGGACTCAGGGTTTCAATTGACAAGTGCATTATCAACAGTCTTCATTTTCACGTGCATGAAATCTATAAGCTTAACTACTGAACATACGGGCCTATGCACCCCCCCCCCACAATCATAATTACCTCACATCACTAGTATCACAGGGTCAGGCTTTCAATTGACAAGTGCATTATCAACAGCCTTGCATTTTCACGTGCATGAAATCTATAAGCTTAAATACTGAATATACAGGCCTATGTACCCCCCCCTCAGCACACACACACAATCATAATTACTCACATCACTAGTATCACAGGGTCAGGCTTTCAATTGACAAGTGCATTATCAACAGCCTTGCATTTTCACGTGCATGAAATCTATAAGCTTAAATACTGAATATACAGGCCTATGCTTACCCCCCCCCTCAGCACACACACACAATCATAATTACTCACATCACTAGTATCACAGGGTCAGGGTTTCTAGTGACAAGTGCATTATCAACAGCATTGCATTTTCACGTGCATGAAATCTATAAGCTTAAATACTGAATATACAGGCCTATGTACCCCCCCAGCACACACACACAATCATAATTACTCACATCACTAGTATCACAGGGTCAGGCTTTCTAGTGACAAGTGCATTATCAACAGCATTGCATTTTCACGTGCATGAAATCTATAAGCTTAACGTACAGGTCTATACCCCCCCCCCACAAACACACAATCATAATTACTCACATCACTAGTATCACAGACATTCAAATTCCATCATGAAATCTATTCGGCTTTCACAGTACACTGATTTTCAAGTTCAAACGCTAGCTCTTCAAAGGTGCTGAATTCGACCATCGTGCAAATCGCCAGATATCGTATGAGGAAATTACAATAGGCGCACATCACTGAAAATGATGCCAGTTTTTCTCTATAAAAATGCTAATTAAAATCATTTAAACAATTTTTGATATCTGCCATCTGTGATACACTTGTAGGATTTAATATTACTAATCATTACCAATCCAAATTTATGCAAATTTCTGCTCATTTTAATGCTTACTTTTAGAATCTATGTTTTTTCTTAGAATAAAAATAAATTAAGATTTGTTCCAAGTCTACCATGTTACAATACTGATAATTCAATAAAAAAACTTTTTAGACTGCAACAAGTCTGTCCTAAAACATTGTATTTATTTGGATAATGAATAGGAAATTCAAAATCATATTTGCTACACAAAGTAAAATTATTTGAAGTTTGAAATATATAGTGGACAAAATAAAGTCCAATTTGAAAGAATTTAATGTTCTAAGGTGTATGGCTCAAGGCTTGGATAGCAGTTATCCATGTTTGACCAATGCATGCATGGATAGCCCTAGTGAAATGGACATTGGATAGCTCTTATCCATAGTGCTGGACTGACCAGCATGGATAATTGCTATCCATTTTGCCTCTCAGTTTACATGTGTTTGGCCCAAGGCTTGGATAGCTCTTATCCATCCCAGTGCTGACCAGCATGGATAATTGCTATCCATTTTGCTTGTCAGATTACATATTAGTAAGGTGTATGGCTCAAGGCTTGGATAGCAGTTATCCATGTTTGACCAATGCATGCATGGATAGCCCTAGTGAAATGGACATTGGATAGCTCTTATCCATAGTGCTGAGTGACCAGCATGGATAATTGCTATCCATTTTGCCTCTCAGTTTACATGTGTTTGGCCCAAGGCTTGGATAGCTCTTATCCATCCCAGTGCTGACCAGCATGGATAATTGCTATCCATTTTGCTTGTCAGATTACATATTACAACAGAGATGATTTTCATTTTGGACTTTACTAAGTCCAGATATATTTTAAACTTGAAATTAAATTCACTTTTTGTAAAAAGTATGATTTTGAATGTCCAATTTATTATCCATTCAAAAGGAGCACCCCCCCTTCCAAGGCTATATGATTAGGATTTGGACTAAGGTTAGGAATTGATATAGGATTAGGGTTTGCCTGTTAAGGGTATGTTAGGGTTAAGGTTGGGATTAGGGTTAGGTTAGGGTTAGGATTAGGATTAGGGTTAGGATTAGGGTTAGGATTAGAATTACGGTTAGTGTTATCGCCCATGTTTAGGGTTTAGGGTTATAGGGTACCGTATGTAGGAGGGGTCTGCAATTACCTTGGATAAAATACAGTTGTTTGTGTGGGTGTGTGTACATACATGTATGGCTATGTGAATATAGGCCTGTGATTCATATGAAGAATGTGCATGGTCTTTTTATAGTACAAGGACAAATTGGCCAATGCCAGAGGCTATATGCATACCAATGTGTGTACATCTACAAATGAGAAATTTTTGGTGGTTTGCTTTTCATTGCAAATTGCAGTCATTTGAAATTATCGCAGTTTTTTTAATTGCAACTTCCTACACACAAAATGGCGTTTAATTTACTCGCAACATTACGCGTCTGGTAAAGCCGTGAAATTGTGCCTATTTAGAGGATATCTCATCATTTGTATAATGTACATCATCACTATACTTGTCCATGTTATCAAAGATATGGCTATATGCAGCTGTGAATTTCCAGCCCCCCCCCTTATGGCCAGGGTACCACGGGATGGGTGGCTGGGACTTATACCAGGGCTAAATTTCAAAAATGTTAAAACTCCGGCCAAGTCCCGGACCGACAGGAAACAACACATGGCCGGCCCTACAGGGACAAATTTTGTGTCAATGCCCGTCTGTTATAATAAACTGCCCGGCTATTTTTTCCGGGTACTCTGCACTGCAGCCAGGGGTTGGAGTGGGTCAGGGACTCAGGGTTTCAATTGACAAGTGCATTATCAACAGTCTTCATTTTCACGTGCATGAAATCTATAAGCTTAACTACTGAACATACGGGCCTATGCACCCCCCCCACAATCATAATTACCTCACATCACTAGTATCACAGGGTCAGGCTTTCAATTGACAAGTGCATTATCAACAGCCTTGCATTTTCACGTGCATGAAATCTATAAGCTTAAATACTGAATATACAGGCCTATGTACCCCCCCCTCAGCACACACACACAATCATAATTACTCACATCACTAGTATCACAGGGTCAGGCTTTCAATTGACAAGTGCATTATCAACAGCCTTGCATTTTCACGTGCATGAAATCTATAAGCTTAAATACTGAATATACAGGCCTATGTACCCCCCCCCTCAGCACACACACACAATCATAATTACTCACATCACTAGTATCACAGGGTCAGGGTTTCTAGTGACAAGTGCATTATCAACAGCATTGCATTTTCACGTGCATGAAATCTATAAGCTTAAATACTGAATATACAGGCCTATGTACCCCCCAGCACACACACACAATCATAATTACTCACATCACTAGTATCACAGGGTCAGGCTTTCTAGTGACAAGTGCATTATCAACAGCATTGCATTTTCACGTGCATGAAATCTATAAGCTTAACGTACAGGTCTATACCCCCCCCACAAACACACAATCATAATTACTCACATCACTAGTATCACAGACATTCAAATTCCATCATGAAATCTATTCGCTTTCACAGTACACTGATTTTCAAGTTCAAACGCTAGCTCTTCAAAGGTGCTGAATTCGACCATCGTGCAAATCGCCAGATATCGTATGAGGAAATTACAATAGGCGCACATCACTGAAAATGATGCCAGTTTTTCTCTATAAAAATGCTAATTAAAATCATTTAAACAATTTTTGATATCTGCCATCTGTGATACACTTGTAGGATTTAATATTACTAATCATTACCAATCCAAATTTATGCAAATTTCTGCTCATTTTAATGCTTACTTTTAGAATCTATGTTTTTTCTTAGAATAAAAATAAATTAAGATTTGTTCCAAGTCTACCATGTTACAATACTGATAATTCAATAAAAAAACTTTTTAGACTGCAACAAGTCTGTCCTAAAACATTGTATTTATTTGGATAATGAATAGGAAATTCAAAATCATATTTGCTACACAAAGTAAAATTATTTGAAGTTTGAAATATATAGTGGACAAAATAAAGTCCAATTTGAAAGAATTTAATGTTCTAAGGTGTATGGCTCAAGGCTTGGATAGCAGTTATCCATGTTTGACCAATGCATGCATGGATAGCCCTAGTGAAATGGACATTGGATAGCTCTTATCCATAGTGCTGAGTGACCAGCATGGATAATTGCTATCCATTTTGCCTCTCAGTTTACATGTGTTTGGCCCAAGGCTTGGATAGCTCTTATCCATCCCAGTGCTGACCAGCATGGATAATTGCTATCCATTTTGCTTGTCAGATTACATATTAGTAAGGTGTATGGCTCAAGGCTTGGATAGCAGTTATCCATGTTTGACCAATGCATGCATGGATAGCCCTAGTGAAATGGACATTGGATAGCTCTTATCCATAGTGCTGAGTGACCAGCATGGATAATTGCTATCCATTTTGCCTCTCAGTTTACATGTGTTTGGCCCAAGGCTTGGATAGCTCTTATCCATCCCAGTGCTGACCAGCATGGATAATTGCTATCCATTTTGCTTGTCAGATTACATATTAGTAAGGTGTATGGCTCAAGGCTTGGATAGCAGTTATCCATGTTTGACCAATGCATGCATGGATAGCCCTAGTGAAATGGACATTGGATAGCTCTTATCCATAGTGCTGAGTGACCAGCATGGATAATTGCTATCCATTTTGCCTCTCAGTTTACATGTGTTTGGCCCAAGGCTTGGATAGCTCTTATCCATCCCAGTGCTGACCAGCATGGATAATTGCTATCCATTTTGCTTGTCAGATTACATATTAGTAAGGTGTATGGCTCAAGGCTTGGATAGCAGTTATCCATGTTTGACCAATGCATGCATGGATAGCCCTAGTGAAATGGACATTGGATAGCTCTTATCCATAGTGCTGAGTGACCAGCATGGATAATTGCTATCCATTTTGCCTCTCAGTTTACATGTGTTTGGCCCAAGGCTTGGATAGCTCTTATCCATCCCAGTGCTGACCAGCATGGATAATTGCTATCCATTTTGCTTGTCAGATTACATATTACAACAGAGATGATTTTCATTTTGGACTTTACTAAGTCCAGATATATTTTAAACTTGAAATTAAATTCACTTTGTGTAACAAGTATGATTTTGAATGTCCAATTTATTATCCATTCCAAAAGGAGCACCCCCCTTCCAAGGCTATATGATTAGGATTTGGACTAAGGTTAGGAATTGATATAGGATTAGGGTTTGCCTGTTAAGGGTATGTTAGGGTTAAGGTTGGGATTAGGGTTAGGTTAGGGTTAGGATTAGGATTAGGGTTAGGATTAGGGTTAGGATTAGAATTACGGTTAGTGTTATCGCCCATGTTTAGGGTTTAGGGTTATAGGGCACCGTATGTAGGAGGGGTCTGCAATTACCTTGGATAAAATACAGTTGTTTGTGTGGGTGTGTGTACATACATGTATGGCTATGTGAATATAGGCCTGTGATTCATATGAAGAATGTGCATGGTCTTTTTATAGTACAAGGACAAATTGGCCAATGCCAGAGGCTATATGCATACCAATGTGTGTACATCTACAAATGAGAAATTTTTGGTGGTTTGCTTTTCATTGCAAATTGCAGTCATTTGAAATTATCGCAGTTTTTTAATTGCAACTTCCTACACACAAAATGGCGTTTAATTTACTACGCATAACATTACGCGTCTGGTAAAGCCGTGAAATTGTGCCTATTTAGAGGATATCTCATCATTTGTATAATGTACATCATCACTATACTTGGCCATGTTATCAAAGATATGGCTATATGCAGCTGTGAATTTCCAGCCCCCCCTTATGGCCAGGGTACCACGGGGATGGGTGGCTGGGACTTATACCAGGGCTAAATTTCAAAAATGTTAAAACTCCCGGCCAAGTCCCGGACCGACAGGAAACAACACATGGCCGGCCCTACAGGGACAAATTTTGTGTCAATGCCCGTCTGTTATAATAAACTGCCCGGCTATTTTTTCCGGGTACTCTGCACTGCAGCCAGGGGTTGGAGTGGGTCAGGGACTCAGGGTTTCAATTGACAAGTGCATTATCAACAGTCTTCATTTTCACGTGCATGAAATCTATAAGCTTAACTACTGAACATACGGGCCTATGCACCCCCCCACAATCATAATTACCTCACATCACTAGTATCACAGGGTCAGGCTTTCAATTGACAAGTGCATTATCAACAGCCTTGCATTTTCACGTGCATGAAATCTATAAGCTTAAATACTGAATATACAGGCCTATGTACCCCCCCCCTCAGCACACACACACAATCATAATTACTCACATCACTAGTATCACAGGGTCAGGCTTTCAATTGACAAGTGCATTATCAACAGCCTTGCATTTTCACGTGCATGAAATCTATAAGCTTAAATACTGAATATACAGGCCTATGTACCCCCCCCCTCAGCACACACACACAATCATAATTACTCACATCACTAGTATCACAGGGTCAGGGTTTCTAGTGACAAGTGCATTATCAACAGCATTGCATTTTCACGTGCATGAAATCTATAAGCTTAAATACTGAATATACAGGCCTATGTACCCCCCCAGCACACACACACAATCATAATTACTCACATCACTAGTATCACAGGGTCAGGCTTTCTAGTGACAAGTGCATTATCAACAGCATTGCATTTTCACGTGCATGAAATCTATAAGCTTAACGTACAGGTCTATACCCCCCACACAAACACACAATCATAATTACTCACATCACTAGTATCACAGACATTCAAATTCCATCATGAAATCTATTCGGCTTTCACAGTACACTGATTTTCAAGTTCAAACGCTAGCTCTTCAAAGGTGCTGAATTCGACCATCGTGCAAATCGCCAGATATCGTATGAGGAAATTACAATAGGGCGCACATCACTGAAAATGATGCCAGTTTTTCTCTATAAAAATGCTAATTAAAATCATTTAAACAATTTTTGATATCTGCCATCTGTGATACACTTGTAGGATTTAATATTACTAATCATTACCAATCCAAATTTATGCAAATTTCTGCTCATTTTAATGCTTACTTTTAGAATCTATGTTTTTTCTTAGAATAAAAATAAATTAAGATTTGTTCCAAGTCTACCATGTTACAATACTGATAATTCAATAAAAAAAACTTTTTAGACTGCAACAAGTCTGTCCTAAAACATTGTATTTATTTGGATAATGAATAGGAAATTCAAAATCATATTTGCTACACAAAGTAAAATTATTTGAAGTTTGAAATATATAGTGGACAAAATAAAGTCCAATTTGAAAGAATTTAATGTTCTAAGGTGTATGGCTCAAGGCTTGGATAGCAGTTATCCATGTTTGACCAATGCATGCATGGATAGCCCTAGTGAAATGGACATTGGATAGCTCTTATCCATAGTGCTGAGTGACCAGCATGGATAATTGCTATCCATTTTGCCTCTCAGTTTACATGTGTTTGGCCCAAGGCTTGGATAGCTCTTATCCATCCCAGTGCTGACCAGCATGGATAATTGCTATCCATTTTGCTTGTCAGATTACATATTAGTAAGGTGTATGGCTCAAGGCTTGGATAGCAGTTATCCATGTTTGACCAATGCATGCATGGATAGCCCTAGTGAAATGGACATTGGATAGCTCTTATCCATAGTGCTGAGTGACCAGCATGGATAATTGCTATCCATTTTGCCTCTCAGTTTACATGTGTTTGGCCCAAGGCTTGGATAGCTCTTATCCATCCCAGTGCTGACCAGCATGGATAATTGCTATCCATTTTGCTTGTCAGATTACATATTAGTAAGGTGTATGGCTCAAGGCTTGGATAGCAGTTATCCATGTTTGACCAATGCATGCATGGATAGCCCTAGTGAAATGGACATTGGATAGCTCTTATCCATAGTGCTGAGTGACCAGCATGGATAATTGCTATCCATTTTGCCTCTCAGTTTACATGTGTTTGGCCCAAGGCTTGGATAGCTCTTATCCATCCCAGTGCTGACCAGCATGGATAATTGCTATCCATTTTGCTTGTCAGATTACATATTAGTAAGGTGTATGGCTCAAGGCTTGGATAGCAGTTATCCATGTTTGACCAATGCATGCATGGATAGCCCTAGTGAAATGGACATTGGATAGCTCTTATCCATAGTGCTGAGTGACCAGCATGGATAATTGCTATCCATTTTGCCTCTCAGTTTACATGTGTTTGGCCCAAGGCTTGGATAGCTCTTATCCATCCCAGTGCTGACCAGCATGGATAATTGCTATCCATTTTGCTTGTCAGATTACATATTACAACAGAGATGATTTTCATTTTGGACTTTACTAAGTCCAGATATATTTTAAACTTGAAATTAAATTCACTTTGTGTAACAAGTATGATTTTGAATGTCCAATTTATTATCCATTCCAAAGGAGCACCCCCCTTCCAAGGCTATATGATTAGGATTTGGACTAAGGTTAGGAATTGATATAGGATTAGGGTTTGCCTGTTAAGGGTATGTTAGGGTTAAGGTTGGGATTAGGGTTAGGTTAGGGTTAGGATTAGGATTAGGGTTAGGATTAGGGTTAGGATTAGAATTACGGTTAGTGTTATCGCCCATGTTTAGGGTTTAGGGTTATAGGGTACCGTATGTAGGAGGGGTCTGCAATTACCTTGGATAAAATACAGTTGTTTGTGTGGGTGTGTGTACATACATGTATGGCTATGTGAATATAGGCCTGTGATTCATATGAAGAATGTGCATGGTCTTTTTATAGTACAAGGACAAATTGGCCAATGCCAGAGGCTATATGCATACCAATGTGTGTACATCTACAAATGAGAAATTTTTGGTGGTTTGCTTTTCATTGCAAATTGCAGTCATTTGAAATTATCGCAGTTTTTTTTATTGAAACTTCCTACACACAAAATGGCGTTTAATTTACTTCGCAACATTACTGGCGTCTGGTAAAGCCGTGAAATTGTGCCTATTTAGAGGATATCTCATCATTTGTATAATGTACATCATCACTATACTTGTCCATGTTATCAAAGATATGGCTATATGCAGCTGTGAATTTCAGCCCCCCCCCTTATGGCCAGGGTACCACGGGGATGGGTGGCTGGGACTTATACCAGGGCTAAATTTCAAAATGTTAAAACTCCGGCCAAGTCCCGGACCGACAGGAAACAACACATGGCCGGCCCTACAGGGACAAATTTTGTGTCAATGCCCGTCTGTTATAATAAACTGCCCGGCTATTTTTCGGGTACTCTGCACTGCAGCCAGGGGTTGGAGTGGGTCAGGGACTCAGGGTTTCAATTGACAAGTGCATTATCAACAGTCTTCATTTTCACGTGCATGAAATCTATAAGCTTAACTACTGAACATACGGGCCTATGCACCCCCCACAATCATAATTACCTCACATCACTAGTATCACAGGGTCAGGCTTTCAATTGACAAGTGCATTATCAACAGCCTTGCATTTTCACGTGCATGAAATCTATAAGCTTAAATACTGAATATACAGGCCTATGTACCCCCCCCTCAGCACACACACACACACAATCATAATTACTCACATCACTAGTATCACAGGGTCAGGCTTTCAATTGACAAGTGCATTATCAACAGCCTTGCATTTTCACGTGCATGAAATCTATAAGCTTAAATACTGAATATACAGGCCTATGTACCCCCCCCCCTCAGCACACACACACAATCATAATTACTCACATCACTAGTATCACAGGGTCAGGGTTTCTAGTGACAAGTGCATTATCAACAGCATTGCATTTTCACGTGCATGAAATCTATAAGCTTAAATACTGAATATACAGGCCTATGTACCCCCCAGCACACACACACAATCATAATTACTCACATCACTAGTATCACAGGGTCAGGCTTTCTAGTGACAAGTGCATTATCAACAGCATTGCATTTTCACGTGCATGAAATCTATAAGCTTAACGTACAGGTCTATACCCCCCCCCACAAACACACAATCATAATTACTCACATCACTAGTATCACAGACATTCAAATTCCATCATGAAATCTATTCGGCTTTCACAGTACACTGATTTTCAAGTTCAAACGCTAGCTCTTCAAAGGTGCTGAATTCGACCATCGTGCAAATCGCCAGATATCGTATGAGGAAATTACAATAGGCGCGCACATCACTGAAAATGATGCCAGTTTTTCTCTATAAAAATGCTAATTAAAATCATTTAAACAATTTTTGATATCTGCCATCTGTGATACACTTGTAGGATTTAATATTACTAATCATTACCAATCCAAATTTATGCAAATTTCTGCTCATTTTAATGCTTACTTTTAGAATCTATGTTTTTTCTTAGAATAAAAATAAATTAAGATTTGTTCCAAGTCTACCATGTTACAATACTGATAATTCAATAAAAAAACTTTTTAGACTGCAACAAGTCTGTCCTAAAACATTGTATTTATTTGGATAATGAATAGGAAATTCAAAATCATATTTGCTACACAAAAGTAAAATTATTTGAAGTTTGAAATATATAGTGGACAAAATAAAGTCCAATTTGAAAGAATTTAATGTTCTAAGGTGTATGGCTCAAGGCTTGGATAGCAGTTATCCATGTTTGACCAATGCATGCATGGATAGCCCTAGTGAAATGGACATTGGATAGCTCTTATCCATAGTGCTGAGTGACCAGCATGGATAATTGCTATCCATTTTGCCTCTCAGTTTACATGTGTTTGGCCCAAGGCTTGGATAGCTCTTATCCATCCCAGTGCTGACCAGCATGGATAATTGCTATCCATTTTGCTTGTCAGATTACATATTAGTAAGGTGTATGGCTCAAGGCTTGGATAGCAGTTATCCATGTTTGACCAATGCATGCATGGATAGCCCTAGTGAAATGGACATTGGATAGCTCTTATCCATAGTGCTGAGTGACCAGCATGGATAATTGCTATCCATTTTGCCTCTCAGTTTACATGTGTTTGGCCCAAGGCTTGGATAGCTCTTATCCATCCCAGTGCTGACCAGCATGGATAATTGCTATCCATTTTGCTTGTCAGATTACATATTAGTAAGGTGTATGGCTCAAGGCTTGGATAGCAGTTATCCATGTTTGACCAATGCATGCATGGATAGCCCTAGTGAAATGGACATTGGATAGCTCTTATCCATAGTGCTGAGTGACCAGCATGGATAATTGCTATCCATTTTGCCTCTCAGTTTACATGTGTTTGGCCCAAGGCTTGGATAGCTCTTATCCATCCCAGTGCTGACCAGCATGGATAATTGCTATCCATTTTGCTTGTCAGATTACATATTAGTAAGGTGTATGGCTCAAGGCTTGGATAGCAGTTATCCATGTTTGACCAATGCATGCATGGATAGCCCTAGTGAAATGGACATTGGATAGCTCTTATCCATAGTGCTGAGTGACCAGCATGGATAATTGCTATCCATTTTGCCTCTCAGTTTACATGTGTTTGGCCCAAGGCTTGGATAGCTCTTATCCATCCCAGTGCTGACCAGCATGGATAATTGCTATCCATTTTGCTTGTCAGATTACATATTACAACAGAGATGATTTTCATTTTGGACTTTACTAAGTCCAGATATATTTTAAACTTGAAATTAAATTCACTTTGTGTAACAAGTATGATTTTGAATGTCCAATTTATTATCCATTCCAAAGGAGCACCCCCTTCCAAGGCTATATGATTAGGATTTGGACTAAGGTTAGGAATTGATATAGGATTAGGGTTTGCCTGTTAAGGGTATGTTAGGGTTAAGGTTGGGATTAGGGTTAGGTTAGGGTTAGGATTAGGATTAGGGTTAGGATTAGGGTTAGGATTAGAATTACGGTTAGTGTTATCGCCCATGTTTAGGGTTTAGGGTTATAGGGTACCGTATGTAGGAGGGGTCTGCAATTACCTTGGATAAAATACAGTTGTTTGTGTGGGTGTGTGTACATACATGTATGGCTATGTGAATATAGGCCTGTGATTCATATGAAGAATGTGCATGGTCTTTTTATAGTACAAGGACAAATTGGCCAATGCCAGAGGCTATATGCATACCAATGTGTGTACATCTACAAATGAGAAATTTTTGGTAGTTTGCTTTTCATTGCAAATTGCAGTCATTTGAAATTATCGCAGTTTTTTAATTGCAACTTCCTACACACAAAATGGCGTTTAATTTACTCGCAACATTACTGGCGTCTGGTAAAGCCGTGAAATTGTGCCTATTTAGAGGATATCTCATCATTTGTATAATGTACATCATCACTATACTTGTCCATGTTATCAAAGATATGGCTATATGCAGCTGTGAATTTCAGCCCCCCCCTTATGGCCAGGGTACCACGGGATGGGTGGCTGGGACTTATACCAGGGCTAAATTTCAAAATGTTAAAACTCCGGCCAAGTCCCGGACCGACAGGAAACAACACATGGCCGGCCCTACAGGGACAAATTTTGTGTCAATGCCCGTCTGTTATAATAAACTGCCCGGCTATTTTTTCCGGGTACTCTGCACTGCAGCCAGGGGTTGGAGTGGGTCAGGGACTCAGGGTTTCAATTGACAAGTGCATTATCAACAGTCTTCATTTTCACGTGCATGAAATCTATAAGCTTAACTACTGAACATACGGGCCTATGCACCCCCCACAATCATAATTACCTCACATCACTAGTATCACAGGGTCAGGCTTTCAATTGACAAGTGCATTATCAACAGCCTTGCATTTTCACGTGCATGAAATCTATAAGCTTAAATACTGAATATACAGGCCTATGTACCCCCCCCCTCAGCACACACACACAATCATAATTACTCACATCACTAGTATCACAGGGTCAGGCTTTCAATTGACAAGTGCATTATCAACAGCCTTGCATTTTCACGTGCATGAAATCTATAAGCTTAAATACTGAATATACAGGCCTATGTACCCCCCCCCTCAGCACACACACACAATCATAATTACTCACATCACTAGTATCACAGGGTCAGGGTTTCTAGTGACAAGTGCATTATCAACAGCATTGCATTTTCACGTGCATGAAATCTATAAGCTTAAATACTGAATATACAGGCCTATGTACCCCCCAGCACACACACACAATCATAATTACTCACATCACTAGTATCACAGGGTCAGGCTTTCTAGTGACAAGTGCATTATCAACAGCATTGCATTTTCACGTGCATGAAATCTATAAGCTTAACGTACAGGTCTATACCCCCCCCACAAACACACAATCATAATTACTCACATCACTAGTATCACAGACATTCAAATTCCATCATGAAATCTATTCGGCTTTCACAGTACACTGATTTTCAAGTTCAAACGCTAGCTCTTCAAAGGTGCTGAATTCGACCATCGTGCAAATCGCCAGATATCGTATGAGGAAATTAACATAAGGGCGCACATCACTGAAAATGATGCCAGTTTTTCTCTATAAATATGCTAATTAAAATCATTTAAACAATTTTTTATATCTGCCATCTGTGATACACTTGTAGGATTTAATATTACTAATCATTACCAATCCAAATTTATGCAAATTTCTGCTCATTTTAATGCTTACTTTTAGAATCTATGTTTTTTCTTAGAATAAAAATAAATTAAGATTTGTTCCAAGTCTACCATGTTACAATACTGATAATTCAATAAAAAAACTTTTTAGACTGCAACAAGTCTGTCCTAAAACATTGTATTTATTTGGATAATGAATAGGAAATTCAAAATCATATTTGCTACACAAAGTAAAATTATTTGAAGTTTGAAATATATAGTGGACAAAATAAAGTCCAATTTGAAAGAATTTAATGTTCTAAGGTGTATGGCTCAAGGCTTGGATAGCAGTTATCCATGTTTGACCAATGCATGCATGGATAGCCCTAGTGAAATGGACATTGGATAGCTCTTATCCATAGTGCTGAGTGACCAGCATGGATAATTGCTATCCATTTTGCCTCTCAGTTTACATGTGTTTGGCCCAAGGCTTGGATAGCTCTTATCCATCCAGTGCTGACCAGCATGGATAATTGCTATCCATTTTGCTTGTCAGATTACATATTAGTAAGGTGTATGGCTCAAGGCTTGGATAGCAGTTATCCATGTTTGACCAATGCATGCATGGATAGCCCTAGTGAAATGGACATTGGATAGCTCTTATCCATAGTGCTGAGTGACCAGCATGGATAATTGCTATCCATTTTGCCTCTCAGTTTACATGTGTTTGGCCCAAGGCTTGGATAGCTCTTATCCATCCCAGTGCTGACCAGCATGGATAATTGCTATCCATTTTGCTTGTCAGATTACAT
Organism: Amphiura filiformis; assembly: GCF_039555335.1. Taxonomy (NCBI): domain Eukaryota; kingdom Metazoa; phylum Echinodermata; class Ophiuroidea; order Amphilepidida; family Amphiuridae; genus Amphiura; species Amphiura filiformis. Next base: position 43,546,470 of record NC_092641.1, read on the forward strand.
ATTACAACAGAGATGATTTTCATTTTGGACTTTACTAAGTCCAGATATATTTTAAACTTGAAATTAAATTCACTTTGTGTAACAAGTATGATTTTGAATGTCCAATTTATTATCCATTCCAAAAGGAGCACCCCCTTCCAAGGCTATATGATTAGGATTTGGACTAAGGTTAGGAATTGATATAGGATTAGGGTTTGCCTGTTAAGGGTATGTTAGGGTTAAGGTTGGGATTAGGGTTAGGTTAGGGTTAGGATTAGGATTAGGGTTAGGATTAGGGTTAGGATTAGAATTACGGTTAGTGTTATCGCCCATGTTTAGGGTTTAGGGTTATAGGGCCGTATGTAGGAGGGTCTGCAATTACCTTGGATAAAATACAGTTGTTTGTGTGGGTGTGTGTACATACATGTATGGCTATGTGAATATAGGCCTGTGATTCATATGAAGAATGTGCATGGTCTTTTTATAGTACAAGGACAAATTGGCCAATGCCAGAGGCTATATGCATACCAATGTGTGTACATCTACAAATGAGAAATTTTTGGTGGTTTGCTTTTCATTGCAAATTGCAGTCATTTGAAATTATCGCAGTTTTTTTAATTGCAACTTCCTACACACAAAATGGCGTTTAATTTACTCGCAACATTACGCGTCTGGTAAAGCCGTGAAATTGTGCCTATTTAGAGGATATCTCATCATTTGTATAATGTACATCATCACTATACTTGTCCATGTTATCAAAGATATGGCTATATGCAGCTGTGAATTTCCAGCCCCCCCCTTATGGCCAGGGTACCACGGGATGGGTGGCTGGGACTTATACCAGGGCTAAATTTCAAAAATGTTAAAACTCGGCCAAGTCCCGGACCGACAGGAAACAACACATGGCCGGCCCTACAGGGACAAATTTTGTGTCAATGCCCGTCTGTTATAATAAACTGCCCGGCTATTTTTTCCGGGTACTCTGCACTGCAGCCAGGGGTTGGAGTGGGTCAGGGACTCAGGGTTTCAATTGACAAGTGCATTATCAACAGTCTTCATTTTCACGTGCATGAAATCTATAAGCTTAACTACTGAACATACGGGCCTATGCACCCCCCCACAATCATAATTACCTCACATCACTAGTATCACAGGGTCAGGCTTTCAATTGACAAGTGCATTATCAACAGCCTTGCATTTTCACGTGCATGAAATCTATAAGCTTAAATACTGAATATACAGGCCTATGTACCCCCCTCAGCACACACACACAATCATAATTACTCACATCACTAGTATCACAGGGTCAGGCTTTCAATTGACAAGTGCATTATCAACAGCCTTGCATTTTCACGTGCATGAAATCTATAAGCTTAAATACTGAATATACAGGCCTATGTACCCCCCCCTCAGCACACACACACACAATCATAATTACTCACATCACTAGTATCACAGGGTCAGGGTTTCTAGTGACAAGTGCATTATCAACAGCATTGCATTTTCACGTGCATGAAATCTATAAGCTTAAATACTGAATATACAGGCCTATGTACCCCCAGCACACACACACAATCATAATTACTCACATCACTAGTATCACAGGGTCAGGCTTTCTAGTGACAAGTGCATTATCAACAGCATTGCATTTTCACGTGCATGAAATCTATAAGCTTAACGCACAGGTCGATACCCCCCCCCACAAACACACAATCATAATTACTCACATCACTAGTATCACAGACATTCAAATTCCATCATGAAATCTATTCGGCTTTCACAGTACACTGATTTTCAAGTTCAAACGCTAGCTCTTCAAAGGTGCTGAAGTCGACCATCGTGCAAATCGCCAGATATCGTATGAGGAAATTACAATAGGGTCGCACATCACTGAAAATGATGCCAGTTTTTCTCTATAAAAATGCTAATTAAAATCATTTAAACAATTTTTGATATCTGCCATCTGTGATACACTTGTAGGATTTAATATTACTAATCATTACCAATCCAAATTTATGCAAATTTCTGCTCATTTTAATGCTTACTTTTAGAATCTATGTTTTTTCTTAGAATAAAATAAATTAAGATTTGTTCCAAGTCTACCATGTTACAATACTGATAATTCAATAAAAAAAACTTTTAGACTGCAACAAGTCTGTCCTAAAACATTGTATTTATTTGGATAATGAATAGGAAATTCAAAATCATATTTGCTACACAAAGTAAAATTATTTGAAGTTTGAAATATATAGTGGACAAAATAAAGTCCAATTTGAAAGAATTTAATGTTCTAAGGTGTATGGCTCAAGGCTTGGATAGCAGTTATCCATGTTTGACCAATGCATGCATGGATAGCCCTAGTGAAATGGACATTGGATAGCTCTTATCCATAGTGCTGAGTGACCAGCATGGATAATTGCTATCCATTTTGCCTCTCAGTTTACATGTGTTTGGCCCAAGGCTTGATAGCTCTTATCCATCCCAGTGCTGACCAGCATGGATAATTGCTATCCATTTTGCTTGTCAGATTACATATTAGTAAGGTGTATGGCTCAAGGCTTGGATAGCAGTTATCCATGTTTGACCAATGCATGCATGGATAGCCCTAGTGAAATGGACATTGGATAGCTCTTATCCATAGTGCTGAGTGACCAGCATGGATAATTGCTATCCATTTTGCCTCTCAGTTTACATGTGTTTGGCCCAAGGCTTGGATAGCTCTTATCCATCCCAGTGCTGACCAGCATGGATAATTGCTATCCATTTTGCTTGTCAGATTACATATTAGTAAGGTGTATGGCTCAAGGCTTGGATAGCAGTTATCCATGTTTGACCAATGCATGCATGGATAGCCCTAGTGAAATGGACATTGGATAGCTCTTATCCATAGTGCTGAGTGACCAGCATGGATAATTGCTATCCATTTTGCCTCTCAGTTTACATGTGTTTGGCCCAAGGCTTGGATAGCTCTTATCCATCCCAGTGCTGACCAGCATGGATAATTGCTATCCATTTTGCTTGTCAGATTACATATTAGTAAGGTGTATGGCTCAAGGCTTGGATAGCAGTTATCCATGTTTGACCAATGCATGCATGGATAGCCCTAGTGAAATGGACATTGGATAGCTCTTATCCATAGTGCTGAGTGACCAGCATGGATAATTGCTATCCATTTTGCCTCTCAGTTTACATGTGTTTGGCCCAAGGCTTGGATAGCTCTTATCCATCCCAGTGCTGACCAGCATGGATAATTGCTATCCATTTTGCTTGTCAGATTACATATTACAACAGAGATGATTTTCATTTTGGACTTTACTAAGTCCAGATATATTTTAAACTTGAAATTAAATTCACTTTGTGTAACAAGTATGATTTTGAATGTCCAATTTATTATCCATTCCAAAAGGAGCACCCCCTTCCAAGGCTATATGATTAGGATTTGGACTAAGGTTAGGAATTGATATAGGATTAGGGTTTGCCTGTTAAGGGTATGTTAGGGTATGTTAGGGTTAAGGTTGGGATTAGGGTTAGGTTAGGGTTAGGATTAGGATTAGGGTTAGGATTAGGGTTAGGATTAGAATTACGGTTAGTGTTATCGCCCATGTTTAGGGTTTAGGGTTATAGGGTACCGTATGTAGGAGGGTCTGCAATTACCTTGGATAAAATACAGTTGTTTGTGTGGGTGTGTGTACATACATGTATGGCTATGTGAATATAGGCCTGTGATTCATATGAAGAATGTGCATGGTCTTTTTATAGTACAAGGACAAATTGGCCAATGCCAGAGGCTATATGCATACCAATGTGTGTACATCTACAAATGAGAAATTTTGGTGGTTTGCTTTTCATTGCAAATTGCAGTCATTTGAAATTATCGCAGTTTTTTTTAATTGCAACTTCCTACACACAAAATGGCGTTTAATTTACTCGCAACATTGGCGTCTGGTAAAGCCGTGAAATTGTGCCTATTTAGAGGATATCTCATCATTTGTATAATGTACATCATCACTATACTTGTCCATGTTATCAAAGATATGGCTATATGCAGCTGTGAATTTCCAGCCCCCCCCTTATGGCCAGGGTACCACGGGGATGGGTGGCTGGGACTTATACCAGGGCTAAATTTCAAAAATGTTAAAACTCCGGCCAAGTCCCGGACCGACAGGAAACAACACATGGCCGGCCCTACAGGGACAAATTTTGTGTCAATGCCCGTCTGTTATAATAAACTGCCCGGCTATTTTTTCCGGGTACTCTGCACTGCAGCCAGGGGTTGGAGTGGGTCAGGGACTCAGGGTTTCAATTGACAAGTGCATTATCAACAGTCTTCATTTTCACGTGCATGAAATCTATAAGCTTAACTACTGAACATACGGGCCTATGCACCCCCCCCACAATCATAATTACCTCACATCACTAGTATCACAGGGTCAGGCTTTCAATTGACAAGTGCATTATCAACAGCCTTGCATTTTCACGTGCATGAAATCTATAAGCTTAAATACTGAATATACAGGCCTATGTACCCCCCCCTCAGCACACACACACAATCATAATTACTCACATCACTAGTATCACAGGGTCAGGCTTTCAATTGACAAGTGCATTATCAACAGCCTTGCATTTTCACGTGCATGAAATCTATAAGCTTAAATACTGAATATACAGGCCTATGCCCCCCCCTCAGCACACACACACAATCATAATTACTCACATCACTAGTATCACAGGGTCAGGGTTTCTAGTGACAAGTGCATTATCAACAGCATTGCATTTTCACGTGCATGAAATCTATAAGCTTAAATACTGAATATACAGGCCTATGTACCCCCCAGCACACACACACAATCATAATTACTCACATCACTAGTATCACAGGGTCAGGCTTTCTATTGACAAGTGCATTATCAACAGCATTGCATTTTCACGTGCATGAAATCTATAAGCTTAACGTACAGGTCTATACCCCCCACAAACACACAATCATAATTACTCACATCACTAGTATCACAGACATTCAAATTCCATCATGAAATCTATTCGGCTTTCACAGTACACTGATTTTCAAGTTCAAACGCTAGCTCTTCAAAGGTGCTGAATTCGACCATCGTGCAAATCGCCAGATATCGTATGAGGAAATTACAATAGGCGCACATCACTGAAAATGATGCCAGTTTTCTCTATAAAAATGCTAATTAAAATCATTTAAACAATTTTTGATATCTGCCATCTGTGATACACTTGTAGGATTTAATATTACTAATCATTACCAATCCAAATTTATGCAAATTTCTGCTCATTTTAATGCTTACTTTTAGAATCTATGTTTTTTCTTAGAATAAAAATAAATTAAGATTTGTTCCAAGTCTACCATGTTACAATACTGATAATTCAATAAAAAAACTTTTTAGACTGCAACAAGTCTGTCCTAAAACATTGTATTTATTTGGATAATGAATAGGAAATTCAAAATCATATTTGCTACACAAAGTAAAATTATTTGAAGTTTGAAATATATAGTGGACAAAATAAAGTCCAATTTGAAAGAATTTAATGTTCTAAGGTGTATGGCTCAAGGCTTGGATAGCAGTTATCCATGTTTGACCAATGCATGCATGGATAGCCCTAGTGAAATGGACATTGGATAGCTCTTATCCATAGTGCTGAGTGACCAGCATGGATAATTGCTATCCATTTTGCCTCTCAGTTTACATGTGTTTGGCCCAAGGCTTGGATAGCTCTTATCCATCCCAGTGCTGACCAGCATGGATAATTGCTATCCATTTTGCTTGTCAGATTACATATTAGTAAGGTGTATGGCTCAAGGCTTGGATAGCAGTTATCCATGTTTGACCAATGCATGCATGGATAGCCCTAGTGAAATGGACATTGGATAGCTCTTATCCATAGTGCTGAGTGACCAGCATGGATAATTGCTATCCATTTTGCCTCTCAGTTTACATGTGTTTGGCCCAAGGCTTGGATAGCTCTTATCCATCCCAGTGCTGACCAGCATGGATAATTGCTATCCATTTTGCTTGTCAGATTACATATTAGTAAGGTGTATGGCTCAAGGCTTGGATAGCAGTTATCCATGTTTGACCAATGCATGCATGGATAGCCCTAGTGAAATGGACATTGGATAGCTCTTATCCATAGTGCTGAGTGACCAGCATGGATAATTGCTATCCATTTTGCCTCTCAGTTTACATGTGTTTGGCCCAAGGCTTGGATAGCTCTTATCCATCCCAGTGCTGACCAGCATGGATAATTGCTATCCATTTTGCTTGTCAGATTACATATTAGTAAGGTGTATGGCTCAAGGCTTGGATAGCAGTTATCCATGTTTGACCAATGCATGCATGGATAGCCCTAGTGAAATGGACATTGGATAGCTCTTATCCATAGTGCTGAGTGACCAGCATGGATAATTGCTATCCATTTTGCCCTCTCAGTTTACATGTGTTTGGCCCAAGGCTTGGATAGCTCTTATCCATCCCAGTGCTGACCAGCATGGATAATTGCTATCCATTTTGCTTGTCAGATTACATATTACAACAGAGATGATTTTCATTTTGGACTTTACTAAGTCCAGATATATTTAAACTTGAAATTAAATTCACTTTGTGTAACAAGTATGATTTTGAATGTCCAATTTATTATCCATTCCAAAAGGAGCACCCCCCCTTCCAAGGCTATATGATTAGGATTTGGACTAAGGTTAGGAATTGATATAGGATTAGGGTTTGCCTGTTAAGGGTATGTTAGGGTTAAGGTTGGGATTAGGGTTAGGTTAGGGTTAGGATTAGGATTAGGGTTAGGATTAGGGTTAGGATTAGAATTACGGTTAGTGTTATCGCCCATGTTTAGGGTTTAGGGTTATAGGGTACCGTATGTAGGAGGGGTCTGCAATTACCTTGGATAAAATACAGTTGTTTGTGTGGGTGTGTGTACATACATGTATGGCTATGTGAATATAGGCCTGTGATTCATATGAAGAATGTGCATGGTCTTTTTATAGTACAAGGACAAATTGGCCAATGCCAGAGGCTATATGCATACCAATGTGTGTACATCTACAAATGAGAAATTTTGGTGGTTTGCTTTTCATTGCAAATTGCAGTCATTTGAAATTATCGCAGTTTTTTTAATTGCAACTTCCTACACACAAAATGGCGTTTAATTTACTCGCAACATTACGCGTCTGGTAAAGCCGTGAAATTGTGCCTATTTAGAGGATATCTCATCATTTGTATAATGTACATCATCACTATACTTGTCCATGTTATCAAAGATATGGCTATATGCAGCTGTGAATTTCCAGCCCCCCCCCCCTTATGGCCAGGGTACCCCGGGGATGGGTGGCTGGGACTTATACCAGGGCTAAATTTCAAAATGTTAAAACTCCGGCCAAGTCCCGGACCGACAGGAAACAACACATGGCCGGCCCTACAGGGACAAATTTTGTGTCAATGCCCGTCTGTTATAATAAACTGCCCGGCTATTTTTTCCGGGTACTCTGCACTGCAGCCAGGGGTTGGAGTGGGTCAGGGACTCAGGGTTTCAATTGACAAGTGCATTATCAACAGTCTTCATTTTCACGTGCATGAAATCTATAAGCTTAACTACTGAACATACGGGCCTATGCACCCCCCCACAATCATAATTACCTCACATCACTAGTATCACAGGGTCAGGCTTTCAATTGACAAGTGCATTATCAACAGCCTTGCATTTTCACGTGCATGAAATCTATAAGCTTAAATACTGAATATACAGGCCTATGTACCCCCCCCCCCTCAGCACACACACACAATCATAATTACTCACATCACTAGTATCACAGGGTCAGGCTTTCAATTGACAAGTGCATTATCAACAGCCTTGCATTTTCACGTGCATGAAATCTATAAGCTTAAATACTGAATATACAGGCCTATGTACCCCCCCCGCCAGCACACACACACAATCATAATTACTCACATCACTAGTATCACAGGGTCAGGGTTTCTAGTGACAAGTGCATTATCAACAGCATTGCATTTTCACGTGCATGAAATCTATAAGCTTAAATACTGAATATACAGGCCTATGTACCCCCCCCAGCACACACACACAATCATAATTACTCACATCACTAGTATCACAGGGTCAGGCTTTCTATTGACAAGTGCATTATCAACAGCATTGCATTTTCACGTGCATGAAATCTATAAGCTTAACGTACAGGTCTATACCCCCCCACAAACACACAATCATAATTACTCACATCACTAGTATCACAGACATTCAAATTCCATCATGAAATCTATTCGGCTTTCACAGTACACTGATTTTCAAGTTCAAACGCTAGCTCTTCAAAGGTGCTGAATTCGACCATCGTGCAAATCGCCAGATATCGTATGAGGAAATTACAATAGGGCGCACATCACTGAAAATGATGCCAGTTTTCTCTATAAAATGCTAATTAAAATCATTTAAACAATTTTTGATATCTGCCATCTGTGATACACTTGTAGGATTTAATATTACTAATCATTACCAATCCAAATTTATGCAAATTTCTGCTCATTTTAATGCTTACTTTTAGAATCTATGTTTTTTCTTAGAATAAAAATAAATTAAGATTTGTTCCAAGTCTACCATGTTACAATACTGATAATTCAATAAAAAAAACTTTTTAGACTGCAACAAGTCTGTCCTAAAACATTGTATTTATTTGGATAATGAATAGGAAATTCAAAATCATATTTGCTACACAAAGTAAAATTATTTGAAGTTTGAAATATATAGTGGACAAAATAAAGTCCAATTTGAAAGAATTTAATGTTCTAAGGTGTATGGCTCAAGGCTTGGATAGCAGTTATCCATGTTTGACCAATGCATGCATGGATAGCCCTAGTGAAATGGACATTGGATAGCTCTTATCCATAGTGCTGAGTGACCAGCATGGATAATTGCTATCCATTTTGCCTCTCAGTTTACATGTGTTTGGCCCAAGGCTTGGATAGCTCTTATCCATCCCAGTGCTGACCAGCATGGATAATTGCTATCCATTTTGCTTGTCAGATTACATATTAGTAAGGTGTATGGCTCAAGGCTTGGATAGCAGTTATCCATGTTTGACCAATGCATGCATGGATAGCCCTAGTGAAATGGACATTGGATAGCTCTTATCCATAGTGCTGAGTGACCAGCATGGATAATTGCTATCCATTTTGCCTCTCAGTTTACATGTGTTTGGCCCAAGGCTTGGATAGCTCTTATCCATCCCAGTGCTGACCAGCATGGATAATTGCTATCCATTTTGCTTGTCAGATTACATATTACAACAGAGATGATTTTCATTTTGGACTTTACTAAGTCCAGATATATTTTAAACTTGAAATTAAATTCACTTTGTGTAACAAGTATGATTTTGAATGTCCAATTTATTATCCATTCCAAAAGGAGCACCCCCTTCCAAGGCTATATGATTAGGATTTGGACTAAGGTTAGGAATTGATATAGGATTAGGGTTTGCCTGTTAAGGGTATGTTAGGGTTAAGGTTGGGATTAGGGTTAGGTTAGGGTTAGGATTAGGATTAGGGTTAGGATTAGGGTTAGGATTAGAATTACGGTTAGTGTTATCGCCCATGTTTAGGGTTTAGGGTTATAGGGTACCGTATGTAGGCGGGGTCTGCAATTACCTTGGACACAATACAGTTGTTTGTGTGGGTGTGTGTACATACATGTATGGCTATGTGAATATAGGCCTGTGATTCATATGAAGAATGTGCATGGTCTTTTTTATAGTACAAGGACAAATTGGCCAATGCCAGAGGCTATATGCATACCAATGTGTGTACATCTACAAATGAGAAATTTTGGTGGTTTGCTTTTCATTGCAAATTGCAGTCATTTGAAATTATCGCAGTTTTTTTAATTGCAACTTCCTACACACAAAATGGCGTTTAATTTACTCGCAACATTACGCGTCTGGTAAAGCCGTGAAATTGTGCCTATTTAGAGGATATCTCATCATTTGTATAATGTACATCATCACTATACTTGTCCATGTTATCAAAGATATGGCTATATGCAGCTGTGAATTTCAGCCCCCCCCTTATGGCCAGGGTACCACGGGATGGGTGGCTGGGACTTATACCAGGGCTAAATTTCAAAAATGTTAAAACTCCGGCCAAGTCCCGGACCGACAGGAAACAACACATGGCCGGCCCTACAGGGACAAATTTTGTGTCAATGGCCGTCTGTTATAATAAACTGCCCGGCTATTTTTTCCGGGTACTCTGCACTGCAGCCAGGGGTTGGAGTGGGTCAGGGACTCAGGGTTTCAATTGACAAGTGCATTATCAACAGTCTTCATTTTCACGTGCATGAAATCTATAAGCTTAACTACTGAACATACGGGCCTATGCACCCCCCCCACAATCATAATTACCTCACATCACTAGTATCACAGGGTCAGGCTTTCAATTGACAAGTGCATTATCAACAGCCTTGCATTTTCACGTGCATGAAATCTATAAGCTTAAATACTGAATATACAGGCCTATGTACCCCCCCCCTCAGCACACACACACAATCATAATTACTCACATCACTAGTATCACAGGGTCAGGCTTTCAATTGACAAGTGCATTATCAACAGCCTTGCATTTTCACGTGCATGAAATCTATAAGCTTAAATACTGAATATACAGGCCTATGTACCCCCCCCCCTCAGCACACACACACAATCATAATTACTCACATCACTAGTATCACAGGGTCAGGGTTTCTAGTGACAAGTGCATTATCAACAGCATTGCATTTTCACGTGCATGAAATCTATAAGCTTAAATACTGAATATACAGGCCTATGTACCCCCCAGCACACACACACAATCATAATTACTCACCTCACTAGTATCACAGGGTCAGGCTTTCTAGTGACAAGTGCATTATCAACAGCATTGCATTTTCACGTGCATGAAATCTATGTTTAACGTACAGGTCTATACCCCCCAAAACACACAATCATAATTACTCACATCACTAGTATCACAGACATTCAAATTCCATCATGAAATCTATTCGGCTTTCACAGTACACTGATTTTCAAGTTCAAACGCTAGCTCTTCAAAGGTGCTGAATTCGACCATCGTGCAAATCGCCAGATATCGTATGAGGAAATTACAATAGGGCGCACATCACTGAAAATGATGCCAGTTTTTCTCTATAAAATGCTAATTAAAATCATTTAAACAATTTTGATATCTGCCATCTGTGATACACTTGTAGGATTTAATATTACTAATCATTACCAATCCAAATTTATGCAAATTTCTGCTCATTTTGATGCTTACTTTTAGAATCTATGTTTTTTCTTAGAATAAAAATAAATTAAGATTTGTTCCAAGTCTACCATGTTACAATACTGATAATTCAATAAAAAACTTTTTAGACTGCAACAAGTCTGTCCTAAAACATTGTATTTATTTGGATAATGAATAGGAAATTCAAAATCATATTTGCTACACAAAGTAAAATTATTTGAAGTTTGAAATATATAGTGGACAAAATAAAGTCCAATTTGAAAGAATTTAATGTTCTAAGGTGTATGGCTCAAGGCTTGGATAGCAGTTATCCATGTTTGACCAATGCATGCATGGATAGCCCTAGTGAAATGGACATTGGATAGCTCTTATCCATAGTGCTGAGTGACCAGCATGGATAATTGCTATCCATTTTGCCTCTCAGTTTACATGTGTTTGGCCCAAGGCTTGGATAGCTCTTATCCATCCAGTGCTGACCAGCATGGATAATTGCTATCCATTTTGCTTGTCAGATTACATATTAGTAAGGTGTATGGCTCAAGGCTTGGATAGCAGTTATCCATGTTTGACCAATGCATGCATGGATAGCCCTAGTGAAATGGACATTGGATAGCTCTTATCCATAGTGTTGAGTGACCAGCATGGATAATTGCTATCCATTTTGCCTCTCAGTTTACATGTGTTTGGCCCAAGGCTTGGATAGCTCTTATCCATCCCAGTGCTGACCAGCATGGATAATTGCTATCCATTTTGCTTGTCAGATTACATATTAGTAAGGTGTATGGCTCAAGGCTTGGATAGCAGTTATCCATGTTTGACCAATGCATGCATGGATAGCCCTAGTGAAATGGACATTGGATAGCTCTTATCCATAGTGCTGAGTGACCAGCATGGATAATTGCTATCCATTTTGCCTCTCAGTTTACATGTGTTTGGCCCAAGGCTTGGATAGCTCTTATCCATCCCAGTGCTGACCAGCATGGATAATTGCTATCCATTTTGCTTGTCAGATTACATATTAGTAAGGTGTATGGCTCAAGGCTTGGATAGCAGTTATCCATGTTTGACCAATGCATGCATGGATAGCCCTAGTGAAATGGACATTGGATAGCTCTTATCCATAGTGCTGAGTGACCAGCATGGATAATTGCTATCCATTTTGCCTCTCAGTTTACATGTGTTTGGCCCAAGGCTTGGATAGCTCTTATCCATCCCAGTGCTGACCAGCATGGATAATTGCTATCCATTTTGCTTGTCAGATTACATATTACAACAGAGATGATTTTCATTTTGGACTTTACTAAGTCCAGATATATTTTAAACTTGAAATTAAATTCACTTTGTGTAACAAGTATGATTTTGAATGTCCAATTTATTATCCATTCCAAAAGGAGCACCCCCTTCCAAGGCTATATGATTAGGATTTGGACTAAGGTTAGGAATTGATATAGGATTAGGGTTTGCCTGTTAAGGGTATGTTAGGGTTAAGGTTGGGATTAGGGTTAGGTTAGGGTTAGGATTAGGATTAGGGTTAGGATTAGGGTTAGGATTAGAATTACGGTTAGTGTTATCGCCCATGTTTAGGGTTTAGGGTTATAGGGTACCGTATGTAGGAGGGTCTGCAATTACCTTGGATAAAATACAGTTGTTTGTGTGGGTGTGTGTACATACATGTATGGCTATGTGAATATAGGCCTGTGATTCATATGAAGAATGTGCATGGTCTTTTTTATAGTACAAGGACAAATTGGCCAATGCCAGAGGCTATATGCATACCAATGTGTGTACATCTACAAATGAGAAATTTTTGGTGGTTTGCTTTTCATTGCAAATTGCAGTCATTTGAAATTATCGCAGTTTTTTTAATTGCAACTTCCTACACACAAAATGGCGTTTAATTTACTCGCAACATTACGCGTCTGGTAAAGCCGTGAAATTGTGCCTATTTAGAGGATATCTCATCATTTGTATAATGTACATCATCACTATACTTGTCCATGTTATCAAAGATATGGCTATATGCAGCTGTGAATTTCAGCCCCCCCCCTTATGGCCAGGGTACCACGGGATGGGTGGCTGGGACTTATACCAGGGCTAAATTTCAAAATGTTAAAACTCCCGGCCAAGTCCCGGACCGACAGGAAACAACACATGGCCGGCCCTACAGGGACAAATTTTGTGTCAATGCCCGTCTGTTATAATAAACTGCCCGGCTATTTTTTCCGGGTACTCTGCACTGCAGCCAGGGGTTGGAGTGGGTCAGGGACTCAGGGTTTCAATTGACAAGTGCATTATCAACAGTCTTCATTTTCACGTGCATGAAATCTATAAGCTTAACTACTGAACATACGGGCCTATGCCCCCCCCCCACAATCATAATTACCTCACATCACTAGTATCACAGGGTCAGGCTTTCAATTGACAAGTGCATTATCAACAGCCTTGCATTTTCACGTGCATGAAATCTATAAGCTTAAATACTGAATATACAGGCCTATGTACCCCCCCCTCAGCACACACACACAATCATAATTACTCACATCACTAGTATCACAGGGTCAGGCTTTCAATTGACAAGTGCATTATCAACAGCCTTGCATTTTCACGTGCATGAAATCTATAAGCTTAAATACTGAATATACAGGCCTATGTACCCCCCCCCTCAGCACACACACACAATCATAATTACTCACATCACTAGTATCACAGGGTCAGGGTTTCTAGTGACAAGTGCATTATCAACAGCATTGCATTTTCACGTGCATGAAATCTATAAGCTTAAATACTGAATATACAGGCCTATGTACCCCCCCAGCACACACACACAATCATAATTACTCACATCACTAGTATCACAGGGTCAGGCTTTCTAGTGACAAGTGCATTATCAACAGCATTGCATTTTCACGTGCATGAAATCTATAAGCTTAACGTACAGGTCTATACCCCCCCCACAAACACACAATCATAATTACTCACATCACTAGTATCACAGACATTCAAATTCCATCATGAAATCTATTCGGCTTTCACAGTACACTGATTTTCAAGTTCAAACGCTAGCTCTTCAAAGGTGCTGAATTAGACCATCGTGCAAATCGCCAGATATCGTATGAGGAAATTACAATAGGGGCGCACATCACTGAAAATGATGCCAGTTTTTCTCTATAAAAATGCTAATTAAAATCATTTAAACAATTTTTGATATCTGCCATCTGTGATACACTTGTAGGATTTAATATTACTAATCATTACCAATCCAAATTTATGCAAATTTCTGCTCATTTTAATGCTTACTTTTAGAATCTATGTTTTTTCTTAGAATAAAAATAAATTAAGATTTGTTCCAAGTCTACCATGTTACAATACTGATAATTCAATAAAAAAAACTTTTTAGACTGCAACAAGTCTGTCCTAAAACATTGTATTTATTTGGATAATGAATAGGAAATTCAAAATCATATTTGCTACACAAAGTAAAATTATTTGAAGTTTGAAATATATAGTGGACAAAATAAAGTCCAATTTGAAAGAATTTAATGTTCTAAGGTGTATGGCTCAAGGCTTGGATAGCAGTTATCCATGTTTGACCAATGCATGCATGGATAGCCCTAGTGAAATGGACATTGGATAGCTCTTATCCATAGTGCTGAGTGACCAGCATGGATAATTGCTATCCATTTTGCCTCTCAGTTTACATGTGTTTGGCCCAAGGCTTGGATAGCTCTTATCCATCCCAGTGCTGACCAGCATGGATAATTGCTATCCATTTTGCTTGTCAGATTACATATTAGTAAGGTGTATGGCTCAAGGCTTGGATAGCAGTTATCCATGTTTGACCAATGCATGCATGGATAGCCCTAGTGAAATGGACATTGGATAGCTCTTATCCATAGTGCTGAGTGACCAGCATGGATAATTGCTATCCATTTTGCCTCTCAGTTTACATGTGTTTGGCCCAAGGCTTGATAGCTCTTATCCATCCCAGTGCTGACCAGCATGGATAATTGCTATCCATTTTGCTTGTCAGATTACATATTAGTAAGGTGTATGGCTCAAGGCTTGGATAGCAGTTATCCATGTTTGACCAATGCATGCATGGATAGCCCTAGTGAAATGGACATTGGATAGCTCTTATCCATAGTGCTGAGTGACCAGCATGGATAATTGCTATCCATTTTGCCTCTCAGTTTACATGTGTTTGGCCCAAGGCTTGGATAGCTCTTATCCATCCCAGTGCTGACCAGCATGGATAATTGCTATCCATTTTGCTTGTCAGATTACATATTAGTAAGGTGTATGGCTCAAGGCTTGGATAGCAGTTATCCATGTTTGACCAATGCATGCATGGATAGCCCTAGTGAAATGGACATTGGATAGCTCTTATCCATAGTGCTGAGTGACCAGCATGGATAATTGCTATCCATTTTGCCTCTCAGTTTACATGTGTTTGGCCCAAGGCTTGGATAGCTCTTATCCATCCCAGTGCTGACCAGCATGGATAATTGCTATCCATTTTGCTTGTCAGATTACATATTACAACAGAGATGATTTTCATTTTGGACTTTACTAAGTCCAGATATATTTTAAACTTGAAATTAAATTCACTTTGTGTAACAAGTATGATTTTGAATGTCCAATTTATTATCCATTCCAAAAGGAGCACCCCCCCTTCCAAGGCTATATGATTAGGATTTGGACTAAGGTTAGGAATTGATATAGGATTAGGGTTTGCCTGTTAAGGGTATGTTAGGGTTAAGGTTGGGATTAGGGTTAGGTTAGGGTTAGGATTAGGATTAGGGTTAGGATTAGGGTTAGGATTAGAATTACGGTTAGTGTTATCGCCCATGTTTAGGGTTTAGGGTTATAGGGTACCGTATGTAGGTGGTGTGTGCAATTACCTTGGATAAAATACAGTTGTTTGTGTGGGTGTGTGTACATACATGTATGGCTATGTGAATATAGGCCTGTGATTCATATGAAGAATGTGCATGGTCTTTTTATAGTACAAGGACAAATTGGCCAATGCCAGAGGCTATATGCATACCAATGTGTGTACATCTACAAATGAGAAATTTTTGGTGGTTTGCTTTTCATTGCAAATTGCAGTCATTTGAAATTATCGCAGTTTTTTTAATTGCAACTTCCTACACACAAAATGGCGTTTAATTTACTCGCAACATTACGCGTCTGGTAAAGCCGTGAAATTGTGCCTATTTAGAGGATATCTCATCATTTGTATAATGTACATCATCACTATACTTGTCCATGTTATCAAAGATATGGCTATATGCAGCTGTGAATTTCAGCCCCCCCTTATGGCCAGGGTACCACGGGGATGGGTGGCTGGGACTTATACCAGGGCTAAATTTCAAAAATGTTAAAACTCCCCGCCCAAGTCCCGGACCGACGGGAAACAACCCATGGCCGGCCCTACAGGGACAAATTTTGTGTCAATGCCCGTCTGTTATAATAAACTGCCCGGCTATTTTTTCCGGGTACTCTGCACTGCAGCCAGGGGTTGGAGTGGGTCAGGGACTCAGGGTTTCAATTGACAAGTGCATTATCAACAGTCTTCATTTTCACGTGCATGAAATCTATAAGCTTAACTACTGAACATACGGGCCTATGCACCCCCCCCACAATCATAATTACCTCACATCACTAGTATCACAGGGTCAGGCTTTCAATTGACAAGTGCATTATCAACAGCCTTGCATTTTCACGTGCATGAAATCTATAAGCTTAAATACTGAATATACAGGCCTATGTACCCCCCCCCTCAGCACACACACACACAATCATAATTACTCACATCACTAGTATCACAGGGTCAGGCTTTCAATTGACAAGTGCATTATCAACAGCCTTGCATTTTCACGTGCATGAAATCTATAAGCTTAAATACTGAATATACAGGCCTATGCCCCCCCCCCTCAGCCCACACACACAATCATAATTACTCACATCACTAGTATCACAGGGTCAGGGTTTCTAGTGACAAGTGCATTATCAACAGCATTGCATTTTCACGTGCATGAAATCTATAAGCTTAAATACTGAATATACAGGCCTATGTACCCCCCAGCACACACACACAATCATAATTACTCACATCACTAGTATCACAGGGTCAGGCTTTCTAGTGACAAGTGCATTATCAACAGCATTGCATTTTCACGTGCATGAAATCTATAAGCTTAACGTACAGGTCTATACCCCCCCCACAAACACACAATCATAATTACTCACATCACTAGTATCACAGACATTCAAATTCCATCATGAAATCTATTCGGCTTTCACAGTACACTGATTTTCAAGTTCAAACGCTAGCTCTTCAAAGGTGCTGAATTCGACCATCGTGCAAATCGCCAGATATCGTATGAGGAAATTACAATAGGGCGCACATCACTGAAAATGATGCCAGTTTTTCTCTATAAAAATGCTAATTAAAATCATTTAAACAATTTTTGATATCTGCCATCTGTGATACACTTGTAGGATTTAATATTACTAATCATTACCAATCCAAATTTATGCAAATTTCTGCTCATTTTAATGCTTACTTTTAGAATCTATGTTTTTTTCTTAGAATAAAAATAAATTAAGATTTGTTCCAAGTCTACCATGTTACAATACTGATAATTCAATAAAAAAAACTTTTTAGACTGCAACAAGTCTGTCCTAAAACATTGTATTTATTTGGATAATGAATAGGAAATTCAAAATCATATTTGCTACACAAAGTAAAATTATTTGAAGTTTGAAATATATAGTGGACAAAATAAAGTCCAATTTGAAAGAATTTAATGTTCTAAGGTGTATGGCTCAAGGCTTGGATAGCAGTTATCCATGTTTGACCAATGCATGCATGGATAGCCCTAGTGAAATGGACATTGGATAGCTCTTATCCATAGTGCTGAGTGACCAGCATGGATAATTGCTATCCATTTTGCCTCTCAGTTTACATGTGTTTGGCCCAAGGCTTGGATAGCTCTTATCCATCCCAGTGCTGACCAGCATGGATAATTGCTATCCATTTTGCTTGTCAGATTACATATTAGTAAGGTGTATGGCTCAAGGCTTGGATAGCAGTTATCCATGTTTGACCAATGCATGCATGGATAGCCCTAGTGAAATGGACATTGGATAGCTCTTATCCATAGTGCTGAGTGACCAGCATGGATAATTGCTATCCATTTTGCCTCTCAGTTTACATGTGTTTGGCCCAAGGCTTGGATAGCTCTTATCCATCCCAGTGCTGACCAGCATGGATAATTGCTATCCATTTTGCTTGTCAGATTACATATTAGTAAGGTGTATGGCTCAAGGCTTGGATAGCAGTTATCCATGTTTGACCAATGCATGCATGGATAGCCCTAGTGAAATGGACATTGGATAGCTCTTATCCATAGTGCTGAGTGACCAGCATGGATAATTGCTATCCATTTTGCCTCTCAGTTTACATGTGTTTGGCCCAAGGCTTGGATAGCTCTTATCCATCCAGTGCTGACCAGCATGGATAATTGCTATCCATTTTGCTTGTCAGATTACATATTAGTAAGGTGTATGGCTCAAGGCTTGGATAGCAGTTATCCATGTTTGACCAATGCATGCATGGATAGCCCTAGTGAAATGGACATTGGATAGCTCTTATCCATAGTGCTGAGTGACCAGCATGGATAATTGCTATCCATTTTGCCTCTCAGTTTACATGTGTTTGGCCCAAGGCTTGGATAGCTCTTATCCATCCCAGTGCTGACCAGCATGGATAATTGCTATCCATTTTGCTTGTCAGATTACATATTACAACAGAGATGATTTTCATTTTGGACTTTACTAAGTCCAGATATATTTTAAACTTGAAATTAAATTCACTTTGTGTAACAAGTATGATTTTGAATGTCCAATTTATTATCCATTCCAAAAGGAGCACCCCCTTCCAAGGCTATATGATTAGGATTTGGACTAAGGTTAGGAATTGATATAGGATTAGGGTTTGCCTGTTAAGGGTATGTTAGGGTTAAGGTTGGGATTAGGGTTAGGTTAGGGTTAGGATTAGGATTAGGGTTAGGATTAGGGTTAGGATTAGAATTACGGTTAGTGTTATCGCCCATGTTTAGGGTTTAGGGTTATAGGGTACCGTATGTAGGAGGAGTCTGCAATTACCTTGGATAAAATACAGTTGTTTGTGTGGGTGTGTGTACATACATGTATGGCTATGTGAATATAGGCCTGTGATTCATATGAAGAATGTGCATGGTCTTTTTTATAGTACAAGGACAAATTGGCCAATGCCAGAGGCTATATGCATACCAATGTGTGTACATCTACAAATGAGAAATTTTTGGTGGTTTGCTTTTCATTGCAAATTGCAGTCATTTGAAATTATCGCAGTTTTTTTAATTGCAACTTCCTACACACAAAATGGCGTTTAATTTACGCGCAACATTACGCGTCTGGTAAAGCCGTGAAATTGTGCCTATTTAGAGGATATCTCATCATTTGTATAATGTACATCATCACTATACTTGTCCATGTTATCAAAGATATGGCTATATGCAGCTGTGAATTTCAGCCCCCCTTATGGCCAGGGTACCACGGGGATGGGTGGCTGGGACTTATACCAGGGCTAAATTTCAAAAATGTTAAAACTCGGCCAAGTCCCGGACCGACAGGAAACAACACATGGCCGGCCCTACAGGGACAAATTTTGTGTCAATGCCCGTCTGTTATAATAAACTGCCCGGCTATTTTTTCCGGGTACTCTGCACTGCAGCCAGGGGTTGGAGTGGGTCAGGGACTCAGGGTTTCAATTGACAAGTGCATTATCAACAGTCTTCATTTTCACGTGCATGAAATCTATAAGCTTAACTACTGAACATACGGGCCTATGCACCCCCCCCACAATCATAATTACCTCACATCACTAGTATCACAGGGTCAGGCTTTCAATTGACAAGTGCATTATCAACAGCCTTGCATTTTCACGTGCATGAAATCTATAAGCTTAAATACTGAATATACAGGCCTATGTGCCCCCCCCAACACACTCACACAATCATAATTACTCACATCACTAGTATCACAGGGTCAGGCTTTCAATTGACAAGTGCATTATCAACAGCCTTGCATTTTCACGTGCATGAAATCTATAAGCTTAAATACTGAATATACAGGCCTATGTACCCCCCCCCTCAGCACACACACACAATCATAATTACTCACATCACTAGTATCACAGGGTCAGGGTTTCTAGTGACAAGTGCATTATCAACAGCATTGCATTTTCACGTGCATGAAATCTATAAGCTTAAATACTGAATATACAGGCCTATGTACCCCCCCAGCACACACACACAATCATAATTACTCACATCACTAGTATCACAGGGTCAGGCTTTCTAGTGACAAGTGCATTATCAACAGCATTGCATTTTCACGTGCATGAAATCTATAAGCTTAACGTACAGGTCTATACCCCCCCCACAAACACACAATCATAATTACTCACATCACTAGTATCACAGACATTCAAATTCCATCATGAAATCTATTCGCTTTCACAGTACACTGATTTTCAAGTTCAAACGCTAGCTCTTCAAAGGTGCTGAATTCGACCATCGTGCAAATCGCCAGATATCGTATGAGGAAATTACAATAGGGCGCACATCACTGAAAATGATGCCAGTTTTTCTCTATAAAAATGCTAATTAAAATCATTTAAACAATTTTTGATATCTGCCATCTGTGATACACTTGTAGGATTTAATATTACTAATCATTACCAATCCAAATTTATGCAAATTTCTGCTCATTTTAATGCTTACTTTTAGAATCTATGTTTTTCTTAGAATAAAAATAAATTAAGATTTGTTCCAAGTCTACCATGTTACAATACTGATAATTCAATAAAAAAAACTTTTTAGACTGCAACAAGTCTGTCCTAAAACATTGTATTTATTTGGATAATGAATAGGAAATTCAAAATCATATTTGCTACACAAAGTAAAATTATTTGAAGTTTGAAATATATAGTGGACAAAATAAAGTCCAATTTGAAAGAATTTAATGTTCTAAGGTGTATGGCTCAAGGCTTGGATAGCAGTTATCCATGTTTGACCAATGCATGCATGGATAGCCCTAGTGAAATGGACATTGGATAGCTCTTATCCATAGTGCTGAGTGACCAGCATGGATAATTGCTATCCATTTTGCCTCTCAGTTTACATGTGTTTGGCCCAAGGCTTGATAGCTCTTATCCATCCCAGTGCTGACCAGCATGGATAATTGCTATCCATTTTGCTTGTCAGATTACATATTAGTAAGGTGTATGGCTCAAGGCTTGGATAGCAGTTATCCATGTTTGACCAATGCATGCATGGATAGCCCTAGTGAAATGGACATTGGATAGCTCTTATCCATAGTGCTGAGTGACCAGCATGGATAATTGCTATCCATTTTGCCTCTCAGTTTACATGTGTTTGGCCCAAGGCTTGGATAGCTCTTATCCATCCCAGTGCTGACCAGCATGGATAATTGCTATCCATTTTGCTTGTCAGATTACATATTAGTAAGGTGTATGGCTCAAGGCTTGGATAGCAGTTATCCATGTTTGACCAATGCATGCATGGATAGCCCTAGTGAAATGGACATTGGATAGCTCTTATCCATAGTGCTGAGTGACCAGCATGGATAATTGCTATCCATTTTGCCTCTCAGTTTACATGTGTTTGGCCCAAGGCTTGGATAGCTCTTATCCATCCCAGTGCTGACCAGCATGGATAATTGCTATCCATTTTGCTTGTCAGATTACATATTAGTAAGGTGTATGGCTCAAGGCTTGGATAGCAGTTATCCATGTTTGACCAATGCATGCATGGATAGCCCTAGTGAAATGGACATTGGCTAGCTCTTATCCATAGTGCTGAGTGACCAGCATGGATAATTGCTATCCATTTTGCCTCTCAGTTTACATGTGTTTGGCCCAAGGCTTGGATAGCTCTTATCCATCCCAGTGCTGACCAGCATGGATAATTGCTATCCATTTTGCTTGTCAGATTACATATTACAACAGAGATGATTTTCATTTTGGACTTTACTAAGTCCAGATATATTTTAAACTTGAAATTAAATTCACTTTGTGTAACAAGTATGATTTTGAATGTCCAATTTATTATCCATTCCAAAAGGAGCACCCCCCCTTCCAAGGCTATATGATTAGGATTTGGACTAAGGTTAGGAATTGATATAGGATTAGGGTTTGCCTGTTAAGGGTATGTTAGGGTTAAGGTTGGGATTAGGGTTAGGTTAGGGTTAGGATTAGGATTAGGGTTAGGATTAGGGTTAGGATTAGAATTACGGTTAGTGTTATCGCCCATGTTTAGGGTTTAGGGTTATAGGGTACCGTATGTAGGAGGGGTCTGCAATTACCTTGGATAAAATACAGTTGTTTGTGTGGGTGTGTGTACATACATGTATGGCTATGTGAATATAGGCCTGTGATTCATATGAAGAATGTGCATGGTCTTTTTATAGTACAAGGACAAATTGGCCAATGCCAGAGGCTATATGCATACCAATGTGTGTACATCTACAAATGAGAAATTTTTGGTGGTTTGCTTTTCATTGCAAATTGCAGTCATTTGAAATTATCGCAGTTTTTTAATTGCAACTTCCTACACACAAAATGGCGTTTAATTTACTCGCAACATTACGCGTCTGGTAAAGCCGTGAAATTGTGCCTATTTAGAGGATATCTCATCATTTGTATAATGTACATCATCACTATACTTGTCCATGTTATCAAAGATATGGCTATATGCAGCTGTGAATTTCCAGCCCCCCCTTATGGCCAGGGTACCACGGGATGGGTGGCTGGGACTTATACCAGGGCTAAATTTCAAAAATGTTAAAACTCCGGCCAAGTCCCGGACCGACAGGAAACAACACATGGCCGGCCCTACAGGGACAAATTTTGTGTCAATGCCCGTCTGTTATAATAAACTGCCCGGCTATTTTTTCCGGGTACTCTGCACTGCAGCCAGGGGTTGGAGTGGGTCAGGGACTCAGGGTTTCAATTGACAAGTGCATTATCAACAGTCTTCATTTTCACGTGCATGAAATCTATAAGCTTAACTACTGAACATACGGGCCTATGCACCCCCCCACAATCATAATTACCTCACATCACTAGTATCACAGGGTCAGGCTTTCAATTGACAAGTGCATTATCAACAGCCTTGCATTTTCACGTGCATGAAATCTATAAGCTTAAATACTGAATATACAGGCCTATGCCCCCCCCCTCAGCACACACACACAATCATAATTACTCACATCACTAGTATCACAGGGTCAGGCTTTCAATTGACAAGTGCATTATCAACAGCCTTGCATTTTCACGTGCATGAAATCTATAAGCTTAAATACTGAATATACAGGCCTATGTACCCCCCCCCTCAGCACACACACACAATCATAATTACTCACATCACTAGTATCACAGGGTCAGGGTTTCTAGTGACAAGTGCATTATCAACAGCATTGCATTTTCACGTGCATGAAATCTATAAGCTTAAATACTGAATATACAGGCCTATGTACCCCCCCCAGCACACACACACAATCATAATTACTCACATCACTAGTATCACAGGGTCAGGCTTTCTAGTGACAAGTGCATTATCAACAGCATTGCATTTTCACGTGCATGAAATCTATAAGCTTAACGTACAGGTCTATACCCCCCCACAAACACACAATCATAATTACTCACATCACTAGTATCACAGACATTCAAATTCCATCATGAAATCTATTCGGCTTTCACAGTACACTGATTTTCAAGTTCAAACGCTAGCTCTTCAAAGGTGCTGAATTCGACCATCGTGCAAATCGCCAGATATCGTATGAGGAAATTACAATAGGCGCACATCACTGAAAATGATGCCAGTTTTTCTCTATAAAAATGCTAATTAAAATCATTTAAACAATTTTGATATCTGCCATCTGTGATACACTTGTAGGATTTAATATTACTAATCATTACCAATCCAAATTAATGCAAATTTCTGCTCATTTTAATGCTTACTTTTAGGTTCTATGTTTGTTTCTTAGAATAAAAATAAATTAAGATTTGTTCCAAGTCTACCATGTTACAATACTGATAATTCAATAAAAAAACTTTTTAGACTGCAACAAGTCTGTCCTAAAACATTGTATTTATTTGGATAATGAATAGGAAATTCAAAATCATATTTGCTACACAAAGTAAAATTATTTGAAGTTTGAAATATATAGTGGACAAAATAAAGTCCAATTTGAAAGAATTTAATGTTCTATCCTGAAAATCGGACGTCAATATCCACCCATCCATTCACAAGATACAGCATCTGGAGGGATGGAAGCTAAGACATTGCAAAAACAGTATGCCTCATGGTGGAGAAATAAAAAAATCAGAGTAGCACTTCAACTGCCATGCAATCTTTGTTTTGTTTACATCACATCTATATGCGACTTTGACTGTGTTGGACATACA
The DNA here is from genome assembly GCF_039555335.1 of Amphiura filiformis. Lineage (NCBI taxonomy): Eukaryota > Metazoa > Echinodermata > Ophiuroidea > Amphilepidida > Amphiuridae > Amphiura > Amphiura filiformis. The sequence goes on from NC_092641.1 coordinate 43,571,310, forward strand.
TGCAGATTTGCACTGAATCACATATTTGCAAAGTGTGCACATTTAAGCCCAATATTTCGCATTGACGCATTATTGTAGACTCACATTTTACTGTAAATAGGCTTATAGCTGTCTATTTAGCCATACAATAGTAAAATACATACACACATGTTAAGACATAGGAAGCCATATTGATAATGCTGGGACACAAAATTTGGGACATTCATGAGCATACTTTTCCTCATAGCATTGCCAATAGTAGGCCCACTCATTTTTAAGTTAAATGATTCTCTTTTTAATGAAAGCAATTTCAGATGAATTTATTAAATTTCAAAATTTTCTGAACATGCCTTAAACTGAGCGACTTCATGAGGTATATCAGCAAGCTGGACAATCAAATAGAAATTCTTGTGGTTTGCAGAAACTTGTAAGCTATACATGTACATTTCATCTTGTCAAAAACAAAAATTATTTACTGACCTGACAGTTTCAACCATACATATTGGACGATGGCCATTGTTCTTCAGAATGGATGTCGGTCCAACTTCTGTTTCCAAACTGAAATACATCTATCAAAACCAAATATAAATAGAGTGTATCATGATTCATGACCATATTGTCATTGTAATATCAGTGACTGCTGAATTTGCAATCATGTCAATTATAGACTGCAATTATACACAAGCAGGTAAAGCTGGGAGGTAAGGGTACGGTATGCATGCATTTGTTGGCTGTTCTTATCTTTCTGCTGAGAAGGTTATGATATACATGTACATCTCAATGTAGAGTGGCTATGGAGCATAAATCTGGGTCAATATGTGTGCAAGGTGGTGGATTGAAAAAGGGGTAATCAGTTTCACAATCTCTTGTGTGTTTTTACCCATTTTTCCACAATTCTCCAGGGCTGCTGAGTGTCGAGTCGAATTTTCACTGCCGACAATCATCAAGACCCAATGTCAAAAAGGTTTTGATGATTTTAAAGTCAATAATATTAAGTTCAAAGAATATGGCAGAACAAAAGTATGTATAATTTGTGCTTTTGAAATATTTTAAACTTGGTTTTTGCCAACGGACAGGTGCTAATTTGGAGTCCTGGCGATTTTGCACACCAGAGCATGTATGCAATTCCATTTCAACTTTTAAAAAATGATATGAACGAGAAGTGTTCTTGATTTCACACCTGTAGGTTCTGTAATCTAACACACATTTTATATTCACTACTTGCATGGTTCCGACATTTTATGTAGGCCTACAAGGAGAGCCTCAAACTGACAATATCTGACATCACATGAAAGGCATAATCACATAACTTTACACACAATGAAATATGACTGGTTCGCTTCTCATATTCATGCATGCTGCCAGTGTGAGGCTCTATCCGCAAGCACATTGTGATATAAAATTGATCGGTTGAGCCCATATTTATTGGTCGAGCTATGAGTTTTCAAATATTGGACGAGACGTAGTCGAGTCCAATATTTTACAACTCATAGCGAGACCAATAAATATTATCATTATTATGATTTGGATCCAATATTATCACAACTTGGATCCATCAAAACATAATAATGCATAATGGCGGAACCGTGCAAGTAGTGAATAGGAACTTGCCTTTGTATTCAAATGGTTAATTCAAAGAAACAGTTCCCATATTTTGACTGCAGTGTCTTTTAAAGCACAAACTTATACGGCTAGGGTATTGCCAAACTTTACACAAAGCCGAGCAAGCTAAAGTATTGGTGCACATTCATGCATCATGATATGCAAATCTCTACCATTCAATAACCGATCACTTGAATGAACATGGCGAATAGAAATGATGGACATCGAGTTGTGTAGCTGCATATAATGCATGAATTATAGTCATCATCATGAATACATTGTACATGTAGACTGCTTATGCAGTGCACTGGCAGACTGTTATGTTTTGCACCACGACATGGGCCATACGGATGATACGGGCCCAGCGCAGAGCAATTTATTGCTTTGACTTATTCTTAGATTATTAATTTTTCTTCATACATGTAGCTGGATGAAAATCTTATTTCAGTATACCTTTACCATCAGGTCTTGACTCCCAACTCAGAAAGCAAAGTGACATTTCTGTTCTGATATGTTCTACATGCAGGCTAGGCTGATGCATGTACCTGGATGATTGTTTTTTCTTCCTATCGGCAGCATGTAGGCAATTGGTGATAACGGTGCACAACACTAAATCGGCTTGCTATTAATTGTGTCAATTAGGCCCTTAAATGCTAAAGGTGCACAACACTAAATCATCTTGCTAAATATCATGGACACTTATTATAATTCCATTGATTTAAAATCATTTGTTTTTAAAACATAGGGAATTGTCACAGCAACTTACTCAGTGATCCAGAGAGTCTATCCTAAAACCTCATGGTATCAAGACATGGGTGACAATCCTTTATCAAGGCTTGCATGAGATTTAGCTCCTAGACTAAAAATGTAGGCCCTAGGCAATCTTTACTCAAAAGATACAGTTGACTCATCAAAATAACTTTCAATCAAATTTCAACATTTCACAATAAAAATAACATCAGTTGCAAAACAGTCAACGCTACCAGGTAATCAACCGAAAACAATAAGCATATACTCTAGCATGGGCGTCAATCTCGGGGGGACAGGGGGATGAGTGCCCCCCCCCCCCCACATTTCATCAAAATGCACCACATGTCAAGCCGGATTGGCGCTAAATGCACTCAATCATTGAATGTGTAATGTATCGTGTGTGCACATTCGAAGCTAGACTAGAGTTCTTGAACTCATTATGCTCTAATTATATTATAGCAATCGAGTGCAGCTTTGCATTTGAACCCCCCCCCCCGGTCATCATGCATATGTTGTGCATTAGATTAAAAAAATCATGACATCGTATCATGGTATGTGTGCCTTATTTTGTGCAATTTCACTCCCCACAAGTGATATCCACAATTACGCATTTAATACTTTAGTATAATTAATTCAAATGTACCACGCTTATAGAGTTCCTCAAGTGAGTCAAGTCCAAGATTACTCGAGAACTCTTGCATCAAATTTGCACAGTTACGCATTCGATGCTAAAGTATACTATCGTTTTTCGGTCGGTACTCAGTGGTGACATTTTTTGCAATGGATGTTATTTTATTCTGTTTTGAAATTTGAACGAAAGTTACATGTATATTGATGAGTCAACTGTATCTTTTGAATGAAGATTGTCTATTTTGAACAGTCCAAAATTTTTGTTCAAATGCAATTTTAGCAAAATTTTTGATGATCGATCACCGTCGTGATCGACTGTGTTTACTTCTGAACTTCCATTGCTTTACAGTGTCATGCTTCAGCTTAATCCGACTAGATTTTGAATGCTCATCGATGAGCAAATCCGTGGCTAGACTTCTCGAGCATCCAACTCCACTTCTCGAGCATCCAACTCCAAGAAGAATCATCTTGAAATACATGGAATATATACATCATACATTATCATACCATTAACCATACCCAGGGGGCACGTACCTGACGTTAAAATCACAATGAAATCACATTGAAATTTCGACATCGAAATCAATTTCGATGTCGAAATCAGGTTGAAATCATGTTGTATTTGTAAAAGGACTTCAACCTGATGGACTTAATAGGCCTCACGTATGTTGTATCATCGTTGAAATTTCAACCTGATTTCAACTAACCTCTACTATCTAGGTTGAAAACATTTTGAAACTTCAACGTCAAAACCCCGGGTCAAAACCCTAACCTATGTTATGTACGTATTTAGGTCTACCACGAGTACCGGCACGAGTACAGTTCTATACACATGGTTTTTAATATATTCAATCATGATTATTAGTCAGTACACACGGCAGTAATTATAATGGCAGTATTAAAAGTATGTCATACCATGACATACATGTACATGTACAGCTATTTATTTTATGGGCCTTTTAATTTTATAAAATTTGATTTGGCAAGCATATGAAAACACATCTGATTCAATATCATACCTTGGGTCGTATAAAGCATACTAGATACTGGTCTCCTTGTCAATGACAATTCGCAGAACAACGACGTGATTTAGATAGCAAATCAATTTGATCGAAATGATGCGACCACAATTTGCTGGGTATGACTGCCGAATTCCACAGCCGAGCCACACACTCACACACCCCTTCGTCGACCGGCGTCCATGTCTTGGTCCAACTCGGCTTTCTGTGGACTACTAACGTTGCCAGTGAACCAGCGACATAATATTTTGCCATATTTTGTTTTATTCGGTAACAAAAAAATGACATTTCTGGGTGAAACATCACACAAAATACAAAATTCACTCCGTGAATCAAGTTGACATCGGTAAAACATTCACGTAGTACGAGGCTGATTTCGCTGATTTGACGGTTCGCGGTGTTCTATTGGTTCCCGATTATAGTCACAGATCGCGAAATACAACTACTTTGTAAATGTATTTTGCGATCTCGCTAGTAGGGATCGCAAAATGACAAAACGAGATAGCAAAATGACAGATATGGCTAGCGTAGATCGCGAAATTCACTTGTCGTGCTCGCTCTCTCTCTCTCTCTCTCTCTCCTCCTTCTCTCTACGCTTCTTAATCTCTCTTATATTCTTCTTGCTCCGAGTTATTGACACGCCCGTATATTTCATGCTTATTCTGTGCGCAGATGCACAGCACCCTGGATGAAAATGATGACAATCAAATATGATAAAACGAGATACGTAGATAAAATTATGAAATTGGAAAATGTGGTGGATACATAGACGGTTCTATTCGAACACAGCGCCGATGTGAGCATTGAGTAGCACAATACATTTTCAGAGAAATATCAAACTACGGGTTGCAGTTCGCACGAAATGGTTTGAGCATTGTCAAAGTTTGAACCACACACATCGAACACGAAATATTTGAAATGTTTGATTGTATATATCATGATGCAGTTAGCCAATGCGCCTTATAAGATGAACAGAATCTTGCTCGTTGAGTAGGCTACTGTTACCAGTAGACATCTATACACTAGCGAGTGATATCCAATTTTTCATGTTTTCGACATTCATATGGTGATACTGATGCTGATATTACTGATTGAGGATGGAAGAAGATTAAATTAGCCAATGATTTTTTTTAACTGAACAGGGGTCGGGGAAAAGCAACCAACGAACGACTTTCTATGAAGTTAATTTGAGCAGGTCACGCAAAAAGTCCCGTCATCCAAAGAGCAAGAGCCTTTGTGTCTTCTTCTTCAAGAGCGACAGTTGACATTTAGCTGCGTGGATATATATCTTAAAGATAAGAGCAACTTTGTTACGAACTAGCCCAGGTCGGTCTAGGTAATAACATAATATAACACACCGGTTCAAAAACTGTGGGTCGCGGCCTCTTCCAGAAGGGGTCACGGGACTTGTTGGAAAAAAATTATGAAAAATACATCTCCGTGCAGGATATCATTGGTCATGTAACGCCATTTTGACCCATTTTAGCATTAAAATTGCAAATTTTCGCGCGCATTTGTCCCGGTAAATTCATTATTGGAGCCGGTCAGCGGGACGACTTGGAAATTGTGCCCGGTAGCCGCTGATTAGTTTCGATAAGTAATGCTGTGGATAGCGCCATATTTTTCTAATGAAATTTGGGTCACTGGAAAAAAGTTTGGGAAGCCCTGATATAACACAAGGAACTTCACTCGCATCCAACAGCGAATATAATACGGTTTACTTTGTGCGTTCATTCCGTGTCGAATACGCGTGCTTATTATAGAATTGTACAAAAGAAAGTGAAGCAATGTATCCAATATACAGTATCTGATTTACCCGGCGGATTGCTCTGCACATATAGTTGCTATGGATTTCTTTCAGTATAATGGAAAAGTGACATTTTTATCTGTTTTTAAAAGCTAAAAAGTGGACGTAAACGGCTATATAACTTTGCATTCATTATGAACATTGATTCAATATTCCATGTACGGTTACTGATTTAATTTCTTGCAATTTGGACATAGCGATCTAAAAGCAAACTGGCCAATATGGCGAGTGTAAGGTGTTTCATCCTTAAACTTTCTGTCATCATTATGACATTGTCTTTTAACAACAATGCAGTGATGAATGGAATGGTCGTTGCAGCTCAGTTGCTGGCGGAACCTCTTTGGGATGTGCCTCTCAATGAAACCCATCCTTGTTTTGTTGATAACGCGACCGAAGGAGGAGTTTTCTTTAAAGGAAGCGCGGATTACATATGTATCCTTCAAGTGACAGCATCGCAAGGAACTTTCGCTGAGCTACAAATACTTGGATATAATGGCTCTACGGAACCGACCTTCCTTTATATTGAACGAAATGGAGATTTAGAAGACTGTAAGAATAAGTATGTAGTAATCAATGGTCAACCAGAAACGTGTAGCTCAACCTTGTTTGAGTCAAGTTTCCGAGTTAATTTGCAAGGTAATACAAGTGTTTACATAGGTGAGTTACGTGATAATGATACTTTATTTGGATGCCCTGAAGAGGAGAATATTGTCATGATAGATCACCATGGTAACAGAGAAAGTAGATATCATTGTAGCAATGTTAAAGGGTACAAAAACAAAGTTACGTGTGACCCGCAATTTATCGGTAATTGTAAGATTACGTTTCCCCCAAATTGTGCAGCCTTACTTATAAATACCAGAGAAGTAGTCTATGAAGATTGCGCACATGATCAAAACAGCACTGCTGTGATCCTCTACCCACTTTACACAACCCATTTAGATTTATCAGGAAATAACATTGTGCAAGTGTCTGACAACTGTTTTCAAGACTTGAAATATTTAGAGGTATTAAATTTGGCATTTAATCAGATATCGGAACTGAAGGTAGAATTATTTCAAGGTTTTAAAAACCTCAAAATACTGCAGCTTGAGCAGAATTTGTTAAGCACAGTACCTCATGAAATATTTAAAGATTTGGAAAATTTGGAAAGACTAGACCTCTATGAAAATCAAATATCACAACTGGGAACACTGATGTTTCAAGGTTTGAACAATCTCAAAATACTCTGGCTTTCTGATAATTCATTGAATAAATTACCTAATGGGATATTTCAAGATTTGATAACGATGTGGATTCTATATCTTCATTCAAATCATATATCAGATCTGGATGTTGGAGTGTTCCAAGGTTTGAACAACCTCAAAACACTCAGGCTTGATGATAATTTATTGAATAAATTACCTGATGGGATATTTCAAGATTTGATAACGTTGGGGGCTCTATATCTTCATATAAATCAGATATCAGATCTGGATGTAGGAGTGTTCCAAGGTTTGAACAATCTCAAAACACTCAGGCTTGATGATAATTTATTGAGTAAATTACCTGATGGGATATTTCAAGATTTGATAACGTTGGAGTTTTTATACCTTAGTAACAATCAGATATCAGATCTGCATGTAGGCGCGTTCCAAGGTTTGAACAATCTCAAAACACTCTGGCTTCATGATAATTTATTGAGTAAATTACCTGATGGGATGTTTCAAGATTTGATAACGTTGGAGGGTCTATATCTTTATTCAAATCATATATCAGATCTGGATGTAGGCGCGTTCCAAGGTTTGAACAATCTCAAAACACTCTGGCTTCATGATAATTTATTGAGTAAATTACCTGACGGGATATTTCAAGATTTGATAAGGTTGGAGGGTCTATACCTTCATATAAATCAGATATCAGATCTGGATGTAGGCGCGTTCCAAGGTTTGAACAATCTCAAAACACTCTGGCTTCATGATAATTTATTGAGTAAATTACCTGATGGGATGTTTCAAGATTTGATAAGGTTGGAGGGTCTATACCTTCACTCAAATCATATATCAGATCTGGATGTAGGCGCGTTCCAAGGTTTGAACAATCTCAAAACACTCCGGCTTTATGATAACTTATTGAGTAAATTACCTGATGGGATATTTCAAGATTTGATAACGTTGGAGGTCTATACCTTGATAGAAATCAGATTTCAGATCTGGATGTAGGAATTTTTCAAAATTTGAGCAATCTCAAAATACTCGTGCTTTCTGATAATTTCTTGAATAAATTACCTGATGGGATATTTCAAGATTTGATAATGTTGGATGTTCTATACCTTCTTATAAATCAGATATCAGATCTGGATGTAGGAATGTTTAAAGGTTTGAACAATCTCAAAAGACTCTGGCTTGATGATAATTTATTGAGTAAATTATCTGATGGGACATTTCAAGATTTGATAACGTTGGAGAGTCTATACCTTGCTGGAAATCATATTTCAGATCTGGATGTAGGAGTGTTTCAAGGTTTGAACAATCTCAAAACACTCAGTTTTGATGATAATTTATTGAGTAAATTACCTGATGGGATATTTCATGATTTGATAACGTTGGAGGAACTAGACCTTGAGCAAAATCAGATATCAGATCTAGATGTAGGAGTGTTTCAAGGTTTGAACAATCTCACAAAACTTTGGCTTCATGATAATTTATTGAGTAAATTACCTGATGGGAAATTTCAAGATTTGATAACGTTGGAGGGTTTATCCTTTGATAAAAATCAGATATCAGATCTGGATGTAGGAGTGTTCCAAGATTTGAACAATCTCAAAAACCTCTGGCTTTATGATAATTTATTGAGTAAATTACCTGATGGGATATTTCAAGATTTGAAAACGTTAGAGTTGTTACAACTCAGTAAAAATCAGATATCAGATCTGGATGTAGGAGTGTTTCAAGGTTTGAACAATCTCAAAAGCCTCTGGCTTCATGATAATTTATTAAGTAAATTACCTGATGGGATATTTCAAGATTTGATAACGTTGGAGGATCTATCCCTTGGTATAAATGTTTTGAGTACATTACCTGATGAGATATTTACAGATCTGAACAATTTGGAGAAATTGAAACTTTCTGGAAATCAGGTATCAGATTTGGATGTAAAAATTTTCCAAAATTTGACACGGCTAAAAACACTGTTAATTAATGACAATTTCTTGAGTAAATTACCTGATGAAATATTTCAAGATTTGATCAATTTGGAAGAATTGAACCTTAGTGGAAATCAGATATCAAATTTGGATGTAAAAATGACTCAAAGTTTGAGCAATCTTAGAATACTCCTGATTTCTGGTAATTACTTGAGCGAATTACCTGACGGGATATTTCAAAGTTTAGTAAATTTGGAAGTATTGGACCTCGGTGGAAATCAAATATCAGATCTGGAATTAGACACGATTCAGGGTTTGGAACATCTGAAAAAACTCTCGCTTGATGACAATTTATTGAGTATATTAGCAGTTGAGATACATTTGATTAAATTGGAACAACTGAATCTCAACGGAAATCGTATATCAGAACTTGGTGTGATAATGACTGGGAGTTTGAAAAATCTGAACGTAATCTGGCTTTCTGATAATATTTTAAGTAGTGTACCTGATGGGATATTTCAAGATTTGATATATTTGGAAGAACTCTACCTTGATGGAAATCAGATATCAGAACTTGACGTGAGATTTAAAAATTTGACAAATCTTCAAGTACTCTCGTTTTCGGATAATTTGTTGAGTGTATTGTCTGACGGGATATTTCACGATTTGATACATTTGAAAAACTCTACCTCAATGGAAATAAACTATTTAATCTGGAAGAGAAAGTTTTTCACGGTATGAAAAATCTCAAAATACTTTCACTTAAAAACAATATCTTGAGTTCAATACCTGATGGAATATTTCAAGATTTATTTAATTTGGAAGAACTTCTCTTGAATAGAAATCAGTTGACTTTCTTACATAAAGGATGTTTTAAAGCATTACACAATTTGTATTCACTATCATTGAGTGAAAATGAATTTACTACATTCGATGTGGATTTATTCTCCTCTTTAAAGAGTCTGAACATCCTGGAACTTAATGATAGCAAGTTTACTGAATTCCCCAATGATATTTTCAAAAACGTGTTAAATTTGAAAATACTCTATGTTCACTCTAACCGATTACGATCGTTTAACCAAAATGTGATGCAAGGTTTAAGAAAGTTGGAAATTCTCAATATATCAAACAATGATCTGACACATTTAGATAGCGACATATTTAAACACAAAGTCAAACTATTGCTGGTTGATTTGTCAGCAAATAAATTAACAGAAATACCAAACATGCAGTACCTGATTCGTCTAATTGTCTTAAATCTCGTAAACAACACGTTGACCAGAATAACTCGCGATTCGTTTTCTGCCCTGTCAAATAGGTCAGAATTATTTGTTAGTCAGCATGAAATATGTAATTGTTATGTTCTTACTAATATCAATTGTATTGCCGCAGGAAGCAGATCCCCATATCTTACATGTGATAGACTGCTTTCTGATAGAACATTGGCAGTGATAATATGGCTCATCGGTTTAAATGCACTTGGGGGAAATCTCTATGTGCTAGTTGCAAGAACGAAAATGGCTCAGAAAAATAAAGTGAATGCAATATTACTGAGCAATCTTGCCGCATCAGATTTACTTATGGGAATCTATCTTATGATCATTGCTACAGCTGATTTGTATTTCGGTGATTATTTCCCAATGCAATCTGAAACCTGGAGACATGGTATTACCTGCAGAATTGCAGGAGCTTTGTCAATAATATCCAGTGAAGCCTCTGTGTTCTTTGTGACATTGATAAGCATAGACAGGTTCATTGCTATCAGGTTTCCTTATACTACTCACAAATTACGAAACAAATCTGCCACAATCGTTGTGATTTTGATATGGATCATTTCAATTGCATTAGGCACTGTTCCATCCGCTTTGTCAGGAAATGTTTTCAAATTTTATGACAACTCCCACGTTTGCATTGGACTACCACTAGCTTTAACCAAGATATATTTAACTGTAAACATTGAACCTAAACAAGTCCCAATTTTGGTAAATTTCGGTTGGAAGATGTATGACCAGGCCTCTTATAATACTGAGTACAAGGGTCTGACTAATGGGCTCTTTTTTTCAACAGCTGTTTTCTTAGGCCTTAACTGTGTATGTTACATAGTAATACTTGGCTGTTACATTGGATTAGTGAGGTCTTATTACAAATCCGCCAAACAATCTGGACGTTCTCTTGAAATGAAAGAACAGATCACGCTCACAACGAAAGTATCAGCCATAGTTGCTACAGACTTCTGCTGTTGGTCTCCCATAATCGTACTCGGGATCTTGGTTCAAACTAGGGTGATTACTCTACCCCCATCTGTATTTGCATGGTGTGTTACATTTATTTTGCCCATTAATTCTGCCATTAACCCATATATATATACCATTGCTGACACCATTTCTGATTATAGAAAGAAACGAGCTGAAAAACGGAAATTGAAAAGAGATATTGAACAACAACAAAAACAGTTAATCCTAACAAATACCAAACTGTTCAATCCGTCCACAAATTAAAGTATTTTGACACAAATTATGACGTCTCACCTGAGAATCATAGTATCAGAATGTATACCCATTGTGATAGATAAATGATAACTAAATAAAATAAATAAGTAGTTATAGGTAAAAGGATATATAGATAAATAAATAAGCAAACAATACACCAATTAATATACAATTAAACACGAATGATAAATCAACGTAGACGAAAGAGCAGCAGATGTGCAGTATTTTGGCGTTATATAAATTTATTCTGTGCGGTCAGAAATTGTCCGAAACTCCTCACTATAAAAACGGTAAAAACATCCGGCATATCGGGAATGTACATACCATGCATCGATATCCTTCTAAACAGATGGATATTGGCGCACTCTATTTAGTCGAGGATAAATATTAGTACGGTATTGCCGTTAAAAGTAGTACAATGCTTTTTAGTTATAGCCTCGGTATGCGGCGTTTTATTTCCCAACACTTGAGGTAATTAAATGTGTGCGGTAATTTTGACTAACTGTAAACAGCACCAGTTGCGGTATATAAAGAATGTATTCAAAACTCAGTTATTAACGCTTGTTAGTGGAAATATGAAAACAAGAGCGGTTACCGCACCATAGCTGAACCATAGGGCTTTGGCAGTAGGCATATATTGTGGTACCGGTACATGTATATATCACCCCTTTATTGACCCCTTAATGACCTTAAATGAATTTTAAAATATTTTTAACATGTTTAGAATGTCATAAAGATCACTCCATTTAAATATCAGCTCAATTGGAGCATTTTTGAAAACTTGACCTTTGACCCCTTTATGACCCCTTAATGACCTTAAATGAATATTAAAATATTTTAAACATGTTTAGAATGTCATAAAGATCAGTGCATTTAAATATCAGCCCAATTGGAGCATTTTTGAAAACTTGACCTTTGACCCCTTTATGACCCCTTAATGACCTTAAATGAATATTAAAATATTTTAAACATGTTTAGAATGTCATAAAGATCATTGCATTTAAATATCAGCCCAATTGGAGCATTTTTGAAAACTTGAACTTTGACCCCTTTATGACCCCATAATGACCTCAAATGAATATTAAAATATTTTAAACATGTTTAGAATGTCATAAGGATCATTCCATATAAATTTCAGCTCAATTGAAGCATTTTTGGTTAAAATGACCTTTTTTGATCCCTGTGACCCCCTTGGATGACCTTAGACGTTAGGATATATTTTTATTATATTCTTTATTCCTTCCTCTTTCATTTGACATCACTCGGGGGTTCATACCTTCGTGGCAAAAAGTTACTCAGTCTGCAAGTAAGATACACTAATGTAGGCTGATACCATTTCATGGTTCAGCAAAAATAAACAAATTTCATAATGGGCACTTTTTGGCTTTAACACAAGGTCCACAAGAATTGTCTGCAAATTCTTCATTTGAAATCTTTGACAGATAATCTCTCATATAATACAATATGTACAAGAAAATTGTATAACTTTTGTAAAGCGATGCGACGTTGCTTTTTGTTTTTGATAATAATGAGAAATACTTGTTACCTATGTGGTCCTTCTGAACTTTCTAAATTTGGGCCTACTAACGTAAACGTAACAGTTTGTTTGAATTTAAGCATAGCTTTGAGATTGTTAAAACCATGGAACAAAATAAGTGTAAAACACAAGAATGTGAGAAGTTTATCACATTAACATAGAGTAGTATAAAATGTACTGCTTAAGGGTATACAAGGTATTGTTGGTCGAAGCAGCCAAAAAAGGTCGATTTTCATTATCTGAATCAATATATTATTAAAAAATAACACTTTGGTGTTTTGGAAAAGTTCATTCTACAAATCATATACTTTGAAAACTTGCTTAATTTATTGTTGAAAATGAGTTATTTACGTTTTACAAAAGTGTTGTTGTTTCAGCCCTCTTTACAATATAACTGAAGAACCACAGGACCTACAAAAGTATATCTGTGATATTTGAATTCTTCTACACGGTAGCTATGAATTGAGCAATGTGCAATTTTTGCTAAAGCTCGCTACCATTCGCTGTGAACTACTTAGGCTACATGCACAGAGAGAAAAATAACTCATCACACAGCCAATTTTTGATACCACCCAATTAACATTTATTTTTTGCGGAATTAGCTGAAACGGTCAGAGCACCACACTGATGCACGAACAAGTAGGACTATCTACAGAGATTTCCCATTGATAGGGAACAAAAAGGTGGGAACGGATTCTGGACATATTATTTGATGATTTGGATGGTGGATCCCACTTGGGGTAACACATCTCCAAATATTTTCCGGACTCGACCATTTAAACTACCAAAAAAGAAACGGTCCAGACCCTGATCCCCCTGAAAAACATGCCATACCTGGCTGAGCACACGGCTGCAAGATATCTTGCCAGCCCACCCCCACAGCTACTCCCAAACACCACTGGTCTGGGAACAACCCACCGAACCCTCCCCCAGCTGGGCGGGTTGGGCGGGATTTTCAAACGAACCTGACCGCTCCAGCCGAAAAAGTCCCGGAAAAAGTGAATGAGGAGGAAAGGAAAAACCCGCGAAGTACCAGACGCTCACTAACAAGAGATCTGATTGGTCCGAGCCTGGCAAGGTCGTAAGGCAGCCAATCAAGAAGGGGAATAGCCCCGCCGCAGTTACTACCTCACAAGGGTGACATTACTGATATGGCTTGAGCTGGGGCAATTAATACAACCTGCCTTACTCCCCCCGAACATCGAGAAAAAACCCAGCCAAAACAAAACCAACAGGGAGACCCCATGAAGACAAAAACGCTTTTGAATAGACAAGCTATTAAAAACCGCACATAACCATGAACCTTAATCATGCGTTTTGAAAGATTTTCACCTATCATGTTGCAAACTATGATGTCTTTGCATTGAACATTTTGTTTCTTCGTTACTGCATGGATTTCAACATTAAATGTAATTATATATTATCACTAATTGTTTTTACGATGAACGATGTTACCTTAAAATGTGGTCCTTCTGAACTTTCTAACTTTGAGGTTACTATTATAACGTAAACATGAGTAATATCCAGTTTAAGTATCCAATTTCTTTTAATTTAATCGTGGCTTTGAGATTTTTCAAACCTTTTCAAACCATTAGAACACAAGAACGTGAGAAGTTTATCACATAAACATAGAGCAGCGTATGTATACAATGTACTCAGTGGCGTAGCTGGGATTTTTTCCAGGGGGGGGGCAAGCCTGTATGGGGCGGGGGCCCAAATCCACCAAACAAAAATGGGGGTAGGTGCGGGTGGTGCGACGCACCCCCATCGAAAAGAAAGTGTACTTTCAGAGTAAAAATATCAAAGAAAAATAAAAAACAAAGGAAATAAGTTTAAATTTTGCAGTACAGTGGCCCAAGAGGCTTATTGATAATGATCGTATGGTATTGCATATCATATGGATTCCCCATCTCTTTTCCCCTCCTCTCCCTCTCTTTTCCCTCCTCTCTCTCTCTTTTTCCTCTCTCTCCTCCTTTTTCCTCTTTTTCCTTGCACTAGGGGCGGGGGTCCAAATAGGCAATTTTTGCCAGGGGGCAATTCCCCCCCCTGCCCCCCGGCAGCTACGCCACTGAATGTACTGCTTAAACCCCTCGCATATTGCAAACTATGAAGGTTTTGTATTGATCTTTCTGTTTCTCTGTAACTGCATTAAAGGTAATTATATTTTAATATCAGTAATTATTTTTACGATGAACGATCTCCGGTATTGCGATACATGAAGCGTTACCATGTATACTGATACAGTTAATCTTGTAAAACTTTCTTAATTGATCAATTAATAGCACTATCATGACTATTGTCACATTTTGCACATTTTGCAGAACATGATGTAATGTATTAGACTATTACAAGTATGTCGTATTTTCCAAGAGTGTTCTTATCTTTACGTGTGCCAGTGTTTAAAAATTTGTATAATGAAGTATATGGTCAGTATTGAATGTAATAGCTAGTATAGCTTGGTAAATTAATATAACTATTGTAACATTTTGTAGAACATTATGTAACCATAACTAGATTAATACAGTATGTCGTACGAGGGTCATTCAAAAAGTTCTACCTCCATCATCACATCTCTCTTATCTTACGGGCCAGGATATTGAAATTACCAATGGTTATACTCTTAAATCGTGGCTACAAAATAAAAGTTATTTGATAAAATGTGATTTATGGTTGTTAAGACGTGTTGGTTTAAAGTGAATACATATTCGGTACGTCGGAAACGGTCTGAAAAAGAACGCTAATTTTGATTAAAATGGTCGCCAACATCTATGTGGAAATCATCACAGATTTATTTCTGAAAATGATTAAATTGCTTTATTTCTGTTAAAATAAATTAAACAATATTTAATGCTTGTAGATAGTAGGGGAGACCGGGGATGGAAGTTACACGGGGAAGTTGTTACACCTCTCAGTGTGCCAAGCTGGAATAAGAGAGGGCAGGCTAACTGACATCCATATATTGCCTACACATCACTGGGGTATACTGCCAGTCACGAGCTTTCTCCATTGTTCTACTAAAAAGTTATGTCAAAAAAACATTTTTTGTCCTCTCCTAGTAACTTTCTGACAAAACTGTAATATTGTAATAGCTCTAACGACTGGAGGTGCATAATGCTAGATGTTATGGTAAATATAGTATGTGTAGGTCACTAATATATCCCCGAGTCATGATATGTAATTCTGCCTCAGGGTTGTGTTATAATGGCGTATGTGTACAAAACTCCCTATGGGGATAGTTGTTACACTGTAACAACCTACCCCATGAAACAACCTACCCCAATTACATTTTACATGTGTTGAACTAAATTTTGTTTCAATTTTCAGGTTTAAATATTTCATATGTTTACTGTGTATTTGCTTTACCTAGAGCTGTAATTGCTCTACTGTTAATGATGCCAAGAACCTGAAAAAGGAAGACAGAGAGGGGGAAAACACCTCTTAAGGTATAATGGAAGCTGCTGTCCAACGTGTGTTGGAATATGGCGATTCTTTGCGAATTGCAGCGGCTAACCATAATATAAGAGCATCATAGTTTAATATAAATGAACTTATTATAGAATAAAAATGATCTAAATGCTTCTAAAGGCCTATAAAAGGTCCATAAAATTTTGTAACATTGTAACAACTTACCTCGCATGGTGTAACAACTTACCCGGTATGCGGGGTAAGTTGTTACAAAAAATTACCTTCATTAGTTAATTAGTAGTTAATTAGTTGTTTTCATGTTTTGTATGCCCCAAGGTTTAGTAAACATAATGTGCTAACCACACACCCAAGATGGAGTGTTTGAGTTCTTTCATTGGAATTATATGGGGCAAAATGTAAATTTTATAACGTCCATCCCCGGTCTCCCCTACAGTTTTATGGGGTATCGTGAATTTTGCACAACAAAAGCGATACATGTTCAGAATAGCCCACAACTTGACCCTTTTCCATATAGGTAGTTGACTTCGATCGGGTCAGCACTTGTTGGTTCAAATCTTATGCACAGTTTTTGTATTTTGTAATCATAATACAAGGTTATTAACAAATTGTTCATCTTATTTCCACATTAAGATGCATCCACTGCTTAAAATAGGATGTAATTACGAATTACCCTTAAATGTGATCTAGTCAAAATCTGGCAAATTTCACTAACATTTGTGTGTCTGCTGAACCCTTTGATGTTTTCTTCTCATATAAAACGTGTTTCATTTTGTTTTGAAGTCCCAAAGTATGCCGGGGAGCTCAAACACGCCCAAAATATTAATTCTGAATAAGCAGTTGGACAACTACATCTAGAAACCATTTTTATGGACATTATCCAAAGCTACAATATGATGCTTACTAAACTTTTGGCTTCAGTTTTTAACCATTTCCGATGTACCAAATCTGTATTCGCTTTAACCGACATATCTTAACAACCAAATATCACAATTTCATCAAATAACTTCAAGACTTAAGAGTATAAGTATGGGTAATTTCAATTGGCACGTAAGATAACAGAGATATGATGATGGAGGTAGAACTTTTTGAATGACCCTCGTATTTGCTAAGCGTGATCTTAACTTTACTTGTATCGGTGTTTCAAATTTGGCAAAATTAACTATATCGTCAGTATTGGATATAAAAACTAGTGTAGCTTGATGAATTAATAGAACTTATTTTAATTAATATTAATTTTACATAATGTAACCATAACTAGACTATTACAAGTAAGGGGTATTTGCTTTATTTGTGTCAGTGAAGTTAAATTAAGTGTGATATCACCAGTATTTAATGGATGTAAGTTCATGTAACACTAAATAGCTTTATGAATTAATACAACTATTGTTACACATCATTTCGCACATCATGCTGAACATAACAGATAACGTAACCGTAACTAGACAACGCAGCAAACACAAAACGTTTTACAGAAAACGTTTAAGTGTCGGGTTATATAAAGTGTACCAAACGTTTAAATAACATTAAGAAATAACATTTTTGAAAACTTGATGCAAAACATTCTAAACATAATGTTTTTTAAGGGATGGGGTATGAGCGTTTGGACAGTATTTTTGTGGGACATGAGAGCACGCCAGACTCAGACCTATCGAATTGCATTCGGAATATGAAGAATGTCCTTCTGATATCAAATAATTTTGATTTTTTTTTTTTTTGAAATTCGCAATGTAATACACATTTTATGGCAAATGGTTAGAAATTGATATTTTTGATATTTAACAGTCCTCGAAGTAAACTTTATAAATCTGATTGTAGGTACTTTAAGTGTATGTAGCTGGGATGAAAAGCCGACGATCAATTGAAAATGTTCGACCTTTCGTATTGAAGATATGAATTAATTAGGTCTTTTGGGGGAAAATGCATATCTTCAATATGATAGGTCAAAATTTCCAATTGATCGTCGGCTTTTCCTCCCAGCCACATACACTTTAAGTACATATCATCAGATTTATAAAGTTTACTTCGAGGACTGTTATATATCAACAATTTATCAAATTTTAATAATTTGTCATAAGATTTGTATATCGCGAATTTCAAAAAATGAAAATTATTTGATATCAGAAGGACATTCCTCGTATTCAGAATACAATTCGATACGTCTGATGCGCTCTCATGTCCCACAAATATTGTCGAAACGCTCATTCCAAAGCCCTGAAGTGTTGGCAAATTACTTTTACATCAATACCGTTTTAAAAACGTTTTCATGACCTGTATATAACCCGACATTTAAATGTAACTATTGTTACATTTTGCATATGCTTCTAATGCTCGTCAAAGTGTTGGGACACTTTTGATAGGGTGATTTAAATAAGCCCCCACTCCCCCATCAATGTTGAATCCTATATACTTTTTGGTCACGCGCCTAGGGGCACCCAACATTGGTGGGGAAAGGGAAGGGTTGGGATGTTAGGAAAAGGTTTAGGCTTGACACTAAAGAAATCTCCATTTCAGCACGTTAAAAATAACGCATTATAGGGCCATAAAATTATAGTGCACGTTTTCAATATTGTGTCCCAATACATTTGACGCGGATTGTAGACTGTTATAAGTCTTCGGTCACCTCATGCATATTATCCTGGGTAGGTCAAAGTAAAATGGTAATACCTAAACACCTCAAAAGAAATAAGTCCCCCTCTCAACATGTCGTCATAACATCGTAAGGTTTCATTTTGTACCAACAAAACTAACTTTGAAATAATTATATGACTGTTTACTAAGTGCTGTGTGAAAATGAGAGATTTCCATGACTTCAGGGCTGAATGAGCCTAAATTGAAGACAAAAAGTGCCCTTTCCAAAAGTCACAAAGTAGGCCTATGCTTGTTAACTGCAAGGCGTATTGGGACAAGGAATGGAACTGACCATCTTACAACTCACTGTGCTGAACTCAGCACCAAGCGGATTTGCATGGCTGAATGGTCAAGAATCGATACTCACTTGGTGAGGATTTTAAACTGCACTCAAACACATGGGGTTTTCCATTAGTAACAAGCCATGAATCAACTTTTGTGACAAGCATAGGCCTACTTTGTGACTTTTGAAAAGGGCAGTTTTTGCCTTCAATTTAGGCTCATTCAGCCCTGAAGTCATGGAAATCTCTCATTTTCACACAGCACTTAGTAAACAGTCATATAATTATTTCAAAGTTAGTTTTGTTGGTACAAAATGAAACCTTACGATGTTATGACGACATGTTCAGAGGGGGACTTATTTCTTTTGAGGTGTTTATTACAATGCATCCAATGGTCAAGGGAAATTAGTCACTGCAGCTACAATTGATAAATAAGTGTGATCTTAACTTTACTCGTGTCATCAGTGTTTTAAATTGTTGGGTAACAATGATAACAGACACATCGCAAATAATCATGTTTACTATTTTCTATTATTATATTATTAACATATATTTGAAAAATAATTTAAAAAAAAGAAAGAAAGAAAGAAAGAAAGAACAAAAATCCCAAATATAACCTAATAAAAGCATACAATAAAGCAAAATTGAGAAAATAGCATTCAATCTGGCAACAGATCATCACGCATTTTTTACGAAGTACCTCTAGAGGTACTCCGCTATAGGTTGTCTATACCAGAGGTACACCGTGGAAAACCGGATAGGAGTAGTCCACGGATTTTTGACTCGCGTTACGGTGCACTCCAGAGTACATCCAGTGAGAAATTGGATGTGTACTTTCATGACGCATACCGCTGAGCGGCTTTACACACGCGCATTGCAGACAAACAGACACAATCAAGGCTTGTCATTGGCTGATACGTAATGCCGCTTGCAGCATCGGCAAGCGGCATGGAAGTATGGCAGCGGCATTATATTTGACTTATTGCAGTTATTTTGACATGAAAAATATTTCAGACCAGTTTCGTTTAAATCGGAGCATTGTTTTCAGTAGTTGGCCCTGGTGCAGCCTATAAAACCGCATCCGGAAAATTTACCTCGTCAATAAGAACCATGTTTGTGTTACTTTTCAGAACTTGGAATGTCGGAGAACAAATAGTCAAAATAATTATGTTGATCCTATACCCGTATTTTGAGAATAGTGGCGTAGCCGGGGCATTCTCGGGTTGGTGACTTCTCACCCTGAGCAAAAGAAATTGAGAAAAATGGGGAAAGGATGATAGGAAAGGGGGAAAGAGACAAGGAGGAGAAAAGAGACAAGGAGGCATAGGCGGTGGAAGCAAGGGGCGGCGGACGGGGGACACGACCTCTAAATTGTCCATGGGGGACGTCCCCCCTAGAAGTCATCATAGAAGAAAAATGAAGCAATAATTGCTCTGCGCATCTTCCTTTTGTGTTGTGGGCACAAATTGTGGAATTTGTGCGCGCACCAGTCAATCAAATGGGCCCTACCAAAAGGCACCTTCATTTTGGTCTGAAATTGAAATTAACAACGAAAATCCAGTCCAAAATATGCCCCCCCCATTTTTAAAGCTTCAGCCACCACTGCAAGGAGGCGGAACAGGGGGACAAGATAAGAGAAGAAAAGGAGGAAATAGGAAAGAGAAGACGAAGAAAACAGAAGAGAAGAGGAGGGAAAAGGATGAAAGATAAGAGGAAAATCACATGATCTCACCCACCCAGTGCAATACGCTGGCTACGCCCTTACATCACGAGATAAGTATACAGGCTGTATCAAAATGATTGGTACCATCAGTTTCCAGTGATATGGACATGACGGCCATATCAAAATTCAACATAGGATACACATAAGTTGTTGATTAATGTCATAAACAGTCATATAACTATCAGTGGCGGTGCCACGGGGGGGGGCATGGGGGGCAAACCCCAGTCAGAATCTTTCCCCTGTTTCCCCAGTAAAAACCCCAAATTACGAAAATTTTCATTTTTGCGGCAATTTTGCGCAAAATTGGTTGATTTTGCCCCACCCCCTGAAATTCACTTTGCCCCACCAATCCCCCCGAAAAAAATCCTGGCGCCGCCACTGATAACTACAAAATATGGTCATGTCAAGATGGCACTACTGTTGCATTTGGAAGAAACAAGCTTTTCAGCAACAATCAAAACTGATGGGTGCCAATCTTTTTGATACAGCCTGTATATCACGAGCCAAGTATTATCACGAGACAAGTAAGCCTGTTAAATTTACAAAATACATGCAAGAGCGTATTGATGTTTAGCTATTTCTGACAACAACGACGCCAAATTTGACGGCTTCTATCATTCCTAGCGTAAAAACGAGACACAAGATTTGTATATTTAGCTACCAAAATTATGATGTGCTTTGAAGTATAAATCATCATTTCTAACTTTGTCTAGAAACTCAAAGATGCTTTGATTATTTTTTTTGACAAAATCTCTATGGCGTACGTGTCGTTGCTGATATCTCCCACTCACGTTCTTCTACTTGAGCTTTAACTCTCTCCACGTGTGTGTCGACTGCAGACGGCAAGTTTCAAATTTTGTTTTAAAAATTCAAATAATTCAGATTATGCTAATTTTCATGACCATATTTGGAATCAGCATGAAAAATGCATTAAAATGAGTACAAACAAGCCTTTTATTGGTTCTTAAGATAGACTTAATATTTTGAGAAAATGTCTCAAAACTTGGACTTTACTGTTGAAGCCTGTAGCTATAGCACGCAGGGCTTTAACTTTTTCAACCTATCGTAATTCATTTACTTCTGGTTTCCAAAACTTTCCAAAACATTATTTTTCACGGCCGGGGATAAAACACTTGTGTACACTCATAGAAATTGTTCGTTGGCATTACTCAGTAAGTTGATGTAAGTCGTTGCGTCAACTTTCCGAGTAATGCCAACGCCCGGGGCCAACGCGTACAATTTTGAGTAACACTGACTCGATATCATTATGTTGGTCGCACTCATTTGCACTTACTTTATTGAGTTGTTACAACTCAGAAAATGAAACTAGCCTAGCTAGGTTAGCATAATTTTCTAGAGGTGTGCTATAGTATACAAAATTTTGCACTGATTACAAAAATAAATATTTGAATACTGCTAATTGTGCAGAAAATGATCCAATTACGTGAATTAAGTAACAAAGTACCAAATTGGAATAACTCAAAACAATAAGTACCAGTAACTTAATATGAACGAGTTACATCAACTTACATGTTGAGTTACAATAACTCAACTAATTGGTTCTTTGAACCTTGTTTATTTTTCTAAGTTCCCAGAACTTTAATTCAGAAGTTGGCATTACTTAAAAAGTTGACGCAACGACTTACAGGGTGATTTAAAATGAACTGTACCCAACTTCAAAAATTAAAATAAAATACTTAGCGACATTTAAATAATTTGTGTTTGTAAGCTATAACAGGACAGTATGTTTCCTATTATTGGTGAAAAAATCATGTCTTTACCTCCAATGGTTTCGGAGAAAAGTACATTATTAGAAAACACACCAAAAACGATGTTGCACGCGGATAAGTATTTTATTCAAACTATCTGTTCTACATCATTTTGGTCAATTTTTCGCACCATTTCTGTTTGAATTCAAATTTCACTCTACAATTTCAAGTCAATGGGTCCTTTGTTCTACATGTATTATTTTACATATCTTTGTAATTGAATATCAATATTATTGATTTAATGATGCGAAATAACATTTGTCTTGGTTTTGCTGTACATGTAGGTAGTCATGGTAGCCTAGTTGCATTTTGTTACTGGGGTAGAACACGGGTAAACTTAGTTCCATGTGTTGGTCTAAAAATGGAACGATAACTTGAAAATGCAATATCTTTTGACAAAAAACACTTATTATAAAAAATCAAAATTTCTACTACAGAACACTTATCACTGCTTGCTATGATAGTTTTTTGATATGTACAATCTCCGCAAATATATAAACAAAATTGGGTGAAGGTGGGTACAGTTCATTTTAAATCACCCTGTACATCAACTTTTTAAGTAATGCCAACAAAGTTGATTAGTTGACGGAACTTTTTGAGCTTTTTCAGCATTTTTAAGTTCGGATAACTAAAATGAATTTTGTTTTGGCAACTTTTACACTATTTTTGAGTTGTCCAAACTTACTCCTTTTGAATTGCGCCAACAAGGCGAACAAGTCATTTCTATGAGTGTGGGTACATCTTAATTACTACACTCGCTTTCAGAGAAGAACGGCATTCCCTTGCTCAGATTGACGCAAGCGCCCTATAAGGGATATACGCGGAGCTTTGTGTTCCCTTCATTAGCACTGCTCTGCGCCGACCAACGGTTTGACGTGTAATCGGCCAATCAGATTATCGGTGTGTTGTTATGAGTGTCAGATGATTAAATTAGCCAAACCCCGCTTTTGTGTTTACACTGTGCATGTTCTCAAAATGTAAACAACTGCCGATCTTCTCTGCCAGAAACTGTAATTCACAATCATCTATTAGTCGAAGTTCTTTATAAATGACTACAACATTAAAAACAAATCAAAACGTTTGTTTAACCCAAGACGGTGGTCAGACTACCAATTGTTGATCCAAAATCGACGGAATTTGGATTACTTGCCCATACATTCAATAACTGTATTAGTCTAAGATCATTAGGGACCGTTGACAAACACTTATTAGGGGGGGCTGATGCAAAAAAATAAATTATCGCGAACATTTTTCGGGGCCCCCCTTTACAGGTCCCAAAAATTTCAGCCCCCCCTTTTTTTTTTTGACATGAAAATTATGGGTCAACTCCATAGAGAAGCATATAAACTCAATTTTCGAGGGAAAATTTGTGGTCATTTTTTCAGGGCCCCCAGGAGGGTCAAAACTTTTAAGCACCCACCCCCCCCATTTTGTATCATCCCCCCAACAAGTGTTTGTGAACGGTCCCTCACAAGGACCCTTTATCAACACCCGTACTAATTGCAATACAAACTAGAAGACTATATATTTGTACACAAATACGGCTATACCCGCATGTTATCGGTGTACCCAAACTTACAGTCCTTATTTGCTGAGGACTTAAAATAAAGAAATTAAAAAAGTAAAAAGTCGCCCAATTGGGCAGAAAATGTGTAAAAAGTGAAAGTTTAAGTCACAAGCTTTAATTGAATGTAAGTTGCACTGTCGTAGCACTTAAAATAAAGAAATTGTAAAAGTCCCTCCCAGGGAGTCGTCTCTCTTACTCTCCATAGGTTGCTGTTGTCAGTATCTCTTACTCACAGTGAGGCTATGCAATATGATTAGGGGAAACTATTCCAGAGGGAGTATGCAAATTAAATGGAACAGCCATTTCAGAGGGAGTATGTAAATTATACGGAACAGCCTTTTTGGGGCCATTTCAGAGGGAGTATGTAAATTAAATTGAACAGCCAATGGGTATGTAATTTAACTGGAACAGCCTTAACGCTTCACGCTGGTATTTCCAATTATGATATAATACGATCTGTCGGTTTAGTCCTACGTGTATGGGGTGGATGGGTGTGTGGGTGTTAGTAACAATATAATTCTCAGGTGCTATCTCTGTACATATTCTGAGCCCGGAAGCTGCTTTCTTTGATGAGAAACGGCCCGCACTTTGTTTTAACATTTGGGGCCCTGGGGCCCATAATTGACTTATGAGGGTCATGTACATAATTATGTTGAAGTATAATTCTCTAGTGCTATCAGTAGACTCAAACTGGCCACTGTAGCTACTTTATTTACTGAGTAACGGCCGGCCCTATGTTGTTCCTAATTATGGGGCTCATATGTACATATAACAATGTAATTCTCAGGTGCAATCTGTGTACAAACTCTGAGCCATAAAGCTACTTTATATGATGAGAAACGGCCGGCCCTGGGGCCCAATATATATGACTTATGGGGCTCACGCACATATGTTAAAGTATGATTCTCAAGTGCTATCAGTAGACTCAAGCTGGGCATTGTAGCTGCTTTATTTACTGAGTAACGGCCGGCCCTATGTTTTAGCGTTTGGGGCCCTGGGGCCCATATTATGTGACACATGGGGTTCATATATACATATAACAATATAATGCTGAAGACCTGTTAGTTTACCAAATCTAAACCCTGTAGCTCCTTTATTTGCTGAGAAACGACCGGCCCTTTGTTTTAACATTTGGGACTCTGGGGCCCCTAGCCTAAAACATTTGGGGCCAAAATGGGCAAAAGGCAATTTACAACTTAGGGCCCATATATGTGCCACATATGAGCTCTAGTGGCCTTGTAGTTTTTAGCTAGCCTTGTCAATCTGTTGCCCCTTATTTTAACATTTGGGCCCTGGAGCCCATAATATATGACATGTGAGGCTCATGTATACTTGTTTATATAGAGTACCCCTGGATCTATCAGTGTACCAACTCAGGGCCCCGAGGCTGCTTCATTTAATGAGAAACAGTATGCTTTGTATTTTTACATTTGGGCCCCTGGGGCCCGTGACCTTTGACCTCTGGGGCCAAGATGTGCAAAGGATAAATCTACGGGGTAGGGCCCATAAGTGTACCTTATATGGGCCCTGGGGCCCTTGTAGTTTTAGCGCTAGCTCTGTCAATCTGTTGCCCCTTATTTTAACATTTGGGGCCCTGGGGCCCATAATATATGATATATGGGGCTCATGTATACTTGTATATATAGAGTATCCCTGGGGCTATCAGTGTACCAACTCAGGGCCCTGAGGCTGCTTCATTTGATGAGAAACGGCATGCTTTGTATTTTTACATTTGGGCCCCTGGGGCCCGTGACCTTTGACCTCTGGGGCCAAGATGGGCAAAGGATAAATCTACGGGGTAGGGCCCATAAGTGTACCACATATGGGCCCTGTGGTCCTTGTGGTTTTAGCGCTAGCCTTGACAGAATGTTGTGTTTGATTTAAGGAGGAAGAGGAGGAGGAGGAGAAGGAGAAGAAACCATAGAATGGCAATATACCCGTTCATGCTTCGCATGCGGGTATAATAATATTATTGAGGTATCTTTACGGTGATTGTCTTACATGGTAGGAAATATAAAAGCACTCAAAAGCGCTTTTATAACATTAAACAAGCACAGGAACGTGAGTAATGATGCTGGAGAGATTTTGGTATTAATGTGAAGCAAAACATCACCCATTTCAACCGGCCAATTCATTGGGCCGCCGTATCTTTCCCTGATGATAATAGTACAAAGAAGATGTGACATCACTCCTCGTGACATAATTCTTACAGCTGTATTGGCTTCAATGGATTTATCAGCTTTTGCCATCTGTGTGTTGGGTTCTGATGAATCACTTCTGATGCCAAAGTTCCAACCTTCTTTTAACACTTACGTCTCAAAATTTTACCTCAGTTAGATTTTGTACCCAGCGCAATCTAAGGCCACTGGAGTTGAATAATTAATTGTATCCTGCTGGTAGAGCATTATTGAGAATTTTTTTTTCATTTTAAAAATACCTAATGACAATTGCCATGACTTATCCTTCACTTTTAGACAATTTATAAACAATTTAAGGGCGTTCTACACCCCTGACCAATTTTGTGCCTATTTTTCCATTTTCTCAAAAATTATAGCGCATTGGTGACAAGTAAGATATGTATATTATAGGGCAAGGACTACAACTACTGCGCTGAAAATTCAGCAACTTAAGGCAAGTAGTTATTGATTTATTGATCAAACACTGGTTTTCCCTCATTTTTGACTGTAACTCCACAACTGCTGTCTGTGTTGAAATAACATTTCCAGTGTGGTAGTTGTAGTCCTTGCCCCTAGATTATACATTACATATCTTACTTGTCACCAATGCGCTATAATTTTTGAGAAAAATGCAAAAATAGGCACAAAATCGGTCAGGGTGTAGTATCCCTTATATTGTTTATAAATTGTCTAAAAGTGAAGGATAAGGATGGTCCAATATATTCTTGTTTTGCTTTAATCTGACTATTGATCGCCGTTAAAACAATATGTTAATAATAATAATATAGTAATCATGGTAATAATGACAATATTTTCACTCTAATTATTTGTTAATATCGTCATGATTTTAACCCTGAATAGGTTGTTTTTAAAGGCATCAATATTTCCCATTCATCATCTGTTGTCATTTTGGAGCTCTAATATCTTAATAACTAATGAGTATGATACTATGAGTATGATACTATGAGCATGATACTATGAGCATGATACTATGAGCATGATACTATGAGCATGATAATGAGCATGATACTATGAGCATGATAATGAGCATGATACTATGAGCATGATAATGAGCATGCTACTATGAGCATGATAATGAGCATGATACTATGAGCATGATAATGAGCATGATACTATGAGCATGATAATGAGCATGATACTATGAGCATGATAATGAGCATGATACTATGAGCATGATAATGAGCATGATACTATGAGCATGATAATGAGCATGATACTATGAGCATGATAATGAGCATGATACTATGAGCATGATAATGATCATGATACTATGAGCATGATAATGAGCATGATACTATGAGCATGATAATGAGCATGATACTATGAGCATGATAATGAGCATGATACTATGAGCATGATAATGAGCATGATACTATGAGCATGATAATGAGCATGATACTATGAGCATGATAATGAGCATGATACTATGAGCATGATAATGAGCATGATACTATGAGCATGATAATGAGCATGATACTATGAGCATGATAATGAGCATGATACTATGAGCATGATAATGAGCATGATACTATGAGCATGATAATGAGCATGATACTATGAGCATGATAATGAGCATGATACTATGAGCATGATAATGAGCATGATACTATGAGCATGATAATGAGCATGATACTATGAGCATGATAATGAGCATGATACTATGAGCATGATAATGAGCATGATACTATGAGCATGATAATGAGCATGATACTATGAGCATGATAATGAGCATGATACTATGAGCATGATGAGCTGGTTATTTAAGCTTGGTGAGATGTCATAACAAACCGGCTCGTAATATAGGCATATAAGAGATTGGATTATCATTATCAAGAAATCAGAGCCTTAATTTAGTTGACTGTATTGTTATGATGATTTCGAAAAACAAAACCTGTAATTAAAACTGTCAATCAAAAACATCCTACCATGAATAGAAAAGTGAGCAGTTCATTAACTTAAATTATATAGTTCCCTATAAACTTGTACTCCTTCATTTGTCTTCAGTGTTCCTCTCCTCATCCCTTTCTGTAGAGAGTTTCCTTCCCTTTTCCTCTTTAAGCGTCCCTTTCTTATGATTTTATGCATGTTCTTTTCTTTCATTGGCCTTTTCTTCTTTGTTTCCTTTATCTTCCCTTTCTCCTTTTAACCTATCGATTTCCCTTTTTTCTCTGTCTTTTCCCTTGCTAAAGCTGAATTGATACTCAATCGCTTTTGCAGAAAAGCGATTCTCACGCACGCTCAGTGTTTACTTACATTTCTAGAGCGTCAAGCCGATCAATCGATTCAAATCGCGGAGGCAAAAACGAC
Organism: Amphiura filiformis; assembly: GCF_039555335.1. NCBI lineage: Eukaryota > Metazoa > Echinodermata > Ophiuroidea > Amphilepidida > Amphiuridae > Amphiura > Amphiura filiformis. Next base: position 43,600,146 of record NC_092641.1, read on the forward strand.
GTCGCTTTTGCAAGTTGAAGAAATCTCAACTTCCCAGCGATATCGCTTGACAAGTGAATGCGTCAATCAATCATATGCAACCAACTGGATCTATTATTTTGCTAATTAATTTATCTTTCTCGATTATTAACTTTTGGTGATGAATTAATTCAAAGCAATAATTATTGACAGCAACTGATGTTTTAAAAATGTATTTTGAGGCATTTAGAATATTTTAATTGCCGCTATCGCCGTGATAAAGTATAAATGCAAAAGCGACGAGCGATGCATCGCAAAATTCAGCGATTGCCCATCGCTTTTCAAAAGCGTTTAATCGCAATCGCTCGGCGATCGAGTATAAATTCAGCTTAACTCCATCTACCCCTCCCATGCCTGGTCTTCTTTCTTTCTTCTTCATATTCTTCAATTGCTTCCCCTTCTTTCGCTCATTCCCCCTTCCATTACTTAAATATTTGCTCCCCCCCCCCCTATGCTATTTTGTTTTCAATCAACATGCTCATCAAGTACACCGGGTAATAACTAATCATGTGTGAACATACCGTTACTGTGCTATGTTTTTCTCGGCTAATCTAATAATTTTTTGATAGGTTTAACAGAGGCATTTTGGAGGTATTTCGTCTCGGACCGGAAGTGACCCCTTAATGACCTTTGACCCCAAATCTGTTTGCAATTTATAGACACTGGGTGATAATTGTGTATGTGTGCAAGTGGCGTCGCTCCTGCTACGTTATTTGTGGCAGAAGAAACATTTTGAAGATATTCTGTTTCACACGGGAGTGACCCCTTAATGACCTTTGCCCCCAAATCTGTGTTCAACTTATAGACATATGATAATAATAATGCATGTGTGCAAATGACGTCACTCTGCTACATTATTTGTGGCAGGAGAAGCCGTTTGAGGGTATTTCGTTTTACAACTGAAGCGACCTTTATGTACGTTTTAAAGACACTGATTAATAACAATGTATGTGTGCAAGTGGCGTCACTATCCTACATAATTTGTGGGAGAAGAAGCATTTTGAGGTGAAATAACGTTTTTGACCCCTTTGACCCCTACGTGACCTTTGACCTTACGAGATTTATGTGACAAGTATGGGCATGGTCAGTGATAGTTGTGGCCAAGGTCAAAATGTCAAAATCGGCGTAAGCATGTGAGTGCATGTGAGAGCAAATGATAAAGGTCGACAGAAGAAGAAAGTTCATGTACGATAAAAGACACAGCGGTGACTACTGTCTGTCTGAGGAGTATAATCTACAATACATAGTAACTTGCCCTATCATTTGTTATAATGCACCAACTGTGACATCTTTTGAGTTATTGTGAATTAGTAAAAGCATCTATTATTATATTGCATCGATGATACGGAACAAAGAAAAAAGGGTGGTATCACTGATCAATATGCATGATTACAATGTTCAAACACCCCTTACTGTAAATAGATTATCCCATCAAAAGTTTCAAGTCATTAGGAATATTCGCCTGGACCCAGATATCTTGCTGTAAATCGGTCAAAATTGAATAAAAGTAGACAAGGAAAAATATTTTTGATCGCTTTACTAAAAAATTCTGTTAGGTCTGACAGTGTTTAGCAACTTTTCTTTCATGACTTTTTGAAATAAATCATAAAAACCGGGTGTCTAAGTTAATTGGACAGACAGTAACGTCATGGCTATGTAAAGAAGAACTAGACATAGCTGTGGTCTAAGACCCTTAATGACATTTGACCCCAAATCTCTGAACACCTCATTGATATTGGCTAATGTCAACATGTGTGCACGCGGCATCATTCTGCTATGTTATTTGTGCCAGAAGAGGCATTTGAAGGTATTGACCCCTTAATGACCTTTGACCACAAATAAAAAACAATAACAACCATTCTTGTGTGAACATACCGTCACTCTGTTATGATTTTCCTGGCTAATAAAAATTTATTGATTTTAGACCGGAAATGATCACTTAATTACTTTAAAAATGCCACATATTCGCTGGGTACCAACTATTCCTGTGTTAACATATCGTCACTGTACGTGCTAGGTTTTTCTTGGCTGATACAATTTGTTGAATGTATTTGGTTTATACCGGAAGTGGCCCTTAATGACCTTTGATCCCACATCTGTGTATGATTCATAGACAACGGTTCAAAGATGATTCAAAGATGTCATTAAGAGGTCACTTCTGGTGTGAAACGGAATATCTTCAATGCTTCTTCTGCCACAAATAACGTAGCAGCAGTATTGTTATTTCACTCCAGAAAATTGATTTCAATTCTATTCAAATTCAATTCTTTCTTCACCTGGAATCTTGCTATTCGATTCCAATTCAATCCACCTTGCTTTAGAATTAATTCAATTCGATTCCAATTCAATTTTTCAATTTGAAAATCATTTCAATTCAATTCCAATCCAATGCAGTGAAATTAACAGCTAATCAATTTCAATTCAATTCTGAGCAGTCATTTCAATTCCAATTCAATTCAATTCCAATTCCAATACAGTTGCAGTTTGTGTTAATTGACCAAAGGCACACTGCAAAACTGTGTCTAGAAATTGAACCATTTTTGTCCTCGATTTGTAAAGTAAAACACATGTAAAATCTTAATGTCAAACTTCAAAACATCAAGTGTTTAATTTCTAAACACGAGGCATCAAATTACTAAACATGTTTAGCATTTAGACATGTTTACAAATCAAGAACAAGATGGTGTCTAGAATGGTGTTTAATATCTAGAAACTGTTTTTGCAGTGCATGTTTTAAATTTTTCTACCAATTTTATAACACTTGAGTCAGCAACACAAAGTTAAAATCAAGTACACTACTTGTCACAAAAGCATTTCAACAGAAAATACTTAATTGTTATGTTAACTCACTTTTCACATTCAAACAATGCAAGTGATCCTTGACCTCTGGGTCTTATTTTATGGAACTTTGGAACTTCTTAGTTCTTAGGTGATTGACTTCCTAACTGACTTCCTAATATTTGTTTAACATCTTGTCCACCATGCACATTATTTTCTAAACTTAAAGGAGGATTTCGTGATCATAGCATCTTCTTTTTATAACATTTTACAGTGGATATCCACGAAAAAAGCTTATTCCCAAAATTTGAGTTGATTCCGATTTTGCGTTTGCGAGTTATGCATGTTTATGTGTATTATACTGCTCCGTAGACCACTGTTGTAATTTGGTTCGAAATTCAAATAAACATTATGTAGCCAGAGGTTTCCGGTGGTATAAACATTTCAAAGGGGGGATGAGGCTGTGGATCACGAAATACCCTTTTAAGGTGTGTGGTACGATCGATAATGGGACCCTGTCCCCACACTGACAACAAAGATGTCAAAAATCAAGGTTTTGATACTATTAGGTAGCCCCTACTTGTCTCCTGCTCCTCCTAAGATTTTCACCCAAAATCCTTGTACTTTTGAAAAAGTGTGAAAAAAGCTGTCAAATGTACAATGACTTTTGAGCATAAAAATTAAGGAGTCTGAGAAAAATAGGGGCTTTATGATTAGTGCCAAAAGTTTTTAATATGTGTCTCTTGTGTTATTACTTAGACCTGGAAGTGTATCACAATTTAGAACGGTGGAAGGGCACTTTTTATAGGTGGAATGATCTGGAATCACAGACATCTTTGCAAAATGTTTTGTCAAATCTTTAATAACATTTATGTCAAAAGGTTTCGCATCTAGTTTTCAAAAAAAAAAATGCTTTTGGAACGCTATTAAAACGTTTCCTGTAAAACGTTTTGTGTTTGCTGGGTTTTGCATACTGAAAAAAGAACTCTTACTCAAACTTCATTGTCTTTCTGACATTGAAAAGGCAATTGTGGTATTTTCTGCAATCCTTTCTGTGATTAAATGTTGACCAAATATTTTTCAAAAATGACGTTATTGCAGGTTTCTTTTTTCTTATGAAACGTTTTTAAAATGTTTTCATGATCCTTATATAACCCGCCGACATTAAAGGAGGATTTCGTGATCCTGGCATCCTCTTTTTATGACATTTTTCAGTAGATATCCACGAAAAAAGATTATTTTCAAAATTTCAGTTGATTCCGATTTTGCGTTTGCGAGTTATGCATGATTATGTGTATTGCACTGCTCCATAGACAATGTGTTGTAATTTCGTTCTGGTGCACCAGAACGAAATTCAAATTTGGCGATATTTTTGCTAAACGAATTAATCTGCAAGAAATATTTGGTACATAAACATTATGTAGCCAGAGGTATCCAGTGGTGTAAAAATCTCAACTTTTTTGGGGAAAAGTGGGGGGATGAGGCTGTGGATCACGAAATGCCCCTTTAAAATGTTTTGACCAAAACCAAAACACGTTTATAACGTTTTAAAAACATTTGCGTGTTTCCTAAAATAATGTGAATCTAGATAAATCTAATACGAAAAGCATTTATTATGTTCCAAGAGCCTATTTTGTTCCTTTCATCTGGCAGGCATATGACAAAAACATGGCGACCTCTTCTTCTATCTCAGAATGGTTTGGCATATGAGTTTTAATTGGGGACGGGTAAGAAAGTGCCATGTCCCACGTTTCCAACAAATAGATCTGTACTCCTGGTTGATTGAAAATGTTTCGCGCGAGTTGTAGCATTTCATGAATTATATAATCACTAATTGCAACATTTAGGTAAACGTCGTACTGGTGATGTCGAGGATGCAGACCTTTGAAAACAATTGGTACATCTGGACATCTTGCAAGTAATTCCATGGATGCAGCACGAAGGTGGAGAAGACGGTCTTTATAAGCTTCTCTTGCCCACTGTACGTAATGAAACCCGGCATTAAAGACTATGACATAATTGCATTCAGGATTTCGCAAAGAATCTATCACGTCGACCTCATATTCATTATCATCATATGGATATACAACAGCAGCTCGTACCTTATGGAAATTGAATGTCAATGTCAAATTATAGGCTTTATCGTGGCGTGTTACAAAAGTTTTACGATGACCAATATCATGACCATCAGACATCAATGAATCTAATACACTTCCCCACTGTCGTAGAGTAGAATCACCAAGAAAGTATATTTCTTTATTTCTAAAGCATTCTCCAACATATTGAACGTCTAGGCTAGGTTTTTTACACTTGAAAGATGTCCAGATTCCATCAAGCCAAAACCCATCACTTATAGGTCTTTCTATGTTAGGACCACAGTAAGGCAAATCGATGGGTGGTACTAAATGTCCATGTCCTTTGATTTCTATCTGTTTAGGACCAGAACGTAGAGTTTGATTGACTTTCCAAGATCCGTTCGATATTCCAAAAAAGTCTTCATGACCTTCTAAAAGTCGCTTCATATTATCAATCACGTTCTTTTGCTTCGTTGTGCTAATGCTTGCGTAAATCAACGAAGAGCAAGGAAATCCACTCCGTTTTTCGCACATAAAACTAGTTTTTCCAAGTGCCTTTGGATTTGGGTATTCACACATATTGTTCCAGGTACTTCTTCCAGATGTTAAAGTAAAGCAAGATGTGACGGCTTTTTTATTAGCAATTTTATACGAAGCTCTCCATTCATAACGCGGGGTTTCCCATATAGTATCAAGTAAGGTTATAGCGTCAGCATGATGAACTAAAGAAATTTGGACTTCGGCAAATCCATTCCAAGCTGCGACAAAGTAAACACTATATGTCCCGTTATCATAGTCTACGATCTTACCTGCAGTGCTTGCTTTAGGGTTCTTGTCAGAAGAAAGAGTAGCAAACCAGAAGTCACCACCTCCTACACGCATTCTCTCATTAGCATCTTGTACTATGACAGCAAAATGAATTATATCACCAACTTTATAATGTCCGTCGGATTAAGCAATTTGTAATACGACGTTTCTGCGCTTGTTGTCCCCATACTTCCTGAATCTGAATGAGTCCATGGATTCGAAGACAGCGTGTAAATTCCATTCAAGTATTTGAAAGCATTGAATGATGGAAGCCATGAATCGGAATCAGGTTGGCTCGAGTATCCGTTGAGGCGCACTACAGTGTTTCTTATATCGTGCGAATGCTGTCTTTGAACAATAACAGACGGTCGGAAATCACGGATTGAGCTTGAACTATAAATCAGAGCAGTAACGAATACAAATACGAAGAGTGCAACAACTGCTTTTCCTCGGCGTCTCTTGCTTGTTCTTACATTTTGTTCACGAGGTGGTGGTACTACCTGTAGTGTAGAACTAGCCATGTGATCAGTGATTTCTGCCATTTTGCGGTTGTAATGTATACAATGGCGACGAGCGTTGCATGAATGTTTAAGGAATCGGATAGCAACGTTTGAACATTTTTTGTGGGACTGGGACCTGAGAGCACTATTAAATTCGCAATCATAACCATAGACTATACAAATCTTTTGGCAAATTATTAACAATTAATATTTTTGATATCTCCTCGAAGTAAACTTTATAAATCTAATGATATGTGCCTAATGAGTCAGGTGTAAAAAGACAGGATGCAGGAATGCAAAATTAATGAGAAAAGACAGAATTTGCAAACAGTTGAGGAATTTAGGTGAGAGTTGATAATAGCCACGAGTACATGTATTGATTAACGGAATTTTCTGTGATACATTGAGGTAATAGTAATATATAATAGTGTTTTTGATGACAGCTTAATTATTAAATCCAGCCGCTCTTCATAAACCAAATCATAAAATTATGGAGTTTGAGAAAAGAAATTACCGAAACAAGCGTATACAAACAAGTATTATTGTATGACCAATTTATTGCATTGGCATAATTACTGCTGTTTCGTATTAATTAAGCTATCATCAAATATTCTTCAAAACTTTCTTCCCTGAATGATGTAAGGCTAAGTAAAAAATAAAACATGTTTCACGTCCGGGTTTTCAAAAAAAAGGAGGAAGAGGGGGCTTTTTATTTTCTATTTTTTATCGCAAAATTGGTGTAAATACCCATACTTAGAGCTGTTTTAGCGTACAATCTGTACATACAATAATGCCTGGAAAAAGGAGGAGGCCCTTTTTTATTTGTTGTTCTGAGAGTTACACCGCCTCTAATGATCACAAAACCTTCCTAAAATGTTTCTTGTATCTTAACAAGGCTATAGAAAGCATCCCAACTTCCTAGACATATTTTTTGAAAAGTTATAACTGAATTTCAAAAATAAAAATTTATTTGAGAAAACCTCAAAAAAGGAAGCGGGAGGGGACGTGAAACATGCTTATTTTTTTATTTGGCCTAATAAATAATCAATTGCTAATATTGTGAATAGACCCCTCTGCTGTGCTCTAGAGCTATTAAATTCAAATCGCCTGTGGCCGCCTCTCTACATACATTGTAGCTCTTAACTTCAGCCGCGAGTCTTCAAAGATAAAACCTTGACCCAACACAGTCAATCACCGGGGGCTTCTGTATCTCATATATGCATTGTAAAATCATAGATTATCAAATCGAGTTCTCGAATGTATAGCCTATTTTTACTTGGTGTTAGAAATAAATCTTGTGCTGCTTAGGGCTCATGTTATAAACAATAAAAATTCATAAATCTTTTTACCGGTTCCTTCATTATTTCTGGGAGTTTTGACCATATACTGTAGTTTTGACCAAAAACACAGCATTGGAGAAGCTTATGTACGATTTACTTCCATGTGATGACCGCCATGATAAACATTGAATAACATTAGACAAAATATTTGACAAAACTACAGCAGCTAAAGTCTTGATTTTTGCAGGGTATCTTAGTTTACTAAAGTACATTACAATCGTGTAAAAAAAAATATTGAGGACGTCCTCCATCAGCAAATGTTACAATATGGCTTTAAAGTGTATGTAGCTGGGAGGAAAAGTCGTCCATCATTTGACAGTTTTGACCTTTCGTTTTGAAGATAATCATTTTTTCCCAAAAAGAACTATATCTTTTGGGGAAAAAAATAATATGCAAACGTTGCTATCCGATCCCTTAAAACACGGAAGTACGCTTAAGTACGCTTGAAACATAAGACTGTGTTCCCAACCATACAGTGGAGTTTTATGTATTGACCCAGGCGGCGAGTGGCATGATGGTCGGAGAGAGCCGGCAAAACCGCTCAGCCGTATGGCATTTTCCATATACTCGGTTACTTTTGTGGGGTTCATTGTCGAACCCCAACGGTTTTGGCTTGCATTAATATTATTTATTAACATATGCCTACTTGTTTGTGATATTTTAAGCGTTTTAAAATGTCAATATAATCCCATTCAATTACACGGTTGGCAACGGAAATGTACTGAATTTAGAGAATTCGTGGCGCTCACCACCTGTATTGACCTTGACATATTTTCAATGTCATGACAAGTGCAGTGTTACGATTTTGTTCACGCTTTCTGAACACACTATATCAACGTGTAAGTGTCACCATGTAGCCTGAATCCTTCTGGCCTCTAATGGCGGCGCCTTTTTTTACCCACAATCCTTCACGTTGCCTCAATACAGCACAGTGGAGCGGCCGTGCGTGAGTATTCGAGGACTGGAGGATCGAGTCTAGTCACCATGTTGTACAAGTTGTAACAACAACAAAATCCCTTTAAAAGGGATGGGCCGGGACAGTATTGATTCCATGTGAAGTATAAGTAATGCTTTTGGTATGTACTTTTCTTTGATACGAAATTATATTGACATGGATGTACGTGTAATTGCCGTTAAATTAAAGAAATCATTCTGCAAATATATCGGTAATCTTCCTTTAATACTCTGCAAGTTGGGCAATTATCTGCGGTCAGTTGACGTTATTTTTGAAATTAGAATATACATGTATTGTTCAAGTAATTATCTATGCTATCCTGTATCATTTTGTGGATAAAGGTTTTAGGGCCTAGCTATAATATGGGCATAATTTATACATGTAGACCTATAGTATTGAACAATGTACCCCATTTGACATGCACTTATAGAAAATAAACAAATTATTGTCTTAATTTATTAATTATATGAACTAAATGAAGCCACTTTCTATCTTTTTTATTTGATTCGTAAAATTACATTCAACAAAATGATTGAAGACACAATGCAGATTAATCATTATAGAATGGAGTAGATAAGATGCCATGTCCATGCACTCATAGAAATTGTTCGTTGGCATTACTCAGTAAGTTGATGTAAGTCGTTGCGTCAACTTTCCGAGTAATGCTAACGCGTACAATTTTGAGTAACGTTGACTCGATATCATTATGTTGGTCACTCATTTGCACTTACTTTATTGAGTTGTTACAACTCAGAAAATAAAACTAGGTTAGCATAATTTTCTAGAGGTGTGCTATAGCATACACAATTTTGCACTGATTACAAACATTAATATTTGAATACTGCTAATTGTGCAGAAAATGATCCAATTACGTGAATTAAGTAACAAAGTACTAAATTGGAATAACTCAAAACAATAAGTACCAGTAACTTAATATGAACGAGTTACATCAACTTACATTTTGAGTTACAACAACTCAACTAATTGGTTCTTTGAACCTTGTTTATTTTTCTAAGTTCCCTGAACTTGAATTCAGAAGTTGGCATTACTTAAAAAATTGACGCAACGACTTACATCAACTTTTTAAGTAATGCCAACAAAGTTGATTAGTTGACGGAACTTTTTGAGCTTTTTCAGCATTTTTTAAGTTCAGATAACTAAAATGAATTTTGTTTTGGCAACCTTTACACTATTTTTGAGTTGTCCAAACTTACTCCTTTTGAATTGCGCCAACAAGGCGAACAAGTCATTTCTATGAGTGTAGCTTCTCAGGAGTTTCGGACTAACGATCTACACATTCAGAAAAATACAGTTTAAAAGTGAAGATTTTATTTGTAGCCATGGTAGTGAGTAATCAGTCCTATATAATGTGCTTGTCACTATCTACTAAATTATATATTAAACTATACATTGCGAATTAATATAAAAAAAAAATGTCCATGTAAGGTGAGTTTATATAGCAAATTAACTAAAAACTGTGTGTTTCTTAATGGGTAAAAAGCAGAAAAGACGAAACAATTTGGAGTAATGAATGAAACATGCTGTTTCAATGCGCATGTTCTCATCATTGATGGTTTGGTGGTGGACTGTCATGTAAAATGGATGTAAGCGGGATCCTAAAAATGCCTTTCACGGTGACCCAAACTAATTACAAGACCTCTTCTACATTTTGACATGATTGAGGCTGGTTTTCACGGGTAAAATAGTGTACAATTTACGTTATGCAAAGACGATAAAATGATTATTGGGGACGTTTATCCGATGGTATAAATAGGGAATTTTTGGAGGGTGGTAATTACTAGTTTACTGGTGGTGGGATATTTTGGAGGATGGAATTTGAAACATGAACATTGAACTTTAATCATACACTTCTAATGCAGTGGTAGAGCAGCATAGCAGTGTCAGGTTCACTCACACTGCTATGCAAGCTGCAAGTTAACCCAGTGGGGTGTTGGGTAGTACTTAGCGTGTCCCGACCATGGTGACCTTTGACTATGGCAGTCTCTTAACTAGGTAAGCGCAAGTAAAACTACACATGAAATAGTAGGCCTACTCAAGATGAATGCTGTAACCGTCAGAGTGACTGACTTGTAACAATTCCATCAACGTTTATTTCATTCCTAAAAAAAATGAAAAAACCTGCTAATATTTCATCATCGGATCAGCACAAAAATTCCCTTCACACACAATTTTAATGTTTACACGTACACGTTTAAAAACAACTTGCTCCAGATCCACCTGTTTTCTTTACGAATTCTATTTTATTCATATTCTAGAAACGACAACTTTTTAATTCCAAATAATACGTACCGGGCCAGATCAGGCTGGCCCGGTCCAAAAAACAACAACACTGTCTTTGAAAAAGACAACGCGGTTAATTAGGCCTCTATTCGGAGGGTGAAAGGCCGGGGGAGCACTTCAATGTGAAATGGATATAGGAGTAGGGGAACCATGATTTTTGGCATTCGGTGAGAGCAAAATGTAAAAAATATTGGGTCATTGGGTGAGAACATGACCTTTTATTCAAATAGAACCTTTGGGTGAAAGCCGAAACAGCACCACAGAAACCTAGGCCTCGAACATTGAATTTCTAGTTGTAAATGGCTTCAAATTTCTTTGTTCTTTCAAAATCATAAGTATAACAAAATCAGTGATAAATGAAAGTTGCTGTTCAAATTGAAAAATAAGGGTCTTTAAGTGAGGGGCTCTTCGGGTGACAGAGCTTGTGTTCGTAAAAAAATATGGGGTCTGTGGGTGACAGCGACGCTGACATACGTGTCACCTCCAAAGTGGGAGTGCCCCTGGGGGTGGAAGCCAGTATGCTAATACTAAGAGATGATGAATATTACGCACTATGTACTCCTGATTATTATACTTTCCAAAAATAACTCTTGAAATTCTGTTTATTACTTTTGTGTGTTTAAATTTTCAACCAGATTGTTATGAAATTGCTGATATATATGCTGCATGCTGGGAATGAAAAGTGCTAATATCCACCGTCGCGGGTGCAGTGGCGGCACCAGGATGGTTTTTGTGGTGGGGTGACTGGGGGCAAAGTGAATTTTTGGGGGGGGGGGGGCGGCAAAACCAAGAAATTTTGCGGTGGGGCAATTTGGAAGGTGGGCAAGAAAAATCTTTTGGGGGAAATGCCCCCCCCCCCACCTCCCCCCGTAGCGCCGCCACTGCGCGGGGGACGAATTCGATAGCTTTTGAGCGCTTTTCATTTCCAGCATTCTTTAACGTTACCGTACTCGATCGCTGTCAGCAATATTAGACAGGTCCATCACAGGAACTAACACTTTTCCTTACCAGAACCATACTTGCCACATAGGCCTATGTTGCTTGGGTTAAAGGATAAAAAAAAACCACGGGCCACCTCGCTTTTTTTTCCTGAATCCAAGATGGCGGCCAACATCCCTAAGGAGGCACTTTTTATAGGCATAAAATACGGATGGCGCTGTTCGTGCCTTCTGTTCCCCAAAATTTGATCGAAATTTGCTGAATAAAAATCATTCATCGTTCGTGGATTTCTCATGAGGGTTTATATTGCCCGGGATTTAGTGGTATGCTCCCTGAAGTTAATTTTCCCCTTTCAAGTGCAAGTGTGCATGTCAAAGGTCAACGTACAGTAAACGTAACAGAACTTGGAGCTGACCAAGGTAAACAAAACAAACACATTGAGGCGTGTGATAAACATATATGTTTATCTCATTTAAGCTATAGTCAGAATCAGAAAACAACGAGAGTTGTAAGTGTTGTATTTGGCAGTGACCAATTTATTATGAAGAATCAATATCCATGTATAATGCATAACAACAGCCGAACTCCTTGTTGACAAGGAATTAAGAAACCGTTGGGCCACTATACGAGGTAAATTCAAATGTGTACTTGGCCGTGTTGCTCAATGCATCTCTATGGATAATATATAACAAAACATTGATGGAATCATTTCAAACATTGGTGGAATCATTTCGAGAGTGAACTTGATGGCAAGGTAGGCCTACACGATTAATGTCTTCAACAATGTTCATTCGGTGGTTTAATACGGTATAATTAACTGCAGTGATGGGTGCGAGGATAGGGCCTATATCATGATATTGCGGGCTCTGCTCACTTCCTTCCTTTGTTTTTTTGTTTGTTTGTTTTTGTCTTCTTCTTTTTCTGCTTCTCTTCTCCTCCCCCTTCTCTCGTCTTTTTCTCCCCTTCTCCTTCTTCAAATGCATGTGCAATTACATGGAAAGTGGAGCTATGTAGGCCTACATCATGGGACCTCACAGTGAAAAACATAAGAAACCACCTAAAGTTGGTGATCTCTATTGGCAATTATGGTTTTTGAAATGTGAATAGGCTTACATAAGATATCTACTCCCAGCAAGTTTCACAAAACGTTTTGGACACATTAAATGTCGTGGTATATAAAGGGTATAAAACGTTTTCATAACCTGATAACACTCAAAACATTTTTTTTTAAATGTACTGCAAAATATTCTAACATAATGTTATTTTTAAAGTGTTGACAAAATAGTTGGCAAAACGTTTGCAAATTTACTTTATAATAACAGTTTGACAAAATTTTTAATATGTTGTTGCAATATGTTTTGATACAAACCATTTTCATGACCTTTATAAAACCCGACATTTAATGTTATTAAGACGTTTTCACCAAACCCAAAACCCAAATTATTATGTTTAAAACGTTTTGTGTTTGCTGGGCTCGCAGTTCCCTGGTTTTGCATAGGCCTATCATGATGTGGTACTTCTAGGGTCTTTAATCTTTTTAATCTTTCCTGTTGAATTGGAAGAGAAAAAGGACTTTTCTGAGACTTTACCCTCAGCCGTGGATCAACGCTATAGTTCTTTTGATTCCCCTCAATTTCAAATATTTTTTTATGTTGTCTAAAATATCACCTTCTTTAGTTCCAAAAGAAATTCATTCCTTTCCCTGTCCCCGAAATGATCAGCTTACAAGGGGCTTACAAGTTCATCAAACAGCCAAGGGCAGTAATCCCGGAGCAGTAATATATGACCCAGATAGCGGAATGAGTTACAATAGACGACATAAAGTCCAGTCCAGCTTTCCAGAAAGTGACCTATACAGTTTATCCAGCAACAAACTTTCAGATGTACTACAATATCAGATGCTGTAAACAACACTTCAATACGCTACAGGTCTCTCTTTAGCTTTCAGCAATTATTCGTGATCGCTTTAGTTCCCAAAGTATTTTCCATATCCCTGAAAAGACCAGTTATACCATGATTTTGTCACGCAGCCAAACGCAATATATGACCCAGATGGGGAGACAGTTAGGAGCGATTGCCGAATAGGGTGCAACTCTACTAGTCTTATTACAAGACTGATCTATACCCCAACCCAAAACCCTAACCCTAAACTCCGTAAACGAGGACTGGACTCAAGTCTAGCAAGTTGCACCCTATTCGGTAATATCCCACACGACCTCTAGTTCAGTCCAGCTTTCCAGAAAGTGACCTTCGCCTTCGCAAATATTTGTCAAATGTTGACAGTTGGTAACAGGTGTCATGCTAGAAGCATTTAGTCATGTATGGTTGTATGAGTTACCGTATTATTCTCTCAAAAATCGTGTTTAAAAATTCAACACTTTTCTTGCACCACGTTTCTATACATGTTTGATTTTTAAACACCAATGTTAAATTTCAAGACATCGATGTGTTAACTTCCTAAACACATGGCATCAAATTCCTAAACATGCGTAGATTTTTAAAATGTTTAAAAACCTGGTGCAAGATAGTGTTTAGAAAAGTGTTTAATTTCTAAACACACTTTTTACAGTGTTGTTGTTGTTAAATGTCCTAATAAATGTGTAGCATTGTGTGATGGATGGAATGAGTGAGGTTTGGAAAAAGCAGTCTCAGGATCGTTTCATCTTTTTCGCATAATGATATAACAATACTTTCAGTTTAGGTTCCTGATCTCCTATTGTTATTTCCCATGTTTGTTCCGCTGTCATGTTGACTCGCTCAAGAATGTCCATGAAGCATTACTTCAGTGGCGCAGCTGCCGGGGGGGCAATTGCCCCCTGGCAAAAATTGCCTATTTGGGCCCCCGCCCCCTAGCGCAAGGAAAAAAGAGGAAAAAGGAAAGAGAGAGGAAAAAAGGGAGGAGAGAGGGAGAGGAAGGAAAAAATGGTACTATATATCAAAATGTGTTGCTTTTAGGGCGCTAAGCTAGCTTTTGTTTGGTGGATTTGGGCCCCGCCCCATACAGGCTTGCCCCCCCCTGGAAAAAAATCCCAGCTACGCCACTGTATTACTTAACCTCTTTCGTGGAGATCAGCCCAGGCGTATTTGTTTCTGTTTCCTGACCATACTGACGTCATATTATTTATGTTAATTAAGTTAGATGCGAAAACGTTCAAACCTTGGCATTGTCTGAGCCTGAAATCTTTAGAGAGAAATCAGAGAATACTAATTCTGAAACCATCGATGTTTACGTTTAAGGGGTACTACACCCCTCGATAGATTTTTGTCTATTTTTGCATTTTTCTCAAAAACTGATAACACAGTGGTAACAAATGTTATGTATATTATAGGGGCAAGGAATCTAATTACTACACTGGAATTTCAGTGACCCAAGACAAGTGGTTTGTTATTTATGATAAGAAATAAGGTACCGCTAGCATGTACCTCGTTTCCTA
The DNA here is from genome assembly GCF_039555335.1 of Amphiura filiformis. Classification (NCBI taxonomy): domain Eukaryota; kingdom Metazoa; phylum Echinodermata; class Ophiuroidea; order Amphilepidida; family Amphiuridae; genus Amphiura; species Amphiura filiformis. Next base: position 43,615,293 of record NC_092641.1, read on the forward strand.
TCATATTATACTGAGCCGCTTGTCTTGAGTCACTGAAATTTCAGTGTAGTAATTGGATTCCTTGCCCCAATAATTTACATAATTTTTATTACCAGTGTTTTATTACTTTTTGAGAAAAATGCAAAACTAGTCACAAATTTACCACAGAGGTGTAGTACCCCCTTAACATGTCATCGGCCGCTTGGCATTTTCCTTTTATTTTTATCCATTCCAGACTATTTAGTCCAAAATGAAAGTTATATTTTTGCTATCTCTGTTGAGCCAGTGCGCGCAAAGCGCTCAAAATTTGCAATTTAATGGTATTTTGGCCCAAACCATGGTGTTTATCGGGCTAATAAACAGTTCCACAGGGCAATTCTTGTCGATTTCTTCCCGTTATAGATGGAACATTTTTGTTTATTTTTTTTTATCTTATGATATTTAGAGGGACGTTTCTCTAGAAAATTCAGGGGGTCGTGCCCATCCACATGCATCTGCCCTTATGTACGTTGTTTACAATAGCAAAATCATGGGTGTCAATCCTGGGGGAACATGGGGACGTGTGGACCACCACTTTTGGGGCAAAAATGTACCCTTTTTCCAGTGACTTTTTGACAATTCCCCCCCCCCCCCCCCCCTATATTCAAGACGGATTGACACCACTACAGCTAATGAGTCGGCGCGGTAAAGTGACAAAGAAAACATTTTTATAGCTATTCATTTCGTCCCATGACTTAACACATAATTACAGGAACCTCAACTTTGCTATCTTCAGTAGATAGCAGTGTGAAATTATCATAACGTTATAACGCCACAAAGGAAATATTCACACGCATGTACAGTGTGCATTGGTTAATGATAGAGCCTTCTCACATTTAGGGGCCTATTTTGTACATTTGTGTGGTTTGTAATGTGCCTTCGTGGTGCTGATGCTATGCCGGGGGATGAGTTTGTGATGTGTGTATGATAAGGCCAAATAAAATAAAATACATGTTTCTCGTCCCCACCCTCATCAAATTCTTGAAATTGTTTAATATTTTAATTTTTTGCTCAATAACTTTGTTACACAAATATTTTTCAGAGTAAAAAGTGTTCAGAAATAATACTGGTTATCACTTTCAAACATATTTTGTACTATTTTGACCCTATATGTAATTAATAATTGGGAAATAGTACCGTAAGAAAGAGTAAGAGTCCTTCTATCTTACCAGAGATTGGAAATGTATCGCCAATTTAAATTTGACTTCGAAAATAATTTTTGTGTTTACTCTTACTGAATTAGCCTATTTTGAATATATGCCTAGGCCTAGTTTAAAACTATCTTGGGATGAGGGCACTCAACTTTGGAAGTTAATTGCAACTAAAATATACAAAACTAGTCATTTAATGAGATGTTCACAAAAGGGTGTATTGGATGAGAACCCCATAAAATTGGAGCGTATTCAGTGAGACTTTGAAAATTGTTCAGGGTAAAAAACATCAAAAGCATTTCTCTAAATTATACGAAGGGAAATTGAGATATATTATATTCGGTCAGAATTATTAAACAAGGATCCTTTGGTACATGTGCTGTTGGATTAGAAGAAAATGGTTCAATATGGCCGCACTTTCTCGTTACCCCCCCACCCCTTGATTGAAAATCAAGCGTTTTATAGTTGATCGTTTTTTCACCGTTTCATTTTCTACAGCACGCCCTCGTCACACCAATTCAAGGATTTGTTAATTGTAAAGGACGCCACACGCAACAAAACGTGGTTTACCGGTATATAGAACAACAACCGGCATTAACGCATTGGACGTTTAAAGGAAATTATATATATCTCTCTTGAACTTATAGGATTATATATCTACCAATTGGAATATACTACTACCAGGTAAAGCCTATTTGCATAGGCTTGCCGACTACCCATGAGTGAACCATGGCAACGTGTTCATCAAAAGGTAAGTCATATGCTTTAAAATATTTCTTATAAAATAAAATATCGGATTTCTGCAATACCACACAGTATACATGCCATTGGTTTTACATTCACAACTAATTGAACTCGGAACGTGAACTTGCCTGGCATGCATGTGTTTCGTGCATCAGTGATTTTGTATTATTAAAATATTATGATAAAAAAAAAAAGTCGCGTCGGGTTATGTGGTATTTGTTACAAAAAAGAGAGAAAGAGGGGTAGTTTTTGTATATAAAAGTTTGATTTATTGGTTTTGGCATGCCTGTTGACATAGATGAACAATTATAACTTGGAAGTCTTAGTCAAGCCTTTTTGATCAGATCAGCAGGGGGTAGAAAATTTCTGCAAATTACTGTAATTGGACAGGGCATAACTTCGAATTCTGCAAAAAAATTTAAATGAGATATAAACCAGTGGCTCCGGAACCGGGTGGGGGCCTGGGGGGCGGCCCCCTCAATAATTTTGGTGAGGGGGCCCAAGTACTCTAGCCCCCACCCCCCCCCCCCCCCCCCAATAATCTGAGGTAAAATTCATAATTTTGGGGTAACATTCAAAAATTAAGGTTAAAATTCATAATTTTAAGGTAATATTCATAATTTTAGGCATAATTAAAAATGTAAGGTAGAATTCATGTCAAATGAATGAATTTTAAAAGCTCCCGCGCTTCGCGTTCCGGAGAAGGCCAAACAATCCCCCCCCAAATATTAAAAATCTTCTGGAGCCTCTGTAAACCAACAGGTCTGGTACCGGTACCAGTTTTGCGGTAGTTTTAGGCTAGTGTTGAAGTATTCATTTCGGTATATCGAATGATATTAACTTTTATATCATGTGTATTGTAGAAGCCCGTAGGATTGGTACCCCCTTGCTACGGCTAGTGGACTATATAGAGTGTGGACGTGGGGAAAGTGAATGTATGCCTCATTATTTTTACTTCTCCACGTGGAAACAGAGATATAGAAATATATATTTAATATTAACAAAAAAAGAAGTAAATAAATAGGAAAAAAATGCTTGGTTTCAAAACGGTGCCTACTGCAGCTCAAAGCTAATTAAAATGGGTCTGCACTGAAAATAGACCCCTACACCAAAATAAAGTGATTTCCTATTATACTGAGAAAAGTGCGATTTGACAGAAAATAAGATTGTAAATAATGCAACAAATTGCTGCAATTATCCACACGAATTGCTATTTTTGTAATCAAATGATGCTAGCGGACATTCTTTACTGGCACGCCAGGGTATATTCGTTGCATTATAATAATGATACTATTATTTTGCCCAAACTTGAACAAGAAATTTTACGATGTACATTTACTTGACATTTGGACCTATTATGTTGTTTTTTAGAGCTTTACAAACTATGCCCTTTGGTTGCACCATTTAATAATGATCTTATATCCCAGCAAACACAAAACGTTTTTAAAACGTTTTAAACAGGTTATACTTTGGATTTTGGTTTGGTTAAACACGTTTTTAATCACATTAAATGTCGGGTTATTTAAATGTCATGAAAACACACTACATCTACATTTTAAAATGTTGTCAAACTGTTGTTGTAAAATATATTTTACAAACATTTTTTGCCAAATACTTTGTCAACACAACATTCTGTTATAATATATATTTGCAGTACATTATCGAGAAATGTTTTTGAATGTTATGAACATGTTTTATAGACTTTATAGCTTTATATAACCTTTAAATAACCCGACATTTAAACGTTTTCTGGCAAACCTTTCTAACCTTTTGCGAATTATGTCGAAAACGTTTTGTGTTTGATGGGATGCAACGAAATATCCCTGCCGTGCCTGTGAAGACTGTCATGACTGTTTATCCGCCGATACCATTTATCACGTTTATTCCTGTATGGGGTTAAGGGTTTATCAAATGTTCTATCAAACATAGCTATACATCATTATAGTCTCCCATATATTTTGAGAATCTGGACATGTGAACAGCTCAGGTTTAGCAAGAATGTCATTTATGTCATGTACTCACCTGTTTCTACTGTTCAATACTATTTGATTTTAAATCATTTATTACATTAATGTACAAGAAGTTTCACTTCAGACGGAGGCCCTATTTCGCCTATTTTTGCCATTAGTTCAAAGGGACATCACTGATTTTTTAATAAATTCAGATTCACCTGTTTCTACTGTTCAATACTATTTGATTTTAAATCATTTATTACATTAATGTACAAGAAGTTTCACTTCAGACGGAGGCCCTATTTCGCCTATTTGTGCCATTAGTTCAAAGGGACATCACTGATTTTTTAATAAATTCAGATTCACCTGTTTCTACTGTTCAATACTATTTGATTTTAAATCATTTATTACATTAATGTACAAGAAGTTTCACTTCAGACGGAGGCCCTATTTCGCCTATTTTTGCCATTAGTTCAAAGGGACATCACTGATTTTTAATAAATTCAGATTCACCTGTTTCTACTGTTCAATACTATTTGATTTTAAATCATTTATTACATTAATGTACAAGAAGTTTCACTTCAGACGGAGGCCCTATTTCGCCTATTTTTGCCATTAGTTCAAAGGGACATCACTGATTTTTAATAAATTCAGATTCACCGGTTTCGACTGTTCAATACTATTTGATTTTAAATCATTTTTTACATTATAATGTACAAGATGTTTCACTTCAGACGGAGGCCCTATTTCGCCTATTTTTGCCATTAGTTCAAAGGGACATCACTGATTTTTTAATAAATTCAGATTCACCTGTTTCTACTGTTCAATACTATTTGATTTTAAATCATTTTTTACATTATAATGTACAAGATGTTTCACTTCAGACGGAGGCCCTATTTCGCCTATTTTTGACTTTACGCTCGTAGTTCAAAGGGACATCACTGATTTTTTAATAAATTCAGATCACTGTTTTTAAAACCCGTTAAATTTTAGATTTTTGTCATTTGAGCAGTTAAACATTGTGAAACTATAATTACCGGAGTATGCAACAAATGTGCAAATGTACAAAAAATGTTCCTCATACTAAAAGTATTTTCGAAATTTGGGTCGGCATTCATTTGTTCAGGAAAATTTTGTTTCCCATAAATTTTGATAAACCTTGATCGGTCGGACCCGTAGAAGAGGATTTTCTTTTTTCGTCGCCTTAACATGCTAAAAGAGCCAAATTCATCCATTTTTATTCAATAACGCGACTGAACAAGTTCAAGTTCAATTTTATTATTAAATACATTGAGGCCTTTGATCCATAGTATTACAAAATATAGGCCTAGGTGTTGCATTATAAAACGTCACAAAGACACAAACAACACAATTTAAGGGTAGACTAGGTGTTGTTGGTCGAAGCAGCCAAAAAAAAACGATTTGCATTATCTGAATCAATATAATTTATTATTGAAAAATATCACTTTGGTGTTTTGCAAAAGTTAATTCTACAAATCATATACTTTGAAAACTTGCTTGATTTATTGTTGTGAATGAGTTATGTACGTTTTACAAAAGTGTTGCACTGTTTCAGCCCTCTTTACAACATAACTCAAGAACCACAGGACCTACAAAATTATATCTGTGATATTTGAATTTTTCTACACACTAGCTATGAAATGATCAATGCAATTTTTGCCAAAGCTCTCTACCATTCGCAAGATGCTGTAAACTACCAAATCGCAACAGTTTAAAATAGTTGCTAATCTTAAAAATTTAATATAATGAGAAAAACAGAATTATGAGTATATTGATGATTTTTTTAATGAATACCATTATAAGTTAAACTACACTATTTATAATGAACATGATGAATGTATGAAAAACAAATGCAGCTAAACCTGCTATAAAGTATTCGAGTCTTTCGTTTTATTGAAGATTAATGAAGAATAAAACGTCTGACGAATTAGACCAGTCAAAACCCAAACTGGCAGGTATCTTGAACGCAAGCTGGTTATAAAAGTGCAAATCGTCAGCCTGCTACGCTATTATGCCTAAGTCATTTTTACATGTTCCTCATTTGCAATTTTGATTTTCTGAGTAATAAACCCATAACTCATCAAATTTCCAGCCGCATTCTTTTCATTAACTTGTGGAATATATCAAAAGAGATGTATTCCACAAGTTAATACAAAATGCGGCTGGAAATTTGATGAATTATGGGTTTATTACTCAGAAAATCAAAATTGCAAATGAGAAACATGTAAGAATGACTTAGGCATTTAGCGTAGCAGGCTGACGAAATGAGAAAAAAAATGGAATTCGTCGATATCCCCTGTTTTGCAAAGGAGACAAGTGCGATATTCTCTATCAATTCTGAGTTCTACCATATGCAGTCTCATAGTGAGTGACTCGAACACCTCAACCGGCTAAGGGCTATTACTATGAGATGAAATTTTAACAGCAAACGTGAACAATTTTGAAGCGGTTTGAAGCTTGGTAGTCAAACATATCAAAAAATAATAATAAGCAATACCAGTTGACCAGGAAAAAAATAAATAGGCCTACTATAGTACGCGGCCACATGGATCATTATGTAAAATAGCCGTTGCTGACGAACATCTGTTTTCCAAAAAAGATCAAGGTAATTTTACTTGACCTCTATTACTGTAAGGCCAAATAAAAAATAAAACATGTTTCACGTCCCCTCCCGCTTCCTTTTTTGAGGTTTCTTCAATTTATTTTTATTTTTGAAATTCAGTTATAACTTTTCAAAAAATATGTCTAGGAAGTAGAGATGCTTTCTATAGCCTTGCTAATATACAAGCAACACTTTTATAAGGTTTTGTGATAGTTAGAGGGGGCCTATCTCTCAGAACAACAAATAAAAAGAGGCCTCCTCCTTTTTCCAGGCATTATTGTATACGCTAAAACAGCTCTAATTATGGGTATTTACACCGATTTTGCGATAAAAAATAAAAAATAAAAAGCCCCCTCTTCCTCCTTTTTTCAAAAACCCGGACGTGAAACATGTTTTTTATTTTACTTGGCCTAATCTACTGCGTTGATTATAAATATCAAATCGCTTCTAATTATTGTCTAAAAGCATCATCAGTTGTCATTGTAAATTGTAGATAAAAACAACAATTAGGCTTGCTCAAAATATTTTCAAGTGAAATAAAAAGAAATATTATATACACGCACGCGATCAGCTCTAAAAATAGGTGAACCCAGAATCATTTTCAACAGCATCTTAACATTGTATTCTAGTAAAAGGTCAAGTATTTTCGAAGAGCATAGAGAACTGAGAAGGATCTACATTATGCATTAATTGAGGAAACGTATTAAAATGTGCTCGAAGAGATTCTCGATTCAAACATCAATTTTCGTTGCTTCTTAGTTGTATTTTCAATAATGCCAAGAACTAAAAGGTTCATATTAAAAACAAAATGTATTGTAAAACAAACACATGAAGTAAAGTGAGGTTACTGCTGAAGCCTGTATTGCTGCTGCACTACCAATTTATTAATAGAAAAAATGATACCAATAGAAGAAAGTTGGGTGTCACTCTCCCTCTATTAATAGATTTCGGCGCTGGCGAAAAAATGAAAATTCGGGGAAATCATTTCACAAATTTTCATTTTATCTGTTCGTTTTTTTCGCCGTCTACTCTGAAACTTGAACTGTTACTACTTTATTCTGCTGTTGCACGAGCAATTTAATAACCACAAAAATAATTTGAAAAAAAACCCATAATTTTTTGATGTCGCCCCCGTTAGATTTTCGCCATGCCGGCAAAAACAATCGGGGGGATCAGTTCAAGCTAGTTCACAATTAATGCTATAGAGGAACTGATCATTTTATTCGCCGTCTACTCTTGAACTTAGGGACATCTCTGCTTACACTGCTGAGAATATTATGAAAGATTCCTTCAAACGTTGTTGCATTGCTTATTCTGTGATGAGGCCTCGCGAGTGGGTCATTCCATGTCAAATCAACCAATTTGCTGAAAATCTTGGCAGGTCACCCCTTCAGATTTTGCTGAAAATCATTTCTAGCATACCTCTATGGCAACAATGAACACATAGAAAAAATTAGCGCTCTACTCCAAGCGGTTTCGGAGATACGGCTTGCCAAAATTTCACCCAGACCCCCCTTTTTGCTCTCGCGAGTCGCGTCATTGAATTTGTCGCGTTTTGGAACACTCATATTTTGACTTTAGGAAAAAGATATTAAGCTGAAAATTGCTACCTAGAGTGACTTTCACCCAAATAAGCAGAATATGGCCTTAACAACAGTGTAGTTCCTCCACTTTAAAAGTTATGGGTCTCCCAAAACCCCTATTCGTTTTGTCATATTTCACCGTGTTCAGTTTCCAGACCCCTCTCGTGATCGTACTCTTAATAGATATCAGAGAATGTTCAAACTTCATAAAAATGCTTAATAGGCCAATATCTTTCCCCTGAAATAACAACAGACCACTGATACCTTTAATTAAATTGTGGCTTGGACCCAAAATTTGCTCCGCAGAATGAAATCCTGAAAACACCCCCCTCCCACACCAGTTAACCTTTGACCCCGCAGATGAATTCCGACAAACTTGAAACTTACACCATGAATGCTTAAACACTTATTCTACATCTGTACCAAATCTTAGCTTTGTAACTCCACTTTTCAAAATTCACAAATTTCACTTTTTTGACAGAGATTAGCCAGCATCCTATATCAACGTGTGTAAAATTTGGCAAAATACCTAAATTTCATAATCTACTCTAACCAAGAAGGGGTGGAGTTACATAGTTAAGATTTGGTATAGGTAGATATCAAATGTTTAAGTATGTATTGTGTAAGTTTCAAGTGTGTCGGATTTCATCTGCAGGGTCAAAGGTCAACTGGTAGGGGCGGTGTTTTCAGGATTTCATTTTGCAGTGCAAACATTGGGTCCAAGCCAATACCTAATTAAAGGTGTCACTGGTCTGTTATTGTTTCAGGGGAGAGATATTGGCCTATTAAGCATAAATATGAAGTTTGAACATTCTCTTTTATCTATTTAAGAGTACGAGTGGGCTCTGGAAACTGTACACGGTGAAATATGACAAAACGAAAAGGGGTTTTGGGGGACCCATAACTTTTAAAGTGGAAGCACTACACTGTTTGTAAGGCCAGATTCTGCTTATTTGGGTGAAAGTCACTCTAGGTAGCAATTTTCAGCTTAATATCTTTTTCCTAAAGTCAAAATATGAGTGTTCCAAAACGCGACAAATTCAACGACGCGACTCGCGAGAGCAAAAAGGGGGGGTCTGGGTGAAATTTTGACAAGCCGTATCTCCGAAACCGCTTGGAGTTGAGCGCTAATTTTTTCCATGTGTTCATTATTACCATAGAGGTATGCTAGAAATGATTTTTAGCAACATCTGAGGGGGTGACCTGCCAACCCATTGGTTGATTTGACATGGAATGACTCGAGTATCATTGGCCATACGAGTCATAACTGCCACACTTTCTCATAGGAGAAATTGTGGTAGTTATGACTTGTATGGCCAATGATACTTGAGGAGTCAGAATTCATTACAGGAGAGCACCGTCTTAAGGTTCGTTCATATACTACCGCCGCATTTGCGATGCGTTGCTTTGCGATGCCGATATATCGATTACTTTTGCCGCAACTCAACGCAACTCGTCGCATTTAAAATGTATTTAACTTCATTGCGATATCGCAATGCAGTAGTTTGCAGTACGATGCAGTGCGGCAACGCACCGCATCGCAAAGCAACGCATCGCAAATGCGGCGGTAGTATGAACGGACCTTTACTGTCAACTCCAATACTCTCAATAATCATAAGTGTGATTAGCACAATTATTATATAAATGTCAAATGCTTACACGTGGTTCTCTTCATTTTATTAAGATAATATCAATGGCATTAATAGTAATTAGTCAGATTCGTGCTTAAAATGAACCAAAATGGCCTCATACCCAAAGGCACAGTTAATAATTCCCATTCAACAATCATTATACCCGGTACCTTTTAAAAAATTGACCTCGTATTGTGGAGGATGAGTTTGTGTACCGAGCAATTAAAAGGTCCTTTTATATGAGTAGGCTATACACTGAGGAATAAAAGGAACTGTGCCTCAATAGATGAGAATGGTTAGTTCCGTTGCAGTTTAAGTTGACCCATCGGTGAGGGTAATCTGTACATCGGTCTAAAACCGGTTAGCAACGGGACCTGAGAGCACATCAGACACACCAAATTGCATTCTGAATACGAATAATGTACTTTTGATATCAAATAATTTTGATTTTTTTTAAATTCGCGATATACATGTAATACAAATTTTATGGTAAATTATTAAAATTTGATATTTTTGATATTTGAATATCTAAATTTTTAGGTCTTTGGGGGGGGGGAAATGTCCAACTGAAAAGAGAGCAAGGTACACCACCTTGATAAACACACATGGGTATATTATGTAGAGGGGACAGCAAACAACAAAAATGTAAGCAATGAAGTAGGTATAAGTTCGAAAGCCAGACATAGGCAGACAAACTGAACCAATTAATGTCAAGGAATACCCAGGCCTGGAAAATATGTTTATTTCCCAGCAAGAGAGATAAATCCCCCTTCCCAACTTAACAGGATTTCCCACCATTTCTTATGTATTTCTTTATCCAGAAAAGCAAAATTTCCCTCCAAATGCAAGACCAAATTTCCTGGCAAGGAGATTACCGAATTGCTCATTTTTAATACCAAATGTAGGTACAGAAATAGGTAGATTAAGTTAACCAAAAATTTCCAATTCCAGAGCCTACAGATGTGTAAACAAAATAAATAAAAAACGGCCAACATTTCGAGCAGATATATAAACTGCTCGTCTTCAGGGACAAACAACAAAATATATAATCAAACAACAAAAACCTACATGTTGTAATTTTAAAGACCGAACAAATTTAAGTAAAAACTAGTTCAATTAGCAAACTTTTAATAGACAAGCTCTAAACAATGCTAAACAAAATAAGCTGTGTCGATAAAAGGCCCCTTCAGTGATTTGCTCATCCGGACGATCGTAAGAATCATCAAAAAGTCAGATTTTGGTACCTTTGTCATTGTCATAGATGTGCTAACATAGCCTGTTAGTGGTTCAGCCGAAAGCTGTGTATTTAAGACAAAATGAGACATTTTACACGAGTCTGTAATTTAGATACTGACAGTATCTAAATTAGCTATGTATTCGTCAATACTGCTGTTTTCTTCGTTGTTTTTTTGCCAAATTCGTCATTTCAAAAATACCACACGACAATTTGAATGACTTGTCCTTCACTTTTAATAAGCGATTTATAAACAATTTTATTTTTTTACACTTGCGCTGGGATCACTGAATGGGTCTCTTTAAGCATGTTAAAGGGCCTTTGTTTATCACATTTTAAGACCTTTAGAAATGTCGTAACTCGGTTACTCGGTCACATCTATATCCATTAGAGTAGTCTAAATAGTAATCTCGCACGATCTTAATTGCTATAGCTAAAATGACCAGTACGTGCTAAAATCGTGCTTCATTTTATAAGAGCTATAATTAAGGCTAAAATGTATCAACTACAGTCGATTTTTTTTAAAGGTAGTCGATGTCAATTTTATGTCGTGCATTGCAAATCAAAGTCTCGAGTAAAGTTAATAAAAATATGCTTTCCCGCCCTGACATGCCTGATTCGAACCAGGAGCAAGAGGTTAAAAGACGAGGTCATGAGGTTACCGTGACATTTTATTCCATTTGATCATCAGTACTGGATTGTGGCATTATTTTGATATCGATTATGAGTATAAACACGTATCAAACCAGAGTTTTGCCTGATAAATCATGTAAATTGTTGTATAAAACACAGAATTGTACCTTTTGCTTTTATTATTTTGCCGCGTAATATAAATTGAAAGCTTATTCAGTATAGGGACCATTCAATATCTACGCCAGGAGAGTGTGGTTTTGACAAAATAAAATCGATTTCGCGTTCCTCCATCGAGTCCGCATCCCATTTTCTCCATTTATATCTTAACATTCCCCGTTTCCCCAAGAATATAATTATTAAAATGGATAGTGAAATTAATTAAACTGGAGTTCTTACAAAATTGTACATGACCATAATGGTCATGTACAATTTGTTTGTGAAAATCTTTTTGCATTTGATCAACTTTTTTCACAACTTCACTATTAAATACATATTATATATCATTCGTTGCTATGTCGTGTATCAGAATTGTTAATTATACAGATTTGATAAATGACCGGGCGTTATTAATTGATCTCTCTTATATAATCACAAGTAATCAAAGTAATTAATGGCACTTATCACTCACGGATGTGCGTAAATATAGCAGAAAACGTTTCCCCCTTACCAGTGCTATACTACTATTTCAGTGGCGTCTCCAACCAGAAAATGGGGGTCATTATGTGAAAACGCTAAAAATTGCGTGTCATATAGCTTTGTGGGCAAAAAAATGTCCCAAATTTTGCAAAAATGTGCCATTTTGAAGTTAAAGTCACTATAAAAATGTAAAAATTGTTCAAAATGCGCAGATTTGGTGTAAATTTCTATATAAAAAAGCGGGGTACCGTATTATTAGTTGTATAATGGGAATATAGTAATACTGTTTTGGCACATTTTAGTTTCATGCTCCGTCGTCCTGGTTGTGCAGTGAAATCAGTGGAAGACGTTGTGTATTAGGCCTATATGTGGGGTGGGGTGTGTCTGCATTTAAAGTAATTTTCTGCGGACATTTTGAAGTTTGTTTTGACTTTCACTTGTGCCAATAAGATGAAAATATTGTTGTCCGCCAAACCAACAGAGAATCGTAATTGCCTGATCCACACTATCTCCTTCAAGATGAATTCAGGAATCATAGGAACGGACAAAGTTTTATAGATGACAAGAGGCCATATTCACATTATTATGAATGTAATGTGCGCATCTTAATTTCCTCAGAGAATTCTAGACTGAACTCCAAAGCAATAATACTCGTTGGCACAGGCATGGTTGAGAGACATTTATATCATGCTCTGCGCGCTGGCCATAGGCTTCAACACTCAAAGTTCCAAGATATGTTCTCCAAATATCAAGAGCTATCTTAAGAACCACTGAGCCAATACTAGGCTTGTTTGTACTCATTTTAATGCATTTTTAATACTGATTCCAAATATGGTCATGTAAATTTACAATTCTGAAATTTTTGAATTTCATAAAAAAAATTGAAACTCGCGGGGAGAGATTTATACGCATATAGAAGATTTATTCCAAAAGTGACAATAGTATTAATGGAAATTGGAATTGAATGATGATCTAATATCCGACAATGGAATGGGGATGTGGAAAAGTATTTAAGGGGGTACTACACCCCTGGCCAATTTTGGGCCTATTTTTGCATTTTTCTCAAAAATTATAGCGCATTATTGGTGACAAGTAAGATATTATGTATATAGGGGCAAGGACTACAACTGCTGCACTGAAAAGTCAGCAACTTAATGCAAGTAGTTATTGATTTATTGATCAAATATTGGTTTTCCCTCATTTTTGACTGTAACTCCACAACTGTTGTCTGTGTTGAAATAAAATTTCCAGTGCAGTAGTTGTAGTCATTGCCCCTATAATATACATATCTTACTTGTCACCAATTCGCTATCATTTTTGAGAAAAATGCAAAAATAGGCACAAAATTGGGCAGGGGTGTAGTACCCCCTTAACTGTTAAGCTTTACATGGTGATAATAACTGCATTTTTTGAACAAACAGCCAAAAGAGAATTCCTCAATCAGTTATTACAACGAAAAGATCGGAGGTGTATAGCATAGTTATAGCAGTATAGCAGGCACACTCTAAATAATAATAAACTGAGCTCAAACAGAAACTTATAATTTTTACAACTTGTGAATCACAAGGTCATATCTTAAAATACTGTCAATCAAAATGAACCAAAATTACACAGGATTACCTTAATACTCTACTCAAAACACATGTCAGTAACCATGCAGTTGTCCAACTGACACAACAGCAAAATGCACTGTCATGGGACAGCTTCCTGGACTTCCTTCACTTTCACAGCCCAACATTTGGCACCCAGGACAAAAAATATGTGAGCATGCACACAAGATCCTTGCACAGATGATTAAATGGTGCTGCTTTCTGCTTTTCATACACTTTTTTCATGAAACAGGGCTGGGCTGTGAATGTGGTCCAGGAAGCTGTCCCATGTCAGTGCATTTTGCCGTTGTGTCAGTTGGATAACTGCTTGGTTACTGACATGTGTTAAGAGTAGAGTATTGAAGTAAATCTGTTTGTAATTTTGGTTCAATTTGATGGACAGGAGTTCAAGATATGACCTTGTGAAAAATTATAAGTTTCTTTTTGAGCTCAGTTTAGTATGAACATTACTCAATGTTGAGGAACAGCGCAACAAAATGAATCTATATAATGGAACTCAATATTGTAAATTTTTACTCAATTTGAGTACAATTTAATTGAGTTCTTTACACTCATTTTGTTGAGCTATGGACTATTCCATTTAAAATCCACACTACCCCTGTGGAAGATTTAGCTAAAGTTTTCCACAGATTGAGTACGACTTTTGAATGCAATTGGGTAACTTACATTTGAAATAGGCACTGCAGTTGTGGAAGATATAGGTAAGGACTTAATACAGAGGGCGTATGGGTTTCAAAATGATTAACCCTGACCAATTATATTTGATATGTTTGAAAAACATATAGTCCTTCTATGGAAGATATTCCAAAATCGTCCACAGGGGGAGTGTTGATTTCAACTGGAATAGTCCTATTCCCTTTTTACTCAACATTGAGTAATTTTGTATTTGCAGTAAACATCTTTCTTTCTTGGTGTATCACATTGCGATGCCCATTCTTGCTTGCACCATTTCAAAAATGCTTATTTGCATCATAGCATTTCATCACAGGAAATGAGAGTGACATTTCATTATCCAAAGTAATTTACCCATGAAAAAGAATACCATAGTCAACTTATAAAAACCGTGCTTGTTTGTTCTGACCCAGATATTACAATAAGTATTTGAAAAAGAAGATATAGTTACAACATCCCAAAACAGATAATTGCTTATTTCATTTAAGTGCGATACCTGATCTTTTGCATTCGGGTATTTAGGTATGTATCTGGAGCATATCATTTATTAAAGGGCGTTATGTGAGCTACATGTATCTTCACTGTATACCTACAGTAAGCCAAAAAATTAAGGTACCAGTTATGTTCACCTCCTGTATATCCTAAACAAAGACATATATGTCATAATTGGAACCAGCAGCCAATAGCTGCATCTTTTAGCTCGAATTTAAGACCTCATTCGTTGAATTTGTTCAAGAAATAAAGACACGGCGATCCCAAAACGCCAAGGAAGATACCAATTTAAAAGTTGCAATTTGCTGCATTAAATGCCCTATTGGTTTGTACACAAAGCGTTCGTGAACAAGAGAACTAGCGCTGCGCTTCCATTGATTAGCACGTTAAAACCAGTGTCGTGCTTTCATTGATTAGAACACAAAAGTGCAACTTTTGATTTCGTTTCTTCATTAGGTTTTAGGTCACTGTTTCTTTAATTCTCAACCAAGATCAACATAGTAAGGTCTTAAATTAGAGCTAAAGAGTACATCCCGGGAGTACATGTATTGGCTGCTTTTTTTAATTTTGACATATTTGTCTTTATTTAGGATATACACGGGTGAACACAGCTGGTGCCTTAATTTTTTGGCTTACTGTATATGACCTGCTACCACGAAATGAGCGTGATGTCGCAAGTTGGTCGCGACATCACGCGACCAACTTTATAAACTTTGAAGGTGGACCACATCGACTTTGGGCCCCCTGAAAATGTTGAATGTGCAATAAATTCCATCTTCGTGAGGGCGCTGTTCGAAATGTAAATGAGTTGTGACCCCAATTTTTGGGTATGCATTGTATTTATCTATATATAGCATCAGTGACAACAAAAATAATTAATCTGACAAAAATGTGAATTTAGGGGGCTAAACTTGCCAGTTTACAAAACATTACATTTTTTCTTGCATATTTAATGAGCCCGTGACACAACGCGCAATTACAGAATTTTTTTAATTTTTATTTTTTGACAAATTGGGCATGCAGTTAGTGTGTATGCAAAGTTTCAGACCTCTCTTTCTTTTTATAAAGAAGGCACAAACGCCCAAAGATGAAATTTATTTAAAGGGCAACTTTTGGGACCAAATTTAGACCCCCCTACTCCAACTTTAAATGGCTGCCACAGAAAATCCGTAAGAGCTACAGACCTCAAATTTGCAGGTTGTTAATATTTTTACAGGTACAACATATGACTAAAATATAAAGCAAATCTGAGGGGGTCAGGTGGGGCGCCTCCTTGATTTGATATGGAGTGACCCTCATGTGTGACTTCTAACAAAAGGCGCTGGTTCCCGTAGTATTCCTCATTCAAACCAATTCAATGCATGACCGCGGAGTTACCTGCATGACTTTGGCGGGCTATTTTGAAACAGTTATGGTTGCACATTCAGGTACTTCTTTTGAAAGTCCTAAACAAGGTACAGCAGTCGCTGATAGGATATGCAGCTTAGAACACGGATAACTTGACCTCTATATTTCTATTACTTATGGTATACGAATTACTTTTAATATCTGTATTTTACATACCAAAATCTGGCTTATAGTGACGTGTGCCCTTAAAGTGATCCCAGTGAAAGTAAAATGTGTATGAATTGCTTTTCATGACTTATCATTCACTTTAACAAAATAAAGGATAAGTCATTCAAATTGTCGTTGAGCATTTTTCAAATGAAAATTTGCCATAAAACGAGGAAAGCATGCAGCAATATCATGAATACATGAATACATGCAGCTAATGTCTCTATTTTTAGAGATATAACGGATTCATGTATGAAATTCTATCTGTAAAATGAAATGTCCAGTTTTGTCTTTAATACGCGGCTTTCGGCTTACCCACTAGCAGACTATGTTAGCACACCTACCAGCAAAAAACTGAATTTTGATGATTTTTACAATTTCCAAATGAGAAAATCGCTGAATAAATAGGCCTTTAAAGTCTTCAGTGTCAGCCCTGATTAAATGTCAATGGTGGTAAATTACGATACCTGTGCACTTTACTTTTGAAAATAACGATTTCTGGCGGTTAATTTATATATCTTGTCTTTGAACCGTCGGAAGAAACTAAAAGTTCTTTGAACTATTAAACTCTTGTTTGAAGTGATTTGTAAAATTTGCCAGACGGGTGCGGTGAATAAAAGTACATCGTATAGACTTAGTGAATATTTCAATTAGAAGGAGCGTTTGGTTTATATGGTAACTAGTAAGTATCTTTTTAAAGTACACTCGGGCAAAAAAAGAAGAAAGGACAGCATTATTTGAAACCTGAATTTGTAGCTGAAATCGAATAAAGTTAATAACAATATGGCGTATCTCAATCATTCTGAGCTGAGATAATTATCAATACCAGTATACGTATGTACCTTGAGAAATTTAATTTGATCATTTACTTTGTTTAAATTTAAAACTATTTCATGAGAGATGGGAATTCCCTCTCATGTAATCACAACAACAAAGTCAGTCAGATCTATTTATAGATTGGGAACTCTTAGAAAAATACCAAGGCAGTGTTGCAATGTAAAATGGTAATGTCTAAATTAGACATTCCCTGTTCGTTTAATATTATTATAAAATGTAAAAACATGATTTCGGGGCAGATATGAAAGTGTTGTAGTGGGCATTTTAATATGATTAGTTTTTGATTACAGTCTATTTGCCTTCAAAAACGAGCTAGTAATTTTGCATAGCTAACAATAACGATAACGAACAAGATTTGGAGTACGCCATGGTGCGTATTTTTTCCCAAAAGGGGATTATATTCTTCTGTGTTTGTTGTGCCTTCTGAATTGATCTTGTATAAGAGGTGTTTTGGCATTGGGTTCAAGCAGATCTCTGGTTCAGGCTTCGCGTTCGATTTGGTTGTCAAAAATGTACATGTAGATGCCATTGGCGTCAGTCCCGGGGGAGGGAGGGGGGGGGGGCAAAATGACCCATTTTTTTCTTTTCAGTCTCTTTGACAATTCAGACCGACCCCCCACCCCCATTTCTAGCCAGATTGGCGCTAATGATAGATGCATGAACTGTATGTTAAGTAATTTCTTTTCCGTGTGTTCTCTATTATTTCTACCCTAGTGTTGAACTGTGCCGGTTGGGGATTTCAGTTTATTAAATGTGGCGGTACTTGATTGTGCTACAAGTATGACATATACTATTGGGTGATATCCACAAAAGTGCAACAACATTAAAACATTGTAGGAATAGCAAGTGAAGGATGAGGCAATAAAATTTACATTAACTATTTAGCTTTATTTTTGTCTGGGGAATAATTGGAACGGGAAAAACGGTAGTGTTCATAAATACAGTTGATGATAAACGGCATTGTTGAAGCTCCAGTTAATCAATCGCGTGTATAGCTACAAGTGTCCGAACGAACGAACTCCACCACCATTTACAAAAATGCGCTATTCCAATTTAAATCCACACTACCCCTGTCACCGTGGAAGATTTTGAATATATATCTTCCACATGGGGTGTTTGTTTTTCAAATGTAATTGGTCAGAGTTAATCATTTTGAAACCCATACTCTTCCTGTCCGGTCCGACTGCCTGATCAGGAAGTATGGCCTACTGCCGAATCAGGCAACATGTTGCCGAATCAGGCAACACAGGCTTTGGTAACCCTTTCGAATATGACAGACTAAGGACTAAATTGTTCTTGGTGATTTTATAAAAGATCATTGGGAATTTTACTTTGACACACATGAGCTACATGTAAGTTGACAGTTTTTCACCGGGCGAAAAAAATTCCACCGGGAGGAAAATAATTTAAATAACAAAACAATTTCTAACGGTTTTTTAAAAATTTGATTTGAATATGCAAATTAACTTTATTTTAACTAAAATTGATGAAAAAATACTACTAATTGTACATCCATTGATAATTTTATATATTTTATCTACTTCTTTACTCTAAACCAAGAAATAACCGTATGTTAAAAGGTGCTCTATTTGAAATAGAGCATTACATTGTGGGATACCATGCCGTCTGACTCGGCATATCCCAGCAAACACAAAACGTTTTCGACATCATTCGCAAAAGGTTATAATATGTTGTCAGAAAACGTTTAAATGTCGGGTTATATAAAGGGTATATTAAGGGTATAAAACGTTTTCATAACATTGAAAAACATTTTTGATAATATACTGCCCAGCAGACACAAAATGTTTTACAGAAAACGTTTAAATGTCGGGTTATATAAAGGGTATAAAAACGTTTTAATAACATTCCAAAAACATTTGTGAAAACCTGATACAAAACATTCTAAACAGAATGTTATTTTTGGGTTGAAAAAATATTTTGCGAAAAATGTTTGCCCAAAATATTTGCAACAACGTTTTAAATACGTTTTATGACCTTTATATAACCCGACATTTAAATGTTATTAAAACGTTTTAAAGAAAACATTTTAAGAACATTTCTGTGTTTGCTGGGGGCAAATATTTTAACATAATGTTATTTAAGTGTTGACAAAATATTTGGCAAAAAATGTTTGCAAAAATAGTTTACAATAACATTTTTTGAAAACATTTTAGAAATATTGTTGTGTGTTTTCATACAAAACGTTTTAAAACGTTTTCATAACCTTTATATAACCCGACATTTTAATGTTATTAAAACGTTTTTACTAAACCAAAAGCCAAAATATAACTTATTTAAAACGTTTTAAAAACGTTTTTGTGTTTGCTGGGATGCTGACTGATTCGGCAGTTCCTGATCAGGCAGTCGGACCGGACTGATTATGGCTTTACCTATATTGGAGTGAATATTTCAAATGGAAGTTATACCCAATTGTCTATTCTATTTGAAACCTATACTCCCTCTGTGGAAGACTTCAATTAAATCTTCGACAGGGTAGTATGGATTTCAACTAGAATATCCCAATGTTACATTTTACCCTTATTGTCCTTCGGTCTTATCATCTCCAGTTTATAGCATAGTCTTTACAGAAATTCAAAAATCTAATCTATATTTTTTACTTTTAATAGCGAATCACAGATCATGTTGATAGTTTTTTAAAGAGTTAACAACACATCTGGATTTATTCATAAAGTGTTACACAGGTTCTACATTATAATGGCAAAACATAATCCATAAAAGTGTCCATCTCGCTAAGGTCCTGGCAGTCTAAAAGAACATTGTGATATGTAAGGACAAGGTTACCTGCCCAAATCCTAGTATAAACATTTAGTAATTGCTGTTATTTAGTTATACTGCACCAACCTGGCCAGTTGGCCTGGCCAATGATGTTAGACCTTTAAATATCATTGGTATTGGCTTTAATACGTAGTATTTTGTATGTGATAATCGCGTCGAGTTATGATGGTTGTGCCTCAACACACTATTTATTCCTTTTCCGGATTGTAACGTTATCATTCAACATACTGTTATGAAATATTACATGATTAACATGATCACGCATGAAGTTCTCGTAATTGTTAGGCATATTCCTGTTTTTATAAGGCGTAGTATTTATTAATATTATAAACATAAACTACTTCCCTGTTTAGCTCATAAGTAGGCATATTCTGGCTTCTTATTTCAATTATACTTCCCTTTTCGGCTCTTTATGCAAAAAGTAGCCATGGTAGCCTAAGGATAATTTGATGATTCGTAAAAGTGTTTGCACACTTTTGAGCATCAAGACTGCAGTTGCATGAAGGGAACACTCGAGGTTTTGACAAAAACCAATCACAGATGCCTATTTTCCACTAGACCTCACACAGCTCTTATGATGCTATGCACTCAACCGTGTAGTATAAACACAGACTGCATATGGAGACTCGACTCGTTGTGCTTGGAAATATCTGTGTACTCGGGTGTATCGAGGTGGAAACTGTGCGTAGATGTATTTATAGGCGAATCGCTTTGTAGCCAAACTTTTTCATATGACAGAAGTTCTTCGCCATGATGCGGATCTGGTGATTCCGGTGTGGAGTTACCCAATGTGAATCTGTCTGCAGCGGAGTGCGGTAAAATGTACAAGTAAAATGCAGTAATGCCCCTGCCATACATCCATGCCGCTGCGGCAAGTGACATGACGTATCAGCCAATCACAAGTCTTGATTGTGTCTGTTTGTCTGCAATGTGCGTGCGTCACGCCGCTCAGCGGCAAGCGGCATGATAGTATGGAACCAGCATAACTGATGGCATTTGACGAGGCAGACGATACATTTATTTTGTGATACATTGATACATTAATGGTTTGTTTGGCCCTTCGTATGCAGACGATATCGATGTAAAACAATACTTGCTTGAATCTACCAAACCACCTGCTAAAAATCTATATCAATTTCAATAATTGTAATAATAAAGATGAAGGTTTATAGAATTATTGCCGGTAGATACGGTAAGAGGATTCAAATGATTCAATAATGAAATACGTAATTCAAACCCTGAAAATAAGTGCTGAAAGAAATGTGACAAACTCATAAGACCTTTTAATAGCTATATTTGATAGACACTCTAAATAATTCGTTTTGAATAAATGTTTGGATAACTAGCTACCTATCAGTAGTTCTGATTTCGATAAAAATATATTAATACCATGTCTATGAAAAACACTGTAACTAGATATTTTTAAAGATGTTGTCAATATGTTATTGTAAAATATTTTTGCTAATTATTTTTGCAATATATTTTGTTAACACTTAAGGTCCCATTCAGAGATCCCAGCGAACGTGTAAAAAAACTAAAAGTGTGTATAAATTACTTGAAGGATACGTCACAAGAATTGTCATTAGGTATTTCTAAAATGAAAAAATGGCAAAAAAAACCCAAGGAAATAGCATTATTGACAAAGTTGAGGCCCCATTGAAATACATATATCCCAGCAAACACAAAACGTTTACGATATCATTCGCAAAAGGTTATAAAAGGTTGTCAGAAAACGTTTAAATGTCGGGTTATATAAAGGGCATATTAAGAGTATAAAACGTTTTAATAACCTTAAAAACATTTTTGATAATCTACTGCTCAGCAAACAAAAATGTTTTACAGAAAATGTTTAAATGTCGGGTTATATAAAGGGTATAAAAACGTTTTAATAACATTCCAATAACATTTTTGAAAACTTGATACAAAACATTCTAAACAGAATGTTATTTGGGGGTTGAAAAAATATTTTGCGAAAAATGTTTGCCCAAAATATTTTCAATAACGTTTTAAAAACGTTTTCATGACCTTTGTATAACCCGACATTTAAATGTTATTAAAAGGTTTTGAAAAAACATTTTAAGAACATTTCTGTGTTTGCTGGGTTCAAACATTTTAACATAATGTTATTTAAGTATTGACACAATATTTGGGAAAAATGTTTGTAAAAATAGTTTACAATAACATTTTTTGAAAACATTTAAAAATATTGTTGTAGTGTGTTTTCATACAAAACGTTTTAAAACGTTATCATGACCTATATATAACCCGACATTTTAATGTTATTAAAACGTTTTTACCTAAACCAAAAGCCAAAATATAACTTATTTAAAACGTTTTTAAAACGTTTTTGTGTTTGCTGGGATATAGCTAAATTCTATGTAAAATGTCTTGTTTTGTCTTTAACACACTGCTTACGGGTTAACCACCAACAGGCTATGTTAATACATCTAGCCTATGACACTAACAAAGGTACCAACATTTGAGTTTGATGATTTTTACGATCCTCCTGATGAGCAAATCACTAAATGGGACTTAAAAATAACATTATAGTTCGAACCTTATACAGTAAGTTTTCCAAAAATAAATGGAATGTTATTAAAACGGATTATACACTATTAGCTATTACCCTTTATATAACCCGACATTTAAAAGTATTCTGCAAACTTAATAGACTCTAGAGACATCATAGACATAGGTAATTCATTTAAAAAGTCATTATTTTGGGCCTCAAGATCATTTAAGCGCTCCACAGACTCTGAGTATTAGACGTACAATATTGTATGCAACATATCTACGTTATTTAATCTATTGCCATTCTATTTCCAGTAATGTTTAAGTTCTAACGAATGTTTGATGACGAAAAATCGATAATATGTTACATATAATATCTAGTAGAAATATATTATCGATTTTACGTCATCGAACATTCGTTAGAACTTAAACATTACTGGAAATACATGTAGAATGGCAATAGATTAAACAACGTAGATATGTTGCATACAATATTTTACGTACAATAAAAAGTCTGAATACTGCTTTAGAATCTACTAATGTAATACGATTTTCAGTAAAATCTGTAATTCCCTAACTGGCCTGTCCAGTCATCAAGACTAGACGGTTTTTATGAGTTTGAGAGGCATGTAAAATAAGATTAACACAGTGAACATGCAAGACAGGATAGGTATATGAAAACTGTTAGATTAACAGATTTCCTTATACATGTATATAGGAACTCACTTTCTACGATACAGGTATGACCGGAGTCCTGCATGGACTAAATGCTATACCAAGGAGTTACGTAATGTAATTCCTAAGACCCATTCCATGTCAACTCAGGGATGTGCACCGCAGCACCTTCAATTTTTTTCTTTTTCTGTGTGGTGGTAGATATTGATGAGAAAGTAAAATCCCGAAAATTTGAGCTTCATACTCCATTTCGTTTTCCCGTGGCATCAATTTGAAATTTAGGGGGTCAGCATAAAAATGTGTCGTAACGCGAAAGACGATGTTTGGAGGTCCATAAATGTATAAAGGAACCCTTTACAACTTTGAAAAGTATGTATCCTGGGATACTTATTTGTGTAGAATTCAAATCTGGCATCAGAAAACTTGTAACTCCTTTACTTTCAACAAAAGATATAGGGCCCTCAAAATGCAACTTCGTCCATCAGGACCAACTTTGGGGGTCAGAACTCCATAAGTAAAAATAATTTTACTGTCCATTTTTTTGCAATCAGAGCCCTTTGGTAGGAAATTATTCTTATCCAATATTGAGCCTATTAGAATACTTTTGCTGAGATATTACCCATACAAAACCCCAATTGTACATTTTTTGTAGTTTTGACCCCCTGAAAACCAATGTCAGACAATTTGAGGGCCCTACCATCAACTAAAGGTATGTTGAAGTTTTTATGCCAGATTGGACAACATTTCTACAGAGATATTATCCCAGGGGTCTCAAAGTTGTAAAGGGTTCTCTTTAACACAATCACTTAGGTTTGCCTACCTCCAAAGTCGTCTTCGCGTTACGACACACATTTTTATGCTGACCCCCCCTAAATTTCAAATTGATGCCACGGGAAAACGAAATGGAGTATGAAGCTCAAATTTTCGGGATTTTACTTTCTCATCAATATCTACCACCACACAGAAAAAAAAAATTGAAGAGGTGCTGCGGTGCACATCCCTGGAGTTGACATGGAATGGGTCCTAAATTATATGAAACACGGTCAAAAAACAAAATGAGTCATTTTCCATGGCCAGGTTTTCAAGCAAAACCAACAATCCCGCGCGAAAAGCTTGGGACAGTTTGTTTATTTTACGCATCCCCGCTCCCCTTATTCAATGTTGAATGCTGAAAAATAGTAAAAAGTGGTTGCGCTCAATGTCTGCTCCATCATTGTTTCCAAGTACATAACGTGAGCTATGAAACGTATCATGTATTTTCAGCCTTATTTTCAATTCACAGGAATTTGATCTATAAAACATCATCTGTCCCAACGATTTTCGCAGTGGCGTAACTCCTATGGGCTCTGGGGGGCCGCGCCCCCGGGCACCCGGGCTAAGGGGCACCCAAGCCTGGATAGCCTTTGACACGATAATACTTTGTTATAGGAAAGAAGTGGAAACCTTTACCCACCATGCATAGAATTACTCTTCATTTGGGTGCCCTTCAACACAAAATTTTTTCGCGCGCTTCGCGCGCATTGAAACATAAATTGGCATTTTAAAGACCTAAATTCAACTTGATTTAATACCAAATTAGTGGTATTTTTGCACGCCTGCACGCAATTGTTTTAGGAAGAGGGGGTATTTTGTATTCTTGCGTCTGATCGCCACAATCACTAGCTACGTCACTGCAGCTAGTAGCTGCTAGTGATGAGTCTTCAAAAGTAAAGACATTGGAGAATATGAAAACATTTTGTTTTATTAACATGCACTGCATTAGCTTGTATTGAAACATGAAATAAATTTAATCTGAAACACTATTTGTAAGTTATTCGGTAGGTCTATATGCCTTTCAATACCAAAATTTATTAGCTCTGCACCATGCACACCCTTGGTTAGGGGCACCCGAACTACTTTCGCCCCCGGGCACCCTGTCCCAAAGTTACGCCACTGGATTTTCGCACAAGATTGAAGGCTCTCATAGTATTAGTAGCAACAACGGTCACAAATCACAGATTTATAAAATTTTGAGGTCAATGCTATAGTTTGTTCGGCTTATACTTGGCGAAAATATTTCGGTTTTTGTTACTGTGCGCGCGTCAATAGAGTCCCAACTCACAGTTGCGATCGCGTAAATTCACATAAGCATGCGCTCGTTGCGCAAATAGCGTAAGTGCTCCACCCAACTGCGTGCATGCTGTTTTTATATAAGCAATACAAAATGTTATGAGTCTTGTTTTTTTGCCAATTATAAGCCGAATTTGTATGAATCACAATTTGCTGAGAAAATATGGTAAACATGGTAAAGAGGCTCTAGCAACATATTAATTTGCGAAATTGATTCGATTGTTTCTAGAATCCTCATTTGAATAGAATTACCAAAATATTCAAAAAACAAGTCTGGCAATCTTAACACATTATTGCTTGCGATCGTATTTTGTAGCGAACTTGCGTTTTTAATGTGGCAAAATATATTTTTGTTTTAATTACCGACTGACTGACCCTGAAAGGGCAATACATACATTATGTTATATAGGCTATTTTTATCTGCAAATTTACTTGGCCAATTTACCTGTAAATTTGTTTTTGAAAGCTAAAGCTAATAATTTGTAATTCTAATGACAATTTGAAAGATTTATATGATAATGTAGGTTTAATAAAGCCAACACTGTTCTCAAATGAATCATAAATTTATGAATAATGTATGATAAAATAAATGATTTGCTGACTGCTTCAGAAGCATGATAACTTGATATTAAGTGTCATAGGCGACATTGTGTCCAGTATAGCTGATAAACTCATAAAAAGTTGACTCCATAATATTCTCAACCAGGAGCATGGGAAAGTAACACTTATATTATTTTTTTGACGGGGATGCGAATTATTATATAATTATTATTATAAGCATTTTCTTGAATTTTTTCACTGCTCATTCTTAATATATAGTCAAATCTTTAATAATATGTAAATAAATTACAGGTTTGAAATAGTGTTGGAAAGTATACAAATTGTTGTTCATACACTCCTAGATAGTGAGAACCAATCAGAGCAAGCGTTAGTAAATTACTAGCCGTGCATGAATATAGTATAAAGGCACAGGGCGCACTCCGCGTACACGCAGTGCTTTCGGACTTTCGGATCCAAAATATTTCATGACAATTTTCTAACAAAGATAGCAAAAATCTGTATTTTTTAGTCGTCTATGAATTAGGTTAAGATATGCGTATCTTTTGTTGCTCGAAAATTGTAAAAAATGATGCATTTGTACTGAGATGTTGATGCACGACAAATAACGTAAAATCAATTGATATCATGAAATCACCAAATACTGCGATGCATGCACGTATTTTGTCCAAGCAACCGAATGAATGCTTTCCTGATGATGATCATTGACAGAAAATACAAACAGATATGAGAAAGTGTAGCATACGCAATCACTTGTTGACATCGACCTACTGCACCATCCCTAGAGATCTTATTTGGGTAATCTTCTAGTGTTTGTCTAAGTATATCAACAAGATGTATAACAATATTTTCCTTGGGTAAAAGTTTTGTGTGTCGTTGCTGAATGTATGAAGTGTTGTGTTTATTCTCCATTAGATATATAGCAAGTAACGGAGACTGCATGCATGCAATGGGTTTTCTACGCTTTCGTTTTTATAACTTTTTAAAGACGTTGTATTTGTCTAAAAAAATCTAGAATCATTGCAAATTGAAAACGGGAGACAAGACATATCCTGTGAAGCCGGTTTCGAAACGCTTCCCGTAAGTGGCCATATTGCCTGAAAACGGGAGACAAGACATGTCCTGTGAAGCCGGTTTCGAAACGCTTCCCGTAAGTGGCCATATTGCCTGAAAACGGGAGACAAGACACGTCCTGTGAAGCCGGTTTTGAGACGCTTCCCCTATGTGGCCATATTGCCTGAAAACGGGAGACAAGACATGTCCTGTGAAGCCGGTTTTGAGACGCTTCCCCTATGTGGCCATATTGCCTGAAAACGGGAGACAAGACATGTCCTGTGAAGCCGGTTTCGAGACGCTTCCCTAAAGTGATCATTGTCATAAAGTCACATCTTTACGAAAGACGTCTTCAAATCAGACACAAAGACATGTCTCCATGCGACCAACCTGTATCAGACGTATCAGTTGAAGCCGTTTTGAAGCTAGCCCCCATTTTGATTCAGGTTGCAACCAGAAAGTAAAGCATTTTAGAGAGAAAGATTGATTAGTCATAAAACGTGAGAGAAACACATTTTTATGAGACAAGATAGTAAAATACCGCAGCGTTTATTCCCTGATGAGAGGAAGGCAACATTAAACTCTCCATTTGACACGTTTCCGGCAATAATAACCTATTCTAATTAAAGATTATCGTCAAGCTATCATTCAAACACACTCATCCGCGATTTAAAACACCTGAAATTAAGATTTGTTTGGAACGTTGGAAGGGGTAGACAGGGTAGAAAGCCAGTAAATGTCCCTGTGTTGCTGAATAGATATGGATTTATTCTACGCCTGTGCATAATGAAGACATCAACAAATTCGCGCATTAATCAGGCGAATAGCCGTTGGGAATTATTGTTAACTTGCTGTAAATGTCGTGCTAAACAGATGCTCTTGTTTCAAAGGCACTGGTTAAAGGCATTAAAGGTGTTCTGTCTTTAACGGGTGTAAACAACCCAATGAGTGTTTTCATCATGATGCTCATTGACAGAAAATACAAACAGATTGGCGAAAGTCTAGCATAGGCAATCACTTGTTGACATCGACCTACTGCACCATCCCTAGAGATCTTATTTGGGTTGTCTTCTAGTGTTCGTCTAAGTATATCAACAAGATGTATAACAACATTTTCCTTTGGTAAAAGTTTTGTGTGTCGTTGCTGAACGTCTGAAGTGTTGTGTTTATTCTCCATTAGATATATAGCAAGTAACGGAGACTGCATGGAGGCAATGTTTTTTCTACGCTTTCGTTTCATAACATTTTAAAGACGTTGTTTTTTGTCTAGAAAATTTAGAATCATTGCATCTTGCCTGAAAAGGGGAGACAAGACACGTCCTGTGAAGCCGGTTTCGAGACGCTTCCCTAAAGTGATCATTGTCATAAAGTCACATCTTTACGAAAGACGTCTTCAAATCAGACACAAAGACATGTCTCCATGCGACCAACCTGTATCAGACGTATCAGTTGAAGCCGTTTTGAAGCTAGCCCCCATTTTGATACGGGTTGCAACCAGAAAGTAAAGCATTTTAGAGAGAAAGATGATTAGTCATAAAACGTGAGAGAAACACATTTTTATGAGACAAGATAGTAAAATACCGCAGCGTTTATTCCCTGATGAGAGGAAGGCAACATTAAACTCTCCATTTGACACGTTTCCGGCAATAATAACCTACTCTAATTAAAGATTATCGTCAAGCTATCATTCAAAAACACTCATCCGTGGTTTAAAACACCTGAAATTAAGATTTGTTTGGAACGTTGGAAGGGGTAGACAGGGTAGAAAGTCAGTAAATGTCTCTGTGTTGCTGAAAAGATATGGATTTATTCTACGACTGTGCATGATTAAGACATCAACAAATGCGCGCATTAATCAGGCGAATAGCCGTTGGGAATTATTGTTAACTTGCAGTAAATGTCGTGCTAAATAGGTGCTCTTGTTTCAAAGGCACTGGTTAAAGGCATTAAAGGTGTTCTGTCATCACAGGGTGTATACTGTCCTTACTACTATGGTTTAACTTTTCTTGGACATAATAGTTTTGATACCGGCTGTTGTCTGAATACTGTCTAATATATACCTTTTGTGGGCAACAGGATTGTGAGTTTACGTTTGAATTTAAATTTTATTGCATATTGATGTGCTGTTGACGTTGCTGGTTATACACTGGAAATTCGTGTTTGACATTGTTTACGTTTTCTCCTGAATGTGAGAACAGTTCAGGTTTGGTTTTCATTTAAGGATGTCAAAATTGAACCCTATTTTGTTGCCAACTGTATATCCATTTAAAATGCTAGAGGTAACGTTTAGACCCATGCGCGTTAATTGAGTAACGGAGACTGCATGCATGCAATGGGTTGTCCACGCTTTCGTTTTTGTGTCTTTTTAAAGATGTTGTTTTTGTCTAGAAAATCTAGAATTATTGCATCTTGCCTGAAAACGGGAGACAAGACACGTCCTGTGAAGCCAGTTTCGATATGCTTCCCTAAAGTGGTCATTGTCATAAAGTCACGTCTCTACGCAAGACATCTTAGTCTTCAAACCAGACACAAAGACATGTCTCCATGCGGCCAACCTGTATCAGACGTGTCGGTTGAAGCCGTTTTGAAGACCCCATTTTTATACAGGTTGTAAAGCTGAAAGTAAAGTATTGTAGAGAGAAAGATTGATTAGTCATAAAACGTGAGAGAAACACATTTTTATGGGACAAGATAGTAAAATACCGCAGCGTTTATTCCCTGATGAGAGGAATGCAACATTAAACTCTCCATTTGACACGTTTCCGGCAATAATAACCTACTCTAATTAAAGATTATCGTCAAACTATCATTCAAAAACACTCATCCGCGAATGAAAACACCTGAAATTAAGATTTGATTGGAATTTTAGAAGGGGTAGACATTGTAGAAAGCCAGTAAATGTCTCTGTGTTGCTGAAAAGATATGGATTTATTCTACGCCTGTGCATAATGAAGACATCAACAAATGCGCGCATTAATCAAGCGAATAGCCGTTGGGAATTATTATTAACTTACAGTAAATGTGCTAAATAGGTGCTATTCTTTCAAAGGTTCTGGTTAAAGGCATTAATGGTGTTCTGTCTTCAACGGGTGTATACTGTCCTTATGGTTATCGTATGTTTTCTTGGACATGATACTGGTTGTTATAAGGTTGTTTGAATACTGTCTAACAATAGCCTATTGTGGGCACTGATATTATGAGTTTGATATATACATTTAAATTTTATTGCATGTTGATACGATGTTGACGTTGCTGGTTTTACACTGGTAATTCGTGTTTGATATATTGTTTACGTTTTTCCTTGAATGTGAGAACATTTCAGGTTTGGTTTTCATAGAAGGATGTCAAAATTGAACCCTATTTTGCTGCCAACTGTATATCCATTTAAAATGTTAGAGGTAAAGTTTAGGCTCCATGTGCGTTAATCAAATGCCTTACAACAATGCATTGATCAAGGAATCGAAGAAATTATCCACGACAAGTAACGTAAAATCAATTGAAATCAAGAAATCGCCAAATACTGCAATGCATGCACGTATTTTGTCCAAACAACCGAGTGGATGCTTTCATCGTGATGCTCATTGACAGAAAATACAAACATATTTGAGAAAGTCTAGTATACGCAATCACTTGTTGACATCGACCTACTGCACCATCCCTAGAGATCTTATTTGGGTTGTCTTCTGGTGTTTGTCTAAGTATATCAACAAGATGTATAACAATATTTTCCTTGGGTAAAAGTTTTGTGTGTCGTTGCTGAACGTCTGAAGTGTTGTGTTTATTCTCCATTAGATATATAGCAAGTAACGGAGACTGCGTGCATGCAATGGGTTTTCTACGCTTTCGTTTTTATGTCTTCTTTAAGATGTTGTTTTTGTCTAGAAAATCTAGAATCATTGCATCTTGCCTGAAAACGGGAGACAAGACACGTCCTGTGAAGCCGGTTTCGAGACGCTTCCCTAAGTGGCCATTATCATAAACTCACGTCTCTACGCAAGACGTCTTCAAATCAGACACAAATACATGTCTCCATGCGACCAACCTGTAGAAGACGTGTCGGTTCAAGCCGTTTTGAAACCCCCATTTTTATACAGGTTGTAAGCCTGAAAGTAAAGTATTTTAGAGAGAAAGATTGATTAGTCATAAAACGTGAGAGCAATACATTTTATGGGACAAGATAGTAAAATACCGTAGCCTGTATTCCCCGTTGAGAGGAAGGCAACATTAAACTCTCCATTTGACACGTTTCCGGCAATAATAACCTACTCTAATTAAAGATTATCGTCAAGCTATCATTCAAAAACACTCATCCGCGATTGAAAACACCTGAAATTAAGATTTGATTGGAACTTTGGAAGGGGTAGACATTGTAAAAAGCCAGTAAGTGTCTCTGTGTTGCTGAATAGATATGGATTTATTCTACGCCTGTGCATAATGAAGACATCAACAAATGCGCGCATTAATCAAGCGAATAGCCGTTGGGAATTATTGTTACCTTGCAGTAAATGTCGTGCTAAATAGGTGCTCTTGTTTTAAAGGCAGTATTAGTTAAAGGCATTAATGGTGTTCTGTCTTCACAGGGTGTATACTGTCCTTACTACTAACCTCTGACTACTATTCTATGGTTTATGTTTTCTTGGACATAATAGATTTGATACCGGCTGTTATAAGGTTGTCTGAATACTGTCGAATATATACCTTATGTGGGCGCCAGTTTATGTTTGATGTATAAATTTAAATTTTATTGCATATTGATGCGATGTTGACGTTGCTGGTTATACACTGGCAATTCGTGTTTGACATTGTTTACATTTTTCTTCGAATGTGAGAACAGTTCAGGTTTGGTGTTCATTAAGGATGTCAAAATTGAACCCTATTTTGCTGCCAACTGTATATCCATATAAATGCTATAGAGGTAAAGTTTAGGCTCCATGTGCGTTAATCAAATGCCTTAAAACAATGCATTGATCAAGGAATCGAAGAAATTATTCACGACAAATAACGTAAAATCAATTGAAATCGCCAAATACAGCAATGCATACACGTATTTTGTCCAAACAACCGAATGAATGCTTTCCTGATGATGATCATTGACAGAAAATACAAACAGATATGAGAAATTCTAGCAAGCATACGCAATCACTTGTTGACATCGACCTATTGCACCATCCCTAGAGATCTTATTTGGGTTGTCTTCTAGTGTTTGTCTAAGTATATCAACAAGATGTATAACAATATTTAACTTTGGTAAAAGTTTTGTGTGTCGTTGCTGAACGTCTGAAGTGTTGTGTTTATTCTCCATTAGATATATAGCAAGTAACGGAGACTGCATGCATGCAATGTTTTTTTCTACGATTTCGTTTTATTTTGAAGATGTTGTTTTTGTCCATCCTCATCATGGTAGTGTACCAGCCTAAGGCCGAACAATTTCCGAGGAATGGAATCCCGCAACTCGCGACGAAAATGTCCTTTTCCGCACAATTCAATTTTCTGCACTTGTTTACATTTTTATGCCAGTTTTAAGTAGTGGTTAAGTTTTGGACAGTTTAGATAAAATAATACTTTCTGAAAGAGATGATATCTTGGATAAATTCGGTAACACTGTTGCCAGAATTTTCCTTCCAAATGTCCGGGTAATAACCAAGTAATATTGCTTGTTAGTTTGTTGTTGTTTTTTGTATGGTTGTTTCTTTTCGAGCTGCATGATTACTTGTTGTTGTTGTTGTTGTCGTTCTTTCATTTTTAGTTTACTATTTTGTGTCCGCGCACTGAAATTTCAACTAAACGTTAATGTCTCTTCTTCTTTTTCGCGAAGTTTGCCATTTTCCGCACAAAATTATTTATTGGGCCCCATCACCCATTTTCATCATCGCGAAACTGGGAAATATAGGACAAGTCAGAACATTAGATAGTGGAAGATAGTACATTAAAGTGGATGGCTGAAAGCTGTCGATTGATATTCCATAAATCGTCTCTGCTTTCTCTATATCATCTTTTTTGTTATGTATTGTAGTCGTGCTCATCATTGAAAGTGGAGAATATTGGAGAAAACAATCACAAAGTATAGAGATGATAGTACGTGAAAGAAAATATAGAAACAACTGATAGATTTGTCAAGTGCTGTGATGTCATCTTGCCCTATATATTGAATGAATTATGCCAGATGGTCCCATCTGTAATAGCTGCCAGATGTCATAGTTCTAGATTTCGACCCGCGGTGTTATATACTGTTCCTGTGGAAATTGAACTAGCTTGAAATTTCATGACAAGGAACTTACTGCTAATTGTGCCGATCCACTCATAGAACTCGGGGAGCTGGTCCCGACTGCGATGGTCACTATAGACATTTTTCCCTCTTTCCCATCATGCACTCTTCCAGGGGGGTATGAGTGTCGCAAAATACATCATCTCCCCGGGTGAGTACAGAGTTACATTCATTACATTCTGGAATACGGACATTTCGGCTGGTGCCTTCATCACAAAAAAGGAATCCCCGATAATCACGATAATGGCGCACGATCCCTAATACCTGTCGGGGGCAAAAACCAACATTTCTATGCCTTATGGACATGGTGTTGTCGCCAAAAAAAGTTTCCTGTTATTGAAACCTATCTATGTATACATTTTATAGACCTAAAGGTGAAAAACTAATGACGGGACACGCAGTGATATTTTGTCGGCGTCCGTTTCACTTTTTTTCGGAGATGAAAATAAAATGTAAAGAAAATCTCTTACACAGATGTTCTGCATCGCTCCGTTACTGCATCACTCGTGTATTCAATAATTGCATAATTAGTAACATCGATGGCCTTTACGATAATCCGCATATATGGAATCAGTATGCCCATATTAAGACAAAATAATTGCAAAGGCCTGGCAAAGACCATCGGATGCACACGATCTATAAGGTTGATGAACTACGTCATACCCCCTGGAATAGTGCATTGTGGGATAGAGGGGAAAAGGTCAATAATAGGTTAGGGTTTTTCGCCAGTATAGAGTTGTGTCCCTGAATGACGATAAATAGTTTATAAGGTGTGTCTTCGGCCCACGGTTGTTTGATGTGATCATTTTTTTAATTTTTCAAACAAAACATTATATTAAATTCTGAACTTGGACAATACCAACAGATATCACATGATTTTTTTGGTAATTCTTATTCTATAAACTGTACATTTGTGTGCAAATTGAGGGCGCTATTGAAATATATTTTTAATTTAAATCAGCCAAATTATTATTCCTTACATTTCATGATAAAAAAGTTTTTGAAAATTTCCTTGCGAATTGTTAGTCTTTTTCTGAAGTTCTAATACCATTATAAAAGTGTCTACCTCTCCTTGTAGATATGCAAACAAGATTTAAGATAAATAGCGCCATCATTGTTCACCTTTACTTAAAAATGACTACACTTTTACATGCCATCACACAACCGTGGGCCAAAGTGGTATTTATATAAAGCGCACATATGAATCGGTGGCTTTTTTTTTGGGGGGGGGGCTATTTTTTAGATGTGTAAACTATGGAATGCATCAATGTACAATATCTATATAATATAGAGCAGCTACTATATAGTATTGCAGATAGCCCCTTCATTCACTAACCCTCTATATCATGGATGTACTTTTGCCGATTTCAATAAGACGGTAGAACAAGATGGATAAACATAGAAGATGGATAAAGTTTACAGACGCTGATTGATTTGCCGTAATGTTATCTGTCCATGTTATGCATCACTGAACGCGGATCATTAAGTAGGACGAGACATGTAAAGAGTACTGAATGACAAACATGATGCCTGTAACAAAATGCGCAGTGCCCATCGGTAATGCCAACTTGTTATCGCAAAAGACTGCCGCTTTTTATACTTGTCAAAATAGCGCTTGATTCATTCGAAGCGATAACTTTTTTTATATGAAAATCTTTGAGTAACAGCGACAAAATTAATATAGCCAATGTAAACACATCCAAATAAAACGGAAAATCCCTACTATATACATTGAGTGGCCATCACTTTGAGCACAATGAACTTTAAGTAATAAAATTGATATGAACGTATATAATACCCCACTCGTGGTATAATACCAAACTTGTATATATGTGACCGGACACTACGAATCAGCCCGGTCGGCCCGGTCAATTTTGTTTTATTTCGTGTTTAGATAGATCATAAGCTTTAAATTGTATATCATTTGACTTCAAATGATATCCAGAAGCGGGGTTATGTTGAACTCTGCTCCTTCAACAAAATGGTACATTTTTTCGGTTCTACATGTGACTCTTTTTCCACATTGCTGGTAATAAAGTCATAATTGGCGGTCATTTCAAATCATCCCCAAGTCAACGAGGTTCAGGAATGTCCACTCATTGTTAATTGTTGGTTATACATACCTAGACAAAATACAATGCAATTGTAACCCACCATTTGAACAGGATTTAGCCAAAGCAAACAAAGACTAGAGCTATTTAATGATTCTATAGAACCTATGAATACGACCTTCGCGCACATTTTACACTGTATCTCAGAATACAATTTGCCGACTTTACGGCTCATTCGTAGTGTACGCTCACATATAAAAAAAAAAAAGATATATCGGAATAATCAAGAAATTAATGATTGAATGGAATATGATGGATTTGAAAGTTGCCGCGTCATCTACTGTGTAAAAGGAGTGGTTTGCCCTCCAAAATGAATAAGCCACTAGGTGTGGGGTGGCATTTAGCGATCGACGATAAACGCTGACCGCTACTCGCTTCAGGTGAGTGGAACATGTCACTAAGCAATTTCATACCACGTAATCTTTTTAAATTTACAACTTTCAAATCGCATCAAATTCCATTCATTCATTAATTTCTCAATCACTCCGACTTTGTTTTACACTCGTGCGGTATCAATGTACAGCTTGCAAAATTCTGTAGACGTTTATATCAATTTCATTGCTTTAAGTTAATCGTATGGCCTACGCAAAGTTATGGCCACTCAAAGTAGTGGGAGTAGAGAGAATGGAATGGCCTGTTATCAGCCCAGACCTCAACCTGATTGAACACTTGGGACCAACATTGTCATGCTGTGCGTATCGCCAATGCAACCACATTGAATGACTTGCGACGAATTCTGGTTGAAGAATGAAATGCCATCCCAGTGCACAGCAACATGTGACAAGGCTGGTGAGCAGCATGAGGAGGAGGTGCTAGGCTGTTGTGGCTGCGTATGGTTTTTCCACCCATCACTACTGAATTTTAATGGCTAGTGTTGTTTGAGCACAGAATAATGATCAATTCTGTTTGACACCTCACTACATTCACAAGACGTTCACTCAGTCGTGAAAAAGGTGATTGTTTCAAATTTGGTGTCATTGTAAACGGGAATAAATTAGCTGTCCATTAATATGCAACACGATATGGACATGTCACAAATAATCTTGAGATATAGATGCTTGAAAAAACTTTTGAATTCCCAACTTTTGTTGAGGAGTTTGTAAAGTGGATAGTTTCGTCTCTATACACTACACTGTAAAACTCGCGTCTTAGCTAAAAACGAGTGTCCCGGAATAAGACATGTCTTCAACAAATTATACATAAGCAATAAAATCATTGCATCTTGCCTGAAAACGCGAGACAAGACATTGTCCTGTTAAGCGGTTTCGAGACGCTTCCCCTAAGTGGCCATGGTCATAAGACGCAAGACGTCTTTAAGTGAGACACAAAGACATGTCTCCATGCGACGAACCTTAATAAAACGTGTCGGTTGAAACTGGTTTTAAGACAAGTCTTGATTTAAGTCTTATAGTTATTCACAACTTGCTGAAGACAGGAGTCAATTGACCATATGTCTTGGCTTGTGCAACAGGTGTCTTTATTAAAGCTGGATTTGAAGCACGTCTAGCCATGTTGATTTATATCTTCTGGTTATATACTTGCTGGCGCACATGTTTCTCTGGTTGGAACACATGTTTCTATCGAGCATGTGCGTTTTAGCCTGTGTCTTCAGTCATGGCATAATTTTGTACGTTTTTTATTGTTAAAGACATGCCTATTTGCAAGACACCGTTTACCAAGATGACCAAAAGACACCATATTGACGTATTGTTTGCACGCACATGGGTACCTGCCATTTCTATACAGGTTGTAAACATGGTAAAGCAGAAAGTGAAGTATATATGTTAGAGTGAAAGATTGATTAGTCTTAAAAGGTGGGCGCAACACATTTTTATGGGACAAGATAGTAAAATACTGCAGCGTTTATTCCCTGATGAGAGGAAAGCAACATTAAACTCTCCATTAGACACGTTTCCGGCAATAATAACCTACTCTAATTAAAGATTATCGTCAAGCTATCATTCAAAAACACACATCCACGATTGAAAACACCTGAAATTAAGATTTGATTGGAACTTTCGAAGGGGTAGACAGGATAGAAAGCCATTAAATGTCTTTGTATCTGTATTGCTGAAAAGATATCGATTTTTGCCTGTGTAAGATGATGAAGACATCAACAAATTGCGCGCATTAACCAAGCGAATAGCCGTCGGGAAGTATGGTTAACTTACAGTAAATGTCGTGTTAAATGGGTGCTCTTGTTTCAACTTCACTTGAAGGCACTACTTAAAGGCATCTATCACGGTGTTCTGTCTACACCGGGTGTCTACTGTCCTATAAACACGGACATCTATTATCACCTTGGTCTGGGCAAACATTTTATAATTGAATTTAGAAGAGCGGCGACGAATTCACTTGCATTACATTCCTGATGTTGAATCTACACCATAATTTTATGCAAATTTTGTGCAAAAAAGAAAGGGCAATTTTATTTTAGGACTATTTTTCTATAACTGGTATTTATATACATAGAGTTCTATGCAAAGTGTGTCCGTTGAGCGCTATAACCTCCAGGTTTTAGTAATATAGAGGCCATTTTCTTTAAAATGTCCCTTGCTGTTTTTTCTGGAGTTTGTACAGTAAAAAGGGGGGATAAATCGGGTCAACCACTTTAAAAATACATTTCATCAAAGTTAACACTGTTACACTTGGTTCTCATAATGTAACTATAATAATCTTTTAGGTCGTCAAAAAGCTGATTTATATTTTTACTGAAACGGTTTTAACTGTTTATGGAAGTACCAACACGATCAAGCTGGCCTATTATGTGTGTACACAAGAGACATGTGACCTGCTACCACGAAAAGAGCGTAAAGTCGCAAGTTGGTAGTTTCGAGACATCCTGGCTGACTTGGTTGATGTTCTTTTTATTTACCGCGCACCTGTATAAGCCAGTAGTATGTCACTCACAATGGCCCATTGTGCCCATTCAAAAAGGACATACAGGCATAATACTGGCTTGAACAGGTGCGTGTGAAACAAAGAACACCAACGCAGCAGCCAGGCGTCTCGAAACTACTAACTTGCGACTTTATGCTCATTTGGTGGTAGCAAGTCACTACTGTTAATTCTGTGTATCTTGAGTCATCTTACACCCAAGTAAATAACGTCATAGTGCTTCTGACATTTTATGGAGCACGTATGTGAGAAGATTGCATGTTCTTATTATCTCTCTGCTACAACTCATTCTATGAATAGAAGTATGAAGATGATAATGCGAATCGCAAGTTTATGACATATTTCATATTGTTGAGCAGTTAAAGGGGAATAGTGGAATGTCATCCTTCCCTGGGAAAGATTTGACAGCAGGCCAGACCATGGTCAGAGGGTAACATTAGTAGGTTTCTTTCACCTTGAAGGCAAGGATAGTCTTGCAAATATGGGCTAACTTTCACCTAGGCCATCCAATATGCCATGAATTAGTAGGACTACAATTGGTATCTACTGGTCAGGTTATACTCCTATTTCCACATCTGTTATTTTTATGTGGGCCTTTAATGGGGTACTACACCCCTCGGTAAATTTGTGTCTATTTTTGCATTTTTCTCAAAAACTAATAAGACAGTGGTAAAAAAAGTTATGTATATTATAGGGGCAAGGAATCCAATTATTAAACTGGAATTTCAGTGACCCAAGACAAGCGGTTTGTTATTTATAATAAGAAATAAGGTACTGCCAAGATGTACCTCGTTTCCGATCATATATACCGAACCGCTTGACTTGAGTCGCTGAAATTTCAGTGTAGTAATTAGAATCCTTGCCCCAATAATAGACATAACTTTTATTACCAGGGTGTTATTATTTTTTGAGAAAAATACAAAAATAGTCACAAATTTACCACAGGGGTGTAGTACCCCCTTAATGATGTGTCACGTTTTAATGTTTATGCTGCGGCAAGTGTTTGACCTTAGCTAAACTCTTTTGTCCGTCTCTTTCCATCCTCTCCCTCTATTCGCCAGCGAAGTGTTACGTGTAATCTGAATCACGCTTTTGAGTTCTGCACCACGATCAAAATGGTCGCAACACAAAGTCTATGACTTGTACTATCAATTCCAAAAGGTGCGTGATCCAGTTACCAGGGGGTTATACGTAACCACTTCGCTGGCGAATATCTATCTTCCTTCCACACCCCGCCCAACGAGAGGGGAAAGGGAGAGGACAAGAGAGTCTATATCATTTGCCCTCCCTAATCTCTCACTTCGATGACCTATAAAGATATAAGCAGGAAAATGTTACACTGAATCCGATGACAAAGTAATGGATAATCGTGATCTTCACAAAGGATTGATGACATTATTTTAATGTATATAAAATGTGTACGATTATGATACACTTGAAGTGCTTAAAGCTCATTTATCTTTCATGTCCGCACCCCGTCTTTATACATCTTACATACAGTTTGATCAGCTCTTAATCGGCGGGCCTTATAACATCGCGGATTAATATTAATATATTTTCTTTCGAGAATTGTCTTGTGACACAGAAGTATCACAAATTATTTATTAAAGTCCTATACGTTGCCTATTTTATTAAGTACACCAAATATAGACCAGACAGGTCAACTATATCACTCTTAATATCACGCCTAACATTTCCCGCCGATTACGAGCTGATCAAAGTATAATCTCATAATTAAATTATTTTAATACTCAATTTAAATGAATGCAATAATATAAAATCATATGTAATCTAATGAACTACTTTAAAAAGTGATCAACTTCATTCTAATTCAGCTCATAGCGTCTGCCCAAAGTGGACACGTTCGAAATTACTCTTATACATTCATATTATGTACTTCAAGCGACATAACTAGAATTGTGCACAATATCTGAATTTAAATGGCCAGTGGAACGTCCAAATGGAATCGCGGAAAGTAAGCGCACATCCCTTATAGAGGAGTGTAATATTTTTTCTATAAAAGAAATGTATGGATCTCCAGGTTTGCTTCCTAAAAACGATTAGAATTCCAGTTGCCAATGTTATTGGAAAAAGCTTAGAAATGTAACAAAAAGCCCGACCGACCGACCCTACTTGAAAGGTCCGTCCGCCCGTAGAACAGAGTTTCTTTTTTTCGTCGCCTTACATCAAAATAAAACACACACAAAAACAAAAAGGTGCCAAGGCAAAATAAGGACAAGGACAGGTGGAATGGAGAAATAAAAGCAGACCAGACGAAACGGATTTTAAAAAATGAGCCACGCAAATTAGGATTTTCGTTTGTAAACTATTTTTTGCTGGAATTGTTTGGAAGTCCGAATTTCCAGCAAAAGTCCGGAAATCCGAACTCCGATATAGGGGGTGTTTATTATTCAATTTTTTTAAATAGCCCAGATTGAATTTGTGTGCGAATCTTATTTTTCTGAAGCTTCAATTATGAAGACGTTATATTACGCGAGAGTAAGGATGATCAGTCCATTAATTAATTAATTAATTAATTAATTAGCCCATTGATTAATTGAGCCATCGGGCTTAAAGTATTAAATATCCCTTTGAATGAAGGCTAACCTTTTAAAAGTTCTTATATAACTTGATTCGCATGACTAACGTACGACAATACAGGGTAACTACACACTGTACGACGTAGTCGAATGTAAGAGTGTGTATACGTGGTGGTAACAAAATATCTGGAACAGTTTGAAGTGGCTTTCAGCACAAATTGAAAATTTAACTAAACCTTGAATTTTTGACTTGTGACAGAAGTCTTGATGAGAAGTACTCTAGTGATGTTATGACGGACCGGACTTACTCGTGCTGTCCTTTTGATGCAGAGGCTATTTTAACGTTCGTGCAGTGATAATAAAATTCCGTGCAGTGAGAATTAAAAGTCCGTGCTTAAAATATTTCTATACTAGTTTCATCCCGAATAATAACCAGAAAATTAAATAAGTTCCTCTACAAAGTAAGACTGATCAAGTTGGAAAATCCTATATGCAAAAAGGGTATAGGTTTGTGGTAATCAGTCAAACATTTATTTATTTGGCGGGGAAAATCAAGCAAACATTGCCTCCCAAGGTAACTGCAAATCCGCAACAGGCGTGAGGAGGGGGAGGGGGGGCAGTGGACCCAGACGGCTTTACCGGACTAGCCAGCTCTATCTGCTAGACAGAAATTGACCAGAATTGCCCGTGCATCTTTTTAGACCGTTAAATACCTTAATTTGTGGGCAAAAATAGTGTCATGTTAATTGCAAATTACTACAACAAATCACCCTTGTTTTGGGCTAAAATAGTGTAAATGAAAATGTTGTGCGCGCTTAGTGCGCAATTGTTCCAGTAAAACAGGCCATAAATTATGACCGCCAGGAACATTTTCATCGCTGCTCACCCCTGATATGCCACTGGGGACAACAGTAAAAAAGGCAAGGGCGCAGCCTGTAATGGCATGCAGACCTGGTAATGGTTGCATCTTGATAATCCATCTGGATTGTACGCCACCGTTTGATATTTTAGGAGATGGCTGGGACACCTGTGCATTTCATGCAACATTTAATACAGAGTTGTGTATGCATGATTGTATGTATGGTTAATTTGATATGAAAAACCAGCTCTGTACTTTCATCGAGTTGTCAAAAAAATGATAATTCAATTATGGATTGGCATTTTAAAAGAAAACCTACCCTTTTAAGGGATGGGGTATGAACGTTTGGACAGTATTTATTGTGGGACATTAGAGCACATCAGACATATCGAATTGCATTCTGAATACGAAGAATGTCCTTCTGATATCAAATAATTTTGATTTTTGCAATTTGCAATGTAATACACATTTTATGGCAAATGATTAAAAATTGATATTTGTGATGTTTAACAGTACTCGAAGTAAACTTTATAAATCTGATGATTTATACTTAAAGTGTATGTAGGTGGGATGACAAGCCGACGATCAATTGACAATTTTGACCTTTCGTATTGAAGATATGGATTTTTTCTCCAAAACACCAACAAAAATTAGGCCTTTTTGGGAAAAAATCCATATCTTCAATATGATAGGTCAAATTTTCAATTGATCGTCGGCTTTTCCTCCCAGCTACATACACTTTAAGAATATACCATTAGAGTTATAAAATTTACTTCGAGGACTGTTATATCAAAAATGTGAAAAATATCAAATTTTAATAATTTGTCATCAAATTTGTATTATATCGTGAATTTCAACAACAAAAATTATTTGATATCAGAAAGACATTCTTCGTATTCAGGATGCAGTTCGATATGTCTGATGTGCTCTCATGTCCCACAAAAAATACTGTCGAAACGCTCAAAACGCTCATTCCAGATCCCTTAAGTAAATCCAAGCATTTTTTATTATTATTACATTTTACAGAAATTAATTTCGTGCAGTTGTATGCACCTGCGCGTATTTTATGCATTTGTGCAGAGTTTATATTCGTTTTTGCATTCTGATTAACATTAATGTTTAAACATAATACCATAAACTTTATGACATTTCCTGATTACTGGATTGTTAATTTCACATTAACAACATCTTCAGGAAGGTTATTCCACACATTCATCCCTCGCTGTGAGAAGAAGAACTGCCTAAAATTCAGACCTACCTCCAGCTTCTCCTTTATTGTTGGTGTTATGAAATCATACTGCAGTTACTGTCCGTTTTCCTATACACAATACACAGTGCTCTTACCATTGACGCGTGACCTCTACAAATAGCGTATGTTAAAAGTATGGGGATTTGCCTAGTTAATGTCCCTGTGTGAAAAATAATCGGCCAATATTAAAAGTACTCTTCTAAAATTCTAGAAAATATAGTTTTGTAACATGTCCTAAATTTTTAGCTAATTTAGATGTTTGGAAATATGCGTACTTTGGTGTTTTAGGAAGGATATGTAAACGACAGATAACACCAAAAATATGAAGAAATTATTTCCAAACCGTGTTTTAACACTTAAAAGTCTGCAAACCACCATGCTTCTCATTTTCAAGAACGCTGGTCAACAATAAGCACGTATTGTCTCATTTCGTAAACAAAGACCACACAGAATTGTTCTCTAGCGCTCGCTTTATAATCGTTCACCAAACTGAAACTATAATCCCAGCGCATTGCTCCATTGTACGTGTAAATAAGAAACATATGTTGATATGATTTAATCAGTTGAGC
Source organism: Amphiura filiformis (assembly GCF_039555335.1). Lineage (NCBI taxonomy): Eukaryota > Metazoa > Echinodermata > Ophiuroidea > Amphilepidida > Amphiuridae > Amphiura > Amphiura filiformis. The sequence continues at coordinate 43,658,856 of NC_092641.1, forward strand.
TGTTTTCAATGAGTGTTATCTTGGTTTAATAACTGTTAATGGGGTTTAAGTCCTGCAAAGGTCGAGGTGAATTCTACTGTAGACATGACTGCATCATGGTGCAAAGCTGATCTGGTTGGAAGACCTCGATTAGGTCGATCTCCAGGGGATACAGGTTCAGTTCTTCAAGTCTTTTTTAGTAGAGCTTCTCCCTCAGGCATGGAACCAATGTGTTTCTCCTCTTGATTCTTTAATGGCTTCGATGTCTTTTATCTGGTAGGGGTTTCATGCCTGCATACAGTATTCTATATACATGTGGACAAATGTATAGTACAAAATATGCAGTTAAGATATTCTACATGCACTTCTTGTTTTGGCCTTATATTGCTTGCGACGAAAGCTTTGGTAGTATACTTGTCCGATGCCAAACCAATCCATCAATCTGGATTTTTGGATACCAGTCGTACATGCCTAATCCAGCAATATTTTTCCATATTGGTTTCTGCGGATGATTTCCTTGCAGAATACCAGAACAGGCATTACATCGTACTCTCGTTGCGGACATACAATGAATTGATGTGTTCAATAATACATGTAATGAAGCCATAGTACTTTAAAATTAGCTACTTAGTAAGATTGAATCGGGTAAAATCGAAAGTGTATATTAAGTACCTTTGAAATGGGTGAAGTTAAAATCTTCTTGCCTTAAATCAGGTTTGGAAACTGGGCTATTCCATTTGAAATCCATACACCCCCTATGGAAGACATGATCATAATCTCCCACACATGGGGTGTGAATTTCAAATGCGATGTGAGTTACTTGAATGGGTGGCTTAATTTGAAATCTACACCCCTTGTGTGGGAGATTAAGGTTAGGTCTTCCATACGGGGTGTATGGATTTCAACTGGAATAACCCATTTGCGTGGCAATAGTTGGTGATTAAATTGCAAATTAAACTCCCATAGCAATATTCGATTCACCAATGCAATCAATATGCAGCTACTTTTTAGCAGCTTCTTTATTAGGTAAGGAAAGGAAAGAACAGTAGAAGCCGTTGGCTGTTTTCTTAAGGGACAAGGAGTTAGCAATTGTGCAAAAAGTTGCTGAAAGATGTCAAAATGTGATTATTTTGTGTGTGGGTGTGATATACGAACACCAACACTGGCCAAAATATTGAAACATGACTGGAAAAAAATAATTCTGCAAAATGTTAGTTGAATATTGATTGAATATCCCGTCGAATTCAAATTACGCACTAGATATTTGCATGAAACTCCGGCATGAAACAATTAAGGGATGAAATCAAAACTCGATCAGCGGTCGACCGCCGGTTCCGGGCGGTTCCGTCCGGTTGGAGCCGGTTTCTATTGTTCTGAACAATAGAACGCGGTTCAACCGCCAGTCAACCGGCGATCAAGTTTTGATTTCATCCCTAAGATTAGGCTAATCAACGGAAAGTGTCCACTGTGGTGCCATCATGCGCATATCCAGTGCTTACAATTTTAGTCCACAAAATTAATGCCCAGGTGCCTTAAAAATCGTCGCTAAATTTATACACAGATCATGGAAGTATAAGAGTACCTATCTCTTTACTTCCTCTCTAAATGTAAAAGAGTGAAAAACTCACTCCCGAAAAGAGTGATTCATTTATAAGACCACTCAAAAGGAGTGAAATGTGTGGTTTTTTAAATTTTAAAACCACTCATAAAGAGTGAAAACCACTCTTTAAGAGTGAATTTTAACTCTTTCAAGGAGTTAAATGAAGGACAACTCTAAAAACGTGTTGTCCTTCATTTAACTCCTTGAACGAGTTGAAATTCACTCTTTTAGAGTGGTTTTCACTCTTTTTTGAGTGGTTGTAAAGTAAAAAAACACATTTCACTCATTTTTGAGTGGTTTTATAAGTGAATCACTCTTTTGGGGAGTGAGTTTTTCACTCTTTTACATTGATCCATTCCATTGCACAGATTGGGTGAATTAGATAAGAACTGAGATCCAAACATGAATAAAATGTTAACCCCATGAGAACTACCTGCCTATTGGTCAAAAAGAAGTTTTCATTATCAATTGGACCAATCAGTAACATTGTTAGAATAATTTTACCATGCAAAAAACGGGGTGAATTATTTGCAAAGCACCATTCTGATTGGTGATTAAAGTGAAGATATCATGTAATTGGCCAATCAGAGGCAATGTTAAAGTGCTTAGGGGGTTATTGGGCTATGTTAGTTAAAGTCTGCCATTATACCCTTGTGTAAGATTCAAGAAATATCTCCCACAGAGGGAGTATCGAATTATAGACCAATAAGGAATTGGCGATGTATAACCTGTTATGTAGAAATGTAGTAGAACCACGTATACAGGTCTCGCCTTTAATATTGTCTGTGCATCAAACACAAATTACATGTCATCAGATTCATACAATACTCAAAGGTTCGAAAAAGCTGCATCAGCCGGAATTGAGAGACATGTTGTAGCCGCAGTCTGTGGCCCTCACGGACTTAGCGAGCGCGTAGCGCGAGGAACCGAGCGCGTAGCGCGAGGACGTTCAATCGAGCGCGTCAGCGCGAGGACGCAACCTCTCTGGATAGTATACTAATAGCAACAGAGCCCGAAAGTAGTGCTAACATGTTGTTGCCTGGCTTGGAGCATAATTTGTAGCCTTATGCTAGTATAATTGATCATCAGGCTAGTGCTTGTTAATACGCCCATAGCTTTCTTACCCTCAATGTCATACATAATTAAGAAATATGTGTCAAGTGCATAGGAGTCATCGTGAACATTCACTATGGACCACAATGGCCTCATCCCAATGGCATAGATCACTAACCTCAATTAGTGCAAAATTTGACCTCAAGTTGCAGAGTATGAGTTTTTGTACCCAAATTTTCTCAGGTCATTCAATGAATGTACAAATATATTGGGGTTAAAGAACTGTGCCCTGATAGATGAACATGTTATGGATCCTAGTGATTTATATTATAGTATGTCACGCGGGTGTCGACTGCAGACGACAAGTTTTTTTTTTTTTTTTTTCAATAAAATTCAGAATTGTATATTCATATCTGAAGGCATGCACGGAAGTCCCGACAAACATTTGACATTTCAAAACATCATCGTCTTGAGAGATCAGTTTGTAATTTTAACATAATTTGCATTACATCTTCTGGGATATTTAATCTTTTCATCCAGGGACGATTTCTCATATTCCGTTCTTATTTATGTTCCGCTTTTTCTGCAATTTGATTAGTTACAAATATTATAGCCATGATTGGATATGATGTGTTGTAAACTGAGCTAGCATGAAAATGTTTGAGCGCTTATTTACTCAGCAAGAGTGATTTATCCTCATTTACATTTTCATGGCCATATTTGGAATCAGCATGAAAAATGCATTAAAACGAGTACAAACAAGCCCAGTATTGGTTCAGTGGTACTTGGGATAGCTCTTGATATTTTGAGGAAATATCTCAAAACTTGGACTTTTTATGTAGAAGCTTGTCACCAGCATGCAGAACATTAATAGGGAAAATAGAGTATCTATAATCTGAGGCTATAGACTGTCTAGAGTTTTTATCTCATGTGATGTCTTTTTTCCACACTGTGAAAATGGTGTCTTGGCAAGCTTCTGGCAATAATGCGCTATTGTAGTTGAAGTCATACACCCCTCGCTATGAGAGACATAACCTTAATCTTCCACACAGGGAGTGTGAATTTCAAATGGAGTTACCTGAATGGGTGACTCCATTTGAAATCTACACCCCTTGTGTGGGAGATTAAGGTCATGATGTCTTCCATATAAGGGGAGTATGGATTTGAACTGGAATAGCCCAATGCTTGAGCCTAATGTCTTGTAAATTCATTTATTTATAACATTCGGCAAAGCCACCAAGTGGCTCAGACATGTCAGAAGTCACTAAATTAAGGGGATGTTAAGGGGGATGGCGAGAACACAAACACACAAGAGGGAAAAAGCAACACAAAAAAGGCCCAGACAAATGGGGGAGCTGATCACAAAAGATAATGTCTAATAGCGCTCAGTTTTTCTAATTCTACACGGTGGGTGAGTATGGGTAAAATGAGTTTTTGGTGTATAGAAATCGGCATAAGGGGGGTCATACTTTCAAAGACAGAAAACTTAAAATATGGATACATAGGTCGTGACTGAAGACACAAGCTAAGATGCATTATATACTCACTGTGTCTTCCTGAAGACACAAATCAAGACGCGTCTCGAAACCAGCGCCTGGTGGTATTTTCGACGTGTCTTGGATACAGACATTACAGTGTGAGGTTTTGTGTATAGAGACGTGACTTTGTATTTTTTGGAAAGCGTCTTAAAACCGGCTCTAGTTCACGGACCCTGTCTTATGTTGTGCTTTCAAATATGACACATGGTTCCATTCATTTTTGTTGTCTAATCGAAAGATACCAAACAGCGATATTGGGCTATTCCATTTAAAATCCACAATTAATCAACTCTATTTGAAACTCACCCTCCCTCTGTGGAAGATTCAGGTTGAATCTTTCTTAGAGGGGGTATGAAATTCAAATGGAGCTGCTTAATATGTTAGTGTAGTCACCCATTCAAATAAAGCCCATTCGAAATTCACACTCCCTGCGTGACAGATTAAGGTTATGTCTTCCATAGGGGAGTATGGATTACATCTGGAATGACCATCTCTTGATGGAGAGATGATCGATATCGAGAGGCCATTACGGGTAGATGTGAACATGAGCACCTATTTGAAATCAACAACTTTAGAAGAGTACCAATATATATTGTTTTAGTGGCTGTTGATGTTTAAAGGTGATGACATTTATATAGAGAGGTTCTTCCATAGCATTTTGTTTTTCAAGTAGGGGCCTATGCGGTTTGAGCGTATACATGGTATATAGTACAAAAACAGTCGAAATGCAATGCGCTTTCACTACGATCCACAACATGCTCATCTATCAGGGGAACAGTTCTTAAACCCCAATACATGTGTACATTCATTGAATGACCTTTGAAGATTTGGGTACGAAAACTCATACTTTGCAACTTGAGGTCAAATTTTGCACTATGATTATGTAATTGAGATTATTGGACTACGCCATTGGGATGAGGCTCTTATAGTGTTTGGCATTCGTCATAATATTCCCATTGAGAGGCCGTTATCTTACAATTAGCTGTCAAATTACGTGAATTATCTCTGAAATCTTGGTTTGGATGACGTAATAAATCAAATAAAGAGGATCAACCAGGGTAGGCTCAATTCTGAGGGATGCACTGTATCCAAGGTTGGCATTTTATTATTCCAGGTATTTCCTATATATTGTACCATATATGAAGAGCTTGCTTCCAAACCATGTTATTCCACAAACACATGTGTCTGATTTACTTGTGCGATATTGCAATGGATTGTGATGCTATAGGTTAATTAGTAATTTCAGTTGGATGCACCATTACAAAGCAAACAGTGGATGGATGCACAGTAACAATACTGTGTCAGGCCTTTGTTTGCCAAATGAGAACAATAGTCTGCATATTGTTTAGCACCATTGTTGTGGTAAATAATGGCTTGTTGGGGGTACAACTCATCGTTGCTAATGTCAAGCTTGTCAAAGTAATTGTGATTGTATCACATAAGTAAATGAGAAACATTGGGATGTGGACTTACACATGGTTTGGAAACAAGCTCTTCATAATAGCTCGAAAACCGATATAAGACACTGTTAAGATACTTCGCCTTTCTATAAAATTCTGGGCACACTGTAAATCCTAATGTTTAAAGCTTTCTGTTATACTTTTAACACGCCTAAGTGTTTAGTTCTACGTCAATAAAGGCGGTTTAGACTACGCTAATCACAAAACACTCATTAAAACACCTAAAAGGGAGCTAATCTTGCAACAGCGATATATATCTTGCAAGAACAAAATGGCCTCCTAAATACATGTAAACGCTAAAGGTCTAAATTGTCCGGTGCTGTATAACTGTCAATGTCTATCTTCACTTCTTAATCACTTTAATTAAACTTTCAGATTTAAGAGGTCCCTGATATCCTGTCTCAAATTATTAGGACTGACATTTCTTGATTTATTGCTCGCTATATATGGTTTGCATAATTATCATGATTGGATTCACTTAAATATTCTTTCTTTTTTCTTTCTTTCTTTCTTTCTTTTTCTTTCTTTCTTTCTTTCTTTCTTTCTTTCTTTCTTTCTTTCTTTCTTTCTTTCTTTCTTTCTTTCTTTCTTTCTTTCTTTCTTTCTTTCTTTCTTTCTTTCTTTCTTTCTTTCTTTCTTTCTTTCTTTCTTTCTTTCTTTCTTTCTTTCTTTCTTTCTTCATTTCCATCTTTCTTTCATTCTCTTTCTTTCTCTCTCCAGTCTCTCCCATTTCTTTCTTTCTTTATTCGTCCTCTCTTTCTCTCTCTCCCTTTATTTGTGTATTTATTTATTTGTGTATTTGTTTCTTTCTTTCTTTCTTTCTTTCTTTCTTTCTTGCGCTCTTTCTTTCTTTCATCCCTTTTTCATTTATTCCTTCCTTCATTCATTCCTTCCTTCACATAAATCATTTCGGAAAAGAAGCTTTTAGCATTTCATTTCCACATGAAAATAACATGTTTGGCAGTAAAGTGCGTTTTCCATTTCCCGGCACGCCACCACGAATGAATGTATTTCTTACAAAATTGCATCTCTCTCCTTTTAAAGTGGCATCTTTCTCCATTCTCGTTCGTTCATTCTTATTTTTCTTTCCTTAATCTTTCCACTTTTCTTTGACAATATAACTTCGTGATGTACATGTCTACGAGTAATTTGTTAAATTAAAAGTGGTTAAAAACTGGGCTGTTTTCTCAAAAGAATTTGTTTCAACCTTTTAGAGACCGTGAGTTTCTTGTGTAATATTGATTTCTTTCTCACATGGTTAACATTTACAAACGCAATATACTGTTCGGGATACTGTTCCCTATCCTGCACCTGCAGATATCTGCCCCTTGAAACCCCTTCTATCATTCGGTGCACATTTTCATCCAAATTTAGTTGGTCGACTGCCTTATCGTTGCATTATGCATTCAACTTCCGATAAACACTCTTATTAATTCAGTCAAGTCTGCATCGGAGACTATGAGCCATAATGAGCTCATACCCAAAAGCAAAGCTCAATGACCCTCATTGAACAAGCAACACACAAATTTGACCTCAAGTTGTTGAACATGAGTTTTAGTACCCAACACGTCCAAAGATCATTATTTGAGTGTAGAAAGCTCTAAGCATATTGAGGTTAAGGAACTGTGTCCTAGAGAGATTGTCATGTTTGAGATATGTTATAAGTGAGAAGATGACGCTGTACATCATCTATATAGTCACTGCCTGTTATCTCAAATCTAAATTTAGACAAACGCTGTCCAAAAACTAATAACTGCTCAAACGACATATAAATATGTAATTTTAGATCACACTTAAGTTGTAATTACGCTGTGGGCGATTGATCTCACTATAATTTCCATTAACCTATTCCTCTTGTAGCGAAATCGTAAAAGAGGGGTACAATTATTGTTTACAGTCCTACAAAGCCCCACTATATTTCATCAGATACCATAAAAACTCGATAGTTAGCATTATGTGCTTACTACTATCGAGCGCTTTTAAAACATGCAGAGCCCCATCCACAAAAGTGTAAAGGGTTTTGAGCAATCATCGTAGCACATAGTTATATACGAACAAGTAAACCTGCAAATGTGTGTCTCAACCTCATTAGCTCAGTTGGTAAAGCGCCGGACTTTGGTACAATTTCATGTTTTCAAAAGCGCTCGATAATACGCACATATGCTAACTATCGAGTTTTTACGGTATAGCAGGAGAATGCTTCTCCCTCCCTCTCTCTCTCTCTCTCTCTTCTCCCTCTCACTCTCCTCCTCCCTCTCTCTCTCCTTCCCCTCTCTCATCTTCTCCCCTTTCTCTCCCTTCTCAGTTCCCTTATCTCTGTCTCTCTTAATGAAAGCACTTTTTCATTTGCACAGTTTACTTCAAAAAGCGATCATTAATCGCGAAATCGAATACCATGTTTCAAACATCATTGAGCCAATCTGGTCTATAATAGATTTGTAATTTAAGTTCACTTTTTATACACTTTTATCTGGCTGTCAAAAATGTAAACCTCTAAGAATCTAAATTTGTATCACGTTACCCAAAGCGTTATCATGGGGTTATGTGTCGAACATTGATCTTGACTTGAAGTGTTATCAGCGGAAGAAAGCTAGCTATACGACAGATGCGTGTGGCAGGCGCTGGAAATCTTCACGTGTGTGACAAAATATGTTTGTTTTGTGGCTGTTAAACCTTTCTTGCTACTTTCACGGTCGAAAGTAAAGTTTCTTACGGCGGAATAGGTTTAAAATTACATGAAGTGTCTTTACAAAGTCAGAATTGAAGAAGCGCGAGAGCTTAGGACACGTTGTAAAGCCATGAATGTTTTAAATTATCGATTCAGTCGCCATGGCTATCGAAATCTGGTGCTTTACATTAAGTGAAATGTGTTGCTATATAAGAGTGTTATATAAAGTTACATTTATCCATGGACGCTCACATAAATGAATTATTAATGTTTCATAGCTTTGAAAATGGCATGTAATCTGTCTGAGTGGTGTATTGTGTGTATATTAAGGCGTCAAGAAACTCTAATGTTAATTATTAAAAGGGAGTGAGAAAGCTAGAGATAGAGAGAGAGAGACTACAGTATTAGGAAATTATGTAACCAATTATCCTCATGTATAAACATCAGGTGGAAGATTCATCCGTTCAGAATATTAAATTTTGGTATTTTCAAGTTTTAATCTCCCTTCCCGTGTAGTTGCGCCAACAGGTAAATCTAATATACATATTAGGGGCAGGCTGCACATTTTGAGCGTATTATGTGAAATTAAATCCACGACTTCGTGATTGTGTTTACATAAGAGCCTATTGATAATATATAGAATTGTATGAGTTGATATTAAAGTGAAAATATCAAATTAACAAGTAGCTTACACTTGATACCGATAGGAATTTGCTTTAGTTTACCGATTGAGTGTTTCAACGGGTTCGTCGTCTGACAAAATTAAATTAACTGTTTAGCTTTTGTTTTGTCAGGTTTAGCTCTTACTTTGCTTAAGACAAAATTACTAGGAATTCTTCGTGTAGACTTCCTTGTATACAGATTATGATAGTGATCTGCACCTCCCATAATATGTGAGTAGATTGCCCCTTTTTCTATCAAAAGGTACGTTGGCACTGAAAGGGGTCGTTCAAGCGGACTGCCCTTTGTCCAGATTGGTTATCAAAACTTGTTTCTAGTATACGTGCCCCTCTCCTACTGAAAATTCGGTGGCGCTGAAAGGCCGTTCAGGTGGACTGCCATTTATCCACTGAAAGATTGGCTATCAAATGTTGTTTCTAGTAGGTGCTCCTCTCCTACTGTAGTTTTAGTGGCGCTGAAAAGGGCTGTTCGAGCTCTGTGTCCATTGAAATGTTGGTTCTGAAAAGTCGTTTCTAGTAGGTACCTCTCTCCTACCGAAAATCGGTGGGGCTGAAAATGACCGTTCATGTGGATTGCTATTTGTCCACTGAAAGATTGGTTATCAATACTCGTTTCTAGTATGCGCCTCTTTCCTTCTAAACACTCTGTGGCTCTGAAAATGTGCGCTCAGATGGACAGCCCTTTGTCCACTAATATGTTACTATAGTTAATAATAAAGTGCTTCCTTACGTAATTACTTGTACGCAGTGACGCTCTCTTGTCGTGGGTACCACACATAGTAGCTTCTTTGAAACATCTCTACATTATTAAAATACTTCTAAATTTGGTATATGGATGGGTCTTTTTTTTTTTAAATGTTCTTAATTGTTTTCTGAAAATAGCCCAATTTTGCCTCAAAAAGTTTTGAAATTTGATATATTAATGGGTCCCCTTTCAAATTCTAAGCGATATATCCCTACCCAAACCAACCTTGAGTACCCCCGGAGTTTTGCAATCGATTCCACCATCATTAGCCTAAAAAAATTCATAGCATGATGATAGCCTTTACATGATCTGTGTGCGGACTTGTCAGTGAGCATAGGCGTAGATCCCCGGGGTGGGGGACTTATTCCCCCAATATTTTACCAGGAGGATGCTCCATACAATCATCCCCCCCAATGTTGACGCCTGAATATGGGTTTCTGATCAAATTAACCTCATATTTGCCCATTTTAGCCCCAAAAGTGCAAATTTTCGCGCGCTTCGCGAGCATTTATTCCGCTTTTGCACCATATTTAATCAGTTTAGCTTCAAAATAGCAAAAATTTTCGCGCATTTGCACCATGAACTTATTCTGTCGCCAAAAAGTACTGCATTCATTATATTTCCAAAATTTCCAAAAAAATTTCCTACCCCATTCCCCCCAATGTCAAAAAGAAATCTACGCCACTGTCAGTAAGCAATAGGCAAAGTAAATTATAGCAGGTGGAATCCTGTCACGTTACACTCAGGCTATCACATCAATACAATGCTGTTCAAACTGTATGATATAACATCAATACAATGATGTTTACCTTAATGGTGATCCTCCAACTTGCAGTCCGTTTTGATAGCTTTTTACGCTCTTAGTTGATATGTTCTTTAACTTGCTATATTGTAACAATTTTCATTAGTATCTTCATTGCAAAGAACAGCAAATGAATTGCTATCTTCAGAAGATAGCAAAACATATACGGTATTTGATAATCAACAGCAAGTAATAGGAACTTTTACTATACAAAGATATGTAACCTGCTATCTTCAGTAGATGACAAGTTGTCTTGAATATGTTCAGCAGCATATAAGTGGCTACTGTGTGTATCATTAAAAATTGACGTGGTATTGTTGGCCGAAGCAGACAAAATATCGCTCTTCATTATCTTATTGAAAAATAACACTTTGATATTTTGCAAAAGTTCATTCTACGAATCATATACTTTGAAAACTTGCTTGATTTATTGTTGTTAATGAGTTATATGCGTTTTACAAAAGTGTTGCTGTTTTAGCCCTCTTTACAACATAACTCAAGAACCACAGGATCTACAAAGTATAGGCCTATCTGTTACATTTGAATTCTTTTACACACTCGCGTCTTGCTATGAAATGATCGATGCAATTTTTGCCAAAGCTTACTACCATTCGCAAGATGCTGTGAACTACCAAATCGCAACAGTTTAAAATATAGGGGCCTACTTGCTAACCTACAGCAAATAGAGTAACAGGAAATTGTATATCTACTATAATACAAACAAGTAAATTGTTATTTCTTCATAGTTATGATATTGTTGTCGTCAATACGCTCTGAGCCAAATGAATGGCTATTCTCGGTTATAACAATACTTAATGCTCTGCGTGCTAGCCATGATAGGCTTCAACATAAAATGTTTTGAGATATTTTCTCAAAATATGAAGAGCTATATTAAGAACCACTGAACCAATACTATAGGCTTGTTTGTACTCATTTCAATGCATTTTTAATGCGGATTACAAAATGGTCATGATATTTTACATTTCTGAAATGTGTGAATTTTGGCAAAACAAATTTGAAACTTGTCGTTTGCTGTCGTCACCTGCATAGAGATAATTAATTACTTTATCAGTCCTCTCGACAGCTTCTTAAAAATTCTGAGAAAGTTCAATATTTTAAACTTTACAACGCACGTTATCAAAATTTTAAACCTGCTGGCTAAAAGATTTTAACCAACAATTAGTGCTGGTTAAATTGTGAGGTATATAGTCCGTGTTCTTACAGTGTAATTGCCATCGTAAATCGAATTATATTTCTTTACTAAGCATCTTCAGAAGGTAGCAATTTTGTGTATAATTATGTCATTGTGTTCAATGTAATTGTCAAATAAATTACTTGCTATCTTCTGTAGATAGCAAAATAAATCGTATTTCATATTTTTAATTCCCATTCTTCTCATTCTTCTTCCTTTCCATATTGTGTTCCGATGACCATGATGATGACGTCGCTTACTTTATACAGGTATGTCCACTCTCCAATATTTAGCTATCCTTGATATAACACTACGTCATCAAGTTTGTCAGTCACTAAATATAAAATTATTATTTGGTACATTGAACTACACCAGTGGTAAGATATGACATCAATCTTCCACACAAGGAATGTGAATTTCAAATCGCGTTACCTAAATAGGCGACTCCGTATGAAATCTATACCCCCTTGTGTGGGAGATTTGAACTGGAATGGCCTAATGATAACATGGTAAGCCCGGTGACTTGCTAACTTTAACCACTTCATGCGCTTAAAAGTATATGTGACCGTCCACCACAAACCAGCCGTAAAGTCGGCATATTGTATTCTGAGTTACAGTGTAAAATGTGCATGAAGGTCGTATTCATAGGTACCTCAAGTTGGTGCTACATGGATCTCATTTTTGCTAGCGCCAGTCAAACACGTTTTAAACCAATCAATAATCCTATTGTTAAAGAGGATAATAAGCTTCAACCTATGTCTATAGAATTCTTAAATAGCTCTAGTCTTTGTTTGTTTTGGCCAAATCCTGTTCAAGTGGTGGGTTACAAAGCATTGTATTTTGTCTAGGTGTGTATAACCAACAATTAACAATGAAAGGACATTCCTGAACCTCGTTGACTTGGGGATGATTTGAAATGACCGCCAATTATGACTGTTTGATATTTATTACCAAAAGAGACACATGAAGACCTAAATAAGGTACCATTTTGTTGAAGGAGCAAAGTTCAACAAACCGTAACTCCGGTTCTGGATATCGTTTGAAGTCAATTTATACAACATTTTAAAGCTTGTGATATATTTTTCTAAACACGAAATAAAACAAAATTGACCGGGCCCACTTTACGGCTGATTTGTGGTGAACGGTCACATATACGTCTACAACATAATTATGTCAGCTCTATACTTATTAAGCATGCTAGATGCAAGGTAAACAAAATCTGGATTGGTTAAAGGAAATCAAGAGCCACTTTTGTTTGAAAAACGATCCTTTTTATTCTTATAAAATAAGATTTATCACTAATTAAATAACAACATATTTTACATTACGCTGTAAGCTTTTTGTCTTATATGAATTTCAATTATGTTTATAGAGTATTTTAAAGTCGAGCGAAATATCAAGTTTTGAGTAAGCCAATAACTGAATTTAATGAAAATAATATAGCAACTTGATTCATTACAAGTACATCTTAACACCGAAAATAAATCACTTAATTCCGTTTCTGACGGTCCTCGTCGACTTGAGAGGTTTGGCAGGTTCTTAAAGTCAATAATCCAATTGTAAACTCGCTGAGACCTCGATGTTTAACCTCATGAGAACTACCTGCTGATTGGCCAAAATGAATATTGTGCCTAATTTTGAACCAATCAAGGAGGGTATTAATAAGATCAACTGCAAAGGCAAGTTCGACCATAAATAGTTTAAAGCCTAGTCATAATTGGCAATTGAAACGAGCATTTCCAGTTATCAACCAATCAGAAATGCTGTTAGATGACCAGTAGTGTCCAGGGTTAATTTGAATATAGGTTTATCATGCACGCATCGTTTGATTTTTGTTCTTTTTTTGTTCTTTTTTTAAACAATTGTAAAAACAGCAAGTCAAGAACTCCGATGTTTTGAATTACTTTTGAAGTTCGAAAAAGAGTGATTGTCATTTTTGCTAATGTCAATTATCTTTTCCAGTGGAATTAAATGAGTGAATAATTTATTGATATGTTAGAAAGCAACGTCAGTATTGATACATGGGAATGGTCAAGCACGATCAAGACGACTTCATTCGGCAGTTGTGGCCTGAAGAGTTTGTTTCCAACATGCGCTAAATTCAATAGCTGCCCTGTGTCACATTCTTCTGGTATATTTTAACATTTTTAAGTTAAAATGGCATTTTACGATTAGAATGGATATGTTTAAAACTCTAGCTTTTTCTCTATTTTCAAGATCATTTTGTCGCTTAAAATTTCTCCAATGCAAAGTTTTAAAATGGCTGCCATTGGATATAGCTCCTTTTAGAACAAAAAAACCTTTTATATTTACTATTTTCTTCTTCGCACGTGGGAGGTTAAAGAGATTTGCAATTATTTTTTAAAAGATAATCCTTTTTTGATGTGGTAGTAAGACCCACGTCCGCTCAATTCTTGGCGGGAGATTAGATTGAATAGTTACACTGGTGTAAACACCAACATGACAAAGGTGTATGAAATCACAGCCTGTTAAGTAGACCCAGTAAAACCGATAGTTAAGCATGTCAAGCAAATAACGGGAACAGCCACTGCGCAACGATGCAAGTAATTTATGGGAATAATTTGTCACTGCTAAATCAAAGAGGAAATACCCACAAATAAAAGGAATGATTGGGTGACAAGAACTCATAATAACATTTAAGGTCGAACCAAATAAAGTGATAAAATCGTTCCACCCACTTTTAATATGAGAGGTGAATAAAGACTGCAATGTATATTACCAGAGGATGATTTAAGCACTTCCCACCACGCCACTGTGTTGACTTGCGGTTAGCACAGCTGTGTGAGTGAACATGACACCACTGCTCGCATATTGCATTGACGGGCATGGTTAAATTTGAATTTGGACTGATATATTTACAATAAAAACGCATACAAAATGCTAGTCGATTTCACTTTTTATGTTACCTACAGAAGGTGTGAATTATCCTTTATGCATACATCACTTTTGTTCTGAAACGACCAAGTAATAATGACACACGCACAATTCTTAAACAACATCTTTTGCACAGAATTCAATGTGATTTGAAAAGCTTCCTTAAACCATCCTCTGGTATATTACTATCTTCAGTAGACAGCAAGTTTTTTTTTTTTTAAATGCGAGTTTTCTGACTTGACTTACGCATCAAAATATTATGAGATCTATAACTTAAATCGCTCAAATCGAAACACACGACACAGTTATTGTTGTGATTACAAATACAAAATGTGTAACGGCCTGTCAATACGTAAAATACAATTGAAGATTCTTTATCACAACATTATTATTGTGCGTTGTATGTCTTTATCATATTTGTCAGAACATGGGATGTGTGTTCTATTTCTTTATCGTGTTTATTAAACCCACATACACTATGATCAATGCAATAACAATGATTGCCTTAGACGTTTATTGATTCGTTTAAATTGAGCCCGGGAAATTGTGTCGTGTATGCCTGAACTATTACTTAAGAAGTAAAGGGTAATGCAGTATCCTTTACACCCAAATACTATGTCCGTGGCAGCATACACGTAAATAATGGGTAAGGTGCACCATGTATGCATCAACTATTACTTCAGGAATTACGGGCAATGCAATATCCTTTACTTCCAAATATTGTGTCCGAGGCAGCAAAACACTGGTGAGGCGCGGCGCAACCGAACCCATTATTGAAACGTTTTTACTGCCGAGAATAGAAATAAGGGGTGTAGCATTATCCTTTACACCCAACTTAAACAATGTGTCCTCTGCAGTAAAAAAATACTGAGTTCGGCTGCGGCTTACTCATTATTTTCGTTTGTACTGCCTCAGACATATTATTTGTGTGTACAGGATATTACATTGCCCTTTATTCCGTAAGTAATAGTTGATGCATACATGATGCGCCTCACCCATTATTTACGTGTGTATTGCGTTACCACATATTTCTTAATTAACCCCATGAGAACTACCTGCCGATTGGCCAAAATGAATATTGTGTCCAATTTTGAACCAATCAAGGAGGTTATTAATAAGATCATCTGCAAATGCAAGTTTGTCCATAAATAGTCTAGTCAATATTGGCAATTGAAATGAGCATTTCAAGTTATCAACCAATCAGAAATGCTGTTAGATAACCAGCAGTGTACAGGGGGTTGAGGTCTTTCACGTGAGGCGTTTCAGCAAATCACAGTACGCGATTTTGAATAATGGGTCCGAGGGTTGTGGAGGTAATAGAATATATACCTTTTCAAGTTGAACAATATCTTTCTCAAGAACTGCTAGACCAATACTAGGCATGTTTGTACTCACTTGAATGCATTTTTCACGAACGTTCCAAATATGCTCATAAAAAAGTTCAACATCTGAAATACTGTTGAACTTTTGTTTTAAAAACCGGATATTCAAGCACACGACATGAGTACAGCACTAACAAATTGTTTAAAATGCCAGCTTGGCTTCATAATTATAGATAACTGTAAGCGTTAAACGTCTCATGTCATGAGCAATAAAGCTCAATAATACTTTCTATGTAACTACGCATGTAGTGCACATCCCTCGTCCTTATTTCACAATATCTTGTCTTACTTAGCCCTGGGAGTTAAATGAATACTTGACCAAGAAACCTATTGGGAATCAAAGATGAGAAAGACGATGTTTCAATGAATCTGTAATTGTTTGCTTATCCTACGGCTATATATGTTATAATCAATGAATATAGAATGTTGCAGACGGTAAAGGTGGGAAGTGCGCACTTTGTGGCAGGGCGTATAAGCGGGGACGTAAACTTACAGGTTGCGATTCGCATATACGCCGTGATCTACGTCTAACTATTGAAACCCACTCTCCTATGCCGGTGCGAGGTCGCTTATTTAGGTAGTATTTAATTGAACATAAGAAGGAAAGTATGTGATCCATTTTGTTTGTAGTAATAAATCATTATAATAATGCCAAAGCTAAGTGTTAAAATTAAACATCATTTATACGTGCGGTTCATGTGTGTGAGATTGGCTGTTGAAAAAAGGTCGAAATTAGCTTGCACAGCAAGCCGCGGTTTATTTTTTAAGTTTCCAAATATGCCTTTAAAATATTATCTCGGTGGTTCAGGTTCTCTCGAGAAAAATGAAAGTATTCTCATGGAGTTATCTTAATGCGGCGTGGAAAGTCAAATTGGAATAAATATTTATAAGAACTGTCAAACGTGTCAGAAATCGAAGTTTTGGCTCCCACTTTATAATTATATAATTATTGTCACTGGGTGGGAAAAACGTCATATGTACTTTTGGCCCTTGAACATGGATAAAGCCTTGTAGGAGAAAACTTTATATTGAAGAGGTTGCTTCATCCATGTTCAAGGGCCAAAATTACATGCAGAAAACATCTCATGTTTACTTTTGGCCCTCGAACATGGATAAAGCCTTGTGTAGACATTATATTGAATGGTTTGCTTCATCCATGTTCAGGGGCAAAAAGTACATATGAGGTTTTTCCCGCCCAGTGACGATACAGCTAATGTCTCACAGGCTTGCTCATACAAGGATGTTCTTTATGTTTTTGTGTGTCTTGAATGAAATATCCGACATAGATTTCAAGTTGCATTGCCTCGACATATCCATAATTCCTCGGTATATTGCGAGCAATTTATTCTATTACCTGGGTGTCACAGATTGCTTGTTCACTAGCGGTTATAATAAATGGAATAATGGTGATATGATGGAGTAACTTAAGTTATTATTAATGGGACAAATGCCGATAATTTCACAATCCCCAGACGTTGCCACACCAGAATGATGGCTTCTTACAGACAAGATAAAAGCTTCGCGCTGTCTTGTTTCTTATACCTTGAAAAGCATTAGTGATTTAAAGCACACGTTTTTATTTGTATGTTGAAAGAATGTAATATTATCGCGATTTTTTTTTTTTCAAACTAGATCTTTTAATCGGTAACACTGATACACATTTGAAGAAAATGTGGGCAGTTGGGAGAAAATAGGGTTCTTCTGTTCACAATTGTTTTGAATGAATTTTGTGCCTTTAAGTATATTAACAAAATGCATGGTTGTTGTGTGACCAACCCTCTGGATCGGACTTTTTTGGGGAGACAGTGGTGGGTTAAGGTTAAGGGCTCGGTCAGCCACCTTTGCACAGTATTTGTGTAGGACTTGAGAGCACATCAGACGCACCAAATCGCATTCTGAATACGAGAAATACCCTTCTGATATCAAATAATTTTAATTTTTTTAAATTCACAATATAATACAAATACATTTTTAGGTCTTCAAGTATATCTTCAATACGAAAGGTCATATGATGGTCGGTTTTTCCTCCCAGTTTTGAATTAGATTGTCTTCAATGTAAATTTTTAATAGTTTGCCATAAAATTTGAATTATATCGAGAATATCATAAAATCAAAGTTATTTGATATCAGAAGGACACTTCTCGTATTCAGAATGCAATATGGTGTGTCTGATGTGCCCTTGTGTCCCACAAAAAATACTGGGCAAAGGTGGGTGACCGAGCCCTTCAAAGATGTTCGCAATGCCTGAGGTATTGTCATGATAATGATTAACATCGACCATAAATGTATGCTTGTTTTGGATCGTTTGGTGGAACAGACGGCAAGCCGTAATGCTAAGTACTAATTTGTACGGAAAATATCTCATTGCCCCTTTAAAGGAGTTTGAATAACAAAATCAACAATTCCTGGAAACTGTAATAGTCTCTTTGCGTAATGTGTTTTTCAAATGAAGAATATATCTTTACATATGGAGTCCTCTTAGTCGTTGTTAATAACATCAAATAAATCACAGGTGAATTCTCACGAAGGATGCGTCCCAATTGGCTTGTCTGCTCGAAGTCAATAAACATCCATGATCGATGAAGATAAATTTGGATAGTACAGAGACTGCTAGGAGAGACTGTAGCTCATTTTAATTAACTTTCCACTTTATTAGTCTACTAGTATTGTGTCACTGTGTATTGCTACAATAATCTTGGCTGTTATTGCTCGCCTATTGTGTTCATCGTGTTTACAGGTCTTTTCCAAACACGTGTCACGACTTCATGTTTCCCATCACTTAGCAGTAACCTTTTCAGTAAATTCCATAAGCCTTTGCGAGTACACCTGTGATGTCGTCACGCCGATGCGCACATTGTTACTGCGCACTTCACGACTTTCAAATTCATGGGCCATAAATGATCTCATTCATATGGCCCTCATTGAACAGGCGAAGCTCAAATTTTTTAGAACTTACTTTAAAAAGGAACCTGATGTATCAAGCACACGACATGAGTACTGCACTAAGAAATTGTTTAAAAGTTCACTTAGCTTCATACATATACACTTTTCGAAGTGAGGCGTTCCATGCCATGTGCAATAAAGCTCAATTAATAATAGCTATTATAGTGTGCATCTCTCGTCCTTATTTCACAATACCGTGTCTTGCAAAGCCCTAGGAGTTAAATGAATACTTGACCAAGAAACCTATTGGGAATCAAAGATGAGAAAGACGATGTTCAATAAATCTGTAATTGTTTGTTAGTTAATCCTACGGCTATATATGTTGAAGTCAATGTTGCAGACGGTAAATGGCGAGGTGCGCACTTTGTGGTGGGGCGTAAGCGGGACGTAAACTTAGAGGTTGCGATTCGCATACGCCGTGATCTACGTCTAACTATTGAAACCCACTCTCCTATGACGGTGCGAGGTCACTTATTTTAGCCAGTGCTTGGTTGAAGATACGAAGCAAAGTGTATGATCCATTTTGTTTGTAATAAACCATTATAATATTAATAATGCTACAGCGAGGTGTGAAAAATAAATTTCATTCATATACACTAATCCGAGAAGTGTTTACTGTATTTGGCCCTCTATTGATGGAACCACAGATATACCAGTACGGGAGACTAAATTTGTTCAATCAATTCATGATCGTGCATTGAAAATCACTGTTGTGTACAATTCTGTACACTATAGCATACTAACAAGTAATTGATGGAACCCCCGACCTTGGGACACCGCAGTTTTTACGTCGGGGACACCGCAGTAATGGCCTAGTCGGATTGGTGTATACGTGCGGTTAGTGCTGACTGTCCTTTGAAATGTGTGTGAGATTGGCCGTTTAAAAAAAACTATTTTATTTTTTAAGTTTCTAAATATGACTTTGAAATATTATCTCGGTGGTTCAGCTTCTCTCGAGAAAAATGAAAGTATTCTCGTAGAGTTATCTTCATGCGGCGTGGAAAGTTAAATTGAAATAAATATTTATAAGAACTGTCAAACGTATCAGAAATCGAAGTTTTGGCTCCCACTTTATAATTAATATATACAGCTAATGTGTCAGGTTTGCTCATACAGGGATTTTCTTTATGTTTTCGTAATAAGTTAAATTTGTGTCTTGAATGCTAAATGCTTCAGATGAAATATTCGACATAGATTTCAAGTTGCATTGCCTCGACATATCCATAATTCCTCGGTATATTGCGAGCAATTTATTCTATTACCTGGGTGTCACAGATGGTGATATGATGGAGTAACTTAAACGATTATTAATGGGACATATGCCGATAATTTCACAATCCCCAGACGTTGCCACACCAGAATGGTGTCTGCTTACGGACATGAAAAGCTTTACGCTCTCTTGTTTCTTATACCTTCAAAAGCATTAGTAATTTAAAGCACACGTTTTTATTTGTATGTTGTCAGAATGTACTCGTAATATTATCGCGATTTTTTCAAACTAGATGTTTTAATCGGTAACACTGATAAATCACATCTGAATAGGGTTCTTCTGTGAAAATTTGTGACCAACCTTTTGGAATCGGACTTTTTTGGGTGACAATGGTATATATCAAAATAGAGTGGTTTAAGGGCTCGGTCACCCACCTCTGCACATTATTTGTGTAGGACCTGAGAGCACACCAGGTACATCAAATTGCATTCTCAATGCGAGGATTGTCTATCTGATATCAAATAATTTTGTTTTGTTTTTTAATTCGCAAATTTATTTGTATTATACAAATAAATGTTTAGGTCTTCAAGTATAATTATCTTCAATACGAAAGGTCATATGATGGTCGGTGTTTCCTCCCAGCTTTAAATTAGATTGTCATCAATGTCAATTTTTAATAATTTGCCATAAAATATGTATTATATCGCGAATTTCAAAAACTTAAAGTTATTTGATATCATCAGGATATTTCTCGTATACAGAATGCAATTTGGTGTGTCTGATGTGCTCTCATGTCCCACAAAATTACTGGACAAAGGTGGGTGACCGAGCCCTTAAATGATGTTCGCAATGCATGAGGTATTATCATGATAATGATTAACATCGACCATGTACGCTTTTGGATCGTTTGGTGGAACAGACGGCGAGCCGTAAGGCTAAGTACTAATTTGTACGGAAAATATCTCATTGCCTCTTTAAAGAAGTTTGAATAACAAAATCAACAATTCCTGGAAACTGTAATAGTCCATTTGCGTAATGTGTTTTCAAATTAAGGATATATCTTTACATATCTCTTAGTCGTTGTTAATAATATCAAATAAATCACAGGTGAATTGTCCCAATTGGCTTGTCTGCTCGAAGTCAATAAACATCCATGATCGATGAAGATAAATTTGGATAGTATAGAGGCTGCCAGGAGAGGCTGTAGCTCATTTTAATTAACTTTCCACTTTATTAGTCTATTGTGTCACTGTGTATTGCTACAATAATCTTGGTTGTTATTGCTCGCCTATCGTGTTCATGTGTTTACAGATCTTTTCCAAACACGTTTCACGACTTAATATTTCCCATCATTAATCAGTAACTGTACTACCAATCAAGTAACATTATAATAGGCCAATTTAATCATATCTCATAAAACATTTCAAATAACTCGCTCCTTTACTTAAATTGGGCCATTCCATTTAAAATCCACACTACCCCTGTGGAAGATTTTGGAAATATCTTCCACAGAAGAGTATAATTTCAAATAGAATGAGCACATTAATCAGCTCTATTTGAATTTTATACACCCTTTGAGAAAGATTCAACATGAATCTTCCATAGAGGGAGAATAGGTTTCAAATGGAGCTGCTAATGTGTTCATTCCATTTGAAATTCATACTCCTCCTGTGGAAGATATTTCAAAAATTTTCCACAGGGGTAGTGTGGATTTTAGATGGAACAGCGCATTAGCCTCGATTGCTATCGTTTATATGTCAACCATGGTTTGCGAGTTGACAACTCCATTAACGCAATAACAAAACTACGGAGTACATTACTTTAGTTTTAATGTCAGATTTTGTCTTTATCAGATTGACCTTTTCGGTAAATCCCATAAGCCTTTGCGAGTACACCTGAGATGTCGTCACGCACTTTGTTACTGCGCACTTCACGGCTTTGCAATTCACAGTAACGATGTTCACTAAACGATGTGCGAATCCGCGTAAAGGCTTATGGGATTTACCGAAAAAGTCAATTGCTTCACGGTTATCATTTATTTGCTCTTTATTTATGAAGCCGCTTATTTCCTAACCGTGTTAAGTCCACAAACCCATGTTTCTGATTTACCTGTGCGATATTTGGGTTGTGATGCTATAGGTATTATAATGTCAGTTGGATGCACCATTACAAAGCACACAGTGGATGGATGCACAGTAACAATACTATGTGAGGCCTTTGTTTCCCAAATGAGAACAATAGACTGCATATTGTTATGCAGCATTGTTATGGTAAATAATGGCTTGTTGATGGTACAACTCATTGTAGCTAATGTCAAACTTGTCAAAGTATCACACAAGTAAATGAGACACATGGGGTTGTGGACTTATCACGGTTTGGAAATAAGCTCTTCATATGTTCAAACAATGCAAAACAATTGAATGTTAGGGTTTTATGGTTGGGCACTGATAATCCATGTAACGGGCTGCTTATTTGTTTGTTTGTTTGCTTGCTTGTTTTAAATGATCTTCCCTAAGTAAAGGAACTCTAATTAGCATGATGGGAGAGAGTTGCGGCTCGCACCACCTCACCCCCGGTCCAATTCATGTACATGTATGCCCGAGTCGTGATGTAAACATTTGTAGCCAAACAATTCATTTATGCAACGCTTCCCTAAATGTTGAATTTATTCTCGATCGCGTTTGCATAAAGCGAGTCACATGTATGCTCAGTATGCAAAATAGCAGGTGTTTTCTTGAACCTGTACCCTAAGATATTAACACGTTGAAACTTTTTTTTTCATTCGGCGCATTCTCTTGAACCCTGAATCATCCATCTTTAGATGGTCGACCGCCTTCAAGTACCGCTGCATTATGCATGCAACTTCCGATAAACACTCTTATTAATTCAGTCATGTCTGCATCAGACACTATTATGGGCCATAAATGATTTCATTCCCATGGCCCTTATTGAAAGCAAAGCTCACACATTTTTTTAGAGCACGAGGTTTTGTTTGCCTGTACCATGTGTAAAGTTCATTAGTTGTTGAGGCGATCCAACTATGAATCTATGAATGGAATACCGCATAATATTTTAAGCATTGTTTAATTTAGAATACAAAGTTAATTTTTCAAAACCAATTAAATACTGTTTTTCACTGACCTGACAGTTTCGAGTGTCTTGGACGACACTCTTCTTCAGAGTGAGTTATGTCCACACACCTTCTCCGACGAATTTCGGCCTGTAGAGGGCGCACTACTTGCGGAGATGATTGGGTCATAGATGTGACTTAGAAATGGGCCCCCTCGTCTCTGTTCATGATTTGCGGGGATTTCTTCCTTATCCAGATGGATTCCTTGCTAATTCCTTGCTAAGAATTATGGACCCTTTCCAATTGATGACATGGTTTTGTGAATGTATAGAATGATCGGCTATCGCAGATTTGTATAATTTAGCCAATTATAGATTTGTATTTATTTAATTTAAGGTTACTTTTTATACACTTTTATCTAGCTGTCAAAAATGTAAAACTCTAGGAAGCTGAATTTGTCTTACTTTACCAAAAGCGTTATCATGGGGTAATGTGTCGAACATTGATCTTTCCTTGAAGTGTTATCAGCGGAAGAAAGCTAGCTATACGACAGATGCGCGTGACAGGCGCTGGGAATCTTCGTACAGGGTGTCCAAAAAAAAGAGGCCCCTCATTGCGTCCTCTTTTTCTCCTATTTCTGCAAATTTAATCAAATATATTTTGGTATGTAAAAAAACCTTCAGTCGTTAGCTTTAATAAACCAAAACAATTTTATCAATCGGTTCACAACTTTTGAAGATATGCTCTTTTAAAGAAATGTACCTGTTTTTCACTCTGTCCACGGAGATGGTTTGGCTACTTCAAAGATTGAAAAGGAATACACATACCATGCATGAATATCAAACATTCCTCAATGATAACTTTATAAAATAACTTTATTTATGGAATGGGCTTTACCGGTGGGTTTATGGGCAATGGATTTTGTTACTAGTGTCATTAATTTGCGGGTAAAATGGATGCCGAATGGGACTTCTTTTGCTTTACTTGCAATTACTTATTTTTTCTTGGTTATTTATGCCTTTTTGTTCTATTATGTTTCTTACTTTCTTACTTTGTTGTTTCTTGATTTCTTTTTTTATTTACGACATAAGTCATTTCTTTTTTCCCTAAAAGGCTGTTTGGTTTGTCTTTGGTTCTTCTGAACTGAGTTTACTGTGCTGCTCTGCCCTCTACCTGGTTGCCTCCTTGGCGAATACAGGTTTCGGCCCTGGTCCTCATTGCATCAATTGCGTTGCGTACCATCCTTTTGCGCCGGATACTTGCGAATGCATTCAGTAATACGTTAACGAAGATCTTAGATTTTGCCACAAAGGAAAAAAAGTGGTACGATGTCTGGTGATCCTGCAGGCCACTCCACAGCATGAGCCATCCCAACCACTGTTTGCTATCCGTGGACAGAGTGAAAAACGGGTACTTTTATTTAAAAGGGCATATCTTCAAAAGTTGCGAGCCGATTGAAATAATTGTATTAAGCATGTTAAGCCAAATGTGTTGTTTTATAAGGGTGTTATATTATGTTATATTTATATCCATGGACGCACACATAAATGAATTATAAATGTTTCATAGCTTTGAAAATGGCATGTAATCTGTCTGAGTAGTGTATTATATGTGACCGTACACGGCGAAATAACCGTAAATTCCTCCGCCGGTAAATTTTGTTTTATTTCGTATTTAGAAAATATACATCATAAGCTTTAAAATGGTATATCATTTGACTTCAAACGATTTCCAGAAGCGGGGTCATGGTTTGTTGAACTTTGCTCCAAAATGATAGCTTTTTTCGTTTCTTCATGTTCCTCTTTTTCCACATTGCTGGCAATAAATATCAAACAGTCATAATTGGCGGTCATTTCAAATTATCCCCAAGTCAACGAGGTTTATGAAAGTTCTCTCATTGTTAATTGTTGGTTATACATACCTATACAAAATACAATGCCTCCACAACCCACCACAACAGGATTTAGCCAAAGCAAACAAAGACCAGAGCTAATAGTATTAAAAATTCTACAGCCATCTAAGGTAGAAGCTTATTATCAACTTCAACAATAGGATTATTGATTGGTGTTTGACTATCAAAATGACATAGATGTCGCGCAAGCTTGAGTTACCGATGAATACGACGTTCATACATATTTTACACTGTAACTCAGAATACAATTTAGGGAATTTACGGCTCATTCGTGCTGTACGGTCACATATGTATAAGGCGGCATGCAACTATCATGTTCAAATATTAAAATGGAGTGAGAGATAGAGACAACATGATTAGGTAATTATATGTGTAACCAATTATTCACAGGAATAAACATCACAAGGAAAATTCATCCGCTTATAATGTTAAATTTTGGCATTTTCCAGTTTTAATCTCCCTTCCCATGTAGTTGCGCCAACATCAAATATATGATCTAGGCAGGGCTGCACATTTTGAACGTATTCTAGGAAATTAAATCCACGACTTCGTGATTGTGTTTACATAAGAACCTATTGATAACATAATAGAGTTGTATGAGATTATGAAAATATCAAATTATCAAGTAGCTTACACTTAATGCCGATAGGAATTTGCTTTAGATATTCACACTGACGGTTTCAACGGGTTCGTCGTCGGTCAAATTAATATCAAACGGCACGCTTCCGTCAGGGTTATTTCTGATTATTAAGAGACTGCCTTATCTACATAGTGTCATAGCGGGTTTCCCCTTGCCCAGTGGTATGTGAGCAGTTTCCCCATACTTTAGAGATGGTGTCACTGATAAGAGCCGTTCAAACGAACTGCCCCTTGCCCACCAATAGGTTGCTTTAATTTGAATAGAGGACCTCCCTGAATAATTAAAAGTGTGATTTAAGGTACATAGTAATATCCTATTGTCATGGGTACCACATTCTTTGAAACAAAGACATAATAACATGTAGAACAGATAGTTTTCTCTAACTATTAAATTCTACGGGTCCTAGTTCAATTTGTTCCCTTACTAACAGCATAGAAGGGAGAAAATATTCGCGGTATATTTATTGCGTCATATGTCATGTCATTGCGCCTTTCATGGCGTTTTTCACAGCAAATTTACACCATGGTTTCCCAAACGGTACACTCTGGTTTCTTCATTGGTTCACTGAAGGCACTATGGACCACAATAGTAGCCTCATCCCAATGACCTAGTTCAATAACCTCAATAAAACAATCATAGTTCAAAATTTGACCTCAAGTTGTAGATTTTGTACCCAAATCATAGGTCATCACCCAAATCATAGGTCATCAAATGTATTGGCGTTGAAAAAAACTTTGCCCTGATATAAATAGTTGAGCATGTTGAGGTACTAAATGAAAATCATACATATCTTTCTTCATGTATTGCAGTCGATTCAACCATTTCAATAGCCTAATATATTCCATCGCATGAAGGAATCCTTTACATGATTTGTGTGCGGACTTGTTATTTATCCCGCAGGCAAAGTAAATTATAGCAGGTGGAATCCTGTCACGTTACACTCAAGATATCACATCAATACAATGCTCTTCAAACTGTAATATGACATTGACCTCCATACAATGATGTTACCTTAACGGTTATCCTTCACCTTGCATTGCAGTCCGTTCTGAAATAAAACCTCACAGTTGATATGTTCTATTAAATTCTTACATACTGTGAGCTTTTGAAGACCTGAGCGCAAGAAGACCGTAAGTCCACTTGGCCCCTCAACATGTATACACTAAAGTTACGTATAGTTTCTTAGGGTTTTATAATGTTTAATACATGTTCCAGTGTGAAAACATCATGAAAGGTTGTGAAATACTAAGTATTTGTTTTGGCCCCTGAACATGTATAAAACATTACCAAACTATACACAACTTTAGTGTATATAGACAGTCATGTTGAGGGGCCAAGTGGACTTACGGTCTTCTTGCGCTCAGGTCTTCACATAGGCCTACTGTGAGCATTTTAAGTAGCATCTTCGTCGCAACAAACAGCCAATGAATTGCTGTCTTCAGAAGATAGCAAAACATATCTTCAGAGTAGAATCAAGAGCATATACCAGGAATATTGTATTACGATATACAAACAAGCACTTGCTGTCTTTATTAGATAGCAAAGTGTTGTCTCTTGAATATACTCCGCAGCATATGAATGGCTATTACACGTAATATCAACATGAAATAATGTGAGAGGAAATCATGTATAACACAAACATATAACATTTAGATTTAGATTATTGGCGACCATACACTCGTGCAAATGAATTTGCAAATTACATTCGACAAAAAAGGTTCAACTAATTTACCATTAAAGCGTCTAAGTCTTCAATGTAGTTGATATTATTTTTTTTCTTACTTGCTATCTTCTGTAGATAGCAAAATAAATCGTATTTCATATTTTTAATTTCATTCTTCTCATTCTTCTTCCTTTCCATATCGTGTTCCGATGACCATGATGATGACGTCGTCTACTTTATACAGGTATGTCCACTCTCCAATATTTAGCTATCATGCATACGGTATACCGTAAAAACTCGATAGTTAGCATATGTGCTTGCTATCGAGCGCTTTTAAAACATGTAAACATGCACAAAAAAGGGTTTTGAGCAAATCATCGATACACATAGTGATATACGAACAAGTAAACCTGCAAATGAAGGCCTGAGTGCAAGAAGACCGTAAGTCCACTTGGCCCCTCAACATGTATATACACTAAAGTTACGTATAGTTTCTTAGGGTTTTATGACGTTTAATGCATGTTCCAGGGTAAAAACATCATAAAAGGTTGTGAAAGTTTTGTTTTGGCCCCTGAACATGTATAAAACAATACCAAACTATACCAAACTGTACGCAACGTTTGTGTATACATGTTGAGGGGCCAAGTGGACTTACGGTCTTCTTGCGCTCAGGTCTTCAAATGTGTACCTCAACCTCATTAGCTCAGTTGGTAAAGCCGGACTTTGATACAATTTCATGTTTTCAAAAGCGCTCGATAGTAAGCACATATGCTAACTATCAAGTTTTTACGGTAAGAGGATAGTCATCGGGCTTTGTCAGTCATATAAAAAATGTTATATAGGCCCCTACCTACGATAAAGGTTCATTTGTTGTATTAAACGTGCCGAACACGTTTCGCTATTCCAGTTGAAATCTCTATACCCCCTATGGAAGGCATAATATTTATCTTCCACACAGGGAGTGTAAATTTCAAAAGGACCATCACTTATAAATATTAAATAGAAATCTAATTTCCCTATCAGGATGTAGGGCTTTTGTTTTATATGAATTTCAATTATGTTTATAGAGTATTTGAAGTCGAACCAGATTTTAAGTCAAGAGTAAGTCAAGAGCTCTATTTGTTTTGTTTTATGTAAGCCCACCGTGGTTCCTGAAATAAATTTATCTTTGTTCCATCTTAACTGACTTTAATGAAAATAATTATGGCAACTTGAATTATCATACGTGTATTCTTACCCTTTGTAACGGTCCTCATCGACTGAAGATGTGTAAAATACAATTCGAGACTAGCAGACACTTCGATGTTTAATTTCAAGATATAAATATGGATAAGTGTATCATGTTAACCCCCTCAGCACTACCTGCCGATGTAACATTGCCTCTGATTGGTCAATTATATGATATTTTCACTTTAATCACCAATCAGAATGGAGCTTTGCAAATAATTCACCCCAACTTTTTTGTGTGGTGAAATCATTCTAACAATGTTGCTGATTGGTCCAATTGATAATGAAAACTACTTTTTGACCAATCGGCAGGTAGTTCTCATGGGGTTAATGCGCTATGCACGTTGCAAAACTCGACATGCATCGTTTACAAAACATTATCAAAACAGCAAATCAAGCAATGTTTTGAATTGCTTTTTAGTTTTAAAAAGACGTGATTGTCTTTTTTGCTAAGGTCAATTATCTTTTCCAGTGGAATTAAATGAATGAAAAACTTTGCATCGGGGCCTGAGATTGGAATTCCAGTTTCCTTTCTCACGAAGTAAGGGCTAAGAGTAAAATTGTACAATTGTGTTTGGGAGTGGCCTTCTCTCTTTTCTCTTTTTCCTAGCTATTTTCTTCTATTTCTTGCTTTGTTTATCAAAGCTATCTAGGCCAGCATGCATATATTAGCCTACACTGGCTATCCAGGCTTGTGCATTTGTATGAGCTTGGAACGGTCCATGGTTTTCCATGGATTAGCATGTGTTCCTCACGGACCAACCTGGGTAAACAAACAAACAAACAAACAAACAATACTTTATTGATATGTTAGAAATTAGCGTCAGTATTGATACATTGGAAAGGTCAAAGCAAGTCAAAGACAATTTCATTTGATAGTTGCCTGTGTGATTAGTTTGATATCGTAATCGGCCAGACACTAGGATCCACAACATGCTCATCTATCAGGGCACAGTTCTTTAACCCCAATACATTTGTACATTGATTGAATGACCTTTGAAAATTTGATTACAAAAACTCATATTCTGCAAATTGAGGTCAAATTTTGCACTATGATTGTTTAATTGAGGTTATTGAACTATGTCATTAGGATGAGGCCATTGTGGTCCATAGTGAGACCCTCCCGCTCAATTTTCGAAGGGATTGGGTGAGGAACGTTTGGGTGATCTGGCGTAGCGTTGGTCATCATATGCGGGGGGGGGGGCACCGACCATGATTGGGGGTCATCCGGTCTGATTTGGGGCACAAGCTGTTTTTTGGCATTTTCCCTATTTGATTTTCTACATTTTGCAATCGATTGGGGGAACATGCCCCACCTGCCACTATACGCTACGACGGTGGTGAGCACTGATGTCGAAAAATCATGTAATAAAATCGTACCACTCTCCGCCTCTGATTCAAGAAATAAATAGCTTAAATAAAGATATTTACTATCTTCAGTAGACAGCAAATTTCATAATATGTTAGGAAGATGACACCGGAATCGCATTCTCTAAGGTTTTCGACTTAAATAAATATGCATCAAAATATTATGATATACAAACTTTTTTACAACACTATTGTGTTGGGCCTGCAAGAATATTCTTTATGTATTCTTAATTCTTGTTTCTTTAATGGTGAAAATATGAAATATGAATGACATCAGATTTGTGGTGACATATATTTCAAGGTTTGCCTTGACATCCATAATGCCTCGCTATTGCGAGCAAATTATGTTATATAACCTGGGGCTCTGTCACAGATTTCATGGGAACAAGCGACTATATAAATGGGTTAATGGGGCATATGCTGATGATGTCTCAATCCACAGACGTTTCCACACTTGAAAGGCATTAGGGATTTAAAGATCAAACATTTCCATTTTGATGTTGTAAGATTTTATTAATGGGCTATTCCATTTGAAATCCACACTACCCCTGTGGAAGATTTTGGAACTATGTTCCACAGAGGGAGTATATATTTTAAATAGAATTAGCACATTTGGCAGCTCCATTTGAATTTCATATACCCTCTGAGGAAGATTCAACCTGAATCTTCCACAGTGGGAGGCTGAGTTTCAAATGGAACTACTAAGATCTTAATAATGTGATATATTCATTGGTAGTAAAGGCCATTGCAAACAATAATTGAATACCTGAGTGAAAGAAGGGCCCAACTCCATCAAAAAACTGTTTTTGAGATATTGAGAAAAAAACCTTAATATTTGGAAAGGTTTTATAGAGAGAATGTTGTCATCTTCAGTGGACCTTTAATACATGAACATACAGTATTATATACATTCAAAATTATATATGAGATGTTTCCATGGCAACTGGAGCTGGAGTTGGGCCCTTCTTCCACTAATATACTGCAAGTGCCAGTTCCGTAAGCAGATGTGTTATAAATAGCTACAGAAATTTGGTAATTATCCATTAATTGAACAAGTAGAAGCATGTAATATATACTCGTATATTAGCAAGAAAGTTTATTGTAGTGAAAAGCAGATTTCATGGATGAACAAAATTCCTATTTAACCCAATATTTGTGGACGAAGGGCCCAACTTCATGGAGTTGGGCCTTTCTTCCATGAATAACCATGATTAAGTGTACATGGAAGGCTATTTATAGAGTGGATTTTGGCTCATCTTTCACACACAAGGAAGAACAGTCTGCTGGCAATAAAAATGCTGGGTCTAACTCATTTTTGTCAAAAATTGGAGTTGGGCCCTTCTTCCACTCAGGTATTCAATTGTTTTAGGGGAGGAATATATAGGTCTTCTATCTTCCCAGGACGTCCCTTTTACGATTTCCACGATTTGGCAAACTTTGTCAAATTGTGGATTTGGAAGGAACCATGATTTTATTTATTTTTAGATTCTGTCCTTATACTATAGGGAAGGCAGAAAATCAAGCAATACTTACAACACGATCTAACTTCAAAGTAATTATATTTCATGTAATATTCATTCAATGTTTGTAAATCAGATTCAATGTTTGTAAATGAGCGTCTGGTTTCAAAACATGAAATCTGTGTCGTGATATGAAAATCTTATTGATTGATGCTATATATGCTATGTGCTTAGAAAGATTCATTTATACTCGATAGATGTTTTTTGTAGATACAAAATGTTCATGATTAAAATGTAATGTAGGTCGCGTAGTATGCAAGAGCAGCGAACTTTTGGATAAGCTCTGCAATCTTGGAACGGTATCGTATCAAGAACGGAAAACTGACACCCCTCTCTCCCGTGCAATGTTGGGAAATGCCAATGTCTTCAGCAGTTTTCCAAAGTGTTCCAACATTAATTGATGGGGAGAGGGGAAGTGTAAATCGTTGTTGTAGATGTCTTGTTTGTTCATAACCAAATACACGTCATTTCCATGATCATTGTAAATTCTGCACGGAATTTTGAAAGTGTACTAAGTGTTCCATGTACTTGTTTCTAAGTTTATAGCTTGTACACACTGGTACCAAGTTTTGTTGCAAAGTTGTTTGTAGCTCTAGCTGGTACAAGCCCGTAATGGAAATTGCGGATGAGCTTGTGCAAGCTGGTAGTGAACATGGTATGGGAATTAAAGCCGCGAACTTGTTGATGAGCTCTAGCCAGTACAAGCTAGTACCAAATTGAATTGCGAAGTTATTAATCTGCTCCGGCTGGTAAAAGCTCCTAGTAAAGGAGTATTTGGATAATCTCTAGCTTGTGCAAGCTCGTAGTAAGGGAGTGTGCGGATGAGCTCTAGCTTGTGCAAGCTCGTAGTAAAGGAGTGTGTGGATGAGCTCTAGCTTGTGCAAGCTCGTAGTAAGGGATTGTGCGGATGTGCTCTAGCTTGTGCAAGCTCGTAGTAAGGGAGTGTGTGGATAATCTCTAGCTTGTGCATGCTTGTAGTAAAAGAGTGTGTGGATGAACTCTAGCTTGTGCAAGCTAGTACATGTAGTACGGGAGTGTGTGGATGAGCTCTAGCTTGTGCAAGCTAGTAGTGTGGATGAGCTCTAGCTTGTGCAAGCTATAGCAATAATAAGGGAATTAGTCGAGCTGTGAATTTGTGGATGAGCTTTAGCCAATATAAGCTGCTATCAAGTTGAGTTGCGAAGTTGCTGGTACTGAACTCGTATAGTTATTGTAGATGAGCTCTCAGCTACAAGCAGTGCGATGAGCAATCTTTGTATAATTGTTATTACCATGCATCTAAATGACGCTTAGGAATAAGTAGCTGTGCGCCTTGTTAGGACCTTTCCGATGACTTGTTTTGGTTATATCCTAATGAGAATTTCATTTATCATTCTTGCATAACAATAAATTAGTAACAAATAAAAAAAAGGTAGATCAGTAGGTGATAGATGTAAAAATGTTGGTTGGTCATTTTCCGAGAGTAAATGATGGTGGTGTTAAAACAGGCTGATTATTTCTCTATTTTTTACTCGAAAAGTCCACGTTTCACCCAAATATGAATAAGTGATATGCTATGAATCGAATCATGCATCAAGACTGTTATTCTACAGATATATTTCTGCAAGTTTCTGACGTGTTCTGGCTACGTTTTAAACTTAATATGTAACTTGCCATGCTCGATTCGAAACATGCGCCAACATTATCGCTATGAAAACAAGATTCTAAATGCAACAGTCTGTGAGTGTCAATACGTAAAACATAATATTTTTCTCTTACTTGAATCAACGACTCTTTATCACAACATAAATGTGTGTTCTAAATCTTTATCATAACACGAATGTGTGTGTTCCGTATCTTTACTATGCATGTATGTTTACATGATGTATCAAATCCTATGTATCTGATCTGTGCAATAAATCTGATTGTAGACGTTTGAATGTTTATCCATTCGTTCAAAATTGGGTCATGTATGCATCAAGTATATATGCAAGACCTCGTCGAATCTTTCTATTAAAAATTATAGCGATATTTACTCAAGAACCGCTGAACCAATACTGGGCATGTTTGCACTTATTTGAATCCATTTTTTCATGCACAGTCCAAAATTTATGCTTATATTAATTTCAACATTTAAAATGTTTTAGAACTTACTTTAAAAAGCAACCTGATGTTCAAGCACACGACATGAGTACACTGCACTGAGAAATTGTTAAAAAGTTCACTTAGCTTCATACAGATGAACTTCTCGAAGTGAGGCGTTCCATGCCATGTGCAATAAAGCTCAATTAATACTAGCTATATAGTGTACATCCCTCGTCCTTATTTCACAATATCTAGTCTTTCTCAGCCTTAGGAGATTAATGAATACTTGACCAAGAAACCTATTGGGAATCAAAGATGAGAAAGACGATGTTTCAATGAATCTGTAATTGTTTGCTTATCCTACGGCTATAGGCCCCTATATGTTGTAATCAAT
Organism: Amphiura filiformis; assembly: GCF_039555335.1. Lineage (NCBI taxonomy): Eukaryota > Metazoa > Echinodermata > Ophiuroidea > Amphilepidida > Amphiuridae > Amphiura > Amphiura filiformis. The sequence goes on from NC_092641.1 coordinate 43,692,861, forward strand.
GAATATAAAATGTTGCAGACGATCAAATGTGAAAAGCGCGCGCTTTTATAAAAAAAGGTTCCCGTAATCCCGTAATCCCAGATTTCCAGTTATAGTTTGATCAGCTCGTAATAGGCGGGAAATGTTGGGCCTTTACCACTACGCCGAAAAATAGAGTCACGTTAAGAGTGCTATTAGTTGACCTGTCTGGTCTATATTTTGTGTGTTAAAGATAAACAATAGTATAGGACTTGAATTAATAATTCGTGATACTTCTGGCGAGATGTCACAAGAAATTTCGCAAAATAAAACATTTTGATATTAATCCGCGATGTTATAAGGCCCGCCTATTACGAGCTGATCAAAGTATAGGCTTATATGCCAATATCTCGGTGGTTCAAGTTCTCTCGAGAACCATGAAAGTATTTTAGTAGTGGAGTTATCTTTAAAATGCTCCGTGGAAAGTCAAATTGAAATAAATATTTATAAGGACTGTCAAACATGTCGAAAATTGACAGTTCCACGTGTCATTAAATATGCAGTGTTATATTGTTAACATCTAAATGGTTTAAATGCACGCATGTAATATGTGTACAAAGGATGGTTTCTGTGTATTATTAAGCCGAGTCAGAGTGGTGTCTGAGCTATCGGTGTTTGTGCTTAAATTTTGAGAAAAATAAACCCCACACTCGCTGGGAAAGGCAAGGGCTCTATACGTAAGATCCCATGGCTTATTGTAATGGGTTCTATTTTTATCCCATGTGCATATTTTTTTCTGGGAGGGGGGAAATAGTGACAACTCTCTTTTTGGCTTATTATTTTTCATAACTCAATAATTGCAATACATACGGAAATTGAAATGTGACCAGTGGTGGCAGCAGCATTTTTCTTCACTTTCACAAAATGGCGAATTGGCACATTTTCTATATCAGTATTATTACCATGCAGAAATTGTCTGTCTTATATTTAAGCAAAATCACCCAACTGTAAAGGTTCTGACACACCTTAACAAGATAAATTGGCGTCTTCAGTGAACATGCTTAATACTAGAGCCCCGGTATTATGTGTGACATAGATTTCAAGTTTCAGTGCTTCGACATATCTATAATTCCTCGCTTAATTGGGAACAATGATGTCTATTACCTCAGGCTCTGTCACCGATTTCTTCTACGCAGCGCCTATAATAAATGGAATAATGGTGATATGATGGAGTAACTTAAGTGATTATTAATGGGACATATGCCGATAATTTTCAATCCCAGACGTTGCCACACCAGAATGATGACTGCTTACTGACAAGATAAAAGCTTCATGCTGGGTTTTTTTTCTTATACTTTGAACAGCATTTATAGGTTCACTTGTTAAAGGACACTTGTCTCTATGTTTATTTGGTGAAATTTTAATAATGCATTTATTCAGTGATAATAATGTAATGTCCCATTCTATTGATCATTGTTTATGTTTTGACTTAGCCTTTTAAATTGTCCCGCGGCCCGCTTTGTTTTGATCCAATGCATGATGGGAACTTCCGATGAAAATGGCTGCGTGGGCTGCGCCCATGTGAGAGGTTTTGATAACGTTTTAAGGAACTATATGAAAGAAATCTTCAAGAAGTAGAGTGTTTAATGAACAAAGGTGTAATATCTGGAGATATTAGTAAGTTAATAAGACTACCAATTGAAGAAACGTTAAAATCATGTCGTGACTCTTGTGTAATTTCCATATTTCATCCCGATGTGTGCATCGTAAAGCCGAGGGGGGTACTCAAGTTTGGTTTTGGTGGGGACGTGCCGCTGAGATTTTGGAAGTAGACCCATAAATATACCAATTTTTCAAGAAATTTGGACCCATTGATATACCAAAAGTCAAAATTTTCGGCCGAATTTACCCAAAATTGTCTTAGTTTTTACAAATTTTCCCAAAATTTTGGAAAATTTTGAAACTTTTGGCTAGATTAAGGAAAAATTTTGAAAAAAGGACCCAATTCATATACCAAAATAGGCTTTGAAAAAGGGGTCATTGATATACCAGAAGGCTGAAAATGCTACCCATGTTTGCGGCACGCCCCCGTATGGTCATTTGTACTGAGTCCCCCCCCCCCCCGGATCGTAAAGCTTAAATGAATATTGTCAATTACAATAAAGGTAGGCCGTCGCAAAATGTAATTGTAATAATGTCACCCAAGATTGCCCCTATAAACAGCATTACGATTTGTACGATTTTGAGTAAATTCGTCAAAAAGTTGCAGATACCAAGTACACCAGGCACAAAAAGAAACTCGTCAGTCATAGTCATCCTTGCTGTTCAACAACCTGATAGTTTTGGATTATTCTGAAATATACATTTTGTTAATTGGACTTTGCTTTTTCATTTGACACCCTGTTTGTGAAAATCGAACAAGAATTGACCAAGATATAAGCCTCCAAACCGTCAAACCCCAAAATCAGAAGTTGTAATTTCAACGAATTTCAATGGGAACGCATGATCTTTGTATTACACACAAGCACCACGAACCAATCAATAAAGCACACAATGTAACAGGCACAATTGAATCGTTAAAATTGCAACTTTTGATTTTGGGGTTTTAACAAAATGTATATTTCAGAATAATCCAAAACTATCAGGTTGTTGAACAACAAGGATGACTATGACTGACGAGTTTTTTTTTGTGCCTGGTGTACTTGGTATTTGCAACTTTTTGACGAATTTACTCAAAATCGTACTCAAAAAGCAATTAACCAAATGTATATTTCAGAATGATCCAAAATTATCAGGTTGTTGAACAGCAATGATGACTATGAGTGAAGAGTTTCTTTTTGTGCCTGATGTATTTTTTATAGATACTGCCCTTTACTGTAGGGAAAACAGAAAAGCAGTACACCCTACTTAAAACACGCTGTGAAACACAACCTTATTTCAAATTAATAATACCATGTAATATTGATTCAATGTTTATAAATGAGCGTCTGGTTTCAAAACATGAAATCTGTGTCGTGATATGAAAATCTTATTGATTGACGCTATAATGAAAAATGTGCTCAGACAGATTAATCATTTTATAGATATCAAAATTCCCAATTAACATGATAAAATGACGATCGTGTAATGTGCAGATTGAAGATTTTCATAATGATGTTGTTTAGACTTTCAAATCAATTTATTATCATCATATCATCGGTTATTATTTAATAACAAAGACATACTTGCCAACCTTTTCATGGTATATTTTATTTAAAGGTCCCTAACCACAAATCATAATACGACTAAATATTTATAAGGTGTGGGGCTATATTAAATTGCTTTGGAGATATTTTCACACAAACACATGTAACACTGTTTGGACAATTTTCGGCAAGTTGTCATATTTGATTGCATGATTCAATATTTATAAGGTCTGGAGCTATAATTGCTTTGGAGATATTTTCACACAAACACATGTAACACTGGCGGAGAAATTTTCAACAAGTTGTCATATTTTAATGCATGATTCAATGACCCTTGAGCTAGATTTGTAGTCATTGGTAGTGAAGTAGCCCAATATGACACAGATCGGGGGTATGGTGAATCAGTGATATGAATCATGATAGGAAGATGACGGGTTCGAACCCCGGTGGCACCATTGTGTTGCTCTTTGGTGTCTCGCTCCACCCAGGTGTATTGTGCGGGAGGAGCGGCAACCCCCATCATATTAATTCAAGTGAGTCTGGTCAAAACATCAAGAAAAAAGAGATGGGGACTTCGGCCTATGAGCATTAATCCGGCAAGACCTTACCTTTGCGGTGCCTGGTCAAAAACAAAGTGATTGGATCAAATGTACATATTTAGAAGTTCAGATTCAATGATTAACCATCGCTCTGCATCCAATTGTGTCATATTTCTGGCAAGTCATTTCTATCTAATTACCAACTTGACACCAAATATCGCAAAGCAACGGCTTGATAAATTGTTTTCCGCACTTTACACTTTTAGTCGCCATATCAAACATTTTATTATATACATCATTCTAAGAAACTTTTACCTGATATGGAGCTCCAAGTGCTACACGTACACCTGTCGTTTTTTCCAGTTCAAATACTAGCATACCCAAGTCACGTGTAACAAACTATTTTAGACGCCTGGCTAGTCATTTCTCTCTAATTACCAACTTGACACCGTATATCGCAAAGCAATGGCTCGATAAATTGCTTCCCGCACTGTACACTTTTATCCGTCATATCAATAATTTTATTTTATACATCATTCTAAGAAAGGCTCAAATGATATGGAGCTCCAAATACTACAAGCACACCTGTTGTTTTTTCCAGTTCACATGCTACCACATCCAAGTCACGTGTAACAAACTATTTTAGACGCCTGGCAAGTCATTTCTCTCTAATTACCAACTTGACACCATTTATCGCAAAGCAATGGCTCGATAAATTGCTTCCCGCACTTTACACTTTATCCGTCATATCAATAACTTTATTATATACATCATTCTAAGAAACTGATATGGAGCTCCAAATGCTACACGCACACCTGTTGTTTTTTCCAGTTCACATACTATCACATCCAAGTCACGTGTAACAAACTATTTTAGACGCCTGACAAGTCATTTGTCTCTAATTACCAACTTGACACCTAATATCGCAAAGCAATGGCTCGATAAATATTGCTTCCCGTACTTTACACTTTTATCCGTCATATCAATAATTTTATTATATACATCATTCTGAGAAACTTTTACCTGGTAGTGATATGGCACTCTAGTGCTACAAGCACACCTGTTGTTTTTCCAGTTTACATGCTACCACATCCAAGTCACGTGTAACAAACTATTTTAGACGCCTGACAAGTCATTTCTCTCTAATTACCAACTTGACACCAAATATCGCAAAGCAACGGCTCGATAAATATTGCTTCACTCTCTTTACACTTTTATCCGTCATACTTATGAATAATTTTATTACATACATCATTCCAAGAAACGTTCACTTGATATGGAGCTCCAAATGCTATATACAAGCACACCTGTTTATTTTCCACTTCACATACTATCACATCCAAGTCACGTGTAACAAACTATTTTTAGACGCCTGTCACGTTTTTTTTTTTTTTTTGTAAAACCCATTTGAATTACTCTTCACAAAAATGTGGGGCAACATACACGGGGGAGAGGTTCTCTGCCTTTCTTGGTTAGTCTTTCTTTCATGCATCATCAAAGATTGATAAGATGGTCTGTGACTAAGACTAGATAACTTTGACATACATGTAGCAGTAGTGCACAAGAGTGAACAATATAGCCCATGGGGAGTGACACAGGTCATGAACTTATAGGATAGGCACCTAGGCACTATTAAAAGGCAATCACATGGGCCAATCAGTAGTTTTACAGCAGCTTAGGAACAACAAGAGTGAAAAGGTACAGTAAAGCATCACTCTGCTTTTGAAGGATGGTGCGCCGTTGTCAGATATGTCTCCGACTACTCCATATATTCCAAACGTGACCTGCAGTATGGATGAAGGTCCTGCCAGTAGATATGGTTCTAGAAACTGGTACTCTGAGAGCATGGCAAGACATGGCATTTGACAATTTCTGCATTCTATCACAGACACTGGAATACAACTTTGATTCTATATTATATTGTACACATATAAAAATAAGACAGTTTTGCAGCTACTGCAGATATGGCCTTCTTGCGCTGATCCCATGATATGTTAATTCGCTAATGGTACTTAGAATCAATATACGAGGATAAGATGAAGCATTTCGTTTTTAGAATGAATAAACATCAAGGCCGTTGTTGTATTGCGTTTTTACGTGGGCCCATACATCTAGGTGGCGACAGATACATTTTTCTGTCATTTAACATCACTGAAGATGCTCCGGTTACTTGATAGGGTTCAACCATCTTGAGCCACTTCTTGAAAAGGCTATTTTAAGTGTGGGGAATTTCCTTACTTGGGGCACTAAGATATGCAGGTACAAATATATTTTCCTAAAGATGTTCCGGTTACTTGATAGGGGTCAACCATCTTGAGCCACTTCTGAAAAGGTTATTTTAAGTGTGGGGAATTTCCTTACTTGGGGCACTGATACAAGCAGGTACAAATATATTTTTCTAGTTTAAAAAACTTTAAGTATGTTAACAAAATGCATGGTTGTTTATGTGACCAACTCTCCGGAATAGAACAGCGGTATCCAAATAGAGTGGGTTTAAAGATGCTCGCAATGCACGCGCTATTATCATGATATAGTCCGGTGGCAATGGGTCCTGAACTAGGAGTCCGTAGATTTTTGATGATTAGAAGATGCCACCTATCTGGATATGTTCTACACATGTCTAGGAACAGAAAAATCTTTGTTGCCAATTTTGGAAATTCTGCCGAGGGCGGCCATCTTGGATTTTAAAATGGCCGCCATATTCACTATATTTTGCCCTATATCTCAGCTTGTGGGCAACATACAAGGTTAAAAATGGTGGCAATACCCATGTTTGTGATACCAAGGATTCCAGAAAAGTCGTTAATTTAGTTGTAAGTAGTTGAGTTTGGCGGCCATCTTGAATTTCAAAATGGCCGACATGGTAAACATACTTTCACCCATATCTTGGCTTGTGAGCAACATAAATGGCTAAAAATGGTGGCAATACCCATGTTTGTGATACAAAGGATTCCATAAAAGCCATTAACTTAGCTGTTAGTAGTTTAGTTTTGCGGCGGCCATCTTGAATTTCAAAATGGCCGACATGTTAAACATACTTTCACCTATATCTCAGCTTGTGAGCAACATAGAAGGCTAAAAATGGTGGCAATACCCATGTTTATGATAATGATAATGGCGGTTGCAAAATCACCATCCCATAATTTGTAACAATGGTCTTTTCGCTGCCACCATGAATTTTAAAATGACAGTCTTGGTGAGAGCCATTTCAAACACCAGTGTTCTACACATCTATGTATAACATACAGAGTCGTAATTTAACTGGTGGCATCTAGATTATATGGATTTACATAAGTTGTTGCAAGTCCTGCTAGGCTTGTTAAACATCATCATCTGTCCTCTTCGTCGTCACGGTCACTTTCTGTGTGAGAAGGAGCATTGCCACATAGTTATTTCTCTTCATGGTATGTACAGAAGTCTGTCCATTCATTTCACACTTGCATCGTTCACTGGTACACCGAGTCTGCTATATCTGCATTTGACGGTATCTGGAGCTAGAGGCAAATGTGGCATATCACTGGTGGCTTCAGAAATAGTGTCTGTCACACCAAGTTGGGAAAACGCTATAATGATCTCATGGTTGGCATCCAAGTTATCTAAGACCTTCCAGCATGTTTTATTGCCTTTGCCGGTAAACTTCCTAGTAATTTCGGCTCCAGACAAACACATGAAGATCTGCTGCTTTTGATAGCCCTAAAACATATTGGTCCTAGTTTAATGTTTCTATGTTTTATGTGTCAGCTGCACAAGGTTTGGATAGCGTCTTACAGCCAGTTTTAAGACGTCCGTATCTGGATCAAGATGTCTAGAGTCATAGCGATCAAAGACTAGGTGCACTTCATTGTAAGTGTTATTGTTTTACCAGAAACAGACAGCTGGGGCAATTCTGAGCATGTTTTTACCCACTCCTGACAAATAATGCCTTCTTACAGCTCTACAGCCCATAGCTATTCAATGATAATAAAATCAAACCCACATGAGTTTCCAGTGCAGAATTATGAAAGTAGGCGGAGAGGCCTTGTTGGCATTACTCAAATCCTTATTTTTTGTTGTCTCAGAGCTTTCTCATATTGCAAATGAGGCTCAGAGAAAAGGCAGCACCATGAGCTCACAGATGCAAAAAGACAGAAAAAGAATGTTGCCCTGACAAACACGCTCACAACATTTGTGGACCAAGTTGGTAATGAATATGATGAAGTTATAAATATCGTAACTAAAGCCATCATGTCTGAGAAGATTCAGCAAGACACCCATAAAAGAAACGAAAAAGGACAAGAAAAACGTTCGCCACATTTGTGTCTGAAACGATAGCAAGCAACAAGTTAAATTTGCGAGTACCCATGAAGATAGTGAAACTCCACGCGTGGTCATGGTGGTCATCAAGTGCTATTGCAGTGAAAGGCATGGATGGAAATAGATAGATTGATAGAGCTGAGATAAGACAGCGCATTATTTCAACGGCTTTTAGTGATATCCAAAGCTCGAGAGATGAGTTCTCTGTAAGTACCCAGAGCTCTCTTTGCACCAAATGGATCACTTTTCATCACTTTCTCCAAGAGTGACTTGATGCCCCTCCTTGAATCACTACCTTCAGACACCTCTAGGATGGAGGCTATGGATAGATCATCTAATACTTTGCCTGTAATTCCTTGCCTGAGGACCCAGTAATGACACATCTTCATGTAAATAACTTGGGTGAAGTTAGGAGTACCAGTCCTGCAGCTGTTATACCTGACAGTTGCCAACATGTGACACTAGTCGGTGGTAATTGGTATGGCTGATCTACAGGCACTGGACAAACCAGAGTGGGTGAAAACATGTTCAGAATATTGACCCGTCACTTTATTGAACGTTTCTGGGAGAAGTACAATACTTACGATGAAGTGCACGGTGCACCTAGTATAGTCTTTGATTGCTATGACTTTGGTGACATTTCCTTTAAAGTTTCAACACGTGAACGGCCGCTAGCTGAAACAAAGCTGTGGCTTATCACATAACAGATCAACATCAATTGCAATTAACCGAAGGTATGCGAAAGCTACATGTACTTACACATTTTAAGACAAAATATGAGTTGTCAGCTTTAGAAGATTTTGCAGCATGCTGCTATGAATGGAAAGCATGATGTAGTTGCGTGGCACGATAAAGAAGAACACTCACACAGGATATTTAACCTAAGTAGTTCACAAGGGAAGGCAGACACCAAGTTCATGCTGCATGTTGTTGTGGCCATGCACCAACAATGGTGCTACCTCACTCAAGATCTTCTCTCCAGACAGAGACGTCTTGGTCCTGTGTGTCCTGGCTGTAAGGCGCTATCCAAACCTTGCAACAGACACAGGAGTGATCCATAGAAACATAAAACTAGGACCAAGATACAATGCTTTGGGCCATCAAATGCAGCAAGTCTTCCTGTGTTGATTGCCTTGTCTAGAGCCGACATTACTGGGATGTTTGCCGAAAATGGCAGTAAGGTCTTAGATACCTTGGATGCCAACCATGACATCATTATTGCACTGTCTTGGTGTGATAGACACTGTTTTTGAAGCAACCAGTGATGACACATTTGCTTCCAACTCCAGATGCTGTCAAATGCAAGTGTACCAGTGACATATGCAAGTGTAAAATAACTATGTGACAATGCCCATTCTCATACATTAAGGGACTGTGACAATGAAGAGGACAGTGGTGATGATGTTTAACACGCCTAGCACATGTAGCAACTTGCAACAACTTTATGTAAATCCATATAATCTAGATGCCATCAATTAAATTTGCGACTCTGTATGTATTCATAGATGTGTAGGACATTGAACAACTGGTATTTGAAATGACTCTCTCCCGGGCTACATTTTAAAATTCATGTTGGCAGCGAAAGGACCATTGTTACAGCTTATGGGATGGTGATTTTGAAACCCCCAATATCATAAACATGGATATTGCCACCATTTCAGCCTTCTATGTTACTCATAAACCGAGATACAGGTGAATATATGTTTAATATTTCGGCCATTTTGAAACTCAAGATGGCCGCCGCCAAACTAAACTACTTACATCTAAGCTAATGGCTTTTATGGAATCCTTGGTATCACAAACATGGGTATTGTCACCATTTTTAACCTTCTATGTTACTCACAAGCCAAGATATAGGTGAAAGTATATTTAACATGTCGGCCATTTTGAAATTCAAGCTGGCCGCCAAATTAAACTACTTACAACTAAGTTAATGGCTTTTATGGAATCCTTGGTATCACAAACATGGGTATTGTCACCATTTTTAGCCTTCTATGTTACTCACAAGCCAAGATATAGGTGAAAGTATATTTAACATGTCGGCCATTTTGAAATTCAAGATGGCGGCCAAACTAAACTACTTACAACTAAGTTAAGGGCTTTTATGGAATCCTTGGTATCACAAACATGGGTATTGCCACCATTTTGAACCTTGTATGCTGCTCACAAGCTGAGATATAGGGCAAAATATAGTGAAAATGGCGGCCATTTTGAAATTCAAGATGGCCGCCCTCTGCAGCATACCCAAATTTGGCAACAAAGATTTTCCTGTTCTTAGACATGTGTAGAACATATCTAGATAGGTGGCATCTTCTAATCATCGAAAATCTACGGATTTTCGCTTGCTCCCCAACTAATATGATTAACATCGACATAATTATTAAATGTATGCTTGTGGATCATTAAGGACTAAGCAGACGCAGAGCCGTAAGGCTAACTATTAATTTGTACGGAAATTTTTTCATTGCCTCTTTAAGGGCTGGGGTATGAACGTTTGGACAGTATTTATTTTGGGACATTAGAGAACATCAGACATATCGAATTGCATTCTGAATACGAAGAATGTCATTCTGATATCAAATAATTTTGAATTTTGAAATTCGCAATTTAATACACATTTTATGGCAAATCATTAAAATTGATATTTTGATATTTAACAGTACTTGAAGTAAACTTTATAAATCTGATGATTTATACTTAAAAGTGTATGTAGGTGGGTTGAAAAGCCGACGATCAATTGAAAATTTTGACCTTTCGTATTGAAGATATGGATTTTTTCCCAAAACACCAAAAAAATTAGGTCTTTTGGGAAAAAAATCCATATCTTCAATATGAAAGGTCAAAATTTTCAATTGACCGTCGGCTTTTCCTACATACACTTTAAGAATATATCATTAGATTTATATGATTTACTTCGAGGACTGTTATATATCAAAAATTTGAAAAATATCAAATTTTTATAATTTGTCATAAAATTTATATTATATTGTGATTTTCAAAAATGAAAATTATTTGATATCAGAAAGACATGCTTCGTATTCAGAATGCAATTCGATAGGTCCGAGGTGCTCTCATGTCCCCAAAAAATACTGTCGAAACGCAATAAACGCTCATTTTAGATCCCTTAAAGGAGTTTGAATAACAAATAAAAAATTCCTGGAAACTGTAATAGTCCATTTGCGTAATGTGTTTTCAAATTAAGGCTATAGCTTTACGTATGGGGTCGTCTCAGTCGTTTTTAATAAAATCAAATCAATCACAGGTGAATTCTCACGAAGGATGCGTCCCAGTTGGTTAGTCTACTTGAACTCAATAAACATCCATGATCGATGAAGATAAATTTGGGTAGTATACAGACTGCTAGGAGAGACTGAAGCGCATTTTTATCAACTTTCAACTTTATTAGTCTATTGTATTGCTGTATATTGCTAGAATAATCTTGGTTGTTGTTTACAGATCTTTTCCAAACACGGTTCAAGACTTCAACTTCCGATGTTTGCCATCACAAAGCTATGTCACATATTTTCTGCAAAAAATATTGTGTCTAACTGCGCCATCAAACGAGCATCAATAATATAAATGTTATCATATCCCATGTCTATTGTATAGAACATTGCAAATAATTCGCTCTGTAACTCAAATTGCTATAATTGAAGACCGAATTAAAAAGACGAGTTTGCGTTTGACGTCCTGTCAACCGGACCAAACATGCTGTACTGCGCAGGTCAGCAACCACTCACGTCTCGCCTTTGCCCTGACGTCAGACGCAAAACTGTAGTCTTTTTCATTCGGTCTTTAATAATATCCTCAGCGTCGATTGCTTGTGTACGTACATAGGTTAACCACGGTTTCCGAATTCGACACCTTCATTTACTCAGTAATAAAAGTGCGTATGTATACAAAATACTACCATCATTATTTTTGATAGCAGATTTTGTCTTTATTAGAGTGGATTCACATAATTTGCCTTTTAAGGCATGTACCAATAATCAGTAGGTGAGCCCGGGGGATTGGAAGGTACCACTTGGTCATTGGTACTAAACACTGGTCCCGAACACCCCATCTGAGGGGTCAGGCTCATAAACTAAATATTTCAATATTCATCAATTCTAGGGTGTATTGATTTGGCAAATCACTCATATGTTCATATTGGTATTACACAAGAAACGATGTCGAAAATTATATTCAAAACGTTATCATTATAAGTATGTGTCCCGTGTATCTAATACTGGGCTTGTTTGTACTCATTTTAATTCATTTTTCATACTGATTACAAAAAAGATGATACCAACTTAAAATTTGGAATGTTTGGAACGTTCTGCCGATTTTTTTCCTTCGATATTTTTGTTTCAATGATATTTTTGTTTCAATGATGCACTCATCTCTCGCGAGATGTTATTCTATCTCACTAACTTCGTTTTTAAGTCGAGACAAGTACAGTAATTTGATTATTATGTTATCATAGGGGCTTTCAAAGCAGTGAAAGCAATTCTGCCTTGTGCAACTTCTATAACATATTTGCATAGATTGCTTCCGAATTATATACATCAATTTTTCCTTTGACATCATGCATTGATTTCATGCAGGTTTTTGCGCTATTATACATATAGAATTTCAAATGAAAGAAAGACAGAGATGATGCAAACAGTTATGCATAAAATGTTATCCTAAACATTTTTGATATGAGTATGAAATGTAAATTGTCCAAAAAAGGATTTATCTCATCATTGTGGGCCAAGGCCACACTTAATAAAAACAAAATTGGAAAAATTCGAAAATAGTTGTTTACGTTAGAGAAAAGAAAATTCTATTGGTTGCACTCAGTTCATTATCCTTATCATACACTTCTAGTGCCCGTTTCTATTCATCGTTATGTATTCTTCTCCCGTGCATTATTTTCGCAAACTACCCTTCACAGCCCAAATTATATAAACCTGCACGCTAAACAATGCATTATCTAAAACCTGCACGCTAAACAATAGATTCTAGATAATACGTGCACGCTCAAATACTAGAAATACTACTTTCACATAACCATATAGTTAGGTGGCGCTTTAGACACAGAGATCACACATAACTATATAATTGTCTGTTCGATATATATACCAACAAAAAGTACGAATATACATTCTGTGGTGTTAAAATGGTATAGTTACAAACGGTGTTCTATAATAGGGTACAATTACCGAATAGGGTGCAACTCGCTAGACTTGAGTCCAGTCCTCGTTTACGGAGTTTAGGATTAGGGTTTAGGGTTGGGATAGGGCAGTCTTGTAATAAGACTAGTAGAGTTGCACCCTTGCAAATATCATTGTCATAAATTATGATTAATGACCTCAAATAAATCAAACATCAAATGAGAATAATCGAGCTTCTATTAATTAAAAAGGGCCAAAAACAGGTGGATCATAATTATACAAGATGACACCATTGCAAAATATTCAGCATTTTACAAATGAAATACATGTAGGCCTATATCTAAAATAACATAGCCGGGCCCGGGAAACACACACTAGCGCATAATGCTTTATAATACCGGGTACCATAGGCCTTCACATGTGTTTGAAGGCCTATGATAATACTGAACAAATGGTTAAATCCCAATGTCGTGTGTTTTAATATAAGTAGATTTTAAAGTTCAAATTATAGAGCTATAAAGTCCAGTTGATATTCACCGTAGTACTAGTCTGACATCTAAATCGATCGTTTCCAACTGGTTCAGTGCTCTCTGTGTTCGAAACCACGATATTAAATGATCACAACATAAAGTCAATTGGTTACAAACCATGCGTGAATAAGTTACTTAAGTATGACGTATGGCGCAATCGATACCATTGATAGCTAACTCATACAGGGATTGATTTTCTTTACCAGTTAAATGCTACGTAGCTGGTCAATGTCCGGACGGTGTTTTAAAATGTAAGATATTTTCCTAATATTAAAACTAATATAATGAATGCAGCAATTAATATTGCCTATTGTTTTAATAGGCCTACACTCAAAGTGTATGACGGATAATGTACTCGTGCAAATGCATTCGTCAAGATAATTGCACTTGCCATGGAGTTATTGCATTTAGCTCTTGAGCCTATCGGCTCTCGAGCTAAATGCAATAACTCCACGGCGCGTGCGATTATCTTGACGAATGCATTGCACTCAGTTCATTATCCTTATCATAATTGCTTTTTAAAGACATTAGCTAAAATAGCAGCGCAAAATCCAGCGGGAGGCAAAATTACATACAGAATTTATTTGCGCGCCCGCCCATATGACACGTGTCTTTTACTCTATAGCTAATGCAGGGAAAAATACAAGCTAGTAATAAAGGAATTTAATTGAGCTACGAACTTGCCGAGATGACCTCTAGCCAGTGCAAGCTATAGTACTAATTAGTTGAGCTGCAAAATGGCTGGTTAACAGCTCTAGCTGGTAGAAGCCTGTAGCTTGTAGTAGTAAGGGAATTAGTTGAGTTGTGAAGTTGTGGATGACCTCTAGCCAGTACCAGCTAGTACCAAGTTGACTTGCGAAGTTGCTGGTTGCTGGTACAATATCGTATATAGTAGGGAAATTGTGGATGAGCTCTAGGTTGTGCAAGCTGGTAGTCCAGCTGTGAACTTGTGGATGAACTTAAGCTAGTACAAGTACTAGTTGTTGGTTAGCTCTAGCTGGTAGAAGCTTATGTTGTAAGAGAAATTGTGGACGAGCTCTAGCTTGTAGTAGTAAGGGAATTAGTCAAGTTGTGAAGTTGTGGATGAGCTCTAGCCGGTACAAGCTAGTTGTCTTGCGAAGTTGTTGGTTAACTCTAGCTGGTACAAGCTTGTGTTGTAAGAGAAATTGTGGACGAGCTCTAGCTTGTGGTAGTAACGGAATTAGTCGAGTTGTGAAGTTGTGGATGAGCTCTAGCCGGTACAAGCTAGTACCAAGTTGACTTGCAAAGTTGCTGGATAGCTCTAGCTGGTACAAGCGTATAGTAAGGGAAATAATTGTGGTTGAGCTCTAGCTTGTGCAAGTTAGTAGTATAGGAACTAGTCAAGCTGTTAGCTTGTGGATGAGCTCTAGCCAGTACAACCTAGTACCACGTTGTTTTGCAAAGTTGTTGGTCAGCTCTAGCTGCTACAAGCTTATAGTAAGGGAGATTGTGGGTGATCTCCAGCTTGTGCAAGCTCGTATTAAAGGAATTAGTCGAGCCGCTAACTTGTGGATGAACCCCGGGGGATGAACTACAACCAATACAAGCCAACACCAAGTTGACTTGGTCAGCTAGCTCTATCTGATACAAGCCCGTATAGTACTAATGACATTGTAGATGACATCTAGATTGTGCAAGCTTACAGTTGGGCCGCGAACTTGTGCCGAACTCTAGCTAGTTCCAAGGTGAGCTGCTAAGCTGTTGGTCAGCTCTATCTGATACAAGCTCGTATAGTATAAAGTGGCATTGTATAGATGAGCTCTAGATTGTGCAAGCTTGTAGTTGAGCCGCGAACTTGTGGTTGATCTCTAGGCAGTACACGCTAGTGCCAAGTTCGACTTACGAAGGTGTTGGATATAGCTCTAGCTGGTACAAGCTCGTAGTAACGGAAATGTGGGTGAGCTCTAGCTTGTGCAAGCTAATAGTAAGGGAATTATTTAAGCTGTGAACTTGTGGATGAACTCTAGCCAATACAAGTTAGTGTCAAATTGCCTTGCGAAGTTCTAGTTGCACAATTAGCTCATATAGTAAGGGGAATAATTGTGGATGAGCTTTATAAAAATTTAGCTTGAGTAAGCTAGAAGTTCATCCACGAGCTAGTAGTTCATCCGCAATAAGGTAAATTGTCCCGGTAAATTGTATATGAGCTCGAAGGCAATTAGTCGAGTTGTGGACTTCTGGCTGAGTTCTTGCTAGTACAAACTAGTACAAAGTTGAACTGCGAAGTTGTTGGTCCGTTCGGTCTGATACAAGCGACATATAGTACGATAAATTGTGGATGAGATCTAGCTTGTGCAAGCTAGTAGTATGAAAATTAGTCGAGCTGTAAAGTTGTGGATGACCTCTAGCCAGTAAAAGCTAGTACCAAGTTGACTTATGAAGTTGTTGGTCAGCTTTAGCTGGTACAAGCTCGTATCATACAGGCTTCAATGGTAAACAGTATACCTTTTAAGTTATACTTGCTAATTACAAGTAATTACAACGCTAAATCTTGTAGCTACTTGTTTACTTGTAGCTACTTAATTAAGATATTGCGTCTATATAGCTGCCACCATATATGGTTGTAGGTGTCCTGAGCCCATCGTGACCATTATGCGTTCCAATATGTGCGATGAGACCATGTGGGCTTGCCGTAGCGCATTATGAATAATTCATGTCGTGTTTTCGTGTCGATAAGAGAAGGAAGGACGTAAATACTACATTTTGTCCGTACTTCCGGTCAATCGCCATACGATGACTATCATTGCATTGATATTGGACTGTATTACTATATGGTGTTCGTCAGGAAACCTGATCTTTATCTCTCCTTAAAATAGCTGTAACAACAACAACAACGGCATTCATTTTAAAGACAACAATGCATATTTACATACATTTGAATCAAGAGCTATATATAATATGAAACTGTGAACGGCGAAAAAGATCTTTATCTGAAATGCTAATAGCTTTTTTCGTCGAATTTGACCTCGATGGTGAAAAGAAATGTGAGAAAAGTGCTGTATTAGTATTCATTTCGCTTTCTGATCGTACTGATTGCTCTTCGATCTGTGCCCGTTTACTGTTGTTTTTGTCGTAAAATCTGTATTTTCTGGAATCGATTTGTACGAGAATTGGTTTGAGTCATATATTACCCAAAGTATATCGGTTTACATTGCAAGGGTAATTTTAAAAAACGCAGTGATTTGTAGAGCGCTACGCACAGGCATAAAGCCACAAGCACTTTCCAAGTTTAGCAAATGTCAAAAGCTAGAAAAGTCGCTTCTAGGTTTCCGGTTTGTCTTAAGTTTATCTACCATTTAAAACTGCTACATCTTTTGTAGGAAATATCTCACGAACAACCTCAATGTACTATTGCAAACAGAAAAACCGGTAGAATTATTTTCATCCATTACTTCCCTAGTTTTCTTGTGTATTTGTCAGAATCAAAATATGAGGCAAAATTTTGTCATATTATGTAATCAAAAGAAGCCTCTAAAGACATAACAGTTTGAGTAAGCAATACGAAGTGCAATTATTGTTGTCTAATATTATACTGCTTCCTCAAAAACACCTTGAATACATTTGCACATTTTATCCTCTTTTTACGCAGCTCCACATCAGCTCCTACCTATGGTCATTTAAAAAACCCATATTACAGTCAAATAAAACAAAACCTACAAAATGTGTATAACATGTAAATATTATCTATTATGCTATGATGTCAATTTAGCTCGGGAAATTTCAGGACTTTATTATGTTTTTTGACATTAAACATGTATAATAAAACACGAGACCCAATTTCCTCTCAAAATCTCATGGTGAGAAGAAGAACTAACTCCACATTTTTATCCTCCTCGTACACCTTAAAAATGTTCTTCTTTTCATATCCTCTTCTTTTTCACTAAGCATCTGTCTTTTTTGCCTGTTACGTCTTCTAGCTTCCCTTTCAATCGCTGTTAAAAGTAAAAGTTCGATTTATTTGAAATATGCTCGTATGAGAGTCACATGAGAAAGTGAAAATATTTCTCTTACACTTCAGGCGTCATACAATCTACTTGGCGGATCTTTTATCTTTTATTGCGTTTCCTTTCTTCTTCGATCTCTGATAAAAACGCCTACAGAAAAAATTCAAGTTTGATATCTCTTGGAAATTAAAATGGTATTAATATTAACTCAATGTGTAGTGTGTTCTTTTTCTGTTTATCATTATACTTTTACATGAATTCTTTCAAGCGTTTTGTTTCATCTATAACGTTTTATTTCATTTTGCGTTTTATTACAACTGTATTTGCCTTCGTACAAAGTTACGTACAGATGCCTCAAGGGCAATGCGACAGCATTCCTTTTTATCTGTCTTTCTTGTTTTATTTTCTTTTGATACGAGCTAGCAGTAAATGTGGTGATTTATATTCTTTTATAAGTTGCATATAGAATAGACTATTCCAGTTGAAATCCATACACCCCCTATGGAAGACATGACCTTAATCTTCCACACAGGGAGTATAATTTGAAAATGGGGTTACCTGAATGTGTGACGCCATATGAAATCTACACTCCCTGTGTGAGAGATTATGGTCATGTCTTCCACAGGGGGGTATGGATTTCAACTGGAATAGTCCAATAGATTATATGATACGCTAGCTCTCAAGTTTCATCGTAAAGCCTATCTATCACGATGTCTATGTTGAACATTGAACACTATACATGCTGTATTTCAAGTTATACGCAAAACCGATATCATTGTATAAAGGAAAGCTCAGCTCTACGTTATTTTACTCTTTTGGAGATTTAACTCCAAAATTCCGGTCTTTAACGTTATGATTGATTAAAAATGTATCGGCGTCAACTTCGAGGATTCTATTGCTACAAATGAGATTTGTTCTATTTGTCTTACCTTACCTCTTTGCCCATGGATGGAGGATGGCTTCAAAAGACATCTAAGATAATACGCCTTTAAGTCTAACCTGGGACGTCTAAGATTACATCTTGGACGTCTAAGATTGCATTTTGGACGTCCAAGGTTATTATCTTAGGGGTCTTTTGAAGCTAGTAGCCATCCATACTTGCCTAGTTGCCTTACCTGCACTACATGTAATCATTACTCAACTGTTGCGTAAAAAGGGAACAGAGTTACAAAATGCGTGAATTGAACTCAGTCTTGATTAAATTGTACTCAAATTGAGTAAAAATTTAATCAATTGAGTTCCATTTAGCTCATTTTGTTGCTCTGTTAGCTTTGAGTAATTTGTACTCTATTTTGTTTAGAGAGTGCCTTATTTTATACTGTTAATATTAATATATATATAATGTTTAGGTTTTGTGGGATAGGATTTTACGACGGGGGGTTCATAACAATTAGTAAGTTTTTAGCGGGTTCACCGTCGGACAAGTTTAGAACTATCAAAACTTTCGGACAAATTTAGACCTGTCAAAACATTTCAAAGCCACCAAACCTTTTACATCAGTAGATAGGTGATACCTGCTTGTTCCCTGTTGACAATTAGGGACAGTCTTCAGTGAACGGCTCTTTTCGGAGCCAATAGTAGGCAAGAGGTGCCCTATATGTCCCGTTCTTAGGTACTTTGTCCTGAAGAAGTCAGAGCTACTCCTGACAGTTCTAAACTTGAACCCGCTAAAAACTTTCTAATTGTTTAGGTTTTATTTGATTGTTTTTATTTTTCATTTCCTTTCTATTTTGGTGTTGTATACAGGTACAATTGGGACTAGAAATTATTTTTTTTAAACTTCCGTACATAAGTACCAAAACTCTACGAGACAAAACAGATGATAAAATGTTGGCATTTATACAGCGCCCTTTCACATGTGCACATATTTGTACCAAAGAGATTTTACATTTATTCCGCTGTCGTTAGAACCTTTATACCTTTTGGCGGCGCTCGATGGAAAATATTCATAACAACTCCCCATTTCCCCCCTGGGTAGAGAGAGGCAAGTAAGGTAAAGCGCCTTGCCCAAGAGCACAACACGATGGCACCGCCGGAGCTCGAACTCGCAATCCACAGATTACAAGGCAGAGCCCGTACCGCTGCGCCACCGTGCCCCTAATGATGGCTGTCATTTGATAAACACACACGTCATTTTAGATTACGTTATAATAACCGAACATTTTTAAAATCAGTGGCTAAAAGCAATAACAGTTTTTTGCAATATACAAAAATCATAAATACATATATTATATTCTTTTATAAGCCAGAACTGTATATTTCTTCAAACTCTTATTTATTATGGAATTTCAAACAAAGTCAGAATTTATTGAAAAGATAAAGCTACTTCATCTATATTTCATTAAACATTGGCACTTTGTGTAGTCATAAATATACATCGTGTACAAGCCACTTGTGTGGTTTATTTTGCTATGTTTGTATGCGCAGTGATTCCTTCCCATGATGCATTGCTGAGAACTGTAAACTCATACATGGACTCTTGCTAGTATAATGGTAGTTGCCAGGGGTAATTGTTATCGTGGGTTGATATGGAATGGCGTACTTATATAGACTTTTTAGCCTGGCTTGAGCATTTTGTTTGAGTCTGGTCCCATCATGACCCAAGCGTGTCTCCACACGGAGCGACCGTTTAAACAAACAAACAGCTGAACACGTCACGTGCATGTGAATCATTGAATCAGTGACGTGTAAACTGTGTGTATATCGCTATTCGTCTTAAGTCTTCGTCCCAGCTGCGTGAAGCTCAATAACAATCGGTGAACAAATACACCCATTGCCATGTACGTTGACGATAATTTTGTGGAAAACAAATAAGAATCTATTCTTTATTGAAATCGCACATTATTGCTTTAAATGACGACACCACATGTCTACTCGCAAAGGCTTATGGGATTTACTGAAAATGTAAATTGTTTATAAAAAACACTGGAATGGTGCATGACGGGATTGCTTACCTGCTATTTTGTATGCATGCAGTAGATGTAAACTCATTTATATGTAAATTATCAAAATACCAAGTGCAGAGAAAGTTACTAAAATCCGTGCCTTAAGGGGGTACTACACCCCTGCCCAATGTTGTGCCTATTTTTCTCAAAAATTGGGGACAAGTAAGATATGTATATTATAGGGGCAAGGACTACAACTACTGTACTGGAAATTTTATTTCAGCACAGACAACAGTTGTGGAGTTCCAGTCAAAAATGAGGGAAAACCAATATTTGATCAATATATCAATAACTATTTGCTTTGAGTTGCAGAATTTTCAGTACAGTAATTGTAGTCCTTGCCCCTATAATATACATATCTTACTTGTCACCAATGTGCTATAATTTTTGAGAAAAATGCAAAAATAGTCACAAAATTAGCCAGGGGTGTAGTACCCCCTTAAATTAATGTATTGACATGTAGGTGCACGATTGAAGGAGTTGTTTACTCTGGTGACACTGTATGACTATATAATCCATACCCTCCGTCTATCCTCCCGAGTATAAAGAAGTATCATACAAACATGTTTCTTACCAGATACAGCATTCTGTTTTCTCCTGTATAGAATTCATTTTATAAAACGTTTTAAATTTAATGTGCTCAAGTACCACTTGTTTAAACATAATAGAATTTAATAATGAAAATGCATATCTGATTTCATAAAATGTTATTATCAAAATATTTATTTATTGTAATTTTGTTGACAAAGGAATTCCGGGAAATCCGAAGCACCTGTTCTTTGCACATTAATCAAATAACATAAACAGAAAATTGTTACTGGTATTATTTTTATTATTAATATTACTGGTACAATAATTTCTAGAAGTTTAAACTGACTTGTACAATACTATTACTTTAATAATGAAAATGCATATCTGATTTCATAACAGTTTTTATCAAAATATTAATTTATTGTAATTTTGTTGACAAAGCAATTCCAGGAATTCCGAACCACCTGTTCTTTGCACAATAATCAAATAACATAAACAGAAAATTAGTATTGGTAGTACAATGTATAATATTATTATTAATATTACGGGTACCTTTAAAGCGCTTTATCAAAAAGATACCAAAGCGTATAGACGAATCCAATGAGCCAAGTGATGGTCAGAATTCAGTCGGCCATTACTGGGTCCCGTCTGCACGAAACTGGTGTTGTTACTGCCCAATTGGGTAAATTAAATCAAAATTAATGGTATTGTGTTGCAAACTTTCATCATTCTTTTGTCTACGTGTAACACGGGTGATGGAATGCAGTTTAATATCCCCGCCAAGGCCACATGATTTCACATTTTAGGTGGGATACTCACACTATATACCTAAGGGAGGACCCAGCTATGGCTGCCATTGAGGTGTAGGAATGCGTGAAAAATGGATGTTATTAATCATGGAACATGCATTCAGTTGAACTCGAAATTATAATAAAATTGTTCATCACAAGTAAAGTATTCAATAAATGGTCATAAAAAGGTTTAATATATAATTAGTGACGTAAAGTAAAGTAACGTTATCGAATGCAACTTATCTTGGCATAACGGAGATTTACTTGGGATCTATCCGTTTATTGATCGCGAAACACCGAAATCACTTGGAAGGCTAGCAAACAGAGGGGAACAGTGACTGAAAAGATCAGATGTGGAAAATCTATCAATATTTGAAAACCTGAATACAAAACCCACCCAAGTCCATGGAAAGTGATTTTGAGAAAACTTAAAAACAAAATGTGTTTCATATATGCTATGGGTATATACGTACATGCTGGATTTCACATTATTATAGACGCACGTAGAGGGTGGATTTGTGTTCAACTTTTATACATATGATAGACCTATGTATAAGCAACAATTACCCATGCTTAACCTCAATTTGGCCAAAGTATGAACTTGGGTGAGTTTTGTATTCATGTATTCAATTGTGTACAAATCAATACAAATTGGAGTATTATGTATAAATGTAAATAGCCAGAGTATGCGAAATGGGCAAATGGACTACTTATACGGAGAAGTCTATCTCTTGATACGTGACGTGGTACAGAGGGTATCAGTATTTATGTTAGTCTTGATAAATATAATGATAAAATAACATTCACATGGTTTCCAATGACAGCAAGGTGAATGTACTGGCTGTGACATTCTTGCATGTGATACGTGATGGTTTTCTCTTGATAAGTACGTGTCCGATGTAACAATTTGAACAATTGTTTGATTAATTCGATTGAACTTTGTTCTGAGAAAAGTTCATAGGTGTGTATTTCTTGTATCAATAGATAGAAAGCCAGCCATTAGATGATACGAGAAATCACGTTTTGCCGTCACTGTCAATTGAAACCTGTTGATTTTTTTTCGTTTGGTTTGGTTTTCGTTTAGTTGCATTTTAGCTCATTGTTTTATTTTATTTTTAATTTGATAACTTCAAAAATCATGGTTATAAAAAAGAAAGCAATATTGCAAATTATATAAAAAAAATTACAACTGAAAGCAACAAACGATCACAATAAGAATCAGAAACAAAATTCATGTAAAATATGCACCTTAAGGTGGTACTACACCCCTTGATAAATTTGTGACTATTTTTGCATTTTTCTTTTAAAAAAATAACATACTGGTTACAAAAGTTATGTATATTATAGGGGAAGGAATCCAGTTACTACACTGGAATTTCAGTGTGTAGCGGTATGTTATTTATGATTAGAAAAGAGGTACCGCTAGAATGTACCTTATTTCTTAACATATATATAATGAACCACGTGTCTTGAATCACTGAAATTTCAGTGCAGTAATTAGATTCCTTGCCCCTATAATATACATAACTTTTGTTCCCAGTGTGTAGTTATATTTTGAGAAAAATGTAAAATTAGTCGCAAAATTTATCAGGGGGTATAGTACCACCTTAAAAGTCTTCTTTTTTTTTCATTTCTTATAATGCTATGTTTTTTGGGGTTTTTTTTTTGCTAAATTGTATTCAACGATGAATGATTTGAGAGCTTCAATTCTCGGGATACATATAAATTTACAACACAGAAAAATGAGAAGAGCGAAGGGTCAAGGGAGTACTCCAAGCATCAATTCAAATATGTTGCATTTGTTGAATTTGTAATGAGAATGAAGTTTACAATAAAATTAATGAACTAGGGGAACTGGCGCGTAATGAACAAAAAGAGACTTCTTTTCTACCAATTTTGCAACGGAAATTGTTAAATATAATTGCTATATGAAATTTAAAGTAAAATGATCTGAGCTGTGTCTCAATAGTACACTTGAAATTACGCAAATGGACTTGTTCCCACTCCAGATCGTCATTGTCAGTGAAGTCTTTAAATTACGTCTTTCTAAAAATCTTAGGCTTTACTAGAAGGAATTGTGTTAACCATAAATGGAGTACTAATTGCGAGGAACTTTAGAGACATAAATTGTTAAGTTTAAATTTAGTTTAGCTTATCGTTTACTTTGATTTGATTCGATTTCACACAAAGAAAAAAGGTTTGCTGTTTGAAAAGTGGCTAATTTGTCACAGGTTTCGTATGTTCCCGATGGCAAGGGTGTAGACAGGGGCAGTGGGCAGATGCTCCCCGTGCAAATAAGAAGTCTTGACCCCTCCTCGTACTCCCGCTGTGGGATGCTGGTCGCCTTGATATGTAGGTTTTACAGGCCTTTTCGTACTTGTTGGCTCATTTTTAATAATTTTCGCCAATTTTCCCCTTTGAAAGTTGCCCGGACCCGTACCCCCTTCGCCCGGCCCCTTTGCCCTTTCCTCTAAAAGAAGTCATGGCTATGCCACGGCGCGTTGGTGGTGCTCTTCTACATGCATGCTCGCTAATTTGTTTTTAATATCTAATGTATCGTTCTCAAATTGTA
Organism: Amphiura filiformis; assembly: GCF_039555335.1. Taxonomy (NCBI): domain Eukaryota; kingdom Metazoa; phylum Echinodermata; class Ophiuroidea; order Amphilepidida; family Amphiuridae; genus Amphiura; species Amphiura filiformis. The sequence goes on from NC_092641.1 coordinate 43,717,308, forward strand.
TAATTTTCCAGAGTATGATTCAAAAACAACGTAACAAAATACAATCCACAGGGAAAGCAGACATAGTATTCAGTGGGGATTTTTCTTTAGAAAGTTACCTTTTTAATTTAAATTTCGAAGAGCAGTATAATTTCCTGTCGCAATAAATGCAAAAACCAAGGCAATGATCATGCTGGTGATGTCTGCAGCAGATAGGTATATATCTGATATCAAGACTACATGTGTAATAATATACTGTATCATATTTGGGATTTATTAAGCATTTCGCTTTCCAGAAGCGAAATGCTTTAGAACATGAGCAACTGCTGATGTTTTTGTTTGTCTGTGTCACAGAGGCAACGAGCACAAAAGATTGAAAAATAATTAATAATTAAAAGTACTGAGGCAAGGAGCGGATATTAAAGAGACAAAGACATAAGAAAGGATATAATTAAGAAAAGTAAGAATAGACGAACGAATGAAGTAAGGAAAATGTACGTATTTAGAAATAGGAGATATTTAGAAAAGAAAGAGTAAATCTTTACGATGAACATTCATTCTTGGTGGTGTGCCAGGAAATGGAAAACGCACTTTATTATTTTAACATATTAACCGACATAAAAACATATTTATGAATGATATGGAATCAGTTTGGTCCAGGGGAGGGGTGCGGAATGCCCAAAAAGTGAACCTTTTTCCTAAATAAATTCGCTTACTAATTTTATATGTACTGATTTTTTAAGTGAAGGCACTATACTTTGATCAGATCGTAATCGGCGGGCCTTATAACATCGCGGATTAATATCAAAATATTTTATTTTGAAAATCGTCTTGTGACATCTCGCCAGAAGCATCACTAATAATATCCATCCAAGTCTTATACTTTGTCTACTTTCTTTACACACAAAATATAGACCAGACAGGTCGACTAATAGCACTCTTAGCGTGGGCCTACTTTTCGGCGTAGTGTTAAAAGCCTAACATTTCCCGCCTATTACGAGCTGATCAAAGTATACATTTCTGAAATGTCACATGCTCTTGGCTTTACATTTACAAATTAAAATGCTCATAGTCTGGTGTACAAGTGACTGAGATGAAAAAAAACACACTCAACCATTGTGTCCTCCAAACAGTTAATTAACAGGGTCAGTTATGAATCTTGAAATTATTACTCCAAACCTCATTATTCAATCTTGCATTGACAAATATTATTAACAAATTATCGACTGCTCAGTGCCAGAAGTGGGTAAGTGCAATAGCTGCGCTGTGAACATTTGGCAATTTACACACAGTATATTGTACTCATCTATGTACATGGCAGCTATTGTACTTACCCACTTCTGGCACTGAGTAGTCGTTAGACTCTGAAATCAGCAATGATGGGATAATGTGATTCTCTGCCATCATAGCTATATGAATGGACTATTCCAGTTGAAATCCATACATCCCCTATGGAAGATATGTCCTTAATAACACACACAGGGGTGTGAATTTCAAATGGAGCTACCTGAATGGGTGACTCCGTTTGAAATCTACACTCCCCATGTAGAAGAGTAAGGTCATGACTTCCATAGGGGGTGTATGGATTTCAGTTGGAATCTCCCATTTCAATCAAGTACCTGCCTTTAAGCAAGGAGACACATCGTCTAAGTTTTCTAAGGTTAAGTGGTTTTATTCGAAAGTCATTTCTAAATTTCACCCAAACGGGGTAACCCGTGGTTTATGCATCAACAGCTAAAAGCTAAATCATTGATATAATGTAGATATTGATATGCAGTATATATTCCGTCTTGGGGTTTACTGTTAGATCACTTTCAGATTTTTTCCCCAAAGGAAATCAAGGGTTTTGTTTAAAATGTTATCTTGAATTTTGATTTAAACAATACTAGCACGTACTCTATATCATAGGAGTAATTATTATTTTGGAATCTATACCCGTTTGTTTTTCTATCTTGTTCTTTTTTCGCTATTTTTGTTTAAAGTGCGTATTCTTTCTTTCTTTCTTTCTTTCTTTCTTTCTTTCTTTCTTTCTTTCTTTCTTTCTTTCTTTCTTTCTTTCTTTCTTTCTTTCTTTCTTTCTTTCTTTCTTTCTTTCTTTCTTTCTTTCTTTCTTTCTTTCTTTCTTTCTTTCTTTCTTTCTTTCTTTCTTTCTTTCCTTTCTTTCTTAATTTCTTTCTTTCTTTCTTTCTTTCTTATAGCCATTATTGCATCTTACAAGGTAGATAATAATTAGGAGCCTGTTATTTCAAATGATAAGTTTAGTAGCAAAGTGCTTTTTCCATTTTCTGGCACGCCAACAAGAATGAATGTTTGTTGTTTGTTGCTTCATTCTTATTTCCACTCTGTTTCTCAATCTCCATAATTTCTTAATCTTTCTCTATCTTAATCTACCATCCCTCCTCTTTCCTTTCTATAGAAGTGCTGTAAGATGATTTCAATTAAAAGTGCGTTTTCCCGGCACGCCATCAAAAATGAATGTACGAGTATACTTCTTAAAGATTTACCATTGTTACTCTTAGAGTCTTTCTTTCTTTCTTTCTTTCTTTCTTTCTTCATTTCTTTCTTAATTTCTTTCTTTCCTTTCTTTCTTTCTTTTATTTCTTTCTTTCTTTCTTTCTTTCTTTTCTTATAACCATTATTTAGGAGCCTGTTATTTCAAATAATAAGTTTAGTAGCAAAGTGCTTTTTCCATTTTCTGGCACGCCAACTAGAATGAATGTTTGTTGTTCGTTGCTTCATTCTTATTGCTCTCGTGTTTCTCAATCTCCATAATTTCTGAGTCTCTCTCTATCTTAATCTATTATCCCTCCTCCTTCCTCTCTATTTACAGTTTCTGAATATGCTTTGGCTATTCCAGTTAAAATCCATACACCCCAAATGGAAGACTTGCCCTTAATCTCCCAAAAACAGGGAGTGTGTATTTCAAATGAAATCAACCATTCAAGTAACCCCATTTGAAATTCATACTCCCTGCGTGGGAGACGAAAGTCATGTCTTCCATCCGGGGGCGTATGGATTTTAACTGGAATACCACATTATCATTCAGTCTCAAGAAGTTCACCATGCTAACTAAAAGTTTCTAACTTTTCCACTATTTATTCTTTCGTCTCATTCTTCAATGTCTTTCCAATGTTTTTCTTTCTTTTCGCTCGCAACTTATTTTACACGACCGGGTAATTCATCTTCACGTCTAGCAGGATAAGATGGATTTTGCTGCATCTTTCACACTTCCTATGAGGTCTTGTTTATAAACTACCTGCCTCTATCACCTGCGATGCATGTTTGATATCGGTGCTACTTAATGATGCATGATTCACTTGCGCTGGAAGTCATTTTACAGACCATTGAGGCCTCAGGAAAGGAAATGCAAATTGTCCTGTAAATGAAGAATTTAAAAGTTGCAAAACGGGCAAAGTCTAATAGCTGCCGTATGCCAATTTCATTTACAAAACTTGATGGACATGACTTTTCGTGGTAATATAAAAAGAATGAAAATCGTTTCTTACAATTCAAATAATGGTCATTTTTACGTTCATCATCTGAAAAACTAGGACCCCGGGTGTTAATCAATTATCCTCTGCCGGACAGCGTTCCTTTTCGTTGCTGCCCATGTAGCTTGGAATTCCCTTCCCAACAACATCCGCAATTGACACTTCTCTCGTTCAATTCAAACGCAGTCTTAAAACTAATTTTTTCCAACTTGCTTTCCCTGAATCTTAAGGTTTTTGTGTTTCACTGTTGTGTCCTTTGCTTTTTGTTTTCGCGCCCTGAGATCTTTTTGATGATTTTTGTGCGGTATAAATACGCTCCATTATTATTATAGTATCTATGAAAGAAGTCATATCCATCACATTTTGTAAATTAAATTGACATGCGGGAGCTATGTGACGTTTTGTAACTACATAAAGTCCTGTTTGCAACCAAAAATCCCAAATTTATAGCTGCTATATAGGCCCTACATGTTACAAATGCGTCTCTTTCGCGAACTTGTGCCGCCGTAGGTGATTCTTTCGTCAATATTTGGAAGATATTATGGAGCTTTTCAAGAATTCATCTGGCAGCTCTTGCATTAATTTCCCCGTTGACTTAGCAACCTCGTCTTGCCTTAATTCAAAACACTATAACACCCTGTGTTCCGATCGACCTTTGTATAGTCTTGTTGTTCGTAATTTCCTATGTGTATTAATGGCCCGTGATATTTAAGCTTCAGTTCTTGTCACTTTATAAAAAAGGACGACGTTTTTTAGAAGATCTCTTACAAATTGATGCGCTGTGGTTAAAACTGAGCATACGGCTATTCCAGTTGAAATACGTACACCCCTATGGAAGACATGACCTTAATCTCTCACACAGGGGTGTGTAGATTTCAAATGGAGTCACCCATTCAGGTATCTCAATTTAAAATTCACACCCCCTGTGAGGGAGATTAAGGTCATGTATACCTTCTACAGAGGTGTATGAATTTCAACTGGAATAGCCTATATCGCTGTTGGCGCTTGTTGTAGTTCGGTAGAAACTCATTTAAATTGTAGTTCAGTAGAAACTTATTTATATTGTTAACTATTTAGGCCTTAGCTATTGCCGATAGCGATGAGTGGGGCTATAGGTGCCATCAATGTAGTTTAAGTCTGCCATGATATTGGGATAGAGCATTTGTTCTGTATAATTTATAACTAATTCCAGCAAGGTTTACGCATGTTGAAGTAAATACCCGTGCATATACATACAAAAATACAATAGAGGTTATCCACTTTACTCATGCGTGACTTCTAACAAAAGACGCTGATTCCCGTAGTATTCCGCATTCAAACCAATTCAATGCAAGACCTCGGAGTTACCTGCATGACTTTGGCGGGCTATTTTGAAACAGCCATGGTTGCACATGCAGGTACTTCTTTTGAAAGTCCTGAACAAGGTATAGCAGTCGCTGATAGGATATGCAGCTTAAGAACACGGATAACCTCTATGTAAAAGAAAAACAACAAAGGAACAGAGTAACAAAATAACTGGATTTGATTTTCAATAACGAAGGGGGGAAAGAGTTCCTACAACCAACTTTGCTGCGAGTTGGATTAAAGATATAAGGAGTTAAATGTATGAAGAATTATTTGGTTAATATTTTAAATTACCAAAAATAATTATTATAATTACTTGTTTATCATAAATTCACAAAAGTTAAGAAAGAAATTTCGTGAAGTCGCACCTTTTGGTGACAAAATAAGTTCATGGTATATAATTCTGCAATATTGAAGCTAAATTGATGAATGATGGCACAAAAGTGGAATAAATTCACGCGTAGCGCGAAAATATTTAGCACTTTTTAGGTTAAAATGGCCAAATATGGGGTTGATTTGGTCAGAAACCCACATACAAGCGTCAACATTAGGGGTATAATTGTATGGTCCATCCCCCATCAAAAAATATTGGGGGTTATACAAAACATGAGTTTGTCTTTGCTGGATATTTTGTTCAAGCTCGATTCAGGGCAAAAGTGAAAATTAGACAAAATATAGAAAGATATAGGCCGCGTTCCATCCTCCTTAGATTTCGAATCCCTAGCTCATAAGCTTTGAGACGATCGGCTGTGTCTCTTTCTTTGTCTTTATATCGGTACAGTTCGTTAGATGACAAAATGGGAATTGTATTTAAATATTGATATTACTTATTTAATAAAGTTTAATATCATGATAATAGTTATCAACCGATAATTCCCTCTATGATCTATTATTATACGACTTATCTATATAACACAACGTGTATTTAATTGCATGATATAATTGCTTTGCGGCATATGTATCAGCATTGGGAAATTAAAGTTTCTGGATTTTACATTTTAAGTTCAAATAATAACGCACGAATAAACTCATGCATCTCTCTTATTAATTACGTAATACGTTTTAGAATAATACTGTAAAAAAAAAAAAAAAAAAGTCAATTACATTTTATTCTCAGAAACAAAAGTTCAACTTGCACAACTTTTTGTCCTGTATTATATAGATGAGTTGACTTCTGACGTCATTGCCTGGCAGTATGCGCACGCATCATCACAATTTCCATTGTTTTGCCTTGCAGTATGCGCGCGCATCATATTTTGTTCAGGGCTTGTGGTTTTAGAACTCCCGCCATAGTGGTTGTATGCAATTCGCTCAAGCATATCGATATACCAGTCACTTGTCTTTGTCGATAAACATTGATAAACATTGAGGTCAACTCATTAAAATGGTTCTTTAAATTAAGGGATCCAAAATGAGCGTTTATTGCGTTTCGACAGTATTTTTTGTGGGACATGAGAGCACCTCAGACCTATCGAATTGCATTCTGGATACGAAGCATGTCTTTCTGATATCAAATAATTTTCATTTTTTAAAATCACAATATAATACAAATTTTATGACAAATTATAAAATTTGATATTTTTCAAATTTTGATATATAACAGTCCTCGAAGTAAATTATATAAATCTAATGATATATTCTTAAAGTGTATGTAGCAGGGAGGAAAAAGCCGACGGTCAATTGAAAATTTTGACCTTTCATATTGAAGATATGGATTTTTTTCCCAAAAAGACCTAATTTTTTTTTTTTTGGTGTTTTGGGAAAAAAAATCCATATCTTCAATACGAAAGGTCAAAATTTTCAATTGATCGTCGGCTTTTCATCCCACCTACATACACTTTAAGTATAAATCATCAGATTTATAAAGTTTACTTCAAGTACTGTTAAATATCAAAAATATCAATTTTAATGATTTGCCATAAAATGTGTATTAAATTGCGAATTTCAAAAATCAAAATTATTTGATATCAGAATGACATTCTTCGTATTCAGAATGCAATTCGATATGTCTGATGTGCTTTAATGCCCCAAAATAAATACTGTCCAAACGTTCATACCCCAGCCCTTAAGAGCATTGTCCAAAAATTTCTTGACTAAGAGTCTTCCCTGTATTATGATTCGTTTAACTTCTCTATAAAGAAAAAATATGTTCCCGGGTCCAAAGAAATGTCGTGGTTTTGTTTTGTTTGCTAGTTGATAGGATAGGCCTACTTTTTTGTTTGTTTGTTTGTTTGTTTTGTTTTGCTTGGTGTTGTGGCGCAATGAATGCGAGACAAGGTAAATGGTATGGGGTTTTCTACCCCTTGACTACGTACTACAATAACTGACGTATACAAACATTGCGTCCTGTGCCTATACCGTAAAACCTCGTCTACAAGCATAATAGTGTTTTTGATGAAAGGTGAATTAATCCAGGCGCCCTCCATACACAATATTATAACATTATTCAGTTTGAGCAAATTAATTACCGATATAAGCGTAAACAATCAAGTATTACTGCAAGACCAATTTATTGTATTGTATGTACGGCCGTTCGGTATCAAGTTAGCTTTCATCAAAACACTCTATATGTTTGTAGACGAGGTTATACGGTATTACATAATGTCTCACATATAAATACTAATTTCCAAACTTTAACAAAAACATTTAAATCATAATACTGAACCAATTTCAGCAATGGATGTAGCCTACTTTTTCATGTGTCGTTTTGTACTTCCATGGCTTCAAATGTAGTGCATAATAAATGTTTAATCATTGGCATACCACTAAAGTACATTGGTATCATTTTGTATTCAATTGATTGCCGCCGACAATCTGAGATTATAATTCCACCCTCTCATGTATAAACACATCTGACATCAATAAATGAGATACATTTGAAGATCTGAGCGCAAGAAGACCGTAAGTCCACTTGGCCCCTCAATATGTATACACTAAAGTTACGTATAGTTTCTTAGGGTTTGATAATATTTAATACATGTTCCAGGGTGAAAACATCATGAAATATTGTGAAAGATTTGTTTTGGCCCCTGAACATGTATAAAACATTACCAAACTATACGAAACCATACGCACCTTTAGTATATACATGTTGAGGGGCCAAGTGGACTTACGGTCTTCTTGCGCTCAGGTCTTCATTTGCACGACTACAAACATGCATGCAATTTGTCCAATTATATTATCTACGAGCGAGCATTGGGCTATTCTAGTTTAAATCCGTACACCCTCTATGAAAGACATGACCTTAATATCTCATAAGGGGGGTGTAGACTTCAAATGGTGTCACCCATTCAAGTAACGCCATTTGAAATCCATACTCCTTTACGGTCATGTCTTCGAGAGGGGGTGTATGGATTTCATCTGGAACAGTCCATTAAAATGAAAGTGTAGGTATTTCGTGATTTGTATCGTCAAACACGCCCAGATAACTAAAGCAAATACTTGAGTTGCGGTACCTCTATAATTTATATGCAAATCGTTAAGGGCATCTGAAGCTCCTGTGATGTATTCCATTTAAAATCCACACTACCCCTGTGGAAGATTTAGCTGAAGTCTTCCACTGAGGGAGTATGAGTTTTGAATAGAATAGAATAGACAATTGGGTAACTTCCATTTGAAATACTCACTCCAGTAATAGAAGATATAGGTGAAGGCATAATACAGGGGGAGTATTGGTTTCAAAATGATTAACTCTAACCAATTACATTTAAAAAACTTACTCCCCCTATGGAAGATATTTCCAAAATCTTCCACAGGGGTAGTGATGATTTCAACTGAAATAGCCCTTTTAATATAGTTGTTGGCAGATGAAAGGTACCTCATTCATACATCAGTGTAGCTACTTCAATAACAGAATTATAATATAATATTTGATCAAAAGTCAAAACCTAAATCGTAAGTACGAGGGGGTATGAAATTTTGTCAATGCAATCACTGGTCCTTATGTACACTATGGTGCAAAAATGGTCTCATAAAAGCTGCTTACTTTTTTAACAGGCGCTAGATGTCAGTACCTGCCTAAGTAACCGCATAACCAGCAAAATGGAGAAGATTGAGGCATAAAAGGGTTACAGTGCCCAGCAAATCTGTGATGAAATAAAAATTCCTTTTCCAAAAAGCAACAGTGACACATCACAATCACCACCGAAGATAACTTTCATTTCATCATCGATTTTCTAGGCACTGCAACCCTTCAAAAGCAGGATCTTAATAACGCTGCTTGCCTCAATTTTCTCAATCTAGCAGTTTATGCGCAGTAACTGGATGGGGCATCCAGCGCCACCTGTAAAAAAAGTAAACATACTTATGAGACCATTTTTTCACCATAGTGTACATAAGGACCTGTGATTGCACCGACAACATTTCATTGATATAGCTCTTTACATTTCTTGGCGATTTCTAAAACTTTTTGATACCCCCTCGTAGCTACTTCATCGATACCAACGCCAGAAGTAATTCAATAACTTTATATGGATATATCTGCTTCACAACACCATTATATCGTTACTTTGTCAACACCAATATCATCAGTAGCTGTTTAATCAGTGGGGATGTAATTAAAACTAGTTTCGACACATCCAGCATGGCCCGTATATAATTGTATCACGAGTTGCTAGCATGTATAGCAATATCAGAAGTAAATAGTTACTTCATCAATACCAATATCAGAAGTAGAGCGGATACTTCATCAACACCAAAATCAGCTGAAGTACATGGTTGCTTCATCAATACCAAAATCAGCAATATATAGCAACTTCATCAATGTCAATATCAGCAGTAGATTGTTATTTCATCAATAGCAATATCAGCAGTAGATAGCAACTTCATCAATAGCAATATCAGCAGTAGGTGGCTTCTTCATTAATATCAATATCAGCAGTAGGTAGCAACTTCTTCAACACCAAAATCAGCAGTAGATGATTACTTTATCAATACCAATACCAGCAGCAGATAGCTTTTTCATCAATACCAATATCAGCATTAGATGGGTACTTCATCAATGCCATTGAAGTAGATGGTTGCTTCATCAATACCAATATCGGAATAGATGGTTACTTCATCAACACCAATATCAGCAGTAGATGGTTACTTCATCAATACCAATATCGGAATAGATGGTTACTTCATCAACACCAATATCAGCAGTAGATGGTTACTTCATCAATACCAATATCGGAATAGATGGTTACTTCATCAACACCAATATCAGCAGTAGATGGTTACTTCATCAACACCAATATCAGCAGTAGATGGTTACTTCATCAATACCAATATCAGTAGTAGATGGTTACTTCATCAATACCAATATCAGTAGTAGATTGTTACTTTATCAATACCAATATCAGCAGTAGGTAGCTACTTCATCAATACCAATATCAGCAGTAGATGGTTACTTCATCAATACCAATATCAGCAGTAGATGGTTACTTCATCAATACCAATATCGGAATAGATGGTTACTTCATCAACACCAATATCAGCAGTAGATGGTTACTTCATCAACACCAATATCAGCAGTAGATGGTTACTTCATCAGAATCTATATCAGCAGTAGGTGGTTACTTCAATATCAATATCAGCAGTAGATAACTTCATCAATACCAATTAGCAGTAGATAGCTACTTCATCAATACCAATATCAGCAATAGATAGCAACTTCATCAACACCAATATCAGCAGTAGATTGCTACTTCATCAACACCAATATCAGCAGTAGATTGCTTCTTCATCAATACCAATATCAACAGTAGATAGCAACTTCATCAATACCATAATCAGCAGTAGATGATTACTTCATCAATACCAATATCAGTAGTAGATAGCAACTTCGTCAACACCAGTATCAGCAGTAGGTGGTTACATCATCAACATATATCAACTTCATCAGAATCTATATCAGCAGTAGGTGGTTACTTCAATATCAATATCAGCAGTAGATAACTTCATCAATACCATAATCAGCAGAAGATGGTTACTTCATCAATACTAATATCAGTAGTAGATAGCAACTTCGTCAACACCAGTATCAGCAGTAGATGGTTACATCATCAACATATATCAACTTCATCAGAATCTATATCAGCAGTAGGTGGTTACTTCAATATCAATATCAGCAGTAGATAACTTCATCAATACCAATTAGCAGTAGATAGCTACTTCATCAATACCAATATCAGCAATAGATAGCAACTTCATCAACACCAATATCAGCAGTAGATTGCTACTTCATCAACACCAATATCAGCAGTAGATTGCTTCTTCATCAATACCAATATCAACAGTAGATAGCAACTTCATCAATACCATAATCAGCAGTAGATGATTACTTCATCAATACCAATATCAGCCGTATATAGTGACTTTATCGGTACCAGTACCTGTTACCTTTAAGTGGCACACATTAAAATTGCAAGAGCTATTCCGTGTACTTCATCAATGACAATATCAGCAGTAGATAGCTAATTCGTCAACGTCAATATCAGCAGGAGATAAAGCTAATTCATGAACATCGGTATCAGCAGTTGGCCTAAAGAAATTTTTCAAAATCAATGTTAACAGTGTCTACCTACTTAATCAAAACCTATTAGATATAACAGATATGATTTAAAAGTACTTCATCAACAGTGACTAGCTACTAAATCAACACCAATATTAATATATACCTACTTTATCAATGCCAATACAAGCAGTAGAGAGCTACTACATCAATAACAATGCTAGCAGTAGATAACTACTTTATCATATCAATACCAGTCTCAGTAGCACAGTCTCACACGTGAAATAATAGAAATCGCTATGACAATTTTGAGTAACATTCTATTTGATTATGTTACCTGTGTGTGAATATCGCTAAATGCGCTTTTTAAATGTACGTAGTTTCATTACATCTTTATCCAGAACTAGCTACAGCCACTTTCTAAATGTAAAATTACTCTTTTAAGAGCCATTTTTAACAATCAATCCTTTTGTTCTTATTGGAGTGAAACTCCACACTTCGCAAAGTAAATCACATTTTTTTCCGAATGCAATTTTCATTCGAAACGGATTGGTCACTCACATGGCTCTTGATTGACACACTTTTACATTAACTCTCTTCACGCGGGTGTCGACTGCAGACGACAAGTTTCAAAAAACAAATCAAAATCAAAAATTTTAGAAATGTAAATTGTCATGACCATATTTGGAATCAGCATGAAAAGTGCATTAAAATGAGTACAAACAAGCCTACACTCAGAGAAATATTTACAAAACATTATGTAAGTATAGAACCTCATAATAATTAAGTAAAATTTACCTCAGAACTATGTAATATTTACCGAATTATGTAAAATTTTAATTAATTTGGGTAAAATTAATTAAAATTTTACATAATTTTGGTAATTATTACATAGTTCTGAGGTAAATTTTACTTAATTATTATGAGGTTCTATACTTACATAATGTTTTGTAAATATTTCTCTGAGTGTAGCATTGCTTCAGCGCTTCTTAAGATAGCTCTTGATATTTTGAGAAAATATCTTCAAACTTGGGACTTCGTATGTTGAAGCCTATGGTTAGCATGCAAAGCATTAAGCATTTAATTCCACATATTCGTTTGAGTCAACTCAGCAGGGAACTATACGTATGGGATATGGAAGAGAGGAGGACCAAAGAAGATAATTGGATTGATAACATCAAACACTGGACTGAATTGAATTTTTACCAACTTATATATCTTTGGAAAGTAAAGCCATCCCTACGTCGCCCAATGGTCTCCTAGCTATGGGACATAGAAATAGATAGTCTAAATGATCAGTGGCGGCGCCAGGAATTTTTTTTTCGGGGGGCATTGGGGAGGGGCAAAGTGAATTTCAGGGGGGGGGCAAAATTGGCAAATTTTGCGCAAAATTGCCGCAAAAAGTGGAAATTGACGTGATTTGGGGGTTTTGCCTCAAAAGTGGGGGGGGGGGGCAAGAAAAATATTTGCCCCCCCCCCGTAGCGCCGCCACTGTAAATGATCCCTCCGTATGACCTTAATCAAGTTGAGATTTGCACTAATTACAACTGCATGGCCCCTTGACACCTTGGTTTACTTCGATGCGGTCAATGTTTGATCAAGTTGATAGCTGCAATTCCTTAAATGCCTAGTCTGTATATTACTCGACACGCCTACATATTTCACTAACAAACGTCACATCCAAATTCTACACAGCCATGCAATTCTACATTTGATCCAGATTCGTCTGCGTCCAAAAGATCCCTCCATATGCCCTTAATCAAGTTGGTACCAATGACGGCTGCATGCCCTCTTAAAAAACGTCGTTTGCTTTGATACGGTCAATGTTTGATCAAGTTGATAGCTGCAATTCCTTTAGTGTATAGTTCATCTATATACTATACTCTACAAGACCCCCTAGATATGTCACTAACTACCGTAAAACCCCGTCTACAAGGATATACCCAAGAAACGCCCTCAATAAAATTGGTTGCTTGTTGTATTTGGAGTTTGAGCAAATATATACTGGCACTGGGTGGCTATGCATTCCATCTAAGTATGTTGTAACACCAATCAATTGTATTGACATAATAACGACTGTTTCGTATATCAGGATCGTATAGCTCAATTGATAGAGCGTCAGACTTTGGAACTGAAGACATGCTGAAGAGAGCATGGTCCGGGCACCGGTTCCGTTTTTTCATTCTCGTTTAATTTTAACTTTTGACATGTTCTTTTTATCTTTCTTCAAATCTACCTTTCTACTTTTAATTTTAGGTGCGTTTTTTTTTTTTTTTTTTTTTTTAGTTTTTTTATAGTTTTTTTAGTAATTTTGTGGTTTTATAGAAACTAGTAAAAGCATTTATTCTAAATAATAGCGAAACCCACGGTTAGACAGATGTGTTGTAACTACTTGTCTGTCCTCGTCTTTGCAATAAAAACCTATGTTGCACCTTTGTGCCATCCCAATTCTTGAGGTAGGGTGCGTTTTTGGCTTAAGCATAGACTGCGGAACTCAGTCCTCAATGATAGTCAGTCATTTATCTTTTGGTCGTTATATGACTATCATTTGAGGGACTGAGTTGTTATAATATATCTTCCGAGGTGCAATTTCAGACAATAGCTGGGGATTAGTGGGGCAGAGGTTATCTATTGAATCCTTTCATGACCACTGAAGCATAGTCAAGTCTGCCAAGGACACTCGGTACAAATTGAAAGACCATCACAAAAGAATGCATGCATGTCAGGTCATCGACACCAATTTGGTGTTTGTTATGACACAAATTTTGTGTCTGTTATGCACCTCGAAATATGTACCTTAAAGTCTGTATCTAGCTTAAGCACGATTTTGTTTCTACTTGAAATGAAATCAAAATAAATATTGTTCTGTTGCCACAATTGCAGTTTTAAAAAAAAAAAAAATAGATGAGGAATAATAATTATTCCATATTTGAATCTATTGTCCCATCAAGAATAGAGTGTCTTCAAAAACTTCAATCAATTCATCTGACAAAGGAAACTATTCTGGTCATTCAATTTTGTTTCGCTTGCACCTGTTATATCACAGGCGTTGGTAGAGAAGGCACACTTCTCTTGTCTTCACCGAAGTAGTGATGTAAACACTAACATGATTAATTACCATAGCTAGCAATGGACATACACTATTTTTTTGTTCCACTTGAACCCATACTATAGGCTATTCGCTGTCGATGTGACGTAATTAATCGGATTAACTACCATAGCAATTGATGAATACAATTTCGAATATATAGCCCTGCACTTCATCGTTCACGTGGCACCTATATGCATTAAACCATAGTTGTCAAAGAAATGCTAATCACTCGCCATGTAAGATTAGTATTTATGAAAAGAGTGGTATTCAATCTATGTTTGGTGACATACGCGGGTGATTAGTGCAATCTGCTTGATGGTAGTTATTGCGATTATTACGTCACTTCGACAGCGAATTGTAGTATAGACGAATCCAACAAGCCAAGTGATGGTCAGAATTTATTCGGCCATTATACGCTGGTGAAGTTGCGTAATTAATCGGATTAATTACCATAGCAATAGGTGAAAACAATTTTGAACATATCGCGCTGCGCTACAAGCAGGTTACACTCATCACCTGTAGGCCTACTGTGTATGTCTGCAATCATAGATTGAATACAATACTGGTCTTTTCAAAGATCTTACAGGTGCAGCATGATATGGTTCAATGAATAGGTACCGCCTGAACGTATCAGTGTATAACGCGGTATATTCAAAAATTGTTTTCACCTATTGCTATGGTAGTTAATCCGATTATTACGTAACTTCGCCAGCGTATTGAAATAAAACAGGAGGATGTGAGTTCATAAGGGCAATGTCGGGGATAGGTCACAATCGATGTGGAGAGATGAGAGGTCCGACCAACAGCCATAGCGATTCAACTAATTCCAGCGGACGGTCTGTGGCTAGTAAGGAATCGTCTTTGACCACATGCGCAGATCTGTCTCGTCAGGAAGATATTTAATATCCCGAATTTATAATAGGCCTATGCCTACCAGTTCCATCGTATAACCGATCTGTTAGAGAATATTTGTTACCATGTTTAATAAATTCGTATTTATCGTATAATAAAATGTAGCCAACTGTATATTATGTGTCACACGGTTTTCTGCTGAACCACTAGCAGGCTATGTTACCACATCTATGACAATGACAAAGGTGAATATTGATGATTTTTACGATCGTCCGGATGAGCAAATCACTGAATGGGTCTTTAGTTCCCTCCTCTCCTTATCCTGCCAATATTATATGAATCAAAGAAAAATAAAGAAAAAATAAAATTAAACAAGAAAAAAAGACAAAGAAAAGAAACAATAAAAGAAAAACAATAGAATAAATTAAACTAAATATGAAAAAAAAATGATCACGAAAGGAGTCTTTAGAAAATGCAAGAAAATATAAATGAAAAGTTTGAACAATATTTTGTTTATAAAAGTTTGTGTGACCGTGATGAGGCTCGAACTCACCATCTTCCGATCTAAAGAACCAAAGTCTTATGCCTTGCCAAGTGAGCTATGCTCGTGAGATGCGAAATAAAGATAAAATAATACATTGTATACCTGCTTGTGTCGGTAAATAATTTGCTCAAATTCCATAATGATATAATATTGTGGAGGGCGCTAGCGTGAAATATGCTATCATCACAGTCGCTTCTATTCCTTATAGACGGGTTTCTACGGTATGCTAACAACCGTTGATAACATCCAAATCTTACAAAGCCATGCAATTCCACATTTTAACCAGATTCGTCTGAGTCCAAATTATCCCTCCGTATGACCTTAATCAAGTTGAAATTGGTACCAATCACGGCTGCATGTCATCTTGCTATATGGTCAATGTTTGGTCAAGTTGATAGCTACATACAATTCCTTTAATGCAGTTTGTCTACTACTCGACACCCCTACATGTCACTAAACATGCTATCAACATCCAAATCTTACACAGCCATGCAATTCCACATTTTAACTATATTCGTCTGAGGCCAAATTATCCCTCCGTATGATCTTAATCAAGTTGAGATTGGCTCTAATTGCGACTGCATGCCCCCTTGACACCTATAGTTTACTTTGATGCGGTCAATGTTTGATCAAGTCGATGGACGCAATTCCTTAAATGCCACTTATATATTGCTCTACACGCTTATATAATGTCTTTCCCTAACAAACGATGGTCGGCCACACTGCAAAAAATATTTTACTCAACATTGAGCTAATATAGATCAAAACTCAACAAATGAGTAAAAAACTACTCAACATTGAGCTCATATTGATAAATATTACCCAACATTGAGGGTAATATGTATTAAAATGAGCTCAATGTTGGGTATTATTTACTCAATTTGAGTTATATTTTACTCATTTTGTTGACTTGTGACCTTTTTACTTAAGTTGAGTAAAATATTTCTAAGAGTGCAATTTGAGATTTTAGCATTTGAAAATGCAGTAGATTTAATTTTAAAACCTAAAAATTTGAGATTCACTGTCGTTATTAACCATTTTAAGAATGTTGCAAATTACACATTCTTGTAAAAAAATTCAATATTTTAGAAAATCATTTACATCTGTTTTTTATAATAATAATTTTGTTATTAAGAATCGTAAATACATTAACGAAAAGTCTAATGAGATCTAATTTAGTAAGATATCTAGTGAAATTCGACTAGACCTCTTAAAAGAGTGTACTTTACATATTTTTCTACACATATAATTCTCCTGTGTATTAAAAACATCTGTTGAAAAACCCGCGTTGCTTGACAAAATGACAATATTTTTAATATCAAAATGTTTTTAAATGACAACAGTTGTTCAGTGAACCCGTCCGTGAAGCAGATGCTGATACTCAGTCTGTCATAATTAAAAAATAGTGGTCTATTTAAAAACAAATCATTAAAATCGCCATTACGGTCAACATGTGTCTTGTACTGTGACGGGGTATATAGAACACCAAACACCGTGACAATTCACGGTGACAACCATGGCGATTCCATTTAAAAATACACCCCCACTGGAAGACAATACTTTAATCTTCCACACAAGGGGTGTAGATTTGACATTCACACTCCCTGTGTGGAAGATTGAGGTCATGTACGTCTTCCACAGGGGGTGTATGGATTTAAACTGAAAAAGCCCACTACTTGACGATACTGTATTTTGAATTTGCCAACAGACTGAATCTAATACAACCATCTGCCAAGTAAAAAGACAGTATGAGCTGGTTTCTCAAAGCATGGCTAGTGGTCAAGCTTCCTAAACCATCAGGCTTAAGCCCAATTAGTCCTATGTACCAGTGTTTATAATTTCATATTGTACCGTACATCACCTATATACAAAGATCAATCAACAAAATGGATCCACATTGATAGGGCTAGCCTGTTGGAAGCCTAACCACTAGCCAAGCTTCGAGAAATCGGACCTATGTGTTTTGTGTGTAATTTGCTCACAGATATTGCGTTTTCAGAGAAGATATCTTATCCTTCCCAGAATCCTTTGCAACATGGTGCATCACCTCATTACGGCAAATGAGACTAATATATATTAGCCTTTTCAAGATACGGTGGACACATTACGATGGCGTTGCACGAAGTGTGTAAAGTCTTTTGAATTTGCCGAGTTTTACCCAGATTGAAGACTGCCCTCCTTTTGTGTACGCCATACTTCGAAAAGGCTAATTAGGCCTACTTTACATGTTTCCTTTGTTTTCATGTTGAAAATAGACTGGCTAAACATGAGTTGATAGTCAAGAAATAATCATTTTGCTAGATCTGTGCTCTATTCATTGCGGTGCTTTTTGTCACTCTTGACCCATATTGCACCAGCTAGTAAATCAGTAGACAGAAAATTGAAACGGGAGAAATGCATTGTGGGAAGTATGTCTTCCATGCTGCATTTTTACTTGGAAATGCAGATTCGCCGATGCAGATTTGTTACAAACAGATTAAAGTCGATTAGCTACAATGTTTTAATATCGACATCCAAGATTTAGAGATTTGTATCAGTAACAAATACACATCAGGAGTCTATCGTCGCGGATTACAATTTTTAAAATAAATTGCGCGAATGTCGACTTGTTGATCTAAAGTTTATGATATGTGATGCGATCAAGCAAAATCAGTCGGAACTCGGAAATATAAAATTTTCAGTTTCTTATATGACAGTAAAAAGCATTTACAAAGCTGTATTTTGCAGAAAACCCCATTGAAATTGAACAACCAGTTCCGAAGGTATGAGCAACTAAAGAGTTTCTAAAACAATAGGAAACAAAAGCAAATATTTCCTTTCTTTGGCTATATCTCAAAATCAATATCTCCGAGTTCCGACTGATTTTGCTTGATCGCATCACATATAACAGCGTCTTACAGATGCAATTGACTTACAAATCAC
This sequence comes from Amphiura filiformis, assembly GCF_039555335.1. Classification (NCBI taxonomy): domain Eukaryota; kingdom Metazoa; phylum Echinodermata; class Ophiuroidea; order Amphilepidida; family Amphiuridae; genus Amphiura; species Amphiura filiformis. Next base: position 43,736,027 of record NC_092641.1, read on the forward strand.
ATTCAACATGGATCATGTAATAGATCTCAAAGATGTTCAACGGGATTCAGTTATAAGCCCACCATATGTTTGTGCATTCATAGAATGACATTTGAATGTTGTGAGTACAAAACCTCATATCACTAGGATGCTCATCTATCAGGGCACAGTTCTTTAACCCCAATCATTTGTACATTCATTGAATGACCTTTGAAATTTTGAGTACAAAAACTCATACTCTACAACTTGAGGTCAAATTTTGCGCTATGATTGTTTAATTGAGGTTATTGAATTATGTCATTGGGATGAGTGATCTACAGTGTATTGAGCTGTTTTTAAATTTAGCCATTGGAAACGATGTTGTTTTTTTACTCAAAGTGTGGACAGATTCGCGTTGGTTTAAAAATCATACATAACTTTTGTGTCAAATATGGCATCATCATCAAATGTTTTTTAAAACCTGATATTCTTCATCGAAGTTACATATTATGTACAGTGAGCCAAAGAATTAAGGTACCAGTTATGTGCACCCCTGTATATCCTAAATAAAGACAAATATGTCAAAATTAAAACAAGCAGTCAATACCTGTACTCTTTAGCTCTGATTTAAGACCTTACTTGTTGAAATTGGTTAAGAATTAAAGAAACAGTGATCTAAAACCTAATGAAGAAACGAAATCAAAAGCTGCACTTTTGTGTTCTAATCAATGAAAGCACGACGCAAGTTTTAACGTGTTAATCAATGGAAGCGCAGCGCTAGTTCTCTTGTTCACGAACACTTTGTGTACAAATCAATAGGGCATTTAATACAGCAAACTGCAACTTTTAAATTGGTATCTTCCCCCTGGTATCTTCCTTGGGTTTGGGGATCGCCATGACTTTATTTCTTGAACAATTTCAACGAATGAGGTCTTAAATTTGAGCTAAAAGATGCGGCTATTGGCTGCTGGTTCCAATTATGACATATCTGTCTTTGTTTAGGATTTACAGGAGGTGAACATAACTGGTACCTTAATTTTTTGGCTTACTGTATATAGCCACCACATGTTTTGCATTCACAGATAATAGAAGATTGTATACGCGTACAAACTTCTGCGGTATGTTTTGCACACGGGTGCCGACTGCAGACGTCAAGTTTCAAATGTTCTTTAAAAATTAACAAATTTTAGAATTCTACATTTTCATGACCATATTTGGAATCAGCATGAAATATGTATTAAAATGAGTACAAACAAGCCCAGTATTGGTTCGTTCAGTGGTTCTTGAGATAGCTCTTGATATTTTGAGAAGATATCTCAAAACCTGCAGCATGCAGAGTAATAAGTCTGCGAGCAAAACACTACCAAATCAATCCATGTAACAATTCTCGCTAAATCTGTTGGTACCACATAATTATTTAATTCTGTGGGTGGTATATAATAGATCTTTAGCACACCACTATTATGCAGCATTAGAACAATTTTATTACTTGATGCATCGAATGTAGGCCTATTTATGTTAAAGAATTATGCATGAGAAAATGTTATTCTGAATCTATCACGCCCAAGATTGACGTCAATGGCAATGGCTTATATAACTAAATCAATTTGAAAAATTAACAATTATATTATATAAAAATACATACGGTGACAAAATATGTGATCGAAAGAGATGGTGTATGAGAATTAGATGTTTTAGTCTAACGTAACAATATCCATATCATAAATTTAAATGACACCATATATCTGTATGGGGCTTACGGTTACCAATTATGGCAAGTAAAAGGGTACACTATATAAGAAATAAATAATACGAGGGGCGGTCGATAAGTTCGTAGAACTAAGTACTTGAAAAAGTACTAGTCAAATTCTTCCTATCTCATTATTGAACATGGTTACTACATACCTTAATGCACCCGTCTCAATTTTTCTTGAAAACTGCTATGTCAACAAAATGGAAGTCTTCCGATTGCTCCATGAGCCACTCTTCAATGAAGGCTCACCAGCATTGATCACTAACAAACCTGATATTATGAAGGTCCTAAATTGCGTTTAGCTAACTGGAAAAGGCAACTGTATAGTTAAATTTCATTTGAATTTTCACCTCCGTCGGGAGCAAGTTTCAGGACGACCCTGTGTTCAATCCTGATAGTATTAGTGCCTGTGAATTCAATGAGGTAGGCTTCCTCTTCAGGGTGTCCTACCCATATAAAGTCATGCAAAAATCGAAAATTGAATATAATTGTGGTAATGTTTTGTAGGAACAATCTTTCAAATGAGACCTAATTCATTAATGTGCGACAAAGTAGCATACCTTGTTCTACGAACTTTTTGACCGCCCCTCGTATTAGGAAAAAAATGGCAGGTCGTAAAGAATTCACAAAGGGCCCTACCTTTATTCCTACCATAACTTAAACCAAATCGCCATCACTCCAAGAAAAACTTTTCATAGACCCCCTATGGAAGACATGGCCTTAATCTTTCACGCAGGGAGGGTATATTTCAAATAGAGTCACACATTTAGGTAACCCCATTTGGTAGATTCACAACATCTTGCGAATGGTAGTTAGCTTTGGCAAAAATTGCATTGATCATTTCATAGCGAGCGTGTAAAAGATTTTAAATATCACAGATATACTTTTGTGGGTCCTGCGGTTCTTGAGTTATGTTGTAAAGAGGGCTGAAATAACAACACTTTTGTTAAACGTACATAACTCATTAACAACAAATAAATCAAGCAAGTTGTCAAAGTATATGATTTGTAGAATGAACTTTTGCAAAACACCAAAGTGTTATTTTTCAATAATATATTGATTTAGATAATGAAAATCCATTTTTGGGTTGCTTCGACCAACAATACCTATAGTCTTAATTTAACACGCATGATAAGCGAAGCAAAAACGGGAACTGTAACCATTATTGTGAATATTTAATAAAGCTGATCTAGTTTCGCACACAAAATGGATATCAGTGTCAGGCTTCTAGAAGCTTATGAAGGTTGGTAAACGATTGATGAATTGTGCTAAATATTTCAACGAATTGTGTGCGTCTTTGCTGTATCTCAATTAAATATCGTATTACACAACTTACAATAATACTATCTACTGAAGATAGTTGTTAATGCTGCTTTGTGTGTACGTGCTGTTTTTTCTCCTTCACCCTCTTCGTTCTTAGAAAATTTGGTTCCAAAAATAATAGTCCCTTTATTTTGTTCTCCTCTCTTAAATATTTTACTCCGCATGAGTAAAAAGATCACAACTCAACAAATTGAGTTTATGAGCTCAATATTGGGTATTATTTCCTCAATTTGAGTAATTGTTTACTCATTTTTATTTGTTCAGTTGTGAACTTTTTACTCAAGTTGAGTAAATATTTTTTAGTATATATGTTTCTTAAATTGCTAGTAAGACGAGAATAAATTTGACTTGCTTACAACAATATCTGCTTACAACAAGCCTGCGATTGTATTTTTACCAAACTAGGACTTTCATTCTTTCAATAAACCCGGCGAATACGAATTAAATATATATGTAATTATTTGAACAAGTTCATATTACATTTATCATAATCATAATAGAGCCTTACATTATATTATTGCTATAACATAACATAATATCAGTTGGCAGACTTGCTTTGCATTGTAGTCTATATATAAATAGAAAATAAAATTCAAATAATTGTTTTATCAATCACATGCCTCGATGTCAAGGATATTCGATTATTTCTTGTTTTCAGTTTAAACTTTGAACCATAGTAATTGTTGAACCATAACATGTTTCTACTTTCAAAACTAACAAACAATATCATACATGACAATAATTGTAGCACAATTTTGTAAATGCAAAGAAACTGTTTTTCCATTGCAAGACTTAAACATTGGGTTATTCTATTTGAAATCCATACTCCCCTGTGGAAGATTGTGGAAATATCTCCTACAGGGGAGTATGAATTTTAAATGGAAGTAGCATATTAGGCAGCTGCATTTGAATTTCATACAACCCTCTGAGAAAGGTTATACCTGAATCTTCCACAGAGGGAGGGTGAGTTTCAAATGGAATTAGTCAAAGTGTGGATTCCATTTGAAATTCATACTCCCCCCTGTGGAAGATATTTCCCAAATCTTCCACAGGGGTAATGCGGATTTTAAATGGAAGAACCCATTCTGCAACTTGCCCGTTCTTAAAATAGTTTTTAAAATATAATGCAAAAGAAAGTGTTGAAATTTAGAACGTATTGCATAAATCTAGTCCCACCCCAAACAAAAACAAACAAATCTGAGGGGACGAACTATAATAGGAAACTGCTTCTAATGACATTTTGATATTGCTTATTTGTTTCTTGGTGAGGTTTGTATGTTTATTTGTATATAGTTTTATTGTATGTTTTCCTTTGCAACTGGGTTTTGATTATAAAGGTAGAGGAAATTTGAAATTGATCCAATCCAAGCCCACATTCTTATCATAGTCACATAAAATGTAAAAAGCAAAGCAATACATCAGCTTTACTGCAGTGCTTCAACCAATGAAGTATTGTCTTTTCACAAATGCCTTACGTGACGTTGCCTTTCAATACTTCAAATCTCGACTTCAATCAGAATTTAACATACCGTCATAAAATTGCTATCATCTGGCCATGAACGTGATATGGAATTCAATCGGCATAAGATTTAGAGCAAAGCTTCGATGCATTGTATTTGTACTTTGATTGGAACTCAGTACCCGTATAAAATCGTATACAAATAGATGCAGTTATATCCCTTATAGTTTATAAGGCCACCTTAATTAAATCTTGAGTCTCAAAGCTTGTGAAAAATCGAAAACCTAATGCGGAATGCGGTTTTTTACTGATTTCTTTTATTGTTTTTTTTTTCTTCATGTATTTGGGACAAGCATTTTGTGCAGAAAGTATCCAATGTCTGTTGCAAATGTTGGAATAGTAGACAAATCAAGTCACTATACTATAAAATAATTCTTCTCAGTTTTGAAAACTTTTCGCCTTTTTGTTGACATAAAAAACTTGATTTTCAAAGAGGACTATACGAGCACAATTTTACTAACGCGTGCGGCAGCTTTGAGACTCGGGATTTAATTAAGATGGCCTAAGTCATTTCCCCGAACTTTCAATATTTTGATGTCAAAATTAATCTAAATATTCAGAAATTCTTATATTTTCAGTTCCTGTATTACACCTATAATCTCATGTAAATTGAACTGTTATGGTGTATATGTGCTTTCTACACGGGCGGGTTTGTTAAAATAGAAAATATGATTTATTCATTAACGTATGTAGGCAGATAAATAAATATAGTTTTCTATGCCAATGACATTGTGTAATTGATGAATTTGTGTTATAGTAATGAATAATAAATAGTCACCTGCTCCCATATCGGTGTAATAACAAGAGAATAAAAAACTGATGAGTAGCTCTAAGCCATAAAATTCTAGATATTTACTGATCCAATCGTATAGTACTTTTCCACATGACAAGTTTACTTTTTTCCTATACATGGTCTAGTTCGACTATTAGCAAGGAAAGTGTGTGTTATGTTTTTAGGGCGAGTCAGAGCGGTGTCTGAGCTAGATGTGTTTGTGATACAAAAGTAACCCCGTACTCACATGCCGGAAAGGTGTGCGTTTATACGTGAGATCGCAAACCTCATTGCAATGGGTTTTATGTTTTCCCCATGTGCATGGTTTTTCCTGGAAGGGGAGGGGGTAAATAGCGAAAACTTTCGCCTTAGCCTACTATTTGTCATTAATCAGTAACTGAAATACACATGGAAATACAAATGTGACCAGTAACTTCCTTAACTCATTTCCTATCAATAACCTGCAGAAAGAAAAGTTACCAAACTGGAAATTATGGCCTGAAGGTTCCGACTCACCTTAAACTACATTCAACAATGATCAATAGGCCCTCTTTCCATGACGTATTTTCACTGTTCCTTTTTTATATTTCCGCCAATTAAACCTTTATTTCCAACCATCTACTGCATGGTCCACCCAATGACCACTTATTTTGATGTCAAAGTTTCCCGCCAATTATTGCAGCAACTTTGTTACAAAATTTACAAAATCATTGCAAAATGGGAAACACTTAGACGCCATATTGAGGTATTGCAATTAAAACCCATACACCCCCTGTGGAAGACATGACCTAAATCTCCCATAAGGGGGTGTTGATTTCAAAATGAGTCGCCCATTCAGGTAACCCTATTTAAATTGTACACCCCCTGTTGGGAAAATTAATGTCATGTCTTACGTCTTACATAGGGATGTATGGATTTCAACTGGAATGGCCCATTCTCGAAAACTGCCACCTGTAGGCCTACAAATATAATCCCCCCCGCTTTTTTATGGGTCCAAAATTCTTGCAAACTTGAGTGCACCCTCCGCGGAAATATAGGCCTATACGTCCACAAAATAGAGGTGGCCACTCTATTTATCAATACACCCTTTTAAAATCATCAAGTACTACACTAAGGTATACTTTCTTATTTATTTGTATCACCGTTCACTCATAATTTACAATACCCTACATCATGGGCACCTTTTCTTTGTGCACCCATTTCCTTTTTAAAGGAATTTTTATTTTCCAAATATATGTCACTGTATATAGCGTCATTTTTATGCATCTGAGTGTCTTACTTCCACAGAGGGAGTATGTTTTTCAAATGTAATTGGTCGGGGTTAATCATTTTGAAACCCATACTCCCCCTGTAGTATGGCTTAACCTATATCTTCCACAACTGGCATGACTGGAGTGAATATTTCAAATGGAATTTACCATATTTTCTATTTTATTCAAAACTCATACTCCCTCTGTGGCATCTTCCACAGGGGTAGTGTGGATTCTAAATGGAATAGCCCATTTAGGGAATTGAAAGAAAAGTGGAAAAACTTGCCAAAAACTTAATGATCCGATCAGTGTGACGGTGGTGGTCTGGGAGCGCGAAAATACATGAGTATTTATACTGCATTTTATTAGGCATCCCTCAGTCCATTAGAACCAACGGAATCGAACATGATGAAATTATGATGGAAATATTTGCAACAAGGGTTCTCAGGTTGCTTACGTGCATCTTGATGTTGTCTGTTGACATTTCGGGGGATTTAGAGCAAGAAAGGCCTATCTGCAATAGCTCCCATGTGTGGTATGTGTACAATATAGAATCAGTGTAGAAATGCTCAAATTATCTGTACAGTTTGATCAGATCGTAATTGGCGGGCCTTATAACAATGCGGATTAATATCAATATATTTTTATTTGAGAATTGTCTTGTGACATCTCGCCAGAAGCTTGACAAGTAATTACTAAGAGTACTTGAAGTCCTATACCGTACTTTGTCTCCTTTCTTTAAGGTTATACGATGTATTGTTGGTCGAAGCAGCAGAAAAAAAGTAGTTCACAGCATCTTGCGAATGGTAGTGAGCTTTAGCAAAAATTGCATTGGGCTATTCCAGATGTATTCCGCACCCCCCCTATGGAAGACACTTCCGGAATTCGGGGCTAAATTGACAGCCGGAATTCACATGTCAGAAAAACCCCATGGAAGACCCTGCCGGAATTGTGGTAATATGGCCAGCCGGAATTCAAGTAAATGAAATGTCTTCCATAGGGTTCCAGCTGGAATTAGAACATTTTTTCAGTTTCCAGCCAGAATTCAGTTTCCAGCCAGAATTCAAGTAAATTGTAAATGTCATTCATAGGTTAATCAAGATGGCGACCATAATTGAAAATCCTGCCGGAATTGGAGCATTTTTTACCATTTTCCAGCCGGAATATTAAGAAATATGAATGTCTTCCATAGGCACATCATGGCCTTTCACAATCCCCACCCTTGTTTTTTTTAAATTTTAGCAGCCGGAATTTCACCTAATCTCAATGTCTTCCATACCCTCCAGCCGGAATCTGTGTTAAAAATGACTGCTGGAATTCTAGACACATCTCAATTCCAGCTGGAATTGTATTTTTTTTTAAATGTCTTCCATAGGGGGGGGGGGTGCGGAATACATCTGGAATAGCCCATTGTTCAATTCATAGCAAGTGTGTAGAAGAATTCAAATATCACAGATATACTTTTGTATAGGTCCTGTGGTTCTTGAGTTATGTTGTAAAAAGGGCTGAAACAACAACACTTTTGTAAAACGTACATAACTCATTGACAACAATAAATTAAGCAAGTTTTCAAAGTATATGATTTAGAATGAACTTTTGCAAAACACCAAAATGTTTGATTTTTCAATAATATATTGATTCAGATAATGAAAATCGATTTTTTTTGGCTGATTCGACCAACAATACCTGGCTTACCCTTAACACGTAAAATATAGACCACAGAGGTCACTCTTAACGTCAGTCTACTTTTCGACGTAGTGGTAAAAGCCTAACAATTCCCGTCGATTACGAGCTGATCGAAGTATAGGGCAGCTATTGCAGATATCCCTTTCTTGTACCAAACCCTTGATTTTCTACAAGTGGAGAAGATAAAATGATGATGTATATTCTTAATAGTCATTTTCCTACTGTTACGCTTAAAGGCGACGAAAACATCCCTGTTCTATAAGCCAACTGACCTAGATTTTAGATTTTTAGATTTCAACTGACATGTCTTATATTTATACGGTATCGTCATGGTGATATAATGCTGATAATATATCGACATGGCTTGCCAAGTCGTGGCACTTAGACGCTTCCGTACATTTCAGACGTATATCTTGTTTTAAGACACGACTTTGTGTAAGCGAAAAAGACTTTCGTTTAGACGTGATCCGGGGACGTGATACTGTAGCTACACTGTAAATCCAAGTGTTTAGGGTTTCTGTAACACTTTTTAAACACTGCAAGGTGTTTGATTTTTCATTTGCACAGTAAAGTTATAGGACACCTAAACACCAAAGTAAAGACAAAGTAAACACATATTTATTTAAAAATTAAACACCTTGCAGTGTTTGAAAAGAGTTACAGAAACCCTAAACACTTGGATTTACAGTGTACTTACTATACTAGTACATTGGAGATGTACTTGCGTAGAGACGCACTGTCTATATTAAGAAGCTTCTGTTAGAAATGATATTGCCTATCATGTGGGGTTTTTTTTACCATTTCATTTTTAACAATGCGGCGACTAAGGTACAAAAAAGGATCGTTAGAAATGTCCGTAATTTTACGGTATAAATAACTGGAGTCCATAATTGCTAGTCATAATACTGTTTTTCCACCATTTCAATTTTTAACATGGTGAAAAAAACAGTATTTATATGACCGGTAAAAGAGGGCTGAAACAACAACACTTTTGTAAAACGTACATAACTTATTAACAACAATAAATCAAGCAAGTTTTCAAAGTATATGATTTGTAGAATAAACTTTTGCAAAACATTAAGGTGTTATTTTTCAGTAATATATTGATTTAGATAATGAAACTCGATTTTTTTTGTGGCTGCTTCGACCAACAATACCTCGTCTGCCCTTAATACATGTCTCATTTTCACAGTGAACCCATCATCAGTCAAGCGTCACAATTTACAAACTTGTAGTCAAGTTCAACAAGGGATTTTACGCATGAGAAATTTACCAAGAACGTGTAACCTTACCTGGGACGACATTTAACTCTCTTCACGCGGGAGTCGACTGCAGACGACAAGTTTCAAATTTTTTTTTAAATTCAAAAATTTCAGAATTATACATTTTTATGACCATATTTGGAATCAGCATGAAAAATGCATTAAAATGAGTACAAACAAGCCTAGTATTGGTTCAGTAGTTCTTAAGATAGCTCTTGATATTTTGAGAAAATATTTCAAAACTTGAACTAGCACGCAGAGCACTAATATTTTAACAATAATGATTGATAAAGATAACTTGTGACCCGTGGATTTGTATTCAGAAGATATGCCAAAATAACAAAGCAAAGTGGCTAAAAATAGATATTTTTGGTAATTGTGTGTCAAATTCAACAACCGCTAAAAGGTCGACGGTGTAGTCAGTATGCCCTAATGCTTCTCTTTAAATTTACAAACCACATAGTAGAAACACATGAGAACTATTATTTTTTTAATTTTCAATGCATATATAATTATTTATTGGAAGGTTGTGCCGCCCAGATTTAAAACGGTAACCCACGAATAATTTGTACACTCCTAGAAAAAAGGTACAAAAATGGGTTCTTCGCTTGTCCCGTATATGGAACCCTCTATGGTTCTCACAGGAACCACTAAAGGTTCTTAGGGCACTCTGGGGAACCTTTGTAGGTTTTCTGTGCACGCTATAGACCCTTAATTTCCTGGAACCATTTTTGAGGTTTCAAGAGCTAGGGTTCCATATACGGGACAAAAAATGTTCTAATTGACACCCTTTTTTTCTAAGCGTGTACTAAACAAAACTGTTAGGGTGATTTTTTTTTTCGAAACATGGACCCATGTCTAAGGATTTTCTCTAAACAACTATCCCATATTTGCCGTTTAGGATGATTTTCAAAATATTGACACATGTCTTTATTTTTCTATCAAAAACCTGCCCCAATGTATAGTAAAAACATACCATAGACCTATGTCTAGTCTAGGGACTCGTTGTGAAAAACAGACCCATTTGGGCGGCACGCGTATTTATTTTCTGCAGCCATACTAAGCCTAATCTGCAGTAGCCTACACTAACCCTATATAACCCTAAGGTTATAGGTGCATTGCGGTCCATTATGGTTGCAGAAAGAAAGAAGATATCTTTTTTCGAGGATTATATACCAATTTTATATAATAACATAGTAATATTCTCGTTTCTTGGTTCTTGGTGACCAATAGGTGGCATAGTCTGATAAAGATGACGTGAAAAGCCCCGCCATTATTTTTTATTTTAAATTCAATTGAAAATTTCAATGCAGAAAATTCTTCACTTCCCTTTCACATTTTAATTGGAAACACTTCCCAAACTTGTCAAATTCTATATCTATATCAGCAAAAACAATCTATATTCGTGACACAATAAATACACTTTCAATTCCACATTATATCATTGTTATGGGTATTTTGTTTGGAACTTCAGCTTTGCATGACAGAGGGGGTACTAACGCTATATTACATTGCATTGTTAACATGGTTAGGGAACAAACCAAAAGATCGATGACGTCCTATAAACGAAACTAGTTTCGTTTAGGGGGAGGGGTAAAAATACTCGATTACGTTTGTACAAAAACATCGGTCTGAAGAATGTGTCATTATTATTAGTATGTCAAAATTTTTAACATTTCATTATTACGTTTCTGGCAGGGAGGGAGGGGGTCGGCTGAGAAACGAAACTAGTTACGTTTATAGGACGTCATCGATCTTTTGGTTTGTTCCTTAGGCGACACATGTATCTGGCAAAATTGAAAGGGATGTACAATCATTTAATATTGACTTTCAAAACGTAAGACCAACTTTTCAATACTTTGGTGAAAATATAATTAATTAATTAATTAATGCTGCAGATTTAATTAACGACCCGGGAGAGAACTTCTCCGAAATCGTCATCTTGTACTGCAAACTGTTGCCAGGATATGCATTAAGTAAATACCACTAGAGGCCAGTAACTCAATTATTAAACAGCCATTGAAGCTGAAATCGCTATATATAGAGAGCTAATTATTATTATGGTCTGTAATTACTATTTTCCTGATTGTCAATTACTTTACATTAAGGAGACTTCATAATAAACCAAAAGCATCAATTCCAAGCGGTTGTCATGGCAACACAGCTAATAATTAAAACGCTATGGACTGTTTCATGGTATATAAAAGTGCTTCTGGTGATTACTATACTAAATCGTATAATAAAAGTGATCATGAAATGTCAACTATTGTATGGTTTCCAATTTTGCATTAATTTCGTTGATTGCAATTGATGGATTTCTTCGAGTTGAGTCGTGACGTAAAATCGTGAACGTGGTGCGTGGCCGTGGTTAGGCTGTGCAGTGCAGTGGCGTATACTTACGCCGCTCCTCCTCGGGGGCTGGATAAAGGGTGAATTTTGCCGCCCTCTTCAACGGCCCGAAAAGGTTGGCCTAATGTTTTTAGATGAAAAAAAGGATAGTATAGGCGAATAATAAGGCGATAGCAATCTAGCAAAACATTTTTATGTATAATTCCACTTGTTTCACAATTTTAAATATTTTGGACAATTTTCCGCATTTTTTTCTTTAATAGTTATTTTGCCGCCCCTTCTTCTTCTCTCGCTATTCCGTTTTGCCGCCCTCTGCTTTTACCCCGGGGGCTGGCGACCCATATACGCGCATGCAGTGGGAAAATGGATTATTTCATAAGATTAGAGAAGAAGAAAAGTAAAGTGGTATTTTGAAGAAGTTAAATTGCGTATAATCATAGGTGGTGGAAGCAGATAGACGGAGAGGACATGTCCCCCCTAATTTTATTACAAGGTGTGACGTCCCCCGCCCTATAGGCCTAAAATCATAATAGAAGAAAAATAAAGCAATAATCGCGCTGTGCTTTTCTCTTTATAGCACAAAAACACCGTATTTTGTGCCCAAATTGAGTAAAATAGCAACATTGTGCGAGCTTCGCAAGCACTGGCCCATCAAATAACAAAACACAGCTCAAGTTCATTTGGGACTAAAAATGCAAAAATACTGTCTATTATTTATGAATTCGTTTTCTAGAAAAATGTATTTGCACGAATATAGGCATCCGGTATATTGAGTTTTTTTACCAGCAGAAATTGGAATTGAGTTAATTTGAATTTAATTTTATTACGGATTTAATCTAAATGCAGCTGCCTGATGTTTGCAACTGATAATATTTTATCATTCGCTTTTATTTTTACTGTTATTCTAATAATTGTGTAATATGGAGCGTAGGGGTAAATGGCTTTTGGTAAAAACGCTCAGGGGAAATCACTATTTGCACAAAATACTTAAAGCCATAAAGTGTGGTTTGATCCACAACGCCGCTCTCAAGCCGTCTCGAATTTCTATCCTGTTTACACGATTGTAATGCCAAATGCACTGAGGCAATGTGAAAGACTAAGCCTAAAGTGCTTTAATTACAGAAACATTTTGAGTTCTATAATAAAACTGGGGGTCCCGGTTTTATTCGCCAATTCTCCCCAAAGAGCTCCACATAAGTGGTTTTGTTTCATTTACCTCATTATTTCGGCTTAATAAAATGATCAGAAAACCTCCTTGGCAGAAATCACTGAAATCACATATTAAATATGGCTTTAAAGGGGAAGATTAGAATGCCATCTTTCCCTAGGAAAGATCAGGCAGCATGGTCCAGATGGTAAAATGGTTAGGTTTATTTCACCTTGAAGGCATGGATAGTGTTGTACAAATGGGCTAACTTAAGCCTTCCAATATGCCATGAATTAGTAGGACTATACAACAGGAATCTACTGGTCAGTTTATACTCGTATTTCCACATCTGTTATTTTCATGTGTGACTTTGACATTGGGTTTTGTCACATTTTCTAGTTTAAGACTTGTCTATCTTGCATCGCTGCAAATACTGTTACGGATGAAATCTTATGAAAATGTAAAATTCTGATATTTTTGAATTTTCAAGAAAAAACTCCAAAACACCCGCGTGGAGAGGATTTAAAATAATTATGTGGATAAATCACTCTTGCAGAGTAAATAACCGATTACACATTTTCCGCTAGCTCAGTTTACAACAATTAAGGGCTGGGGTATGAACGTTTGGACAGTATTTATTTTGGGACATTAGAGCACATCAGACATATCGAATTGCATTCTGAATACGAAGAATGTCATTCTGATATCAAATAATTTTGATTTTTGAAATTCGCAATTTAATGCACATTTTATGGCAAATCATTAAAAATTGATAATTTTGATATTTAACAGTACTTGAAGTAAACTTTATAAATCTGATGATTTATACTTAAAGTGTATGTAGGTGGGATGAAAAGCCGACGATCAATTGAAAATTTTGACCTTTCGTATTGAAGATCAGTATGGATTTTTTTCCCAAAACACCAAAAAAAAATTAGGTCTTTTTGGGAAAAAATCCATATCTTCAATATGAAAGGTCAAAATTTTCAATTGACCGTCGGCTTTTCCTCCCTGCTACATACACTTTAAGAATATATCATTAGATTTATATAATTTACTTCGAGGACTGTTATATATCAAAATTTGAAAAATATCAAATTTTTATAATTTGTCATAAAATTTGTATTATATTGTGATTTTGAAAAAATGAAAATTATTTGATATCAGAAAGACATGCTTCGTATTCAGAATGCAATTCGATAGGTCTGAGCTGCTCTCATGTCCCACAAAAAATACTGTCGAAACGCAATAAACGCTCATTTTAGATCCCTTAATACGGCGTATCCAATCATCATGATCATGGTTATGATATTTGTAACTAATCAAATTTCAGAAAACGCAGAACATAAATACTTAAAAAACGGAATATGAGAAATCGTCCCTGGATGAAAAGATTAAATATCCCAGAAGATGTAATGCAAATTCTGTTAAAATTACAAACTGCTCTCTCAAGACGATGATGTTTTGAAATGCCAAATGTTTGTCGGGACTTCCGTGCCTTCAGCTATGAATAACCATTTTGCTGTAGTTTCTATTAATACAGAATATTTTCCCACAGGTGAATATGCCCTAAAATAGCCTCCATTTAATTGCTTCGTTCAATGGCATCAGTTTCACAACCATGGTTTAACAGTTGACCTCAAGTCGTGGAGTATGAGTTTATGTACCCACACATTCAGAGGTCATTTTTATAAATATGTGCAATCATATTGGAATTATAGGACTTTGCCCTAGTAGATCGGAATGCTTGAGATTCTAGCCATAATAATTCTATTGGAGTTTGATGCCCGAATTAATGGAAATTTTCGAAGCCATCTAAAATTTAGTATTAATTTATATTACGAATGATCGTATGTATTTTTTTTTTTATCTTCATGTAGTGGTGACAGCATTCTTAGATCAACCGTGTTTACGACTTTTATAATTTGTACAGGGTGACTTAAAAGTACATTCATTCTTTACTGTTAGGGCTGTATTTCTCGAGAGTCAAACACTGTTCAAATTTACACAGCGTAGCCAGGACTTTTTCAGAGGGGAAAAAGGGGCGGGTCTGAGCGCAAGGGGGTAAAATTTGGCGAAAATGGTCAAAATAGGCTAAAAGTACAAAAAGGTAGGGAGGCCAGCATCCCATGGGAGTGGGACAAGATGAGCGCAACATTTCTCATGGGAAGCTGCCCCTTGCATCCCCTTGGCTCCACCACTGGCTTCAGAATCGCAGTGTCCAACGATAATTTCGTATTGTACTAAGCAATTACCAAAGACAATTAAACTTTGTTTTAATCCTGTCTTTGAATTAACAAAATGTACACAGCACATAAGACCGTAATCTAACACTACTCATTTCCTATAAATTCCCTGTCTTGTCACGATTCGCACTAAAATAGTAACACCTAAAAGTACATGTTTTGAAAACAAATCCCGTAAGGATTCGCGATATCTCGTGCTGATGATCGTATAAACATGCGCATCTATCAGGACATCGTATACGTTAACCTTAATATATTTGTACATGCTTAGACCTTTGACTGTGTTTGGTACAAAAACTCATACTACATAACTTGGAGGTCAAATATTTAGTTGTGCTGTTTGAAAGGAGGTGAACGAACTGTGCCGCTGGGTACCGTATAGGCCTACGACATACATTTTGAGAGAATTAATTTGTAGCCGTATTGTATGTTAATAACATTAATTACTACTGGCGTGTCTGGTTTCAGCGAATGCAGGTGTTTGGAAAGCACAATGACTAGGATGTCAGACGTCGCTGACGTTACTGTCTGTACTTTCACCAATTACATTATGGACCATAATGACCTCATCCCAATGCCATGGTTCAATAACCTCAATTATACAATTATAGAACAAAATTTGACCTCAAATTGCAGAGTATGAGTTTGTGTACCCAAATTTCCAAAGTTCATTCAATGTGCAACTGTATGGGGTTAAAGAAATTGTACAATTGTGTTTGGGAGTGGCCTTCTCTCTTTTCTCTTTTTCCTAGCTATTTTCTTCCATTTCTTGCTTTGTTTATTAAAGCTATCTAGGCCAGCATGCATATATTAGCCTACACTGGCTATCCAGGCTTGTGCATTTGTATGAGCTTGGAACGGTCCATGGTTTTCCATGGATTAGCATGTGTTCCTCACGGACCAACCTGGGTAAACAAACAAACAAACAAACAAATGTGCCCTTATAGATGAGCATGTTGTGGCTCCTAGTGTTATTTGTTATCTGATCAAGTTCATGGTTAAAATGTAGGGTTGGAGCCGTGGGTTGGAGTGATAAAAGAGAGTATACTCTCAGATTTGTGATAGGCTACATAGATCATCAATAATAATAGCAAATTCATGAAATAATTTCCATATTGAAAAGAATAGCTCTAAATTTGACCTTGAGTATGCAGACTTACCCTTACCCCACACAACATATGCACACACACCCCTGTTTGTAAATACGTTCAAACGAGGACCTCGACTTTAGAAGGATCTAACCGAGGACTTACACACCCGTTTTTAATCGACACACCGTGCATGGACCTCACGCAAACACACCAGGCAACTTACTATCCAACTGAGACCCGTCCTATACCCGCTATGGGGGACCTATCTTATATGCTATCTTATATGCATATTTGCATCATTTACGTCATCCTGGGCATAGTTTCAAAACGAGGACGTCCTCGTTCGGAGGTGTGTCCTCGTTTTACGGTGTGTATCCATATGTAGGTCCTCGTTAGACGGCATTTACAAACGCCCCCTCCCCCAACTACACACCCCAACATACCACTAGCCAGCAACGTACCCCCCAGCACACACCCCAACACACCCCCACCACACCAACAAACACACATACATATCTATAAAACAAATGTAACCTGACTGCAAGTTTGACAGTAAAGTGCGTTTTCCCATTCCCGAATCACCATCAATAATAAAATGTAAAATCTAGCTTGCATTAATTTTGAGCACGTTTCAATATTGCAATCAAAATTGAGATCATCTGGAAATGTACGTACGTGGAAAGCATTTATTACCCTATTTTGTTTGGTAATACATTGATAAAAGTTGAACGCAAATGCGGCATTAGTATAGTAATAATAACCCATAAATAATAACCTATAAAACCTAGAATAAATATGTCATTAATGTGCGTTTTCGTTTTTCCAATATGGATGTATACTAAATTTTATATTTCAGCTGGAGGGCGATTCTAATAACACCTTCATATTTAGATCATCTGAAAATGGAGATTAAAAACATATTTTGAAAACATTTTAATATTCAGTTTTGTTGATTAAAAGGGCATTTCGTGATCAACATCCTCATCCCCCACTTTTCTCAACAAAAACATTGAGATTTTTATACCATTACTGGGAAACCTCTGGCTATATACATAATGTTTATGTACCAAAAATGTCTTGCAGATTAATTCGTTTAGCAAAAATATCGTCAAATTTTAATTTCGTTCTGGTATACCAGAACGAAATTACAGATGTTCTATGGAGCAGTGTAATGCATATAATCATGCATAACTCGCAAACGCAAAATCGGAATCAACTGACATTTTGGGAATAAGCTTTTTTCGTGGATATCTACTGAAATATGTCATAAAAAGTGGATGCTAGGATCACGAAATCCTCCTTTAAGTTGATAATAGTAAAATATAAATGCGACTAAAGATAAGTGATAATGATCTAGAAATACCGTATAAGATATTCTCATCTCAAATTACGCAAATAACGTCGAAATTACGCAGATATATTAATCTTGTGGTAATTCTGTACCAGCTGTACTTTAGTTAATCAAAACGTCTATAGCATTAAAAAAATAGCTTTATAGCAACTGCATGTTCGATTTACTTTTAAGATGCTGAACTCCAAATGCATTTATAACCTTTATCAGATTTGGTAATGAGAGCAATTTTGACAGTAAAGTGCACTTTCCTATTCCTGGTTCACCATCAACAATGAATGTACAATATATATTGTAGTATGCCGTAACTTTATAGTGATTCAATTTTACAATTAATTAGATCATCTGCAAAACTACTTGAAAAGCATTCAATACGCTATTGTATTGGTAATATTGATATGAAAATTAAACACAAATGCAGCGAATGATGGCTGACAAATGTTTAGAAATATAGCATTCTCAAAAGATAATTGACAACGTTTTAGAAATGTTATCACATATTTTCCAAAAGACGTCGCAATTATTCTTAAAGATATTAATCTTATGGCATGGTGTTGAATTCAAAGGGAATTGT
This sequence comes from Amphiura filiformis, assembly GCF_039555335.1. Classification (NCBI taxonomy): domain Eukaryota; kingdom Metazoa; phylum Echinodermata; class Ophiuroidea; order Amphilepidida; family Amphiuridae; genus Amphiura; species Amphiura filiformis. The sequence goes on from NC_092641.1 coordinate 43,754,308, forward strand.
TATTATGAGGCAAACCAGTTGTACTTTAAAGTTAATAAAAATGTCTACAGCATATAACACACATTTATTGAAACTACATGTTCAATTAACTTTTAAATGAAAAGGTTGAACATCAAATTCATCTAGGACATACATGTAGAACACATTTCGACTGCTCAGTGCCAGAAGTGGGTAAGTGCAATAGCTGCCATGTGTAAATGAGTACAATATACTGTGTATAAAGTGTCAGATGTACCCAGGGCAGCTATTGCACTTACCCGTTTCTGGCACTGAGCAGTCGATTTGTTGCAACATCAATTTTGACAGTAGAGTGCATTTTCCGATTCCTGGTTTGCCATCAACAATGAACTTACAATCTATATTGTAAAATATCATTAACTTGAGAGCGATTCAGGATGATTACCTAGCAAGCACACGAACATTTTAGAAGCGTTTTGGTTTTGGTTTAGGTAAAAACGTTTTAATAACATTAAATGTCGGATTATATAAAGGTCGTGAAAACGTTTTAAAACGTTTTGTATGAAAACACATTAATGTTTTTTAAATGTTTACAAAATTATATGGCCAAATATTTTGTCAACACTTAAATAACATTATGTTAAAACATTTGCAGTATGTTATCAAAAATCTTTTTTAATGTTATGAAAACGTTTTATACGCTTTATATAATATACCCGACATTTAAACGGTGTCTGACAACCTTTCATAACCTTTTGCGAATGATGTCGAAAACGTTATGTGTTTGCTAGTTAGATGGGAAAGGATACGTAAAAAGTATGCTTTTTAAGCATTTAAAACATTCCTTGAACATTTTTACAATGCTAAACGTTAAATACAAATGCCATGAATGATGGCTGACAATGTTTTAGAAATATAACATATTCTTTAAAAACGTCCTTATTACTCTCAGATATTCGTCTTATTGCTTGGTGTTAAATTCAACGGGAATTATAATGATGCGGTAAAGCAATTGTGCTGTACTTTATAGGTAATAAAAACATCTATAGGCTAGCACATAACACAGATTTATTGATACTACATGTTCAATTTGACTTTTAAAGAAAAAGCCAAATTCAAATAATGGCCAAGAACACATTTATCGTGACATCTAGTTTGACAGTTTAAGTGCATTTTCCTATACCTGTTTCACCACCAACAATCTACATGTAATATGTCATTAATTTGAGAGCGAATCGGGATGATTAAATGGAAAAGTACGTGAAAAGCATGCTTTATAAACAGTCCATTTGTTGGTTGCAATGACGATAGTTTAATACAAATATACCATAAATGAAGGCTGACAATGTTTTAGAATTATAACGTATTCTCAAAAAACGGCCTTATTGCTCTTATATATTAATCTGAGGGCAAGGTGTTAAATTCAACGGGAATTATAATGACCAGGTAAAGCAATTGTACTTTGAAGTTAATAAAAAACGTCTATAGCACATAACACAGATTTATTGAAACTACATGTTCAATTTGACGTTTAAATAAAAAGGCTGAACACCAAAATTGCAAATTCATCTATATAGCTAAGAACACAAACAACACATTATTTGTCGTGACATCAAGTTTGACAGTTTAAGTGCATTTTCCTATACCTGGTTCAACACCAACAATCTACATGCAGTATTTCATTAATTTGAGAGCGATTCGGGATGATTAAATGTAAAAGTACGTGAAAGGCATGCTTTATAAGCATTTAAACATTCCATTTGTTGGTTACAATGATGAACGTTAAATACAAATGCCATGAATGATGGCTGGCAATGTTTAGAAATATAACATATTCTTTAAAAACGTTCTTAATACTCTCAGATATTCGTCTTATTGCATGGTGTTGAATTCAATGGGAATTATAATGATTCGGTAAAGCAATTGTACTGTACTTTATAGGTAATCAAAACGTCTACAGCACATAACACAGATTTATTGAAACTACATGTTCAATTTCACGTTTAAATAAAAAGGCTGAACACCAAATTCATCTATATAGATAAGAACACATTATTTGTCGTGACATCAAGTTTGACAGTTACCTGGTTTAACACCAACAATCTATTATGTAGTATTTCATTAAATTTGATGGATTCAGGATGATCAGATGGAAAAGTACGTGAAAAGCATGCTTTATAAGCATTTAAACATTCCATTTATTGGGTATAATGATACAAATGCCATGACTGATGGCTGATGGCAGGCAATGTTTAAGAAATATATTATATCCTTAAAAGATGTCCTTAATACTCTCATATATGAATCTTATTGAATATTGAATAGAGTGAAATTCAAAGGGAGCTGTAACCATGAGACAAACCAATTCAGAGTTAATAAAAACGTCCATAGCGTATAATTCGGATTTATTGAAACTGCATTTTCGACAGTAGAGTGCGTTTACCACTTCTTCGTTCACCACAAATAATGAATGTACAATTTGTTTTACTAGCAAGTCGTTATATAGATTAGAATCAAATTTAGGTCTTCTAAAAAGCTAGTTTTAGACTTGAAACGTATTTCTGTTTGATGGGAATTCATACTATCAAATCCATTTTTGGTGATATACCTTGTTACAGTTTCATGCTGCTACGCAGCACTTCATCAGACTGGCAACCTTGCTTCTTCTTCTTTCCTGAAGTTGCTGCCGGTGGCGGTGCCAGAAGCTGGTGGTAAATATTCGGTAAGAGATAGTTCCCTTCATCTTTGTTCACGGTGTTTCGCCCTCGTCACCTGATCCAAATTGCCTCTCTGATCTGTCTTTTGTTCCTGTTGGTCTCCCTTGATGTAATATTAGTGTCCTCCCAACCTATGACATGGTTGTTTTGCGCAACGTGCTCTGTAATAGCAGACTTACTTCTGTGAGCGACTGTTTTCTCTGTGACTAGGTATGAACTTTGTTCTTTGAAGTTCCGCGTAGCAGCATGAAACTGTAACAAGGCATGTCACCATAAAATGGATTTGATAGTATGATTTCCCATCAAACAGTTATGATTGACAATCCAGATGAACCTAATACAACATATTGAAACGTATTTATTATTGATACTTCAATTTTTATGTGATATAACCGAAATATTTGTTATATATTACTTTACTTTCTCCCTCCTTTAACGGAGGCTTGATTATAAATAATGGTACGATCTACTACTTTTTTGTAAGACTACTGGCAAGCTCTTTCACTGCTGACTTAATGAGGCTCTAAATCCGTAGGATAAATCAGCTCAATCTGTAATTAGAAAAACAGTTGCCAATATGTAGCATACTACGAGTTTATTGTGGCATCAAGTTTGATAATCAAGTGCGTTTTCCTTTTTCTGATTATACATAAACAATAAATGTAAAATTTCCTTAACATTCAAGTAGTAAATAAAGTTAGACTTGCCTATTTTATTTATCGGCATTATGTGGTCTAGCGGTAGAGCACCGGCCTCATGATTATGAGATTGCGGGGTCTAACCCCACCGTGGCCATGCGTGTTGTGTCCTTAAGTAAGGTGCTTTACCTTAATTACTCCTCTCTACCCAGGTGTATAATGGGTATTCATTAATGCTGGGGAAAGTAACAGACTCGTTGTGGAGGAGGTGTACCGATATGCCTACATTTCATGGAGGAGTCTGGCCCGATCACCATAATTAAATAAAAGATTGCACTCCGTTCACTGTTTATAAACATGTTCGCCTCCTTAACCTTTTTGTATGCCAATTTCATTTATTTGTAATTAGTACATTAGTGTTAGTTCAAAATTGGCACAAGTACCAGTACGACTGGCGATAACACATTTTCCACTTTTCAGCTTCATTAATAACTAACGTTTTCTGGGGACATTCTGTTCTTGTTTATGTCTAAAGCTGAATTTATACTCCAACAGTGAATGACGAGCGATTGGTTTCTAGCCAATGAGGTAGCGCACTTTTAGTTGCGCCGGCAAAAGTACGCTACCTCATTGGCTAAATTCCAATTGCTTGTCGCTCAGCGATGGAGTATAAATTCAGCTTAACCCTCTTCACACAGGTGTCGACTGCAGACGATGAAGACGACAAGTTCCAATTTTGTTTAAAAATTCAAAAATTTCAAAATTGTAAACTTTCATGCCCATATTTGGAATCTGCATGGAAAATGCATTAAAATGAGTACAAACAGGCCTAGTATTGGTTCAGTGGTTCTTGAGATATTGATATTTTGATAAAATATCTAAAAACTTGGACTCTTTATGTTGAAGCCTATGGCCAGCACGTAATGCATAAAAGCCTTATCGTTGCCCTTAGTTGACACTGTCTGTAAGAATACTCATATGAAGTACCTGGTATTCCGCTCACAAACTATATACAACACATATCACCGAATGTTCAGACGCAGACAACACACAACTAGCGAACCGATCAATATTTCCGCCAGAGGGATTTGGGGGATTCAAAGGGAATGCGATGTTGTTTTCAGAAAGGGGGAAGCAAGACTTTATTTTAAAGAAAAATGCTGAGCACTAAATTGTAAATGAAGAAACACAATTGTTTTCGTCCATGATATTGTAAATTCCTTTTTGTTTTGTGGAGGACCGTAATTAAAGCGCAAAAGTATCGAAAATGTTCAAGCTGATGGTGGCGAAACATGGGTATATAACATACGGGAACATTAAGCTTCAATATTTTAAAATACTCTTTAGTCAAGAGGGAAAGCCAGATTATCTCGCTTGGTTCGGTTTGATACGAGGCTCTTTGATCACACACCGTTTAAATGCTATCAAGCCGCATATGTGACACATTATGTTACACATTAAAAGGTCATGTTGCGCCACAAGCCATTGTCAAGTCCACTTCCCTTGAGTCCTTCAAGTTGGCTGTCCAATCCTACCTCCTTTGTCCAGTTCCTCTGTGTTTTCTTCCTCCTTTCCTATTCTCTAGTCTCCTATTAACATATTTTGTAATTTTATTCTATCTCTGAAGTTGTGATTTTGATGTTTTATATTAGCCACACCTCATGTCTGTCTTTTAAAGAATAAAAAACCTTTTCAAACATCAATATTGTCTTCTAATATAGGGCATGTATGCAACGCACATGACAGACAAATGCTTTTAAAATATTTTAGAGGCGTTGTATGTTTTATTATGTTTTATAGATGTCAGGAACGTGTCTGGGAACAAATGTTTAAAATGTCGATATTTAAAAGCTTGAAGCAAATGAAGAAAATTGACGGGTTTTTTTTCTCGCTCTCTTGCTCTCGCTCTCTCTCCCTCTCAGCAAATCTAAACATGATCAATGAAATACATGAACAAAGGATTTATAAGAATGTTAGAATGAATATTTTAAACAGTTCTCTCAAGTTGTTTGATGATATGTAGAGCTGTGTTCATTTTAAAGCAAAGTTGAACACTGGTGGCGCTATTGATCTTTAATCTTGTTTGCATCTTTACAAGGGGTATACACTTGTATAATGACATTACAACATTTGAAAAATGAGTAACAAATAGCAAGGAAATGAAAGAATTAACTCATATTATTGGGCTACATTAAACTTAGATTACATGTAAATAGCGCCTTCAATTTGAACACAAATATATACAATTTTTAGAATTACCACAAAAGGCAGACAAAGATGAAAAATGTGATAAAGAAAGGAAAAGTTATGTTAGAAATAGCTACAAAATATATGTGTATATTAATATGATAGCTGCTGGTATTGTCCAGGACTAGAATTAAAGATTATATAATGTTTTGTTAGAAAAAAATAATAAATGATCACATCAAACAACCGTGAAATTAACAAAATAGTGACTTACTTTAATATTCCATCACCACATTCGTGGGACTTCAGCAGAATTGTGACAGGAGCGGTAACGCTAATCACGTGACTCACGGGAAAACCCGGAGTCACGTGACTTGTTGGCCGGTATGTAGACGGGGGCAGGGAGTGTCGTCCCTTGTCTTGGTTGAGGTTCTGGATCCATAGCTGCAATGTTGTAAGCCTTGATGCCCCGGTCAGTGTCCAAGATTTTGACATTGGACTCATTCAAACTTGTGTCCTTGTGCTCAGCGAGCCGTTTGCGTAAAGGGCGTTCAGTTTCCCCAATGTATTGGGACGAACAATTAATTGCTGCACTTAATACCGTAAACAACACAAAAGCGATCACATTTGTTCTTTTTGTCTTTAGGTGAAACGAGCATGCTCCTGATAGTGTTGGTGGGTTTTACATGAACCAAAACTCCCGCTTTATGTATCTTGCGGCTAGGAATATAAGAATATAAGATTTATAAGAATGCTTGAGACAATAAAATGTGTTTTCATAAACTTTTTATATTAGTCCAATGATGAGATGTGACTCTCTAAACATGGTGAATGTTCGGAAAATGCAAGAATTCAAAATTGTAAGCCCAATCGCCATTGTAATTTCCGGTTTTTGAAAGCAATTTTGGTACACTGTGACCTCTGACATATTGGGAAAATTACTGCAATTATTAATAATTAACTTATTATTATAATAATGTTATCGTTACAAATATTAAAATAATTAACTTATACTATCACCAAGTTTTTTGGGATCATTTTTATTCTTGTAAAACATTTTAAATTGTATTTTGTACGCACAAAAACCAAGTTTTCTGAATTTTCTCGGGCAAAGTGTCCCAAAACAGCAAAAACTGTCCCACAATGCATTACAAACTTCCAATGCGGATTTGGCTTATTGTCCAGGTCAGTATGACCTTATGACCTTATTCATTTCATTCGTTATTCTTCAATTACGTTGTAACAAGATAAATTGCCCAAGTTAAACAATTTGAACTTGCTGCATACACTAGACTCTAATAGGCTCACATTTTCGCTTGAAAGTGTGTTCTATCTGGCCCGGCATAGTAACTATGGTAACAGAGGATGAGGAAGTCCATAATTTCCTCCTTTCATCTTCTCATATTACTTAATGCGTCTTCAAGAAAGATAACGATTACTGAGATGTTGCCACCAATCGACACTAAAAATGGAATTTTGTGTGTAATTATGTAAGGTTTAAATCAAATGTACTAAGTGGTATTTAGGTGTAACTTTGGTCAAAACTGACTGATTATTTTACCTGATGGAAGGGATTTTATTTTCACAATTTCCATGAAATTATTTCATTTTAATGCATGCAGAGCCCGAGTGTGATTTTTTTAATAAAGTCGATTTCAGGAAATTTGCTAAGATTGTGCCGCAAATACTTCTGATGTTTCAACATTTTAAAAATTAAAATATGTCTTCAGATGTGAATTGCAAAATTTTGAATCAAGTAAAATATTCCAAGCACTAATAAATAGCGAATTGAAGCATACGACAAACTTCACACAGTACCGTACAATATGCAGCAGATAGATACTGCCTGTCAATGAGTTTTCTATATTAAGCTTTTGAATTTTTCCTTCCGTCTTTATGGCAAGATTGCACGCGCCTCTAGTTATATAAATCTCACCGTTCTTCGAGCGTACATTTTAGACTTCAGGCGCTTAGCTATGTTGTCAAGGAATGGTTGGTCTATATGAAAAACCTGCATCATATGGAGTGCTATATCCACACGAAGTTATAAATTCGTATCGATCTGAATTAGGTAATGCCCTTTTCCACTATTTCTGTTGCCCCACTTTCCTACATATATCTAGGCTAAATATTGGCATGTACTTGATACCCAGTCAGCTCATTCCGACGTAATGCAGTAAATACAGGTTGTTCCAGGTAATACCCACCAGTGTTTACTCTCTGTGGAAATTGGGTGCGCCAAATGAAACATTTTCTTCCCAAATTGGCCCAATTTTGGCCCAGTAATTCCCCAAATTCACTAATTGTAATACAGCATTACAAATTTTTGTGAGACAAAAATAATTTTCAGTGGGCCAAAATTGAGACATACGGCCTCTGAGTAAACACTGATACCCACATGAACACACCGGATCGCGTCGATAAGCGTCGTTGTACAGTATTCGATTTGTGGAACTAGACTAGCTCGGTCTTCTTAGTAGATTTGTATGTTGTTGATATCCTCATGTAAGAACAAGAAACGTGTATCAGTAAAACACCGAATGGCTGCCGTTTAGTTATGCCTATAACAAACTTTCAGATGTAATACAAAATCTAATCTTCGATAGACACTCTCACATGATTCTGACATCAGATGCTGTAAACAACACGGCACTCCATCTTTAGTTTTCAGCAATTCTTCATGTTCTTCGTCAGTCGTTCGTGGTCGCTCTACTTCCCCCGGTATTTTTCCTTGCCCCTGAAATGACCAGTTTACAAGTTTGTCCAAAGATACTTTGTCACGCAGTCAAATGACCTTGATTAGTCCAGCTTTCCAGAAAGTGACATTCGCTTGAGGCAAGTGGTTGTCAAATGTGGACAGTTGGTAACAGTTGTCATGCCTGAAATAACCGGTTTACAAGTTTGTCCAAAGATACTTTGTCACGCAGTCAAGGGCAATATATCCCGGATGGGGAATCAGTTGCATCAAATGACGTTAACTTGTCCAACTTTCCAGAAAGTGACATTCGCTTTAGCCAATTGTTTGTCAAATGTGGACAGTTGGTAACAGTTGTCATGCCTGAAATAACCGGTTTACAAGTTTGTCCAAAGATACTTTGTCACGCAGTCAAGGGCAATATATCCCGGATGGGGAGTCAGTTGCATCAAATGACCTTGATTAGTCCAGCTTTCCAGAAAGTGACATTCGCTTGAGCCAATTATTTGTCAAATGTGGACAGTTGGTAACAGTTGTCATGCTTGAAATGACCGGTTTACAATTTTGTCCAAATTACTTTGTCACGCAGTCAAGGGCAATATATCCTGGATGGTGTATCAGTTGCATCAAAAGACCTTGATTAGTCCAGCTTTCCAGAAAGTGACATGCGCTTGAGGCAACTGGTTGTCAAATGTGGACAGTTTTTAACAGGTGTCATGCACTGTTGGCCATAGTGTGGTTGAATAAATCACTTTTTCAGTGGTAAAACAGCTGAATTGTTTAAGGAGTGTGTAGGGCAATGTTGCAATCAGCAATGTTCTACTGTCTTCATGAGTAGCGCGATTACGATTGCAAGGGTAAAATGTATACATGAGGCAGCAATCGCTGAGGAATACATATACGACTCTCTTGAACTCGTACAATTCTGGAGAAGTTCAACGAGCTAACACACCTTTCAAGTATTTGCTGGTGGGGATTCATTCAAGTACATTCCGTCTCCTCGGTGCCGTGATATATTGGCACATGACGTGACAAATAATGCTTCAATTCAATTGAAATTTTTGCAATATCCGTTTTTAGTTCATACTGGAATGTCCATGGGTAGTTAGTGCCCATCAATTATATCTATTAAAAGGGGCCAATCTTCACGCTGTCCTATACAAAGCCCTACATATACATTATTATAGCGAACAGGGTATAAACATAATGATTTATCTGTTTGGCTTTGGTGTTAATTAATTGAACATGTGACTGTATTATTCATTGAGAAACAAGTTCTCATTGTTGTCGTATAAACAAACAAAATGTAGATTTTTTTTACATCTGTAATTGTTGTCCCGCCCCTTGTAGCTAATCATCAATGGGGTGGATATGTATTGAGTGAGTATATTTTGTATTAGAATATCTCTGGTCATCACGATGTGTGGCGCACTTTAATAATCTTCAACATTCGATTGTCTGACAATGCAATATCCGTTTGGTTAAAGTTTAGGAATGACCACAAAACAAAAGTGACAGTAGCCCGAGGTATTTGCAAACATGCGTGTCATAAATGCGGTGGTGTGTGTTTTTTCTTGTCTGTGGTTCATCCGAATTTCTGTCCCCTGCATGCTATACTTTGTGTACAGAAATGCGTTATGACCAGGGACAGGCGATTTGCGCGGGAAAAAATAGCAAATTGCGCGGAGATTGCGCGGAACTTTTTTTCAGTGCAAATCATGTATCCCTGCCCATAGGAAAAATAGCCAATTGCGCGGAGATTGCGCGGAAAAAAAGTTCCGCGCAAATCGCCTGTCACTGGTTATGACACAAAGGCGATTGAACCTTTTGCTCGGTTGATAGCCAATGAAAATCTACGGAAAGTTTGTAACATAGTTTCGAAGATGTTCTCTTGAAAAACTCCAGTTCAAGATGCCAATGAATTCCTGATTTGCCTACATAAGGTATACTATTGTAAAGGACCCATTAGTAATTGATACTGTGGGATTATTAAATCATATTTGATATAGGAATTAATCAATTTCAATTTACATTAAATTAAACATGAATATAACAGTAATAGTTTTAATTTTTATCTTAAAATTTAAAATGTTGATACCTTTGTTGTTTTGGTCGTTGAACCATTACAAACACTAGTTGCTCGCACGTTGCGATTTGTTCACCAGGGAGTCAACTTATCATAAGCCTCACAAATACCACAAGAACATCGGCGAGTTAATCTCTGAGCGCTAAATATCGTATACATGAGAACATACCATCGAGTCCGGTAAGGCCCGTAGAGCTGGCAAAGTATTTGCTCGCGGGCAACTCAACCCAAACCTCCACGTGGTGTCGGACGGATAACGCAAACTTGGGCTCTGGGGAACAGGCTTGGATGCGAGGAAGTCAAGCTAGCGGAGGATCATGCAAAGTATTTTGACCACGTTTTAGCCCTTCCTCGGCTGACTCAGCCTGGTGTGGCTCTGAAGAGACACCGTTTGGTTTTTACCACGTCGACAGAGAAGAAATTTGGATTTTATCGTACGAGCATATATAGCAGGAGATATACAACGAGCTAGGCATGAAGAAGATAGAAATAACTAAGATGCAGTGAAGCAGTTAATAACGTATTGTGACTGAATGTGACTGGCGCAAATAACCTCAGTAGTTGAAAGCGCCATACAAATCAACCAAAAACAAAAACAAAAATAAACATACCATCGTCATCTTTTGTAGAAATCATGTTTTGTTGTTTTAACAAGACAATCGGTCGTTGAACCATTGCAAACACTAGTTGCTAGCACGTTACGGTATCTTCTCCAGGGAATCAACTTATCATAAGCCTCACAAATACCACAAGAGCATCGGCGAGTTAATCTCTGAGCGCTAAATATCGTATACATGAGAACATACCATCATCATCTTTTGTAGAAATCATGTTTTGTTGTTTTAACAAGACAATCGGTCGTTGAACCATTACAAACACTAGTTGCTCGCACGTTGCGATTTGTTCACCAGGGAATCAACTTATCGTAAGCCTCACAAATATCACAAGAACATCGGCGAGTCTCTGAGTGCCAAATATCGTATACATGAGAACATAGCATCGCCATCTTTTGGGAATTCCTTGGCAAGCATGAGTGAATTTATCTTACGGCATACACCGACTATATCTTGCAAACATTGTCTCTAATGTAGTATGGCTTAATGTGCGTCATGATGAGAGAAGGCGAACTATATCCTTCGCTTGTTATATACTGTTTTCGGTATTTGTTAAAGTTTACTTGAGGCCAAATGTCTGAGCATTTATTATATTCTTGTAAGCTACTATACTGTTGCTTAATTCGACATTTGTCGCTCAAATCGACATATCGCAACACATTATGTCTTAAACTTTAAGCAACTTATGCTGTATGTTGTAATAATAATTTTAATATGTGTCTGCCTGATCAAATATGACCTTGAAATTATACAGGTTTTATTTATGGTTGACTTTAAAATTATAGCTTGCAACATCTTGGTCTATATACAAGACTATAATGGCTGAATTGAATTGTCTCTGTTATTACTTTCGCGATATTCAGTCAATCCGATTGGGGGTTCTTCTTCGTACGGCAAACGCATAAAGCCAAGACAAAAGATGCACAGATCACGGTGTGATCTAAACATGAGTAGTCCACAGCTCTGGGTAGTTCTGGCCACCCTGCCCAATCGTGCACACATGGCATGAAACGAGGAATATGTCGGAGTACTCGGTACTTTATAGTTCTCGACACACAACCTCAAAGTAAGCACAAGACAGAAGATGTAGTGCACCTTTAGCACACTTATTGTAAATTCCAATTGCTTGAATTGATTTCACCAGAGAAATGTAGTCATTAGATGCGCGCGAGCTAGTTATTTCACTGGGGAATGTAACCATTTAGAGCTGAATATCGCGGGAAATAGATGAGCGGAGTGCAATGCTGAACCTTAACATATTCAGTATCTTACTATATACCTTGAAGTGTTGTGGATATTATACAAACAATTATATATAAGAGACAGTCTTGATTAAAAAATGAAATCATACTTGACTACTTACCTCAAATACATTTGCGCTTTGCATCAACTATTGCTGCCGTGACTAAAATTATATTTATTTATTGAATATTCTAGTGAAATCTGACAAGTGCCCTACATTCACAGTTGTTTGATGTGATACTTTATTAAATTTTCTAACAAAACAATATATAATGTTCAATTCTATACCTGGACAATACCAATAACTATATCACACTAATATGTAAATATATTTCCAGCTCTTATTAACAAAGATTTTTGTTTCTTTTCCAACTTATTTATCTTTTTCTGCTTTTTTGTGTGTTTTTTGTTCTATAAACTGTATATTTGTGTGAAAATTGAGGGCACTATTTACATATATTTTAAACTTAATTTAGCAAAATAATATAAGTTATTCCTAAAATTTCATGATTTCAAGTTTTTTGAAAATTTCGCTGTTATTTGTTACCCTTTTTCTGATGCCATTATACCAGTGTCTACCCCTTGTAAAGATGAAAACACGATTTAAGATAAATAGGGCCATCAGTGTTCACCTTTCTTAAAAATTACATAGTTTTACCAAACAACCGTGCATTGTAGTTTGCCCAAATGTGTCGGATTTGTTAACCAAGCTGGACCCAACAAGACCCTCAAAAACCGCAAAATGATTTTTATAAGGTGATGCAGGTTTCAAAAATCTTTAATACAATGTAAAGTGACTATGAGGGTCGTGGGGTCATATACATCATATATGCACCCAAAACTTACTTCAACGTTGTTGTGTTCAACAAAAGTTACTTAAAACTTATATTAGTTATATCGCATACTAGTATTGAAATTGAAACGTTGTCTAGACTTAATATTATCTTAACTAATGCGAGTAGAAGGGTGGCGTTATGAGTGATACACCGAATGAACTTGAGTAACATTATTTCTTTACATCGCGTATGAGAGTAATTAACATGCTTGATTTATCGGTACTCGGTTTGTTGTCAGGAACATTTAAAATCAAGTTTTATGAAGACAATACTCCTACCTTTGGCTTTAAAAATATTTACATTAACGCTTGAAGACATAAGAAAACATATAATATACTTATAATGCCAGAATAGTAACACGGTACACATGCGCAACTTTCATAGCCTGAGCTTTCCACTTGTCGGTTAATCACCACGTACTATGAACGTTTCCTATATATTTTAACACCCTGCCATTACTGTCAAAAAACAGCAATCTGTTAAGAAATATAAAAACACCGTATAAACCTATTTTCCGCTAAAATCTAACACTTTTAATAAATATGTTACATATTTAATTTTGACAATGGTCATACACGCTTTACAGATATCCGGATACAATCAAGGCTTATGATTGGCTGATACTTCATGCCGCTTGCCGCAGCAGCAAACGGCATGAAAGTATGCCGGGGCCTCGTCTACTAAGCAGTGACCGTTAGCATAATCGCCTACAGCTTCTTCGCAGTTCCTACTTCAGTCCTGATGACGTCACGTGTCAGAGCCATATATACCTTCTGATGAAACCTTTAACTTGATCACAGTTGACGGCAACTTTATCAATTCTGTCACAGTTCTTGTTAGATATCACAATAGCTTGTTACGTACATTTCTTAAATAATTTTCTACAATACCGAGCTGGAGTGATACCAACCTTTAAACTGTCCCCAATATATTGATGTTTTTCTTAGTGCACTAACGCTCATGTGACCGAATGACTTTGGCAAATCGTTGGACCATCCTGTGCACTCATGCGAAACATTGTTGGATCTACTTCCTCACCTGGGGTAGGGCGGACTATCATAATTCATGGATATGAGGGTGTTGAAGCCCGCTGTTATATGTTTTGCTCTCATTAGTATTTTAAATAGTGAATAAAAGTATATTGTTTTTTAGCCGATAACACGGGCGACATCATTATTTTAAGTAAAACAACGAGACGATAGATGCACGACAGCGACTAAAAACAATACCTTTATTCTCATTCTTAAACACTTAAGAATATTACAAATTTTAATCAAATTAAATCCTACATTTTACAAGGAATTACCTAGGGCTTAAAATTGATCAGTCCCGTTGTTGCTATGAGCCTCCGATTGGTTCAAATAGCAAGTACGCGTATCGCGTCGATGCACACGCGTTGACCCGTGTGATATCATGTCATATCACACGGGTAGGAACCAATAAGATTGCAGGAACGTTCTCAAGTGTTTAAGAAGTGATATTCAAACTTGATTTGGATTAGATTAGTGCCTTCCTTTTATTTAAAAAATATCACTCGAAAATCGCATGTTTGTATACAATTTTACCTCAATAAGACAAGGTTTTTAAGCAAGTGTACCGGGAACATACAACTTGCGTGACTTACCAATTACACATGCAGACGCCCGTTAGGTTCGTTTTAGTCGAGCAGTAAATACTCACCTTATTAAGGTAACATTACGTGAATGTCACTGGTAACTTAATGCACCATGCTTTAGCTTAATTTGATTATACGAAGTTACTACTAGATGTATGCATGAACTGTGTGCTGTTGGTCTTAAATCAAATGTGCTGTAGGCATATAAGCCTACTTTTAGGTTTGATGACTTACACACGAGTACGTGCACATCCCCACATATTATGCAAAACAAATGTATAGGAAAAGAAACGCTTTTCTCCGATAACTTTATGCTAGCTTCTCCCTGGGAATATAAGTCAATGACACTAATATTACTCGAATTTGTTCTGAAAGGTGAACCGTGCTTGAATCCAGCTTCGGGTACGTTTCGCCTATCGCTATATGACGACAAATGTCAAGCTAAAAGCAGCGATATAAATGTGTGTGTATTGATATTCAAGGCTTCGTTTTTGATCTTTTCTTTCTCTACATATCTAAAAAAATTCTCTAAAAGTAGAAGATTGACTTCACGTTCAAACTAAAAGATTGTCTCGAGGGAACTATCGAAAGAAAAGATGGAAGTATATGCTCTTGATTGTTCGTTCACGTTGACATCGAAATCCAATCAATTCCTAGAAAGTGCTCACATTCAGTATTTCCTATGTAGGGTTATAAGTCATTGATGCTTTTTTCCCGATTCGATAACTCATATTCTCTAATGATAGTCACCCCATGACGACTGCAAGTGCTATAAATAATTTATTCATTCGATAGAAGTTCACATGTTTTTGTAAAGAATATCAGTTTAGCTATAACAGGAAAATAGAAAACCCGCAGAAGTAGAACGCAGTTCAACTCTAGCGATTCTCGCTAGAGCCGTATCCAGTACTGACAGTAAGAATCGCTGAACTTGTTAGCAATGTCACTATTCTCGTGCGGGAAGTCGCTGGTCAAAAATCGCTACAATAAATTCGCTCAACTATCCACCGGTCTTTAGACGGTTTATGGTCATTTGTTATTTGGCATTATGCAGAAACCAGGAATAATGTCAAAGAATAAAAGAACAAAACGAGATCCAGAATTTGCTATCAAATCAGCACTGAATATCATTGCCATGTATTGTTTTGTTTTATTATCCACAACGCATCATTAATGTTATACTTCTCTGTTCTTTCTTTGCAGGTTCAACACAAGTGGTGATACTTGGTTTTGTCTTCTTAGTTTTCACGGTATCTGTAGGTAAGTAACGAAATTGGCAATAACATTCAAATTTATTTATTTCCACAATAACACCAAACCATGCATAAAGGTTGTATCAAAATAATTGTTACCCATCCGTCAGGTCTAACTCAAGACTCAATTTGTAGAAACGGGAAACTGGGATGTATACTCTTTCTCGCTGCATGACACTGTCATCTTCTGAAAGACACATTTTTACTCTTGTTGGCTGATGAAGCAGTATCTTTATTGGCTAAATGTCTTATCGGCTCTTTTTAGAGCCATCAAAACCTTTTGGCAGGGCTCGACAGCTGTTTACAAAACAACCTAAAGAACATGCACGTGACGGACATCCTTATCGTTCATTCTGCTTATTGTAAATTCGTAAATTCTTCACTACAAAGAAGATTATCAACCTCTTTGAAATGATTCCAAATGCATCACCCAATTTGCTACTTCGGGGAAGGTGTTTTTGGTACGCTTAAGGTGGGACAAGCAATATTTGTCACGTCATTTAGAAACAATGCCTCCCCTGGCACTTGGTTACACTTTGTAGACACGCGGACTAAAAGATTGGTGGCTCCAAAAGGAATCGTTTATATCAGGTGCCCCTTATTCACTATAGATATTTAACACATATGTCTTTTCATTTTACAATTTCAGTGACCTGTTTAAAATGCTATTCGTGTTCAGCAAATGCACCAATACAGAGCAAAGTATGGAGTTATTTATTAACCATCAATGAAGATTATGCAATACAAGGATATCAAACACAACTGTTTACATGTATGATGGGAAATCATACAAATGTTACGCACGTGGATTGCCCGCCAAAACCAGGGTATCATGCCAGGTGTGCCATACAACGTGGATTGCTATATTTCTCTGTTGGTAAGTTGTCCGCCTTTCTGTCTGTCAAGTCTGTCTCTCTATCCATATGATTGCCCGGGTGTTTGACTATGTACGTCCATCTGTCTGTGGGTGTGTGTGTGGGGGGGTGTCCGGGGTATGTGTATATTTGTTTGTGGGAAGAGGGTGGTGGTGCAGTGTGTGAGTGTGGGGAGGTATATGCAGAGGGAAGGAGTGTATCTGTTTGTATATGGAAACATTTCTGAACACATTTTGAAGAAGTGACTCGATCCGCAATCCGCATCACCGTTGCATGTAGGTAACTGGCTGCAACATTATACAAATTATTACCGTAATGTGTCAATAATTAGCGGCACCAGTTATACAAGAAATTGTTTGGTATTGTTTTAAGAAATAATTCTCCATTACCGTAATATGTCGATAATTAGCTGCATCAGTGTACAAATTATAACCGGAATAACGCAAAGATTTGGCTAATGGCGCATATGGGCTCCCTTGACATAACTGGAATTTTAGGCACAAACTAAGTGTAGCCTCCCGTAAAAATTCTACCAGCAAATCAGGACAAGGACCCTTAACTCTTGATGGGATCTTCAGAGGAAGGGACTCTCTATTTTTACGTTAAATTTACCCTAAGGCAAAGGAGCTCATGTGCGCCATTAAGCGAATTTTTACGGTATGTCGATAATTAACTCCAACAGTACACATAATGCATAATGATGATGTTTTAAAAGTTTTAAAGCCATGAAATACAATTAATATCATTTTGTTCTCTTTACTTTACTCTCTACAGCTTCGAATAATATACCGTTCAGTTCGTTTTCCCGACATTGTGAATACATTCCCATACTTAATCCGCCGAGCAATTCATGTATACACGGACTAGAAGCGTCGCAATACACACAAGCTAAACCCTATCGCCGGAGAACTACTCCTACTGATATACCTCAGGACTATGGTATCAAAGTGACTTTCGATGGTTCCGTGTGTTTTTGCGATAAGAACTTTTGTAATGATGACGATTTGTATTATCCATCAAGCAGTACAAGACTGTGCTGGAGTCTGCAAATATTCATATATGCTATGGTAATAAGAACGCTTTTGATTGGTTTATAGCCTCTGCTGCATGATACTTTGATCATATCAGAGAATGTAAATATTGTTTTTGTACCTTAGATATTATGTGAAGAATCATTTGAGATAAGAAATTAGAAGCAATTTCACAATTTCTTTATGTGTATATGAAATAACACGTCAAATACCGCAAGTCCCGGTATATACCCAGCAAACACAAGTAATATTCCAAACATTTTAATAACGTTTAATGTCGGATTATAAGAAACGAAAAATGTTGTCACAATGTTAGTGTCAAATATATTTGACAAAAATTTTTGCAAAACATTTGGTCAACTCTTTAATAGCATTATGTTAATATGTTCTGCATCTACATTTGTTTTCGAAAATGTTTTTGAAAGGTTATTAAAACGTTTATATCCTTTATATAACACGACAATAAAACGTTTTTTCTAAACGTTTTGTGTTTGCTGGGTAGCTGTACCGCTATTAAACTTGACGCCATACTTCTATAAACATATTTATGATGGATGTGAGTCGGATTGTAACGCGTTATATCTCGGAGTGTTGCAGACTGATGAGCCGTTTTGAAATGAAATGATACATTACCGTAATATGGCAACAATTAGCAGCAACATAAACAATTATGGTCATATATAAAGGATATCACATAGCTGATCGCGACTAACGAACTGAGTTACCATTGTGTATTGTGGATATCTGCGAGGCAACTGATATATTTGAACTGTACTATTTGAATGCGACCACGAAATATCAAACTACGTAGCTAATGGGCTATTCCAGTTGAAATCGACACTACCCCTGTGGAAGATTTTGAAAATATCTCCCAAAGGGGAGTATGTTTTTCATATGTAATTGTTCAGAGGTAATCATTTTGAAACCCCTGTATTATGGCTTTACCTATATCTTCCACAACTGGAAGTTACCCAATTGTCTATTCTATTCAAAATTGATACCCCCTCTGTGGCAGACTTAATTAGCTATACCTTCCACAGGGGGTGTGTGGTTTTTAAGTGGAATAGCCTAATCTTGTCATCTGAGGTATTCATTTTTACTCTCAAATATCTGTTTGTGGTGCTTTTTAGATGGGGGATGAATAACAAGAGATACACTGCAAAAATTGTGTCTTACCTGAGGACACTATTTTAAGACGCGACTTTGAAGCCACTTTTTAGCCATGTCCTTATGCAAGTCATGTCTTGCATGGAGACATGGCTTGTGGAAAGACAGGACTTTGAGCTATGTCCTTATCCAAGACATAACTAGCTATAAGACATCAACAAAGTATTGTAGCTAGCCTTAAGTCATGTCTTAATTATAGGATCAGAATGGGACATGTCTTACTTCATGTCCTAATTAAAGACACATTATTGAATAAGTGACTTCAAACAAGTCACTAATGCTTCGAGTCGTGTCTTATCGCAATTTCCTGTGTCTCTAAACTAGACATGACTCATAGGCATAAAGTCATGACTGTATGTGGTTATGATAATAATTGAAGACCAAATTAAAAGACTAGTTTGCGTATGACGTCCTGTCAACCAGACCAAAAAATGCCGTACTGCGCAGGTCAGCAACCAATCACGTCGCGCCTTTGCCCTGACGTCAGACTCAAACTAGTCTTTTTAATTCGGTCTTCAATTATACAAATATAGGCTCTGTTATATTATATTGTTTTGAAGCTTTTGTATATTTTATGCACTGTATATGACGTTTTATACTAAACATGCATTCCGATTAAATATTAGTGTAAATATTGGGAGAAAAGGGAATAAACTGTAAAGTTATTTTTGTTGTACAAGATAGGTAATGATAATTAAAGCGCATGGCAAAATTTGTGCATACGTTAAAACTTAAGGAATAATTTTCAAAGGATTTTTAAGGTAGGCATATAGAGTGATACCGATTCCAATCAAAATGCAATACTATTCTGTTTTGTTTTGGAATTCGGAGTATGTTTCTTTTCTCACTACGAATACCTGAAATGGTGCTATAACTAACGATTTCTGAACAATTGGGGGGGACATGATAACAAATTTAAAATGTACAGTTAAGAAGTGAATGGAAACTTCTGAGTTTCATGTAAAATTGGGTGGATTAAGTACAATACTGAAGTTTGTCGATCGAGCTTTGAGTTTTTTAAAATATTGGACGAGTCCAAGTCGAGCATAATATTTTTACAACTCATAGCGAGACCATAATTTAATGTGTGTGTAATACAATTTGTCCGAACAAATCCACCACTACTACTAGACAATTTCTGTTAAGTGGTGAAAAAGTTGCACCGCAAGAATATGTACGAAGGTATATAGGATGTAAAAAAATGTATTCTGAAAATGTATAGTATTGTGATCGTGTGGTTTTTTTCCACAATAATAAGCACTTTTGTACACTTGTATTTTCAAACATGTTTCTAAATATTTTGTAAACTAAACTTTATTCTGTAATTTCGTTGAAATATTTGAAATTCTTAGTCAGTGGGAGTGGTCTAGTTCGTAGACACATTTTTGATTGGACACTCGCAAGATTTCGGGTGCCGTTTATCAGGCCGTAGACGACCCCACGTCATCATGCGTCTTGATAATGCTTTACACGCTTGTAGAGGTGCGCGTATGTATCGCGCTGTATGCGTAGACTAGTACGGAATACGCGACGCGCTAGCAGTACGCGCAACAGAATACGTGAAAGTTGTAAACAAGTTTCGTTCATTTTATAATTTGTTATGACAGTAACTTATTTTTTGCTTTAAAAATTGTTTACAGTTATTAAAATAATATTTAACTGACTAAGAATGAGAATAAACGATAGGAATTTTTATTTTGCCTATCCTCTACCTATGATAGACGACAGGCAGGTCCAATATTTTTATCGTAGTGGATACCGGCTGCGCCGGCATCCACTACTCAAAATATTGGACCTGCCTGTCGTCTATCACACGGTAGAGGATAAGCAAAATAAAAATTCCTATCGTTTATTCTCTAAGTGGTTGTTGTGTGATCAAACTTGTTAAGTTTGGTAAAATTAGCACTTAGTCATTTCTTGTGTGATCAAACTTGTTAAGTTCGGAATAATTAGCACTAAGTCGTTTTCTTGTGTGATCAAAATTTTAAGTATATATGATCACGCAAGAAACTGAAATAGTGCTGATTATTCCGAACTTATTATAATAAGTTCGGAATAATCAGCATTATATCGGTTTCTTGTGTGATCAAACTTGTTAAGTTCGGAATAATTAGCACTAAGTCGTTTTGTTGTGTGATCAGACTTGTTAAGTTCGGAATAATTAGCACTAAGTCAGTTTATTGGGTGATCAAATTTGTTAAGTTCGGAATAATAATTATAATTAAGTCGTTTTGTTTTGTGATCAAACTTATTAAGTTCGGAATAATTAGCACTAAATGGCTTTGAAGTGTGATCAAACTTTATTAAGTTCAGAATAATTACCATTAACAAAGGTGGCTTTTCAAACAAACCTGGTTTTCGATTTGGCAAACTTGGTTTCTTGATTTGAAAGATAATATTCTTAAATAAACTTGTGAAACTTTTATGGATCAATATGTAAAACACAGCTGGTCGAATTCGATCGCAAGTTGGAAAAGTTTTAGAATTTTGATTTTGGTAATGGTAATTTAGAGAAAGGTCAAATGTTATGGTTACGGTCACAGAAATTTCAAGTGATAAATCAAAGTTTGTAAAAAAAAACAAGAGTGTAAAAGAGAGGCGGAGGAAAAGCACCAGTGTTTGGGATGATAGTTTAAATTCATACACCCCCTGTGGAAACGTGACCCTAATATGTGTATTTCAAATGGAATCCCCCATTCAGGTAATCTCATTTGAAATTAACCGATTTCTAGTATGTTGTAGTATCTCTAGATCTGGCATTTTATATAATTAGGTCATTGAAAAGTCATCGAGAATCCGTGAGCACCCTGCATTATAATATAAAGGGTGTATTCTACATCTGAAATTTGCAAGAGTGTCAAAAAACAAATCATGCGGAATCGACAATACCCATAATATAGTATAGTTTAGGCCATAAAACTGAATCCTGTAACGAAATAAGAAAAATCCCTTTCGTAGTATTTTGGACCAAGTTTCACTTACCTAGCCAAATTCCTCGAGATAGAAGGCGCTTTTCAAAATGGTCGCCAAAATATCTAACAATAAGTCAATTATATAACAGAAAATGATAAGAAAATAGATCCTTTCCTTCACAAACCGCTTTGTTTTGGTCATATTTAAAATATGACCGAACCTCAATTTCAATACTTTTCAAACTCCCTAACACCAACAGATGTAGATAATGTAAATAGGCTGTTAATATTGTAAATATTTATTTTTGAGATGGTTTATATTTTGTAATTGTAAATTTTAATTGATTTAAGGCTGATATATCACATTTGGTGTGCGCTAAATTGTTTTTGTGTACATGTCTTTTTCTTTCGAATGATTATAATACAAATTGAAAAGAAAATGAAAAGTAGTGAAAACAGCAATAATATAGGCCCACAAAACTAGATACACAAAGAGCACGTAGTCTTTGACATTTTATGCTGAGCATAAGTGTTGTTAACCCAATTCTTTTGTCTTTAGAGAGTATTCTGGCGACACATTCAAAATGTATACAAATTCCCAGCATAATAAACCATGTGACATTTTAATCATCTGTACTGCGCAGTACTTGGTATAATTTTAAAGAGGATTTTCTGGTATCATCAAACACTACTTACTTCAATCTCTCTCTCTGTCTTTGTCTCTCTTTCCATCCTACGCTGTCTGACTCTCTCTCTCTCTCTCTCTCTCTCTCTCTCTCTCTCTCTCTCTCTCTCTCTCTCTTTGTCTTCCTGTCTTTACGTCTCTTTGTTTTCTTTCAGTCTCTGCTTGTCTATCTGTCTCTGTAGTTATGTCTGTCTATCTGTCTTAGGTTATGTGTCATCAATGAATATTACAAACAGGAGAGGAACAATGATGGATCCTTGTGGGACACCAGCATTGATCCGCTTCAGACTGGACAATTTGCCATTCAATATAACCTTCATGGAGCGGTTCGAGAGGTAGTCAGCTAACCATGCTAACATCTTTCCAGAGAAGCCAAGAGCAGATAGTAGCTCCTATGTCTCTTTTTATTTTGCTTTTTAACTCTTTGTCGACTCTTTGTTTATCTGTATCTTTCCCCCTCGCTGTGTCACTGTCTCTTTTTGCTGCCCGTGTCTCGTCATTGTATTTTCTCTCTCAGTCTCTACCAGTGGCGTAGATTTCTCCTTCAATGGGAGATGGAGTTTGGTGTAAAATCCGTGAAGCCGAATGAATGAGGCGTTTTTGCTACCAGAATAACTTTCCTTGAATGAAAGGTTTATAGAAAACTGTGCAATTCGTAAAGCAAAAATGACCAAATATGTGGTTAATTTGGACAAAAAGCACATGCATTTGCGTAACGTTTTATCCCATTTTTTTTATGTTTGATGCCTAATGAAGACATAAAATAAAATGAAAAACAATCAAACGTTTCGGGGAGGGAGGTTTCATGCTCTTTCCTCCCTTGTCGAACATTGTGGAGATTTTTGTCCATCTGTCCCATCTCACCAAAATAAAAACTTAAATGACAAGTTTTTTTTTTATCAAAACAAATCTTTATCATGTTTATTGAAGAAAATTTTTGATGTGGGGACGTAAGAAAAACTCAACAAGAACAGAGTGTTTTTGTAAAGTAGACATTATTTATAGAAAGCGTATGTGAACGACCTGTCTAAATACCGTGTTACGTTGTTCACTGTTTACTACTATGGTTTTGTTTTATGCATTGCTATGTATAAAATGAATATATGAAAGTGCTGTAAGTTGTTACGCAAGATATATGTATTATGTATAAGGTACGGGGCAATAATAACAATATTGAATTACGTGTTTAATAAAACTGTGTCTTGGTTTGACTGTTATTGTCTGTCTGATCAGAGAACCTGTGGCATACACCCGGGAGCAGCCATCCCAAGTAAGACGCAGTATTTGTACATAAATATAACATAGCATATGAAGAGTTTGTTTCCAAAAGGCGCTAACTTCAAAATCTGCCTTGTGTTTAATTTTTCTTGTTATATTTTAACATTTTTAAGTTTCAATGCAAAGTTTTAAAATGACTGCCATTTGATTTAGCTACTTTTGGAACAAAACAATCTTTCATGTTTATTTTTTCTTTCTTCGCACGTGGGAGGTTAATAATAATATCTTCAAATAAATTTTACACAAAGCAGCCTTTTGAAGTTAGCGCGTTTTGAAACAAACTCTTCATATACTGCCTCTTACTTGGGAGGAGGCAAGTGTTTTGTAAAGATAAAAATACGTATCTCTGAGAAAATAAATTGGTAGATATTTGGTTTTTGTTTGGAAGGCAGATATTTTTTTAATAGCATCAGTAACACAAACACATCCCACCAACGCACACCACCCCCGCCCCCACACCCCTACAAACGCTGCACACCTGCAAACACACATTGAACCGATTTATTGTGACAGCAAGTTTGACAGTAAAGGCTGTTTTCCTATTCCTGGTTCACCATCAACAAAGAATGTACAATCAAGTTTTTCATTTAGTTTGAGAGCAATTCAAGATTACAATCAAATTCAAATCGCCTGAAATGTTCTTGAAAACATTATAAACTCCCATTTTGTTGGTTATAAATGATAAAATACAAATAAAATATAAAATACAAAATACAACAAAAGATGATTGACAATGTTTAGAAATATAACATATTGTCAAAAGACGTCGCTATTACTCACAGATATTAATCTGATGGTATGGTGTCAATTCAAAGGAAATTATCACATACCCAGATCAGACTTAATAAACATGTCCAAAGCAAAGAACTCGTATTTAATGAAACCGCATGTTTGACAGTTGAATACGTTCCCAGCAAACACAAAACGTTAAAACGTTTTAAACATGTTATATCTTGGGTTTTGGTTTTGGTAAAAACATTTTAATAATATTAATTGTCGGGTTATAAAGGTCATGAAAACGTTTTGTATTAAAACACTCCACAACAATTATTTTGTGTAAGCTAGTCCTAACCCTACGCATATTCATAACCCTAATCCTAACCCTAACTCTAACCCTAATCCTGACCCTAAACTAACCCTAACCAAACTATGACAGTGCCTGTTCAAGCCTACTATAATGCATGGTCGCCTTCCGAATTCGACTACCTATTTGGACCGGAAGTTAAAACCCCAGTCCTATTGTAGCCGTGTTAACGTGCCTATGACTGAAATCCTATCGTATTCGACAAGAAATTGTTACTGCGGGACTTGCTGGTGTATAGGTTGATTCTCTGTTGGTGTTTCCAACGAAGCAGGTATTAAACGGAATCCATAGATGTAAGACGGTATCTAGAGTAAAATATCCGCTCACAACTATATATATACAACACAATACCGAATATTCAGATACAGGAAACACACAACTATAGGAAACTGATCAATATTTACGCCTAGGGATTTTTTGTCTGCAAGATTTTTTTAACAATAAAACAGACTGAGTATAAAATTTATCTACAGCCTATAGCAGATTTGGTGTGACAGCTAATTTGACAATAAAGTGCGTTTTTCGCTCTATTTGACATTTAATCTGATGAACGATCAGTCCATTTGGTGGTTGTATTGATGAAAGTGAAATACAAATGCGATGAAAGAATTTAACGATGTTTTAGTTTAGAAATATGTCTTATTCTCAAATATGTCGTTATTACTCTTTGATATTAATCCTAGAACAGATTTGTTGTGACAGCAAATTTGACAATAAAGTGCGTTTTTCTTTTTCTGGTTCACCATGAACCAATTCATGTACAATTGACATTTTATTTGGAAAGCGAATCAAAGAATGGCATCATATTAGATCCATATCTGAGGGGGGCTTCAAGAGGTGTTTTAAAAGCACTTCATTTGTCCATTTTGTTGGTTACATGTTAATATGAAGTAAACCAACAAGGTCAATGCGAGGAATGATGATTAACAATATTCTCAAGCGTCACAATTACTCACAGATATCAATCTTATTGCATCGTATTAATTTCGAATTTCTTAAAACCAAATTTATGTCGTCTGAATTGGAGCATGAAAAGCAATTATAGAGTTGACATTTATCAATTATTGATGGTTCACAATTAAATTCAGGTTTTATATTTCTTTTCAGTTTCAGTTTCAGTTTCAGTTTTATTTACCATATAAGTTTATCATATAAATCGAAACAAACGCAATTAATGGAGGGATGACCAAAAAAGAGCACAAGGCTCGTACAAGTTTGGCCACCCTGAAAGAAATTTATGAGAGAGCTAACTTAAAAACTACGTGCAGAGACAAGAGACATTATAAAGCGACAAAACTACAATGTGCAAAACGAGACAGGACAACACAGGTGAGACAGACAAGTATGTTGGCAATGGCAGTATAATCATGATAATAAATAATGGTTTTACGAGGCACAAGTCAAGAAAATATTTATTGGAAATCAACATGATCAATAGATAAATCCCGAAGCAATCTAATTACAACTCATATTGTGATACAAGATAATCTTTATACAGGTTACTAAAACATTTAACGGTGTTACAGTTACGAATATTGAGATCAATTACATTCCAACAATGGACCCTGTCTTTTAATTGTGTTATTTGCAAGATCTGTTCTGAAGTTGTGAGGTCTATACAGTTCAGCTGACCTGGTTCCATAAGAATGGAAGGTATTACTCTTCTTAAAATAATCAGTGAAAATATTTGGGAGTAAGCCACTTTTGAACTTATACATAAAGAGGGAAATTTGATATTTGTAAATATCAAAGACTGTAAGTGTATTTTTCTTAAACAAAGGTTGTGTGTGTGCAAGGTAATGTGAGTTGGTACATAAACGGACAATTTTCTTTTGTTTGAGATAAATAGATTGTAAATTGCAATTATTCTTGTCGGCCTAAATGATATTACAATATTGAATATGTGGTAAAACCAAACTAGAATAAAGAGAAAATAACGTTGAGCCAGAAAGTATGTGTTTAAGACGATAAAGGATACCTGAATACTTCAAAACAATATTTGTAATATAAGTGTTATGTTGATGCCATGTTAGAGAATCATCAAGAATTATCCCGAGAAATTTTGTGTGAGAGACCCTTGAGATAGGTTTGTTTTCAATATTTATTGACATGGTGTCTGGATACGTTAAGCGCGTGTTGTGTTTGTTTTAAATAACATATACGTGGTCTTTTTAATATTAAGGGAAAGTTTGTTTACTTTGAGCCATGTGGAAATTTTTGTAAGTTCGATATTAGCTGAATGTATGAGTTGATGGAGATTTTTATGTGAAGCCAATAAATTAGTGTCATCAGCATAGATGACAAATGAGAAGAATTTACTTGTAAACACAATGTCATTTATATATAAAATGAATAATAAGGGGCCTAAGATCGAGCCCTGTGGAACTCCACAACTTGTATTCAAATGAATTGATTTACGATGATTAAAGTTAACGAACTGGGACCTATCAGTAAGGTAACTCCTGAACCAATCGAAGGCATTCCCACGAATACCGTAATGAGCGAGTTTTGAAAAAAGAATATCATGGTTAACCGTGTCGAATGCCTTCGAGAGGTCCAGGAAGATACCAAGGGCGTGATTTTTGTTATCGAGATCG
The DNA here is from genome assembly GCF_039555335.1 of Amphiura filiformis. Taxonomy (NCBI): domain Eukaryota; kingdom Metazoa; phylum Echinodermata; class Ophiuroidea; order Amphilepidida; family Amphiuridae; genus Amphiura; species Amphiura filiformis. The sequence continues at coordinate 43,781,778 of NC_092641.1, forward strand.
TTAACAATTTTATTGTAGACTTCCATGATGGCCATAGATGTGGAACGGTTAGAACGAAAACCAAATTGGGAGTTATGAAGTAGATTAAATCGGGAAATAAAATTGTACAGCCTCTTGTGGACCAGACGCTCAAGAACTTTTGAAAAAGCAGGAAGAACTGAAATTGGTCTATAATTGGAAGAATCGTGGCGATCACCATCTTTAAAAATGGGAACAACTTTAGCGATCTTGAGTTGGTGGGGAACAAAACCAGAAGACATTGATAAATTAAAAATGTGGACAAGTGGGGTTGCGATTAAGGTGCTGACTGCTTTAATAACCTCGGGTTTGATTTCATCATGACCACAGCTTGCACCAGGCTTCAGTGCCATACAAAGATTGACTACTTCATCGAAGTTGGTGGGTGAAAAAAAGAGTGAGTTAACAGGAGAATGAGCATTAATTAAAAATTCACGAAAATCAGTATTTGGTTGTTGAATTTTGCTAGCTAATTTAGATCCAATATTAACAAAATATGAATTGAAATGATCTGCAATATGCTGAGAATCCGAAGTTGAAACGTTATTGATGTTAAACATGGTTGGAAGATCAAGCCTATGTTGGCGACCTAGAATGGAATTTAGAATATTCCAAGTTCGTTTTGAGTTATTTTTACAATTCTCTAGTTTCTCAGCGTAGTAGTCTTTTTGGAAGACCTAATGATAGAAGTCAGTCGATTGCGATAAACATGATAATTCGTTTTATTAGACTCTGTTGGATGACCGACATACTTTCTGTAAAGTTTTTCCTTTCGAACAATAGATTTAAGGACAGCTGTTGTAATCCACGGTTTGCGAGGAGTTCGACGACTACTAAAACTACTAGAGCGAGACGATTTCAAGGGAAAATGAATGTTATATAAATCAGAAAATTTATTAAGAAAAGCCATGTAGGCAGGCTCACAAGAACCTATGTTTTCAACAAAATTCCAATCAACCAGTTTTAAATGATTCTGAAAAATTTCGGATTCTATTTTGATTAATTAAACGATATGTAGTATGCTGGTGGTGGCGTGGGTGTGTAAGTGGAATAGATTTGGTAATTTGAAAAATAGGGTAATGATCAGTTAAGCCTCTAACGAAAATACCAGATTTTATTTGGTGTGTGAGGACGTTTGTAAAAATATTGTCAAGTAAAGAAGCGGTAGTGGGTGTTATTCTAGTAGGCCTGTCAATCAGTGGGTGCATATTATTATTGTAAAAAATATTGAGAAAATCATTAATTGTGTTATTGTTAGTATACTGTAATAGATCAAAATTAAAATCACCAGAAATATAACACTGCTTATTTTCACACGACAATTTAGCAACACAATTTTCCAAGTCAGTAAGGAACATATTTACATTAGTACGATGTGCACGATAAATATTACCCACAATTATATTTTTGTTAACAGAATTTAAAATTTCAATAAATACAGACTCAGAGTGGTCGATGTCATCAGATGATTCAACAATTAATTTAAGATCTTCCCTTTCACGGTAAGCAACTGAATCATGAATATAAATAGCAGAGCCACCACTTCTTCTACCTTGTCGGGGTGCATTAACGAGAACATAATTTTTAATATCAATCATATTAAAATTGTCATCATTTAACCACGTTTCTGAAATGGAAATAATTGTAAAAGTGTGACTTAGTCCAGAAATAAAGCTATGAATGTTATCAAAATTTTTGTTGAGACTACGTGAATTGAAATGCAAAATTGAAAAATCATTATCACCTGAACAGGTAATATCGTTGTCAAATAAATAAGAACAATTATTGAGAGGGCTTGTGTGCTCATTCAAATTAATAGATTCATTGGATGATGTCCGAAACATATCTTCAAAGTTAAAGGGATTTAATTTCAAACTAAGCATACGATTAAACTCAATTGTATTGTCAAAACAAAATAAAGCAAATCTGAACTCATCGTCATCGACATAATGGTTAAAAGGAAAAGGTTACCAGTACATTTGAAACAAAACCAATCTAGGTGATTGTCAACATCAGTATAAACACAACGGGTATGATATAAATAATTACAAGAAGTACATGATATATGAGAATGATGTCTTAAAATCAATTTACAGCAATTATTACACTTTTCTGCCATAAAATACCAACATACAACAATTATATAGATACGAAAAACACTTAACACAAAAACAAGAGGGTTTAATACACTAAAAGAAGTTAAGGCAGTAGAAACACAGATGGTGTGAGGCGGAAACCTACCAAGAATAATAATGAATGATAGAGCACAAATGACAGGGTAAGAAGAAGAAGAAAAAAAAGTATAATGGTAAATAAGTAGTAAATAAATAAATAAATAAGAGATTGAATAAATAAGAAAAACATTAATAATTTAAGAAAATCAATAAAAGGCGACTAAGAATTAAACAGTACAAGAATGAATTTAAAGTACCTAGGTAAGTAAATAAAACAAATAAGAAATATGTAAACGAGAGAGAAAAAAAATATATAAATGAGGAAACATAATGGGAAAATGTGGGGAAAATACACACACAATACATTTCAATACGAGATAAATTTAAGCAATATGGATATGAATAAACATGATGATCACCAAGTACATTCTGGAAATGATAAATAAAGTTTAAATACAATTTCATGTTGCATAATCATAGATGACAGATTCACCAATTCATACATGAATTTCATGCTATGAACACTGTTTTGCTTTGAAAGATTCAAGTTCAAATGCTCAAATTCAAATGCTCAAGTTCAATGCTCAAATTCAAATGATCAAGTTCAAGTTCAAAAGTCACATAAGAAGAGTTATTCTTTCCAAACAGCATTATCAAGCGAGAGCAATATTAAAATAAATAGTGGAGAACAATGTGGTAACTTTTCACCGAAAAAGCTCTGGAAACATGGATCTTTAATAGTTTGCAATGGAAGTTCAAAGATAAAAAAGTTTATAAACAATTTCATTTTTTATTGGCGGATACTTTATTGTAAGAAACGACCTGCTCCGCTGCTTCCGCAAGACTTGCTGGTAGTAGGCTCATTCAAATGATTCCCAAAAGGTAATTGATATTTTAGAATGCGACCTCTGACAAATCTACATTGTAAAATTACTCTAAGATATCATGGACATATTATATAGTGCTCCTTCACTATATAGTAGGATCTAAATTTAGTTGTGTCCAGAATAAGAAAAAAAACATATCATAATAATACAGGGTGTCCCAATAAAAACAGAGCCCTCATTGTGCCCTCTTTTTCTCCTTTTTCTGAACAGTTAATCAAATATATTTTGATATGTAAAGAAACCTTTATTGGTAAATTTAATAAACCGAAAGAAATATTTCAATCAGCTCACCACTTTTGATGATATGCTCTTTTAATGAAATGTACCCGTTTTTCACTCTGTCCACGGAGGAGGTTTCGCTTCTTCAAAGATTAAAAGGAGTACACGTACCATGCATGAATATCAAGCATTCCTCAATGATAACTTCACAAAACAACGAACTTTATTTAGGGAATGGGCTTTCCGGTGGGCCTATGGGCTACGGATTGTGTTTAGTGTCATTAACTTGTCGGCAAAATTGATGTGGGATGGCACTTTTAATGTTATTTTTCTTGGTTATTTATGCCTTTTTGTTTTATTATGTTTCTTACTTTCTCACTATGTTATTTCTTGCTTTCTTTGTATTTACATCATGTCATTTTCTCTTTTTGGAATAAAGGGTAGACTAAAAAGGCTGTTTGGTATGTCCTTGGTTCTTCTGAAGTGAGTTTACTGTGCTGCTTTGCCCTCTACCTAGTTGCCTCCTTGACGAATACAGGTTTCAGCCTTGGTCCTCATTGCATCAATTGCATTGCGTACCCTCCTTGTGCACCGTATACTTGCGAATGCGGCAGTAATACGGTTGCGAAGATGTTGGAGGCTCTCTTATAGTGAATGCGTTCCAAAGCCTAATGCTATTATCTTTTCGTTTTAATCTTTGATGTAGCCAAACCTCATCCGTGGACAGAGTGAAAAACGGGTATATTTCTTAAAGAGGGCATGTCTTCAAAAATTGTGAACCGATTGAAAAAATTGTTTTGTTTTATTAAAGCTAACGATTTAAGGTTTTTTTTACATACCAAAATACATTTGATCAATTTTTCAGAAATAGGAGAAAAAGAGGGCGCAGTGAGGGTTCTGTTTTTATTGGGACACCCTCTACAGGTTTAGTAGACAAAAAGTTCCACGGTAAAGTACGTTTCCATTTTTCCGGTTCGCAGTTAACAATGAATGTATACAATGGACTTATTATATAAGCAGATATAAAATTAGATTTAAATAATTTCACCCGCTTGGGATAGTGTATAAGTATCTAAATGGAAAAATATTTGTTTGAAATTCCAACTAAACATGTCAATACAACTTTAGAATCAGTGTGTTAACATATTTCCCACTTATATACATGTAACTTCCTTTAATATTTGAAGAGCTTATTTCCAAATCGTGTTAAGTTCACAACCCCATGTGTCTCATTTTCTTGTGTGATACAATCACAATTACTTTGACAAGTTTGATATTAGCAATCAATGAGTTGTACCATCAACAAGCCATTATTTATAGCATAACAATGCTGCATAACAATATGCAGACTATTGTTCTCAAACTCTTCATTTGCTGAATTCTATTTTTCCTGACTTAATGACACAATTTTGTCGGAAACTGATTCTAGTTGCCCTTGGTTGACATAATCTGTCAGAATACACAGTTCAAGTACCTGGTATTCCGCTCACAAACTTTATACAAGACATATCACAGAATATTCAGACGCAGACAATACACATCTAGTAAACCGATCAATATTTCCGCCAGAGGGATTTGGGGGATTCAAGGTGAAATGAAATTCGGCTTTCAGAAAAGGGGAAACAAGATTTTGTTTTAAATAAAAGAGACTAAGCACCAAATTGTAAATGAATTACGCAATTCATGAAATTTTGATCGAACACTTGTGGGACGTGAAAGGTTTCCTCCGTAGACATTAAGTTTTAAAAAATTGAATTGCTTTATTATTTGACTTAGCAATGCGATTTACTTTTAGCTTTCAAAATGCACGAATTCAATAAAATTGCCTTGGTCAGTATGACTTATACTTTATAATGTTATTTTTCAATTACGTTGTAACTAGATAAATTGCCGTAAATGCATTTTAAATGCAGCTTTGGCTTCCGGGCGTCGTGTTTTTTCTATTTTCAAAGTTAAACAATACAAACCCTACTCCAACAGAGTCAAATATTCGCGTGGCAAGTATTTTCTAGCTTGCATAGTAACTATGGTAACAGAGGATGAGGAAGTCCATAATTTCCTCCTTTCATCTTCTCACATTACTCACTGCGTCTTTAAGAAAGGACACGTAGTAAAGAATAAGCAAAGAGAATAAGAAAATATTACTGAGATGGTTTCGTGTTGCCACCATTCGACAACACCAGAACATTGAATTCTGTGTGTAATTGTTTAAGGTTGTTAATCAAATACTGAGTGGTATTTAAGTGTAACTTTAATCCTGGGTAAAACTGACTGATTATTTTATCTAATGGAAGGGATTTTATTTTCGAAATTTCCATGAAATTGTACCATTGTAGAGCATGCAGAGCCCGGATAGGATTTGTGGCTTTTTTAATACAGTCGATTTCAGGAAATTTGCCAAAACTGTGCCCCTTTGCTTCTGATGTTGCAACATTCAATATTTCTCAAGATATGAATTGCAAAATTTCGAATCAAGACACATATTTCAAGCACTAATAAATAGCCAATTGAAGCATACGACGAGCTTCTCATAAGATGAATACTACCTGTCAATGAGTTTTCTATATTAAGCATTTGAAATTTTCCTTCCGTCTTTATGGCAAATTGCACGCGCCTCTAGTCATATAAATCTCGCCATTCTTCGAGCTTACATTTTAGACTTCAGGCGCTTAGCTATGTTGTTAACGAATGGTTGGATTATATTCGTTGGTCTATATGAAAAACCTGCATCATATGGAGTGCTCTATCCACATGAAGTTTAAAATTCGTATCAATCTGGACTAGGAAAGGACCTTTTTCCATTATGCTGTTCCCCTACTTGCCTACATACCGTATATCTAGGCTAAATATTGGCATGTACTGGCATTGGCATGATACCCAGTCAGCTAATTCCGACGTAATGCCCACATGAACACACCGGATCGCATCGATAAGCGTCGTTGTGCAGTATTCGATTTGTGGAACTAGACTAGCTCGGTCTTCTTAGTAGATTTATATGTTGTTATCCTCATCTAAGAGCACGAAACCTGTATCAGTAAAACCCCGAATGGCTGCCGGTTTAATCATACCTATAACAAACTTTCAGATGTACTACAAAATGTGTTCTTCGAAAGACACTCTCACATAATTCTAAAAGTTTTCAGCATTTCTTCGTGGTCGCTCTACTGTCACGCAGCTAAGGGTAATATCACCCGGTGGTGTATCAGTTGCATCAAATGACCTTGATTAGTCCAGCTTTCCCGAAAGTGACATTCGCTTGAGGCAACTGGTTGTCAAATGTTGACAGTTGGTAACAGGCGTCATGCACTGTTGGTCATAGTGTGGTTGAATAAATCACTTTTTTATCAGTGGTAAAACATCTGAATTGTTTAAGGAGAATGTAGTTCAATGTTGCAATGAGCAATGTTCCACTGCCTTAATGAATAGCTCGATTAAAGTTGCAAGGGTAAAAGGTTTACATGAGGCAGCAATCGCTGCTAGGTATACATATACGACTCTCTTGAACTCATACAATTCTAGAGAGGTTCGACGAGCTAACACACCTTTCAAGTATTTGCTGGTGGGGATTCATTCAAGTACATTCCGTCTCCTCGGTGCCGTGATATATTGGCACATGACGTGACAAATAATGCTTCAATTCAATTGAAATTTTTGCAATATCCGTTTTTAGTTCATACTGGAATGTCCATGGGTAGTGCCCATCAATGATATCTATTAAAGGGGTCAATCTTCACGCTGTCCTATACAAAGACCTACTTATACATTAGCGAACAGGGTATAAACATAATGATTTATCTGTTTGGCTTTGGTGTTAATTAATTGAACATGTGACTGTATTATTCATTGAGAAATAAGTTCTCATTGTTGTCGTACTAACAGACAAATGTAGATTTTTTACATCTGTAATCGGTGTCCCGCCCCTTGTAGCGTATCATGAATAGGGTGGATATGTATTGAGTGAGTATCTTTTGTATTAGAATATATCTGGTCATCACGATAAGTGACGCACTTTCATTACCTTCAACATTCGATTGTCTGACAATGCAATATCCGTTTGGTTAAAGTTCAGGAATGACCGCAAAATAAAAGTGACAGTAGCCCGCGGTATTTGTAAACATGCGTGTCAGTAATGCGGTGGTTGTTGTATGTCTCGTCTGTGGTTGGTCTGAATTTCTGTCCCCTACATGCTATATTTTGTGGAACACATTATGACACAAAGGCGATTTAACTTTTTGCTCAGTTAATAGCCAATGATAATCTACGGAATGTTTGTGTTTTGTTGTTTTGGTCGCTGAACCATTACAAACACTAGTTGCTCGCACGTTGCGATCTGTTCACCAGGGAATCGGTTTATAGAAAGCCTCACATATATCACAAGAGCATCGGCGAGTTAGTCATTGAGCGCCAAATATCGTATACATGAGAACATTGCATCGTCATTTTTTGTAGAAATCATGTTTTGTTGTTTGGTTAAGACAATCGGTCGTTGAACCATTACAAACACTAGTTGCGCGCACGTTTGAATCTGTTCACCAGGGACGCGGCTTATCGTAAGCCTCACAAATATCACAAGAGCATCGGCGAGTTAGTCTACGAGCGCCAAATATCGTATACGTGATAGTAATCTTTTGGGAATTCCTTCGAATGATCTAAATTGGCAAGCATGAGTGAATTTATCACTTACGGCAGAAGGCCCTTACCCGGGGGGGGGCTGAGATGGTTTGCGCCGCCCCGAAGAAAAGATACAGGATGGCGCCCTAACCCCCCCCGACACACACACCCGATCATTTGGGAAAGCTGAGGGAATGTTACTTCCTAAGAATTTTGAAAAAAATTGCAAAATGAAAGCCCGATTGAAGCCATTTGGTGGACGATTTTGATACTCGAGGTGTAAAATTATAGTTAAAAAAAAAAGTGAAAATGAAGGCCCAATGAAGCAATTCGTGCTTCCAAAACTGATTTTGTGTTCAAAAGAGAAGAGAAAAGGGCACTTGTTTATCCATACGTAGGAAGATGTCTGCTCAGAAGTTGGATATTTTTGGTAAATGATGGTCCAAATCGAAGCAATTTTGTGCATCATTTTTCACTTGTTTATCCATACGCAAGGGGTATCTGAGGGATGTTCCCCCCTCATACAATTTTGCCAAATGAAGATCCAAATTGAAACCGTTTGGTGCATCACTTTTTACTTCTTTATCCATAAGCTGGAGGGAGTTGGAACATTTTGGCATTTGTTGTAATTGAAGCCATTTGGTGTATCATTTTTAAGTTGTTTGTCCATAAGCAGAGGAGTATCTGAGGGGAATTTCCCCCTCCGAAATTGTACAATTTTGCCAAATGAAGGTCCAAAATGAAGCCATCTGGTGCATCATTTTTCACTTGTTTAACCATTTTTTAGATGTTTATCCATAAGCCATAGAAGTTAGACAATTTTGCCAAATGAAGATCAGAATCGATGTTATTTGGTGCATCATTTTCACTTGTTTATTCATTCATAATGGGTTTTTTGTCTGAGGAGTGATGCCCCACCCCCTCAGAAGTTTGAAAATTTTGCCAAATGAAGTTCCAAATTGAAGCCATTTAGTGCATCATTTTCACTTGTTTATCCATACGCAGAGGGGTGTCTGAGTAGAGAAAAGTTGAACAATTTTGCCAAATGAAGGTTCAAATATGAAGCCATTTGTGATGGTGCATCACACTATTATCATTGCTTACTACGTCCCACTGATTTACTAGGCCTACTTTTCCGGGACAAATGCGGGGAAAATGTGCAATTTCAATGCTAAAATGAACACAATAACGGACAATTGCGCCAAAGGAGGATGTATAGGCCTTTTACAACATTTGGTTAATTTAATCCCGGTACTTTGATTCAGCTCATGAGTTTTATACTTATTCCAGGCACCAGAGCTGTCATATAGTATTTTTATGATTTACATAATTGGAAGGATGGAATTATGATTCTCATTTTTGAGATTCGTGATTGTGTTCAAGTTTGAGATGACAAAAGAAAGGAATTTCTAATGGGGCGTCTCACAGATCTACTCACAGAATGGGTCTGCCGAGATAAATGAGCGCAAAGCGCGCGGTAATTTGGCATTTTAATACTTAATGTTTCAAAATGGGCTTAAATTTGGGTTAAATTAGACCAAAAGGAAGATGCAAATCGTAAATTTTGTCACATTGACTGAACAAGGAGGGTACTGCCCTATGGACAGTGGCGTAGATTTCTTTTTAACAATGGGGGGGGGGGTGGAAAAGTACAGTGAATCCAGAGCCTTTCAGTGACAAAATCAGTTTATGGTACAATTGCGCTCGAAGCGCGAGAAAAATTTACCATATATTGAAGCTAAACTGCTAAAGTATGGTACAAAAGTGGAATAAAATAATTCGCGCGAAGCGCGCAAAATTTGGCACTTTTTAGGTTTATGGTTAATTTGGTCAGAAACCCACATACAGGTGTCAACATGGAGGGTGATTGTATGGACCATCCCCTATTAATACATTGGGGATTTAACCCCCATTCCCCCTGGGATCTACGCCTAGATGCCCTGTGGGGGAGACCATTTGATATTGTGTTCCCCCATCCAAAAATGTGAAGGGGACATGAACCCTGTCCCCCGGGATTGACGAAAATTCAGAATTCCGCCTCTCCGAAAGGGCTCGCAATCCATCAGGGGCGCTGAATGCATCTATATGCAACGCTATAATGGCACGGCGCTATATGTTTTTCTACCCTCTGAAAATATTGGCTATGAAAAAAACATCATAAGCAGATAAGGATTACTTTTTTAATTCGCAAGAGGCGCGGAAACATTTTTGCCGCTTGCATTATGGAAGGGGCTCAAAATCCACCAAAGGGTGCTGATTCCAATACAGGCGGCAAGTTCCTTTTGACTCCTTAGTTTTAATGATTAAAGCAAAATAATAGTCTCATAATGATTCGTTTTGTTGAAATTTGGATTTTCAGACGTGGGCTCAAAATTCATTAAAGAGGCGCTGAATCCAACGTAGGGCGGCAAGTTCCCCGTTGACTTCTTTAGTTACGCAATGGTCATGGCGTTGATTTTCCTCTCCTTCTACCCTCTTCTCTCAGTGCTAGTTGAAAGCCAGTGGCGTAGCTAGGGTTGTGGCGCCCAGGGCAAAGGATACATAATGGCGCCCCTCCCCAATCCTTGAAACAAGTGCTCTCGGAGCGCGCGAAGATTTGCACAAATATGACATATCACTGATTAATTTTGGTTATAATGAAGTTGAATATTGTAAATTGATCTCTCAAATGAACTTGTGCTCAATTGCGTGCGAACTGCGCGAAAATTTTGACTTTCATCGCTAGGAGGGGCGCAGAATCGACGTTGAATATATCAATTCGACGCCCCCTAAGGGTGGCGCCCAAGGCATGTGCCCCCCCCCCTCTGCCACCGTCATTACGCGACTGTTGAAAGCCACCATATATATGCGGTTTTCTCTCCTTCATCTGCTTTTTCTATTCCTGCATGGTTATAAGCCCGGGTTATATTAAGCCATCTTCCTTATAATGTGCCGCCCCATAAGCCACCTTACTTTTATGTAGTGCCGCCCACAAGCCACCTTCCTTCTATGTGTCACAGTGTAGGCCCATAGTTACACAGCGTGATATACCGTTATTCACTCCCTCTTTTCAGCTATATTTATAACGCCTGTAGTGCTTTTCTGCCGCCCCTTTCTCTTGGTTACATGCCAACATGTGCGGCCCTATAAATAGGTGACTGACAAGGTTTTTTTCTCTCCTCCCTCCCTCTAATTTTGTCCTGGTTACAAATCGCCCTCCTTGTATGTGCCACCTCACAAGCCGCCCTCCTTCACCTATATTTATAACGCCTGTTGTGCTTTTCCGCCGCCCCTTTTGCTTGGTTATATGCCAACATGTGCGGCCCTATAAATAGGTGGCTGACAATCGTTTTTCTCTCCATTTTACTTTTTTCCTCGTTACAAGCCGCCTTGCTTATATGTGCCGCCCCCAAATCCCCTATACTTCTGTGTGCTGCCTCACAAGCCACCCTCCTTGTAGTGCAGACCCATATAGTCAAAAAGGGTGATCGACCTTATCACCCCCTCCTTTCTCCTGGTTGCAAGTCACGATGTGCCGCCCTATGACCAACAAGCGTTTTTCTCTCTTCCCTCCCTCTACTTTTGTCCTGGTTACAAGTCGCCCTTCTTATATGTGCCGCCTCACAAGCCGCCCTCTTTATTTTTTATAACGCCTGTTGCGCTTTTCCGCCGCCCTTTGTCTTGGTTACATGCCAACATGTGCGGCCCTATAAATAGGTGGCTGACAAGCGTTTTTCTCTCCATTTTACTTTTTTCCTTGTTACAAGCCGCCTTGCTTATATGTGCCGCCCGCCCCCCCAATCCCCTATACTTCTGTGTGCTGCCTCACAAGCCACCCTCCTTGTAGTGCAGACCCATATAGTCAAAAAAGTGTGATTTACCTTTTCACCCCCTATTTTCTCCTGTTTACAAGTCATGATGTGCCACCCTATAGATGACCAACAAGCGTTTTTTTCTCCTCCCTCCTTCTACTTTTGTCCTGGTTACAAGTCGCCCTCCTTGTATGTGCCGTCTCACAAGCCGCCCGCCTTGTGATAGGTCACCCTGTAGGCATATTATTGCCTGATTACACGCCACCCTACTAAAATGTGATTTTTTTTTCTTCTTTTTCCTTTTTTTTCTTTCCTACTCTTTTCTTCTTTTTTCTTTTCTCCTCTCCTCTCCCCTCCCCTCTCCCCTCCTCTCCTCTCCTCTCCCTTTTTTTGCCGCCCCGTTTTTTTCCCCGGGGGGCTGGCGCCCCCAAAGACCCCCCCCCCCCAAAAAAAATACGCGGATGCATACACCGACTACATTTTGGCACAATTGTCTCTGATGTAGTATGCCTTAATGTGCGTCATGTTGGGAGAACTCTGTCCTTCGCTTGCTATATCCTGTTTGTATAATAAAGTTTAAATAATAATTTTTAATAAAGCTTACTTCAGGCCAAATGTTTGAGCATTTATTATATCCTTGTAAGCTACTATACTGTTGCTTAAATCGACATATGTCGCTCAAATCGACACACATTATGTCTTAAACTTTAATCAACTCATGCTCTATATTGTAATAATTTTAGTTAATATGACCTTGAAATTAAACAGGTTTTATTTATGATTGAATTTATGAAGATAGCTTCAACAACTTGATAGATATAAGGCTATAATATACATTGCTGAAATAAGTCATTGCTTTCATTCTCACTGCGATATTCAATTCGGTTGGGGATACTTCTTCGTACGGCAAAGGCATAAAGCCAAGACATAAAATGCACAAATCAAGGTGTGATCTAAACATGAGCAGTCCACAGCTCTGGGTAGCTCTAGCCAATCGTGTACCCAAGGCATAAGACGAGAAAAGCATAACCTCAAAGTAGGCACAAGACAGCAGATGTGGTGCACCTTAAGCATACTTAATGTACATTCCAAATGTAGTCATTAGATGCACCCGAGCTAATTATTTCACTGGGGAATGTAACCATTTAGAGCTGAATATCGCGGGAAATAGATGAGCGGCGTGGAATGTTAAATCTTAACATATTCAGTATCTTAATAATATATACCTTGAAGTATTGTGGATATTATACAAACAATTATATTCGTCTCGCTTTTATCTTTTTTAAATAAAGAGACGGTCTTGATTAAATAATGAAATCACACTTGACTACTTACCTCAAATATATTTGCGCTATGCATCAGCTATTGTTGCCGTAACTAAATGTAAATTTATTTATTGAATATTCTAGTGAAATCTGAAAAGTGCCCTACATTCACAGTTGTTTGATGTGATACTTTATTAAATTTTCAAACAAAACAATATATAATGTTCAATTCTATACCTGGACAATACCAATAACTATATCACACTAATATGTACATATATTTCCAGTTCTTATTAACAAAGATTTTTGTTTCTTTTCCAACTTATTCATCTTTTTCTGCTTTTTTTGTGTGTCTTTTATTCTATAAACTTTATATTTGTGTGAAAATTGAGGGCGCTATTTACATATATTTTAAACTTAATTTAGTCAAATATTATAAGTTATTCCTAACATTTCATGATAAAAAGTTTTTTGAAAATTTCGTTGTTATTTGTTACCCTTTTTCTAATGCCATTATACCAGTGTCTACCCCTTGTAAAGATGCAAACACGATTTAAGATAAATAGCGCCATCAGTGTTCACCTTTCTTAAAGATTACATAGTTTTACATGCTATCAAACACCCGTGCATTGTAGTTTGCCAAAAGGTAATGCAGGTTTCAAAAATCGAAAATACTTCAATGTCATGTGACTATGAGGGTCGTAGGGTCAAATACATCATATTTGAATGCATCCCAAATTAACATCAACTTTAACGTTGTTGTGTTCAAAATGCTACTTAAAACTGATAATTGAAACGATGTCTAGACTTAAAGGAAATCTGTACCATAAACTAATCAATGGCTATATAGTTGCAGTAATAATAAAAACGACAAACAGTAAAAGTCCCAAGCTTATATACGTCCAAATAAAGGAGAAATTCTTAATTCCTTACGACAATCAGCGATCAGTTTGTAATCCATGGTCGCGGCCATATTGATACCCGATGTATTTTATTACGCTGTAACGGTACCCCGATTTTGAAACCAGCGAAATCCGTGCCACCAGCCTCGTCCCTCGTGAACTTTGGTGACACGAAGCGAATACTACCAAAGTTCAGATTCAACATTCGTTCAAAAGAAAACGCGACAATTTTTACCCATAAAACTACAGAAGAACATAAAAAAATGTATTTTAAGTAATATTTATGATCAACAATGTCTTTTGAGAACGAAAAGTAAAAACAGCACTAAAAACCAAAATTCGCTGTGGGGTCGCGAATGCCATAGCAACACACGCTCGCCGCGGGTCTGTGTGAAAGGTTACACTACCGCTTGTGGCAGAAAGGATTCGCAAGCAGCTATCATGGCGGCTTCCATGAATCGCAGAAACGAAGGATTAAAAGTGCTTTTTCTTTGTTAGGAATATTCCGAAATTCATATAGATCGTCTGGTATGTTTAATTTAGGGGTATATAACTATATTAGCCATTGATTAGTTTATGGTACAGATTTCCTTTAACTATAATGTGAGAAGAATGGTGGCGTTATGAGTGATACACCGAATGAACTTGAGTAACATTATTTCTATACATTGCGTATGAGAGTATTAGAATTAACATTGACATGCTTGATTTATCGGTACTCGGTTTGTTGTCAGGAACATTTAAAATCAAGTTTTATGAAGACAATACTCCTACATAGTTACCTTTGGGTTAAATATTTACTTTAACGCTTGAAGACATAAAGAAAACATACTTATAATGCCAGAATAGTAACACGATACACACGCGCAACTCTCATAGCGTGATCTTCCACTTGTCGGTTAATCACTTACTATGAAAGTTTTCTATATACGCAATATATTTCACTGTCATCCCTAAGTAAAACATCAATATCTGTTAAGAAATCAAAGTTAAAACTTAATTTGGGATTTGGAGTAGATTGGTTCTTTTCTTTAATTTATAAAAACAAAAATCAGCGAAAATCGCATGTTTGTATACAATTTTACTTCAATACAAGGTTTTTAAGCAAGTATGTAAAAGCATAAATCACAAACTCTACCCAGGCACATACAGTTTACGTGACTTACCAATTACATATGCAGACGCCCGTTAGGTTCGTTTTAGTCGAGCAGTAAATACTCGCCTTATTAAGGTAACATTACGTGAATGTCACTGGTAACTTAATGCACCATTCTTGGCTAAATTTGATTATACAAAGTTACTACTAGATAAATTATATGCATGAACTGTGTGCTGTTGGTCTTAAATCAAATGTTCTGTGGGCATATAAGCCTACTTTAGGTTTGATGACTTACATACGAGTATATGCACATCCCCGCATAACATGAAGAACAAATGTATAGGAAAAGAAACCTTTTTTCTCCGATAACTTTATGCTAGCTTCTCCCCGGGAATATAAGTCAATGACACTAATATTACTAGAATTTGTTCTGAAAGGCGAACCGAGCTTGAATCCAGCTTCGGGTACGTTTCGCCTCTCGCTATATGACGACAAATGTCAAGATAAAAGGAGCGATACAAATGTGCGTGTGTGTTGGTATTCAAGGCTTCGTTTTCGATCTTTTCTTTCTCTACACATCTGAAAAATATTCTCTAAAAGTAGAAGATTGACTTGACTTTCAAACTAAAAGATTTTCTCGAGGGAACTATCGAAAGAGAAGATGGCAGTATATGCTCTTGCTTGCTCGTTCACGTTGAAATCGAATTCCAATCCATTACTAGAAAGTGCTCACATTCAATATTTCCTGCGTATGGTAAATAAGGCATTGATACGGTTTTTCTTGATAAGATAACTCGGATTCTCTAATGTCAGTCAATGCGGACTGCAAGCGCTATAAATAATTTATTTATTCGATAGAAGTTTTGTAACACCAAAATTTATCGCAAAAGTAGAACACAGATCAACTCTTGCGATTCTCGCTGGACCCGTTTCTAGTCTTGCCAGTAAGAATCGCTGAACTTGCTAGCAATGTCATTATTCTCGTGCGGGAAGTCTCTGGTCAAAAATCTCTACGATAAATTCGCTCAACTATCCACCGGGCTTTAGACGGTTTATGGTCATTTGTTATTTGGCATTATGTAGAAATCACGAATAATGTCAAAAAATAAAAGAACAAAACGAGATCCAGATTTGCTATCAAATTACCACTGATGTCATTGTCATGTATTGTTTTGTTTTATTATCCACAACGCATCATTAATATTATACTTCTCTGTTCTTTCTTTGCAGGTTCAACACAAGTGGTGATACTTGGTTTTGTCTTCTTAGTTTTCATGGTATCTATAGGTAAGTAACAAAATTGGCGATAACCTTCAAATTTATTTCCATAATAAAACCAAACCATGTACAAAGGTTGTATCAAAATAATTGTTACCTCTCAAGACTCAATTTGTAGAAACCGGAAACTGCGATGTAAACTCTTTCTCGCTGCCAGACACTGTCATCTTCTGATAGACTAACAAATGTTTACTATTGTTGGCTGATGAAGCAGTATCTTTATTGGCTAAATGTGCTGAGCCGTCAACTCGTCTTTCTGACTGTCTTATCGGCTCTTTTTAGAGCTATCAAAACCTTTTGGCGGGCTCGACAGCTGTTTACAGAACCACCTAAAGAACATGCACGTGACGGACATCCTTATCGTTCATTCTGCTTATTGTAAATTCGTAAATTCTTCACTACAAAGAAGATCATCAACCTCTTTGAAATGATTCCAAATGCATCACCCAATTTGCTACTTCGGGGAAGGTGTTTTTGGTACGCTTAAGGTGGGACAAGCAACATTTTGGCACGTCATTTAGAAATATTGCCCTCCCCTGTCACTTGGTTACACTTTGTAAACACGCGGACTAAAAGATTGGTGGCTCCGAAAAGAATCGTTTATATCAGGTGCCCCATATTCACTATAGATATTTAACACATTATGTCTTTTCATTTTACAATTTCAGTGACCTGTTTAAAATGCTATTCGTGTTCAGCAAATGCACCAATACAGAGCAAAGTATGGAGTTATTTATTAACCATCAATGAAGATTATGCAATACAAGGATATCAAACACAACTGTTTACATGTATGATGGGAAATCATACAAATGTTACGCACGTGGATTGCCCGCCAAAACCAGGGTATCATGCCAGGTGTGCCATACAACGTGGATTGCTATATTTCTCTGTTGGTAAGTTGTCCGTCTTTCTGTCTGCCAAGTCTGTCTCTCTATCCATATGATTGCCCGGGTGTTTGTCTATGTACGTCCATCTGTCTGTGGGTGCGTGGGGGTGTGTGTGTCCGGGGTAAGTGTATATTTGTTTGTGGGAAGAGGGTGGTGGTGCAGTGTGTGAGTGTGGGGAGGTATATGCAGAGGGGAGGAGTGTATCTGTTTGTATATGGAAACATTTCTGAACACATTTTGAAGAAGTGACTCGATCCGCAATCCGCATCACCGTTGCATGTAGGTAACTGGCTGCAACATTATACAAAATATTACCGTAATGTGTCAATAATTAGCCGCATCAGTTATACAAGAAATTGTTTGGTATTGTTTTAAGAAATAATTCTCCATTACCGTAATAGGACGATAATTAGCTCCATCAGTGTACTAATTATAACCGGAATAACGCAAAGATTTGGCTAATGGCGCATATGGGCTCCCTTGACATAACTGGAATTTTAGGCCCAAACAACGTGTAGCCTCCCGTAAAAATTCTATCAGAAATCAGGACAAGGACCCTTAACTCTTGATGGGATCTTCAGAGGAAGGGACTCTCTATTTTTACGTTAAATTTACCCTAAGGCAAAGAAGCTCATGTGCGCCATTAGGCGAATTTTTACGGTATGTCGATAATTAACTCCAACAGTGCACATAATGCATAGTGATGATGTTAAGTTTTAAAGCCACAAAATACAATTAATATAATCTTGTTCTCTTTACTCTCTACAGCTTCGAATAATATACCCTTCAGTTCGTTTTCCCGACATTGTGAATACATTCCCATACTTAATCCGCCGAGCAATTCGTGTATACACGGACTAGAAGCGTCGCAATACACACAAGCTAAACCCTATCGCCGGAGAAGTACTCCTACTGATATACCTCAGGACTATGGTATCAAAGTGACTTTCGATGGTTCCGTGTGTTTTTGCGATAATAACTTTTGTAATGATGACGATTTGTATTATCCATCAAGCAGTACAAGACTGTGCTGGAGTCTGCAAATATTCATATATGCTATGGTAATAAGAACGCTTTTGATTGGTTTATAGCCTCTGCTCCATGATACTTTGATCATATCAGAGAATGTAAATATTTTTTGTACCTTAGATATTATGTGAAGAATCATTTGACATAAGAAATTAGAAGCAAATTCACAATTTCTTTATGTGTATATGAAATGACACGTCAAATACCGCAAGTTCCGGTATATACCCAGCAAACACAAGTTTTATTCCAAACGTTTTAATAACGTTTAATGTCGGATTATAAGAAACGAAGAATGTTGTCACAATGTTAGTGTAAAA
The DNA here is from genome assembly GCF_039555335.1 of Amphiura filiformis. NCBI lineage: Eukaryota > Metazoa > Echinodermata > Ophiuroidea > Amphilepidida > Amphiuridae > Amphiura > Amphiura filiformis. Next base: position 43,800,258 of record NC_092641.1, read on the forward strand.
TATATTTGACAAAAATTTTTGCAAAACATTTTTGTCAACTCTTTAATAGCATTATGTTAAAATGTTCGGCATCGACATTAGTTTTCCAAAGTGTTTTTTGGAAGGTTATTAAAACGTTTATATCCTTTATATAACACGACAATAAAACGTTTTTTCTAAACGGTTTGTTTTTGTTGGGTAGCTGTACCGCTATTAAACTTGACGCCATACTTCTATAAACATATTTATGATGGATGTGAGTCGGATTGTAACGCGTTATATCTCGGAGTGTTGCAGACCGATGAGCCGTTTTGAAATGAAATGATACATTACCGTAATATGGAAACAATTAGCAGCAACATAAACAATTATGGTCATATATAAAGGATATCACATAGCTGATCGCGACTAACGAACTGAGTTACCATTGTGTATTGTGGATATCTGCGAGGCAACTGATATATTTGAACTGTACTATTTGAATGCCCGGAAGAAACCGACCACGAAATATCAAACTACGTAGCTAATGGGCTATTCCAGTTAAAATCGACACTACCCCTGTGGAAGATTTTGAAAATATCTCCCAAAGGGGGAGTATGTTTATCATATGTAATTGGTCAGAGGTAATCATTTTGAAACCCCTGTATTATGGCTTTACCTATATCTTCCACAACTGGAAGTTACCCAATTGTCTATTCTATTCAAAATTGATACCCCCTCTGTAGCAGACTTTAGCTATACCTTCCACAGGGGAAGTGTGGTTTTTAAGTGGAATAGCCTAATCTTGTCATCTGAGGTATTCATTTTTACTCTCAAATACCTGTTTGTGGTACTTTTTAGATGGGGAATGAATAACAATAGATACACTGCAAAAATTGTGTCTTACCTGAGGACACTATTTTAAGACGCGACTTTGAAGCCACTTTTTAGCCATGTCCCTATGCAAGTCATGTCTTGCATGGAGACATGGCTTGTGGAAAGACAGGACTTTGAGCTATGTCCTTATCCAAGACATAACTAGCTATAAGACATCAACAAAGTATGTAGCTAGCCTTAAGTCATGTCTTAATTATAGGATCAGAATGGGACATGTCTTACTTCATGTCCTAATTAAAGACACATTATTGAATAAGTGACTTCTAACAAGTCACTAATGCTTCGAGTCGTGTCTTATCGCAATTTCCTATGTCTCTAAACTAGACATGACTCATATGCATAAAGTCATGACTGTATGTGGTTATGATAATAATTGAAGACCAAATTAAAAGACTAGTTTGCGTATGACGTCCTGTCAACCAGACCAAAAATGTCAACAACCAATCACGTCGCGCCTTTGCCCTGACGTCAGACGCAAACTAGTCTTTTTAATTCGGTCTTCAATTATACAAATATAGGCTCTATTATATTATATTGTTTTGAAGCTTTTGTATATTTTATGCACTGTATATGACGTTTTATACTAAACATGCATTCCGATGAAATATTAGTGTAAATATTGGGATAATGGGAATAAACTGTAAAGTTATTTTTGTTGTACATGATAGGTTATGATAATTAAAGCGAATGTCAAAATTTGTGCATACGTTAAAACTTAAGAAATAGTTTTGATTATTTGATTTGAAATAACTATCGTATTCTGTTTTGTTTTGGAATTCGGACTATAGACGAATCCAAGTAGCCAAGTCATGGTCAGGATTTGGTCGGACATCTTTGGGTAGCCGCTTGCACCAACCTGGTGCTTTGAGCGTCCAATTGTGCAAATAAAAGCCACCTAACACCTAGAGAAGATGCAAGGACGAGAAGTACATCAAAGCATAGATACCGTGTGTAGTTAATCCGATTATTATGTATTAAGGTGTAAAACGGGTGATGGAATGCAGTTTAAAATTTCCGCCAAGGCCGAATCATTTCACATTTTGAGTGCATTGTAGCCGACGGCTACCCAACTAAAGCTAAAGCTGCTAGTCAGGTGTAGGAATGCGTGAATTTAGATTCGTCTATAGCTATATGTTTTCTCTTCCTTACTACGAATACCTGAAATGGTGCTATAACTAACGAACAAGGGGGCATGATAAACATTTTAAAATGTACAGTTGTGACCATCCATCTCAAACCGCTCGTAAAGTCGGCAAATTGTATTTCGAGTTACAGTGCAAAATGTGCATAAAGGTTGTATTCATATTTACCTAATAATTGTCCTACATGTTTCTCATTTTAGTGTCAGTCAAACGCCAATCTTTAATCATGTTGTTGAAGAGGATAATAAGCTTATACTTATGTATAGAGTGAGTAAATAGCTCTAGTCTTTGTTTGCTTTGGCCAAAACATGTTCAAGTGGTGGGTTAACTAACAATCAACAATGAGAGGACATTCCTGAACCTCGTTGACTTGGGGATGATTTGAAGTGACCGCCAATTATGAAAATTTGATATGTAATACCAGCGATGTGGAAAAAGAGAAATAATGCTGCCCCAAAATAATGTAGCCTTTTACTGAAGGAGCAAAGTTTTAGCCATAACTCCGCTTCTGGATATTGTTTGAAGTCAAATGATTTATCATTGTAAAGCTTATGATATATATTTTCTAAACACGGAAGAAAACAAAATTGACCAGGGACCGACTTTACGAGCGTTTCGACGTGGACGGTCACAGTTAAGAAAATGAATGGAAACTTCTGAGTTTGATGTAAAATTGGATGAATTAAGTACAATACTAAAATTTGTCGATCGAGCTTTGAGTTTTTAAAATATTGGGCGAGACCAAGTCGAGCATAATATGTTTACAGCCTATAGTGACACCATAATTTAATGTGTGTGTAATACAATTTGTCCGAACAAATCCACCACTACTACTAGACAATTTCTGTTAAGTGGTGAATTAGTTGCACCGCAAGGGTATGTACGAAGTTATATAGGATGCAAAAAAATGTATTCTGAAAATATATAGTATTGTGATCGTGTGTTTTTCTTTTTCAAAATAATAAGCACTTTTGTACACTCGTATTTTCAAACATGTTTCTAAATATTTTGTAAACTGAACTTTATTCTGTAATTTCGTTGAAATATTTGAAAGTGGTTGTTGTGTGATCAAACTTGTTAAGTTCGGAATAATTATCACTAAGTCGTTTTGTTGTCTGATCAAACCTTTCGTGATCCACAGACTCGTCCACCCACTTTTCTCAAAAAAAGTTGAGATTTTTATATCACTGGAAACCTCTGGCTACATAATATTTATGTACAAAATATTTCTTGCAGATTAATTCGTTTAGCAAAGATATCATGAAATTTGAATTTCGTTCTGGTGCACCAGAACGAAATTACAACGTATTGTCTATGGAGCAGTGTAATACACATAATCATGCATAACTCGCAAACGCAATATCGGAATCAACTGAAATTTTGGGAATATGCTTTTTTCGTGGATATGTACTGAAAACTATCATAAAAAGAGGATGCTAGGATCGCGAAATACTCCTTTAAGTATGATCATACAAGAAACCGGAATAGTGCTGATTATTCCGAACTTATTATAATAAGTTCGGAATAATCAGCATTATTTCGGTTTCTTGTGTGATCATACTTGTTCAGTTCGGAATAATTAGCACTAAGTCGTTTTGTTTTGTGATTACACTTGTTAAGTTTGGAATAATTAGCACAAGGTCGTTTTGTTGTGTGATCAAATTTGTTAAGGTCGGAAAAATTGCACTAAGTCGTTTTGTTGTGTGATCAAACTTGGTTATGTTCGGAATAATAATTATAATTAAGTCGTTTTGTTTTGTGATCAAACTTGTTAAGTTCGGAATAATTACCACTAAATGGCTTTGATGTGTGATCAAACTTTATTAAGTTCAGAATAATTACCATTAACAAAGGTGGCTTTTCAAACAAACCTGGTTTTCGATTTGGCAAACTTGGTTTCTTGATTTGAAAGATAATATTCTTAAATAAACTTGTGAAACTTTTATGGATCAATATGTAAAACACAGCTGGTCGAATTCGATCGCAAGTTGGAAAAGTTTTAGAATTTTGATTTTGGTAATGGTAATTTAGAGAAAGGTCAAATGTTATGGTTACGGTCACAGAAATTTCAAGTGATAAATCAAAGTTTGTAAAAAAAACCAAGAGTGTAAAAGAGAGGCGGAGGAAAAGCACCAGTGTTTGGGATGATAGTTTAAATTCATACACCCCCTGTGGAAACGTGACCCTAATATGTGTATATTTCAAATGGAATCCCCCATTCAGGTAATCTCATTTGAAATTAACCGATTTCTAGTATGTTGTAGTATCTCTAGATCTGGCATTTTATATAATTAGGTCATTGAAAAGTCATCGAGAATCCGTGAGCACCCTGCATTATAATAATAATAATAATAATAAAACGAGATTTCTAAAAGGCGCACTAATACACGCAAATGCGGCCTCTAAGCGCCAGAATACAATAAAATATAACGAACTGAATTGGCAAGAAAATACAAGCAATGTAATATACACATTATGAAACAATAATATTTAAAACAGATATAAAAACATATATATATATATTATAATATAAAGGGTGTATTCTACATCTGAAATTTGCAAGAGTGTCAAAAAACAAATCATGCGGAATCGACAATACCCATAATATAGTATAGTTTAGGCCATAAAACTGAATCCTGTAACGAAATAAGAAAAATCCCTTTCGTAGTATTTTGGACCAAGTTTCACTTACCTAGCCAAATTCCTCGAGATAGAAGGCGCTTTTCAAAATGGTCGCCAAAATATCTAACAATAAGTCAATTATATAACAGAAAATGATAAGAAAATAGATCCTTTCCTTCACAAACCGCTTTGTTTTGGTCATATTTAAAATATGACCGAACCTCAATTTCCAATACTTTTTCAAACTCCCATAACACCAACAGATGTAGATAATGTAAATAGGCTGTTAATATTGTAAATATTTATTTTTGAGATGGTTTATATTTTGTAATTGTAAATTTTAATTGATTTAAGGCTGATATATCACATTTGGTGTGCGCTAAATTGTTTTTTGTGTACATGTCTTTTCTTTCGAATGATTATAATACAAATTGAAAAGAAAATGAAAAGTAGTGAAAACAGCAATAATATAGGCCCACAAAACTAGATACACAAAGAGCACGTAGTCTTTGACATTTTATGCTGAGCATAAGTGTTGTTAACCCAATTCTTTTATCTTTAGAGAGTATTCTGGCGACACATTCAAAATTTATACAAATTCCCAGCATAATAAACCATGTGACATTTTAATCATCTGTACTGCAGTACTTGGCATAATTTTAAAGAGGATTTTCTGGTATCATCAAACACTACTTACTTCAATCTCTCTCTCTGTCTTTGTCTCTCTTTCCATCCTACGCTGTCTGACTCTCTCTCTCTCTCTCTCTCTCTCTCTCTCTTCTCTCTCCCCCCCCCCTCTCTCTCTCCCTCTCTCTAACTCTCTCTCTCTCTCTCTCTTTGTCTTCCTGTCTTTACGTCTCTTTGTTTTCTTTCAGTCTCTGCTTGTCTATCTGTCTCTGTAGTTATGTCTGTCTATCTGTCTTAGGTTATGTGTCATCAATGAATATTACAAACAGGAGAGGAACAATGATGGATCCTTGTGGGACACCAGCATTGATCCGCTTCAGACTGGACAATTTGCCATTCAATATAACCTTCATGGAGCGGTTCGAGAGGTAGTCAGCTAACCATGCTAACATCTTTCCAGAGAAGCCAAGAGCAGATAGTAGCTCCTATGTCTCTTTTTATTTTGCTTTTTAACTCTTTGTCGACTCTTTGTTTATCTGTATCTTTCCTCCTCGCTGTGTCACTGTCTCTTTTTGCTGCCCGTGTCTCGTCATTGTATTTTCTCTCTCAGTCTCTACCAGTGGCGTAGATTTCTCCTTCAATGGGAGATGGAGTTTGGTGTAAAATCCGTGAAGCCGAATGAATGAGGCGTTTTTGCTACCAGAATAACTTTCCTTGAATGAAAGGTTTATAGAAAACTGTGCAATTCGTAAAGCAAAAATGACCAAATATGTGGTTAATTTGGACAAAAAGCACATGCATTTGCGTAACGTTTTATCCCATTTTTTTTATGTTTGATGCCTAATGAAGACATAAAATAAAATGAAAAACAATCAAACGTTTCGGGGAGGGAGGTTTCATGCTCTTTCCTCCCTTGTCGAACATTGTGGAGATTTTTGTCCATCTGTCCCATCTCACCAAAATAAAAACTTAAATGACAAGTTTTTTTTTCTTATCAAAACAAATCTTTATCATGTTTATTGAAGAAAATTTTGATGTGGGGACGTAAGAAAAACTCAACAAGAACAGAGTGTTTTTGTAAAGTAGACATTATTTATAGAAAGCGTATGTGAACGACCTGTCTAAATACCGTGTTACGTTGTTCACTGTTTACTACTATGGTTTTGTTTTATGCATTGCTATGTATAAAATGAATATATGAAAGTGCTGTAAGTTGTTACGCAAGATATATATATGTATTATGTATAAGGTACGGGGCAATAATAACAATATTGAATTACGTGTTTAATAAAACTGTGTCTTGGTTTGACTGTTATTGTCTGTCTGATCAGAGAACCTATGGCATACATACGGGAGCAGCCATCCCAAGTAAGACGCAGTATTTGTACATAAATATAACATAGCATATGAAGAGTTTGTTTCCAAAAGGCGCTAACTTCAAAATCTGCCTTGTGTTTAATTTTTCTTGTTATATTTTAACATTTTTAAGTTTCAATGCAAAGTTTTAAAATGACTGCCATTTGATTTAGCTACTTTTGGAACAAAACAATCTTTCATGTTTATTTTTTCTTTCTTCGCACGTGGGAGGTTAATAATAATATCTTCAAATAAATTTTACACAAAGCAGCCTTTTGAAGTTAGCGCGTTTTGAAACAAACTCTTCATATACTGCCTCTTACTTGGGAGGAGGCAAGTGTTTTGTAAAGATAAAAATACGTATCTCTGAGAAAATAAATTGGTAGATATTTGGTTTTTGTTTGGAAGGCAGATATTTTTTAATATCATCAGTAACACAAACACATCCCACCAACGCACACCACCCCCGCCCCCACACCCCTACAAACGCTGCACACCTGCAAACACACATTGAACCGATTTATTGTGACAGCAAGTTTGACAGTAAAGGCTGTTTTCCTATTCCTGGTTCACCATCAACAAAGAATGTACAATCAAGTTTTTCATTTAGTTTGAGAGCAATTCAAGATTACAATCAAATTCAAATCGCCTGGAAATGTTCTTGAAAAACATTATAAACTCCCATTTTGTTGGTTATAAATGATAAAATACAAATAAAATATAAAATACAAAATACAACAAAAGATGATTGACAATGTTTAGAAATATAACATATTGTCAAAAGACGTCGCTATTACTCACAGATATTAATCTGATGGTATGGTGTCAATTCAAGGGAAATTATCACATACCCAGATCAGACTTAATAAACATGTCCAAAGCAAAGAACTCGTATTTAATGAAACCGCATGTTTGACAGTTGAATACGTTCCCAGCAAACACAAAACGTTAAAACGTTTTAAACATGTTATATTTTGGGTTTTGGTTTTGGTAAAAACATTTTAATAATATTAATTGTCGGGTTATAAAGGTCATGAAAACGTTTTGTATTAAAACACTCTACAACAATTATTTTGTGTAAGCTAGTCCTAACCCTACGCATATTCATAACCCTAATCCTAACCCTAACTCTAACCCTAATCCTGACCCTAAACTAACCCTAACCAAACTATGACAGTGCCTGTTCAAGCCTACTATAATGCATGGTCGCCTTCCGAATTCGACTACCTATTTGGACCGGAAGTTAAAACCCCAGTCCTATTGTAGCCGTGTTAACGTGCCTATGACTGAAATCCTATCGTATTCGACAAGAAATTGTTACTGCGGGACTTGCTGGTGTATAGGTTGATTCTCTGTTGGTGTTTCCAACGAAGCAGGTATTAAACGGAATCCATAGATGTAAGACGGTATCTAAAGTAAAATATCCGCTCACAACTATATACAACACAATACCGAATATTCAGATACAGGAAACACACAACTATAGGAAACTGATCAATATTTACGCCTAGGGATTTTTTGTCTGCAAGATTTTTTTAACAATAAAACAGACTGAGTATAAAATTTATCTACAGCCTATAGCAGATTTGGTGTGACAGCTAATTTGACAATAAAGTGCGTTTTTCGCTCTATTTGACATTTAATCTGATGAACGATCAGTCCATTTGGTGGTTGTATTGATGAAAGTGAAATACAAATGCGATGAAAGAATATAACGATGTTTTAGTTTAGAAATATGTCTTATTCTCAAATATGTCGTTATTACTCTTTGATATTAATCCTAGAACAGATTTGTTGTGACAGCAAATTTGACAATAAAGTGCGTTTTTCTTTTTCTGGTTCACCATGAACCAATTCATGTACAATTGACATTTTATTTGGAAAGCGAATCAAAGAACGCCATCATATTAGATCCATATCTGCGGGGGGCTTCAAGAGGTGTTTTAAAAGCATTTCATTTGTCCATTTTGTTGGTTACATGTTAATATGAAGTAAACCAACAAGGTCAATGCGAGGAATGATGATTAACAATATTCTCAAGCGTCACAATTACTCACAGATATCAATCTTATTGCATCGTATTAATTTCGAATTTCTTAAAACCAAATATATGTCGTCTGAATTGGAGCATGAAAAGCAATTATAGAGTTGACATTTATCAATTATTGATGGTTCACAATTAAATTCAGGTTTTATATTTCTTTTTTCATTGACGGAGACTTTATTGTAAGAAACGACCTGCTCCGCTGCTTCCGCAAGACTTGCTGGTAGTATGCTCATTCAAATGATTCCCAAAAGGTAATTGATATTTTAGAATGCGACCTCTGACAAATCTACATTGTAAAATTACTCTAAGATATCATGGACATATTATATAGTGCTCCTTCACTATATAGTAGGATCTAAATTTAGTTGTGTCCAGAATGAGAAAAAAAAACATATCATAATAATACAGGGTGTCCCAATAAAAACAGAACCCTCATTGTGCCCTCTTTTTCACCTTTTTCTAAACAGTTAATCAAATATATTTTGATATGTAAAGAAACCTTTATTCGTAAACTTAATAAACCGCAAGAAATATTTCAATCAGCTCACCACTTTTGAAGATATGCTCTTTTAAAGAAATGTACCCGTTTTTCACTCTGTCCACGGAGGAGGTTTCGCTTCTTCAAAGATTAAAAGGAGTACACGTACCATACATGAATATCAAGCATTCCTCAATGATAACTTCACAAAACAACGAACTTTATTTAGGGAATGGGCTTTCCGGTGGGCCTATGGGCTACGGATTGTGTTTAGTGTCATTAACTTGTCGGCAAAATTGATGTGGGATGGGACTTCTCTTGCTATACTCGCAGTTAATGTTATTTTTCTTGGTTATTTATGCTTTTTTGTTTTATTATGTTTCTTACTTTCTCACTTTGTTGTTTCTTGCTTTCTTTTTTTATTTACAACATGTCATTTTCTCTTTTTGGAATAAAAGGTAGACTGAAAAGGGCTGTTTGGTATGTCCTTGGTTCTTCTGAAGTGAGTTTACTGTGCTGCTTTGCCCTCTACCTGGTTGCCTCCTTGATGAATACAGGTTTCAGCCTTGGTCCTCATTGCATCAATTGCAAGATGTTGGAGGCTAGCTGGTGATCCTCTCTTATAGTGAATGCGTTCCAAAGCCTAATGCTGTGATCTTTTCGTTTTAATCTTTGATGTAACCAAACCTCATCGTGGACAGAGTAAAAAACGGGTATATTTCTTAAAGAGGGCATGTCTTCAAAAAATTGTGAACCGATTGAAAAAAATTGTTTTGGTTTATTAAAGCTAACGATTTAAGGTTTTTTTACATACCAAAATACATTTGATCCATTTTTCAGAAATATGCGAAAAAGAGGGCGCAATGAGGGTTCTGTTTTTATTGGGACACCCTCTACAGGTTTAGTAGACAAAAAGTTCCACGGTAAAGTACGTTTCCATTTTCCTGGTTCGCAGTTAACAATGAATGTATACAATGGACTTATTACAGACATTTAATATGGAATACTTTTTTGCAAAATTCCAAGACTGGTATGGTAGAGGTCTGCATAAACGGCAAGGGCTAAATAATGATTGGGGTGTGTCGGGAGATGGTGTAAAATAAATGTTTGACAGAAAATGTGCTTTCCATTAGTTTACATTATGGCGCTCATAATGTTGTGAATTAGCCAAAAAATGGCGGATTTAAGGAGACTGAATTTGATTTTTGTTGGGGTAAATTTCTGAATTTGAGCAACATTATTCTGATATCATCAAATTTATTGAGCTTTGAGGCGATTTTGCTGAACCGAAATACCAATAAGTGTTCGTCAGAACTGAAATGCACCTGTGATCTACCAGTTTTGAAAGTGGGAGGAGCTTTTAAAAATATGGCACTTAAAAGTGGTACGCACTCAGAAATTTTTAAAGATCCTTGGGGCCAAATGTTATAAACTTACTGTACACAAAGACACAGTGTGAGTTCATTAGACAACCAGGAATCCGCGCAGTTATTTTTGGATCGTAAGTTTATAACATTTGACCCCAGGGGGCCATTCAAACTTTCTGAGTACGTACAGCCTTTAAGAGCCCTATTTTTAAGCTCCTCCTCTGTTCAAAAACTTGGTACATTGTAAGCGTATTTCAGCTGTGATGAATGCCAGTTGCTGACGAAGTTTAAGAAATATCACCTCAAACCCGTATAAATTTGATAATACCAGAACCATGTTGCATAAAATCCGAAATTGTGTCCCCCACAAAGCTCATAATTCAGCCTCCCTAAATCCGCCATTTTAGGCTAATTCGCTACATTATGAGCACCATAGTGTAAACATATGGAAAGCACATTTTCTATCAAACAATTATTTTACACCATCTCCCGACACACCCCAATCAATATTTAGCCCTTGCCGTTTATGCCGACCTCTACCAGACCAGTCTTGGAATTTTGCGAAAAATATTCCATATTAAATGTCAAATCTGTATATAAGCAGATATAAAATTAGATTTAAATTATTTCATCCGTTTGGGATAGTGTAAAAGTATTTAAATGGAAAAATATTTGTTTGAAATTCCAACTAAACATGTCAATACAACTTTAGAATCAGTGTGTTAACATAATGTCCTACTTATATACATGTAACTTCCTTTAATATTTGAAGAGCTTATTTCCAAACCGTGTTAAGTTCACAACCCCATGTGTCTCATTTACTTGTGTGATACAATCACAATTACTTTGACAAGTTTGATATTAGCAATCAATGAGTTGTACCATCAACAAGCCATTATTTATAGCATAACAATGCTGCATAACAATATGCAGACTATTGTTCTCAAACTCTTCATTTGCTGAATTTATCCTATACATCCTTCTATTTTTCCTGACTTAATGACACAACTTTGTCGGAAACTGACTCTAGTTGCCCTTGGTTGACATATTCTGTCAGAATACACAGTTCAAATACCTGGTATTCCGATCACAAACTTTATACAAGACACATCACAGAATGTTCAGACGCAGACAATACACATCTAGTAAACCGATCAATATTTCCGCCAGAGGGATTTGGGAGATTCAAGGTGAAATGAAGTTCGGCTTTCAGAAAAGGGGAAACAAGATTTTGTTTTAAATAAAAGAGACTGAGCAATTGTAAATGAATTACGGAATTCATGAAATTTTGATCGAACACACGTGAAAGGTTTCCTCCGTAGACATTAAGTTTTTTAAAAAATTGAATTGCTTTATTATTTGACTTATTAGCAATGCGATTTACTTTTAGCTTTCAAAATGTACGAATTCAATAAAATTGCCCTAGTCAGTATGACCTTATACTTTGCTATGTTATTTTTCAATTTCGTTGTAACAAGATAAATTGCCGTTAATGCATTTTAAATGCAGCTTTGGCTTCCGTTCGTCGTGTTTTCTCTATTTTCAAAGTTAAACAATCCAAACCCTACTCCAACAGACTCAAATACTCGCGTGGCAAGTATTTTCTAGCTTGCATAGTAACTATGGTAACAGAGGATGGTCCTCCTTTCATCTTCTCACATTACTCACTGCGTCTTTAAGAAAGGACACGTAGTGAAGAATAAGCAAAGAGAATAAGAAAATATTACTGAGATGGCTTCGTGTTGCCACCATTCGACAACACCAGAACATTGAATTCAGTGTCTAATTGTTTCAGGTTGTTAATCAAATACTGAGTGATATTTAGGTGTAAAACTGACTGATTACTTTGTCGAAATCAGAAAATTTGCCAAAATTGTGCCCCTTCTGATGTTGCAACATTCAATATTTCTCAAGATGTGAATTGCAAAATTTTGAATCAAGTAAAATATTTCAAGCACTAATAAATAGCGAATTGGAAGCATTCGACAAGCACATAGTACCGTACAATATGTAGCAGATAGATATTGCCTATGAGTTTTCTATATTAAGCTTTTGAAATTTCCATTCCGTCTTTATGGCAAGATTTCACGCGCCTCTAGTCATATAAATCTCACCGTTCTTCGAGCTTACATTTTAGACTTCAGGCGCTTAGCTAAGTTGTCAAGGATTGGTTGGCCTATATGAAAAACCTGCATCATATAGAGTGCTATATCCACACGAAGTTATAAATTCGTATCAATCTGAATTAGGAAATGCCCTTTTCCTCTATTTCTGTTGCCCCACTTTCCTACATATATCTAGGCTAAATATTGGCATGTACTTGATACCCAGTCAGCTCATTCCGACGTAATGCAGTAAATACAGGTTGCTCCAGGTAATACCCACATGAACACACCGGATCGCATCGATAAGCGTCGTTGTACAGTATTCGATTTGTGGAACTAGACTAGCTCGGTCTTCTTAGTAGATTTGTATGTTGTTGATATCCTCATGTAAGAACAAGAAACGTGTATCAGTAAAACACCGAATGGGTGCCGTTTAGTTATGCCTATAACAAACTTTCAGATGTAATACAAAATGTAATCTTCGATAGACACTCTCACATGATTCTGACATCAGATGCTGTAAACAACACGGCAATACGCTCCATCTTTAGTTTTCAGCAATTCTTCATGTTCTTCGTCAGTCGTTCGTGGTCGCTCTACTTCCCCCGGTATTTTTCCTTGCCCCTGAAATGACCAGTTTACAAGTTTGTCCAAAGATACTTTGTCACGCAGTCAAGGGCAATAAATCCCGGATGGGGAGTCAGTTGCATCAAATGACCTTGATTAGTCCAGCTTTCCAGAAAGTGACATTCGCTTGAGCCAATTGGTTGTCAAATGTGGACAGTTGGTGACAGTTGTCATGCCTGAAATAACCGGTTTACAATTTTGTCCAAAGATACTTTGTCACGCAGTCAAGGGCAATATATCCCGGATGGGGAATCAGTTGCATCAAATGACGTTAACTTGTCCAACTTTCCAGAAAGTGACATTCGCTTGAGCCAATTGTTTGTCAAATGTGGACAGTTGGTAACAGTTGTCATGCTTGAAATGACCGGTTTACAATTTTGTCCAAATTACTTTGTCACGCAGTCAAGGGCAATATATCCTGGATGGGGAACCAGTTGCATCAAATGACCTTGATTAGTCCAGCTTTCCAGAAACTGACATTCGCTTGAGGCAATTGGTTGTCAAATGTGGACAGTTGGTAACAGGCGTCATGTACTGTTGGCCATAGTGTGGTTGAATAAATCACTTTTTCAGTGGTAAAACAGCTGAATTGTTTAAGGAGTGTGTAGGGCAATGTTGCAATCAGCAATGTTCTACTGTCTTCATGAGTAGCGCGATTACGATTGCAAGGGTAAAATGTATACATGAGGCAGCAATCGCTGAGGAATACATATACGACTCTCTTGAACTCGTACAATTCTGGAGAAGTTCAACGAGCTAACACACCTTTCAAGTATTTGCTGGTGGGGATTCATTCAAGTACATTCCGTCTCCTCGGTGCCGTGATATATTGGCACATGACGTGACAAATAATGCTTCAATTCAATTGAAATTTTTGCAATATCCGTTTTTAGTTCATACTGGAATGTCCATGGGTAGTTAGTGCCCATCAATAATTAAAAGGGGTCAATCTTCACGCTGTCCTATACAAAGACCTACTTATATATACATCATTATTAATATTATAGCGAACAGGGTATAAGCATAATGATTTATCTGTTTGGCTTTAGCATTAATTTCATTGAACATGTGACTGTATTATTCATTGAGAAATAAGTTCTCACTGTTGTCGTACTAACAAACAAATGTAGAATTTTTACATCTGTAATTGGTGTCCCGTCCCTTGTAGCTAATCATCAATGGGGTGGATATGTATTGAGTGAGTATCTTTTGTATTAGAATATATCTGGTCATCACGATAAGTGGCGCACTTTCATAACCTTCAACATTCGATTGTCTAACAATGCAATATCCGTGTGGTTAAAGTTTAGGAATGACCACAAAACAAAAGTGACAGTAGCCCGAGGTATTTGTAAACATGTGTGTCAGTAATGCGGTGGTTGGTGTATGTCTCGTCTGTGGTTCATCTGAGTTTCTGTCCCCTACATGCTATACTTTGTGTACAGAAACACATTATTATGAATGGCCAAATGGTCCAAAAAACGTGTAAGACAAACGTGTAAGGTTACACGTGTAAGATTGCATCTTACACATGTAAGGTTACATCTTATACGCGTAAGATTGCATCTTACACGTGTAAGAATGAAGTGGGATTCTTAAGTTGACGAATTACAGAGTAAGAAATCACAAACAACCAATCATCTTACGCGTAGCAAACTTCGACCAATAATATGTAAAACGTTTTAGATTTGTAACACCCACGACTTCTTATACGTGTAAGATTTTGAATTTAGTGATGGACGAATACGCGATATTATTGGCGGTGTACCGAGGATAAGTGCAGCTCGTCACCAACATCGTAAACAAGGCATTTTCTAAATTTGTATGAGTGCTACAATGTGCTGTATTGTATACCGAAACACTGTCAGGAATAATGTTCCGATTGTTGGACCGTCATGGTCACAGCCCGATTTATCTCACTTTCTGGTTACTTTTTCTCAGTTATCTGGAGTCAATTTATACTCAATATCAATTAATTTCAAGAGGTGAAAGTAAAATGATCACGTTTGCGAAATCTCGTGGTACGAATATCAATATTGAGGCTCACGGAGATTAATCGACGTTCGTCGTATGTACTAGTCAAATTGGAATACCGTCCATCACTAACAGGCAATTCTTACGCGTGTAAGAAATGCTATGGCGAGATTTCATTGGTCGAAGATGAATACGCGTAAGATGATTGGTTGTTTGGGGTTTAATTATGGGTTCTTTATATATGATTCGTCAATTTAAGTAACCCGCTAAATTCTAAGACGTATAAGATGCGATCTTACACGTGTAAGATGCCATCTTACACGTGTAAGGTTACACGTATAATCTTACACGTTTTTTGGTCCACTTGGCCATTCATACATTATGACACAAACGCGATTGAACTTTCTGCTCAGTTAATAGCCAATGATAATCTAAGGAAAGTTTGTGACGAAGATGTTCTCTTGAAAAACTTCGCTTCAAGATGCCAATGAATTTCTAAATTGAAGACCTGAGCGCAAGAAGACCGTAAGTCCACTTGGCCCCTCAACATGTATACACTAAAGTTGCGTATAGTTTCGTATAGTTTGGTAATGTTTCATACATGTTCAGGGACCAAAATAAATCTTTCACAACCTTTCATGATGTTTTCACCCTGGAACATGTATTGAACATTATAAAACCCTAAGAAACTATACGTAACTTTAGTGTATACAAGTGGATTTACGGTCCTCTTGCGCTCAGGTCTTCAATTGCCTACGTATGGTATACTATTGTATAGTAATTGCTACTGTGGGATTATTAAATCATATTTGATATAGGAACTAATAAATTTCACTTTACATGAATATAACAGTAATAGTTTTTATTTTATTTAAAAAAAATTAATACCTTTATTTGCGATCTCTGTTAGTTTATGTTTGCATCAAGTCCACATTCTGCCGTTGCTAAATTGTTCCTGTTTAAAGTCATTATTTTCACATGCAGACGATTATGAAGATAGCGTAGAAATCATGTTTGGATGTTTTTACAAGACAATCGGTCGTTGAACCATTACAAACACTAGGTCAAATGAGCGCCCGTCACTAGTGGCTGCACTCCACATCGTTCTCCGTGAATTTTACGAATTTTAACTGTTTCCGTCGAACTTTTCTTGTGTACATTTTTCATATGGACTTATGTGAGTAATAGTCGTTATAATGCTCCATTTTATATTGTGAAAGCTACAACATTGCGTGGTAAAATACGTTTTTCGGCTTCGAATTCATTTTTCATATGGTATGTTATGCTATAGTATTCTGTACAACGCTGAACTGTGTGTGAATGAAATCATCGATCAAAATTGATCTCAGTTCACTGACATTATGAGACCTTTCATGTATGGTAGAGAATCACTCTACTCATTACGCAAGACGGTGATTAAGAACAAAAGTTGTAGAATAAAGCAACCAGTATGGGATCTATTGAAAGAACTGAAAATTGCCAAACAAACTCGTAGAGGATGTAGAGCCGGTAAAGGAAAACAACGATCTATTCCTGTGTGTATTAATAATCGTCGGTCAAGCAATTTCAATCTGAACAATATCGTCCTAAGGAGTTGGTCACTATTAAACTTGAAACGGGCGCTCAAATAAGCAAATCAAAACCTGTTCTAAAAAGTCGTATTGCGACATGGAATGGTCAATCGGTTATCGAAAAAGCTGCAGATGTGTGTGATTTTATCTTAAATGAGAAGTTGGACATCCTTGCCATAACTGAAGCATGGTGGAAGGGTGATGAGCGTGATCATACATTTCTTGCTGATATTACAAATACTCTTCCTGACCATCAAATCCACTATTTGCCCAGATCTGGAAAGAGCGGTGGCGGTATATGTGTCATCTTACGCAAAGGGTATGGCGTCAAAATTACACCACACAAGTACAGTTCGTTTGAATGCCTTGAGTTATCCATATCTAACGGCCTAAAAGATGTCGTTAACTTGATTGTTATATATCGTTCTGGATCAGCCAATCTTACAAAGCAGTTTTTCAGTGACTTTTCTTGTCTACTTGAATCTACTGCTGGTGCCTCCGAACATCTGATAATCACAGGCGATTTCAACATTCATATGGATGTCCCAGATGATCTTGGGACCAGAACAATGAATGACATCTTACAGTCCGCGGGTTTGACTCAGCATGTTACAGAACCAACACACATCAAAGGACACATGCTCGATCTTCTGATTACCCGTGACCTTCACTATGATTATGTATTCAATACGTATGTTCAGTGGGGACTTCCATCTGACCACGCTGCGGTGATATCTGATGTCATGATTTCGCGACCTGAAACATCTAAACGTGTTATCAACTCCCGGAAACTTCGTGAAATCAACATGGAAACTCTCCGTAAAGAAGTTTCCGACTGCTTGGATTTAGATCAATCAAGTGACGTGAATGCCATGGTTTTATCTTACGACTCTACGCTTCGTGCACTAATTGATGCTCATGCTCCTGAGAAAACGCGTGAAGTGTCTCTAAGACCAAATGCACCGTGGTACACTGAGTCTCTACGTAGGGCTAAGACAGAGAAAAGACAAGCGGAACGCAAGTGGCTGAAATCGCGATTGACTGTTGACAAAGAAATCCATCGCAAAAAGTGTCGCCAATATAAGAATGACCTCCACAGTGCCAAACGGGATTACTATTGTGATCAAATATCTGGTTGTGACACCAAAGAAATGTTTCGTCTGGTGAACAGATTGTCGGTTTACAAACCATCTAATGCCCTTCCATCGCATACTTCTAAGAAGGATCTTGCCAATACATTCTGCAAGTTTTTGATGAAAAGATCAAAAAAATCCGTTTTGCACTGGACTTGGCTACTCCATCTACAATTTCAGTCAATATCAGCGATAAGCGTCATTGTGAGAGCTATTTGAGCGATTTCCAACCGCTTAAATGTGAGGAAGTACTAAAGATCATCAAGTGTTCGCAGATTAAGACATGCTCTCTAGATCCGTTACCAGCGTGCCTTACCAAGGATGTTCTTGCTGAATTGCTTCCTCATATTACCACCATTGTCAACGAATCGCTGCAGTCAGGGGTTTTCCCAGATTGCCTAAAACGAGCCCTTGTCACGCCATTGCTTAAGAAAGCAGGTCTTGATGTTGAAGAAATGAAAAACTTTCGACCTGTCTCAAATTTGCCTTTTCTGGGAAAGATCGTCGAACGTGCTGCTATTTCTCAATTCCAGTCATACATGATGAACAATAACTTGTACACCAAAAATCAATCGGCATATCGAAAGTATCACAGCGTTGAAACTGCCCTTGTCAGAGTTAACAATGACTTGCTCCAAGCTGTTGATACCCACGGTGAGGCTGTATTAGTCTTATTGGATATGTCCGCGGCTTTCGACACTGTCGATCACAACATCTTGCTGCGTCGACTACATGAGAGATATGGTGTCAAAGGTCCTGTTCATAAATGGTTTGCTTCCTATCTGGACAATAGACAGCAATCTGTGCTTATCGACGGCGAACAATCTGATCCTATGACCATCGATTGGGGCATGCCGCAAGGCTCTGTCGTTGGCCCCGAGATGTTTATTGCATACTCTGCTCCAATTGAAGACATTATTAATGGCCATAATCTTTGCAGCATGTCATACGCCGATGACACGCAGTTGTATGTGCTAATCAAGCCCAGTGATCGCACTAGCGTGTTATCGAAGCTAGAGGACTGTATACGTGACATCCACTCATGGCTGACTGAGAACAAGCTCATGATGAATGACTCTAAAACAGAACTTCTGCATGTCAAATCACGCTATGCAAGATCTGTGCCTGAGGATATCTCCATTACCATCGGCAATGCAACTATTGCTTCATCTCCGGAAGTTCGCGACTTAGGCGTGTTGTTCGACGAAAATCTCAAAATGGTCAGCCACGTAAATGACATTTGTCGCCGTGCATCATATGCAATTCACAGGATCGGCAAACTTCGGCGTTACCTAGATTCGGACAATACAGAGAAATTAGTGCATGCGTTCGTCACTTCCAGGTTAGACAACTGTAATAGTATTCTTGTTGGTCTACCCGATAAGGATATCTCCAAACTACAGCGTGTCCAAAACATGGCTGCCCGTGTAGTAACCCTCACCAGGAAATCAGACCATATAACCCATGTCTTGTACAAACTCCACTGGCTTCCAGTAAGAGAAAGGATTGTTTATAAAATTCTTCTGTTGACATTCAAGATACTCAACGGTGAAGCTCCCGCATATCTCTCTAATCTTGTGTCGCGCTACATTCCATCAAGGACCTTGAGATCTGCGTCACGCAATCTGCTGTCTGAAATTCCCAGCAAGACTGTAACATACGGAAGGTGCTTCTCGGTTGTAGCGCCCAAGTTCTGGAATTCCCTCCCGGATTCCGTCCGAAACTCTGCCACTACAGCACAACTCAAATCGCGCATGAAGACTCACCTTTTTAAATCTGTGTATGACACTTAATAACAACTCTTGCCGATGTCTTCCGCTTGTCTGTTGCAGCTCCTGTTTTTTGAACTTGATTTAATTGTGTATATTATTATATTGGTTGTATATATTGCTTACCAATTTTAAATCAAAATTGCTGTTTTTAAATTATTTTTGCTGTTTTTAAATCTTGCCATGCTGTTAATGCTTTTAATCCACTGTTTCATTCCTCTTGTGTCATTTGCTCGTTTCCTGAGGCAGTTGGTTTTAAAATCATTATCGTTTATTTTGTTTGCTGTTATATATTTTGCTCTTTCATGCATTTTGTAGTGTAAGTTAAGTGTAATTAAGTTGTTCAGCGCATAGTGACCTTTTAGTTTGATGCGCTTTATAAATGCATTTTATTATTATTATTATTATTATTAGTTGCTCGCACGTGGCGATTTGTTCACTAGGGAATCGGCTTATCGTAAGCCTCGCTTCGCAAATATCACATGAGCATCGGCGGGTTAGTCTCTGAGCGCCAAATATCGTATACATGAGAACATAGCATCGTCATCTTTTGGGAATTCCTTCGAAAGATCTAAATTGGCAAGCATGAGTGAATTTATCACTTACGGCATACACCGACTACATTTTGACGCAATTGTCTCTAATGTAGTATGGTTTAATGTGCGTCATGTTGGGAGAACTTTGTCCTTCGCTTGCTACATACTGTTTGTATAATAAAGTTTAATAATACTTTTTTAATAAAGTTTACTTGAGGCTAAATGTTTCAGCATTTATTATAGCCTTGTAAGCTACTATACTGTTGCTCAAATCGACATATGTCGCTCAAATCGACATATCTCAACATATTATGTCTTGAAATGTTGAGTGAAATTCCATAGCCGTGGAGTGGCTGCTTCCTGGCTTGATCTGCAATCGATGTTTTCTAAGGACGTGTACAGATGAAGCAAGTTGTTGTTTGCTGTATCAAGTCCAGTTATACATATTATAAATCCTGTTCCATCAATCTAACATTTTGCTGCACTGCCCCAACTTGAGACGGGCGGTGGTGGGTTGAGCGCCTTGTTCCCGGGAACCCTCCCTCTCCAGTGCAGCAACTGTTGACATCAGGGAATCACATTACAGTAGTGGCTACTCCCTTCTTGCAGACTAGGAACTGTTGGTATAAGGTGTTGAAACCAACGTGCCAAGCCATCACCCCTTAGTATACCAAACAACCCCTTTGTCATGGATCTGCAGGGCAGGACTTGCACTGCGGGAACATCTTGATGTGTGCAAGTTCCATTAGAGGTTAGGCTGCCCAGTCGCAAATATGACCGTGAAATTATACAGATTTTATTTATGATTGAATTTCTAAGATAGCTTGCAACATCTTGGTTTATACAAACAAGACTAAAATGAATTGTCTCGGTTATTGCTTTCATTCTTACTGCGATATTCAATCCGATTGAGAATACTTCTTCGTACGGCAAAGCCATAAAGCCAAGACAAAAAATGCACAGATCATGGTGTGATCTAAACATGAGTAGTCCACAGCTAGCTCTGACAAGCCTGCCCAATCGTGCACCCAAGGCATGAGAAGAGTCCGAGGAATATGTCAGAGTATTCGGTACTTATTTAGGTGCGTCGACGGTGTACTTCTCGACACACAACCTCAAAGTAGGCACTTAAGACACCAGATGCAGTGCACCTTGAGCATACTTATTATACATTCCGATTGCTTGCTGCCCAATCGTGCCGTGCACCCAAGGCATGAGACGAGGAATATGTCGGAGTACTCGATACTTTATAGTTCTCGACACACAACCTCAAAGTATGCACAAGACAGAAGATGTAGTGCACCTTTAGCTCACCTAATGTATATTTCAATTGCTTGAATTGATTTCACCAGAGAACTGGGGAATGTAACCAATTAGAGCTGAATATCGCGGGAAATAGATGAGCGGCGTGGAATGCTGAACCTTAACATATTCAGTGTCTTACCTTGAAGGGCTGTGGATATTGTACAGATAATTATATTCGTCTCACTTTTACCTCTCTTAAATAAAGAGACAGTCTTGATTAAATAATGAAATCACACTTGACTATTTACCTCAAATATATTTGCGCTATACATCAACTATTGTTGCCGTGACTAAATTTATATTTATTTATTGCATAATCTAGTGGAATCTGACAAGTGCCCTACATTCACAGTTGTTTGATGTGATACTTTATTAAATTTTCTAACAAAATTTTATTAACAAAGATTTTTCCTTTTCCAATTTATTCATTTTTTTTTCCTGCTTTTTTTGTGGTTTTTTTATTCTATAAACTGTATATTTGTGTGAAAATTGACATATATTTTAAACTTAATTTAGCCAAATAATATAAGTTATTCCTAACATTTCATGATAAAAAGTTTTTTGAAAAGTTCGTTGTTATTTGTTACCCTTTTTCTGATGACATTATACCAGTGTCTACCCCTTGTAAAGATGCAAACACGATTTAAGATAAATAGCGCCATCAGTGTTCACCTTACTTAAAAATTACATTTAGATTTACATGCTATCAAACAACCGTGCATTGTAGATTGCCCAAATGTGTCGGATTTGTTAACCAAGCTGGACCCAACAACACCACTCCAACCCTCAAAATGATCTTATAAGGTAATGCAGGTTTCAAACATTTTAAATACTTCAATGTCAAGTGATTGTGAGGGTCGTGAAGTAAAATACATCATATTTTGAATGCACCCCAGATTTAACTATACCCTTGTGTTCAAATGTATAAGCGCATATTGAAATTTAAACGAATGTCGTGGCGTTATGAGTGATACACCGAATGAACTTGAGTAACATTATTTCTATAAATCGCGTATGAGAGTATTTGAAAAAACATTGACATGCTTGATTTATCGGTACTCGGTTTGTTGTCAGGAACATTTAAAATCAAGTTTTATGAAGACAATACTCCTACATAGTTACTTATAATGCCAACATAGTAACACAATGTACACGCGCAACTTTCATAGCGTGAACTTTCCACTTGTCGGTTAATCACTTACTATGAACTTTTTCTATAATACAGAATATTATACTGCCATCCCTAAGTAAAACATCAATATCTGTTAAGAAATAAAAGCGATATTTAAAACTTGATTTGGACTAAATGTGTGCTTTTCGTTTATAAAAAAAAATCAGGGAAAATCGCATGTTTGTATACAATTTTACTTCAATAAGACAAGGTTTTTAAGCAAGTACGTAACATCATAATCACGAAATGTACCTGGTAAGATACAATTTGCGTGACTTACCAATTACATATGCAGACACCCTTAAGGTTCGTTTCAGTCGAGCAGTAAATACTCACCTTATTAAGGAAACATTACGTGTATGTCACTGGTAACTTAATGCACCATGCTTAGCTAAATTTGATTATACAAAGTTACTACTAGATATATGCATGAACTGTGAGCTGTTGGTCTTAAATCAAATGTGCTGTAGGCATATAAGCCTACTTTTAGGTTTGATGACTTACATACGAGTACGTGCACATCCCCACATAATATGCAAAACAAATGTATATAGAAACGTTTTTTTCTCCGATAACTTTATGCTAGCTTCTCCTCGGGAATATAAGTCAATGACACTAACATTACTAGACTTTGTTCTGAAAGGTGAACCATGCCTGAATCTAGCTTCGGGTACGTTTCGCCTCTCGCTATATGACGACAAATGTCAAGCTTAAAGGAGCGATACAAATGTGCGTGTGTTGGTATTCAAGGCTTCGTTTTCGATCTTTTCTTTCTCTACACATCTGAAAAATATTCTCTAAAAGTAGAAGATTGACTTGACTTTCAAACTAAAAGATTGTCTCGAGGGAACTATCGAAAGAAAAGATGGAAGTACTATTGATTGTTCGTTCACGTTGACATCGAAATTCAATCCATTCCTAGAAAGTGCTCACATTCAGTATTTCCTGTGTAGGGTTATAAGTCATCGATGCCCTTTTCCCGATAAGATAAGATTCTTTAATGACACACACCCCTTGACTACTTCAAGCACTATAAATATTTTATTCATTCAATAGAAGTT
Organism: Amphiura filiformis; assembly: GCF_039555335.1. Taxonomy (NCBI): domain Eukaryota; kingdom Metazoa; phylum Echinodermata; class Ophiuroidea; order Amphilepidida; family Amphiuridae; genus Amphiura; species Amphiura filiformis. The sequence goes on from NC_092641.1 coordinate 43,824,004, forward strand.
CAAATGTTTGTGCAGAACACCAGATACACTGTGCAGTAGTTTGCAACATTTATCGCAAAAGTAGAACACAGTTCAACTCTTGCGATTCTCGCTAGATCCGTTTCTAGTCTTGCCAGTAAGAATCGCTGAACTTGCAAGCGATGTCACTATTCTCGTGCGGGAAGTCTCTGGTCAAAAATCGCTACGATAAATTCGCTAAACTATCCACCGGGGTTTAGACGGTTTATGGTCATTTGTTATTTGGCATTATGTAGAAATCACGAATAATGTTAAAAAATAAAATAACAAAACAAGATCCAGATTTGCTATCAAATCACCATATTGACATGTATTGTTTTGTTTTATTATCCATAACGCATCATTAATGTTATACTTCTCTGTTCTTTCTTTGCAGGTTCAACACAAGTGGTGATACTTGGTTTTGTCTTATTAGTTTTCATGGTATCTGTAGGTAAGCAACGAAATTGGCGATAACATTCAAATTTATTTCCATAATAAAACCAAACCATGCATAAAGGTTGTATCAAAATAATTGTTACCCATCCGTCAGGTGTAACTCAAGACTCAATTTGTAGAAACGGAAAACTGCGATGTATTTTCTTTCTTGCTGCCAGACACTGTCATCTTCTGAAAGACAAATGTTTACTCTTGTTGGCTGATGAAGCAGTATCTTTATTGGCTAAATGTGCTGAGCCGTCAACTCGTCTTTCTAGACTGTCTTAACGGCTCTTTTTAGAGTCATCAAAACCTTTTGGCGGGCTCAACAGCTCTTCACAGAGCCACCTAAAGAATATGCACGTGACGGACATCCTTATCGTTCATCCTGCTTATTGTACATTTTTCACTACAAAGAATATCATCAACCTCGTTGGAATGACTCCAAATGCATCACCCAATTTGCTACTTATGGATGATCCGCGCGTCGAATTCGGGGAAGGTGTTTTTGGTAAGCTTAAGGTTGGACAAGCAATATTTGGCACATCATTTAGAAACATTACCCTCCCCTGACACTTGGTTACACTTTGTAAAGACGCAGACTAAAAGATTGTTGGCTCCGAAAAGAATCGTTCATATCAGGTGCCCTTTATTTACTATAGATATTTAACACATATGTCTTTTCATTTTACAATTTCAGTGACCTGTTTAAAATGCTATTCGTGTTCAGCAAATGCACCAATACAGAGCAAAGTATGGAGTTATTTATTAACCATCAATGAAGATTATGCAATACAAGGATATCAAACACAACTGTTTACATGTATGATGGGAAATCATACAAATGTTACGCACGTGGATTGCCCGCCAAAACCAGGGTATCATGCCAGGTGTGCCATACAACGTGGATTGCTATATTTCTCTGTTGGTAAGTTGTCCGCCTTCCCAGCAAACACAAAAACGTTTTAAAAACATTATATTTTGGCTTTTGGTTTAGGTAAAAACGTTTTAATAACATTAAAATGGCGGGTTATATAAAGGTCATGAAATCGTTTTAAAACGTGTTGTATGAAAACACACTACAACAATATTTTTAAAATGTTTTTGAAATGTCATTGTAAACTATTTATTGCAAACATTTTTGGCCAAATATTTTGTCAACACTTAAATAACATTATGTTGAAATATTTGAACCCAGCAAACACAGAAATGTTCTTAAAATGTTTTTTTAAATGTCGGGTTATATAAAGGTCATGAAAACGTTTATAAACGTTATTGAAAATATTTTTGGCAAACATTTTCGCAAAATATTTTTTCAACCCCAAAATAACGAATGTTTTTGGAATGTTATTAAAACGTTTTTATACCATTTATATAACCCGACATTTAAACGTTTTCTGTAAAACATTTTTGTTTGCTGAGCAGTAGATTATCAAAAATGTTTTTAAGGTTATGAAAACGTTTTATACTCTTAATATACTCTTTATATAACCTGACATTTAAACGTTTTCTGACAACCTTTTATAACCTTTTGCGAATGATGTCGAAAACGTTTTGTGTTTGCTGGGTTTCTATCTGTCAAGTCTGTCTCTCTATCCATATGATTGCCTGGGTGTTTGACTATGTACGTCCATATGTTTGTGGGTGTGTGGGGGTGTGTGTGTGTCCGGGGTATGTGTATATTTGTTTGTGGTAAGAGGGTGGTGGTGCAGTGTGTGAGTGTGGGGAGGTATATGCAGAGGGGAGGAGTGTATCTGTTTGTATATGGAAACATTTCTGAACACATTTTGAAGAAGTGACTCGATCCGCAATCCGCATCACTGTTGCATGTAGGTAACTGGCTGCAACATTATACAAATTATTACCGTAATGTGTCAATAATTAGCGGCACCAGTTATACAAGAAATTGTTTGGTATTGTTTTAAGAAATAATTCTCCATTACCGTAATATGTCGATAATTAGCTGCATCAGTGTACACATTATAACCGGAATAACGCAAAAATTTGGCTAATGGCGCATATGGGCTCCCTTGACATAACTGGAATTTTAGGCACAAACTAAGTGTAGCCTCCCGTAAAAATTCTACCAGCAAATCAGGACAAGGACCCCTAACTCTTGATGGGATCTTCAGAGGAAGGTACTCTCTATTTTTACGTTAAATTTACCCTAAGGCAAAGGAGGTCATGTGCGCCATTGGGCGAATTTTTACGGTATGTCGATAATTAACTCCAACAGTACACATAATGCATAATGATGATGTTTTAAAAGTTTTAAAGCCACGAAATACAAATAATATCATTTTGTTCTCTTTACTTTACTCTCTGCAGCTTCGAATAATATACCCTTCAGTTCGTTTTCCCGACATTGTGAATACATTCCCATACTTAATCCGCCGAGCAATTCGTGTATACACGGACTAGAAGCGTCGCAATACACACAAGCTAAACCCTATCGCCGGAGAAGTACTCCTACTGATATACCTCAGGACTATGGTATCAAAGTGACTTTCGATGGTTCCGTGTGTTTTTGCGATAAGAACTTTTGTAATGATGACGATTTGTATTATCCATCAAGCAGTACAAGACTGTGCTGGAGTCTGCAAATATTCATATATGCTATGGTAATAAGAACGCTTTTGATTGGTTTATAGCCTCTGCTGTATGATACTTTGATCATATCAGAGAATGTAAATATTTTTTGTACCTTAGATATTATGTGAAGAATCATTTGAGATAAGAAATTAGAAGCAATTTCACAATTTCTTTATGTGTATATGAAATGACACGTCAAATACCGCAAGTCCCGGTATATACCCAGCAAACACAAGTTTTATTCCAAACATTTTAATAACGTTTAATGTCGGATTATAAGAAACGAAAAATGTTGTCACAATGTTATTGTAAAATATGTTTGACAAACATTTTTGCTAAACATTTTGTCAACTCTTTAATAGCATTATGTTAATATGTTCTGCATCTACATTTGTTTTCGAAAATATTTTTGGAAGGTTTTTAAAACGTTCATATCCTTTATATAACACGACAATAAAACGTTTTTTCTAAACGTTTTGTTTTTGTTGGGTAGCTGTACCGCTAATAAACGTGACGCCATACTTCTATAAAACATATTTATGATTATGATAAGGCGGATTATAACGCGTTATATCCATTGGGAGTGTTGCAGACCAATGAGCCGTTTTGAAACGAAATGATGAATTACCGTAATATGGCAACAATGAGCAGCAACACAAACAATTATGGTCATATATAAAGGATATCACCTGATGCCGCCACATTTCCAGGCGACTGCAACATAGCTGATCGCGACTAACGAACTGAATCACCATTGCGTATTATGGACCTACGAGACAACTGATTTGTAATGTACCTGTTCGCATGCCAGGAAGAAACCGACCACGAAATATCAAACCACGTACGTAATGGGCTATTCCAGTTGAAATCGACACTACCCCTGTGGAAGATTTTGAAAATATCTCCCAAAGGGGGAGTATGTTTTTCATATGTAATTGGTCAGAGGTAATCATTTTGAAACCCATACTCCCCCTGTATTATGGCTTTACCTATATCTTCCACAACTGGAGTGCGTATTTCAAATGGAAGTTACCCAGTTGTCTATTCTATTCAAAATTGATACTCCCTCTGTGGCACAGGGGGTGTGTGGATTTTAAATGGAATAGCCTAATCTTATCATCTGAGGTATTTATTTTTACTCTTAAATACCTGTTTGTGGTGCTTTTTAGATGGGGAATGAATAACAAGAGATACACTGCAAAAAATGTGTCTTACCTGAGGACCTGAGGACACTATTGTAAGACGCAACTTTGAAGCCACTTTTTAGCCATGTCCTTATGCAAGTCATGTCTTGCATGAAGCATAGCCTTAAGTCATGTCTTAATTATAGGATCAGAATGGGACATGTCTTACTTCATGTCCTAATTAAAGACACATTATTGAATAAGTGACTTCTAACAAGTCCCTAATGCTTCGAGTCGTGTATTATCGCAATTTCCTATGTCTCTAAACTAGACATGACTCATAATATGCATAAAGTCATGACTGTATGTGGTTATGATATGTGACTTGCACAAAGACGCTAAATTCAGACATGTCTTCTGCTAGATGCAATTTTTGCAGTGTAGGCATCCCTGCTTTCCTATTTCATTAGCATCATTCACAGAATAAAATAGAGAATACCCCTATTTTGATCAATCAACTAATTATTAGACTTAAGGGGTATGGCGGACACAATTAGGATGCAGTTGCGCAGGTTGGACTGTTGCAGAGGGGAATCAAGACGAACAAGATAACTTTAACAAAAAGGACAAAAAATCTAAAAACTACATATAAAGGGGCCAAGAGGAGGCATCTGCATACTTGCCCTATGACATTTATACGTTCTCAGTGCGTACGGTTTCACTGGCAACACGTGCCTGATATTAAAATGGTGATGAAGGGTAAAATTTGGGATATCAAATGTATATGATGAGTTTTCTTTTTATTCACTCTATAATTGAAGACCAAATTAAAAGACTAGTTTGCGTATGACGTCCTGTCAACCAGACCAAAAATGCCGTACTGCGCAGGTCAGCAACCAATCACGTCGCGCCTTTGCCCTGACGTCAGACGCAAACTAGTCTTTTTAATTCGGTCTTCAATTATACAAATATAGGCTCTATTATATTATATTGTTTTGAAGCTTTTGTATATTTTATGCACTGTATATGACGTTTCATACTAAACATACATTCCGATGAAATATTAGTGTAAATATTGGGAGTAATGGGAATAAACTGTAAAGTTATTTTTGTTGTACATGATAGGTAATGATAATTAAAGCGCACGTCAAAATTTGTGCATACGTTAAAATAATTTTGAAAGGATATGCATATAGAGTGATGCCGATTCCTATCAAAATGGAATACTATTCTGTTTTGTTTTGGAATTCGGAGTATAGCTATGTTTCTTTTCTCACTACGAATACGTGAAATGGTGCTATAACTAACGATTTTTCAACAAAGGAAGGGACATGATAAACATCTTAAAATGTAGTTTAGAAATGAATGGAAACTTCTGAGTTTGATGTAAAATTGGATGGATTAAGTACAATACTAAAATTTGTCGATCGAGCTTTGAGTTTTTAAAATATTGGGCGAGACCAAATCGAGCATATTTTTACAACTCATAGCCAGACCATAATTTAATGTGTGTGTAATACAATTTGTCCGAACAAATCCACCACTACTACTAGACAATTTCTGTTAAGTAGTGAAATAGTTGCACCGGAAGGGTATGTACGAAGTTATATAGGATGCAAAAAATGTATTCTGAAAATGTATAGTATTGTGATCGTGTTTTTTCAAAATAATAAGCACTTTTGTACACTTGTATTTCAAACATGTTTCTAAATATTTTGTAAACTGAACTTTATTCTGTAATTTCGTTGAAATATTTGAAAGTGGTTGTTGTGTGATCTAACTTGTTAAGTTTGGTAAAAATTAGCACTTAGTCATTTCTTGTGTGATCAAACTTGTTAAGTTCGGAATAATTATCACTAAGTCGTTTTGTTGTGTGATCAAACGTTTAAGTATGAAACCGAAATAGTGCTGATTATTCCGAACTTATTATAATAAGTTCGGAATAATCAGCACTATTTCGGTTTCTTGTGTGATCATACTTGTTAAGTTCGGAATAATTAGCACTAAGTCGTTTTGTTGTGTGATTACACTTGTTAAATTTGTAATAATTAGCACAAGGTCGTTTTGTTGTGTGATCAAATTTGTTAAGGTCGAAAAAATTGCACTAAGTCGTTTTGTTGTGTGATCAAACTTGGTTATGTTCGGAATAATAATTATAATTAAGTCGTTTTGTTTTGTGATCAAACTTATTAAGTTCGGAATAATTAGCACTAAATGGCTTTGAAGTGTGATCAAACTTTATTAAGTTCAGAATAATTACCATTAACAAAGGTGGCTTTTCAAACAAACCTGGTTTTCGAATTGGCAAACTTGGTTTCTTGATTTGAAAGATAATATTCTTAAATAAACTTGTGAAACTTTTATGGATCAATATGTAAAACACAGCTGGTCGAATTCGATCGCAAGTTGGAAAAGTTTTAGAATTTTGATTTTGGTAATGGTAATTTAGAGAAAGGTCAAATGTTATGGTTACAGTCACAGAAATTTCAAGTGATAAATCAAAGTTTGTAAAAAAAACCAAGAGTGTAAAAGAGAGGCGGAGGAAAAGCACCAGTGTTTGGGATGATAGTTTAAATTCATACACCCCCCTGTGGAAGACGTGACCCTAATATCCCACACAGGGGGTGTATATTTCAAATGGAATCCCCCATTCAGGTAATCTCATTTAAAATTAACCGATTTCTAGTATGTTGTAGAATCTCTAGATCTGGCATTTTATATAATTAGGTCATTGAAAAGTCATCGAGAATCCGTGAGCACCCTGCATTATAATATAAAGGGTGTATTCTACATCTGAAATTTGCAAGAGTGTCAAAAAACAAATCATGCGGAATCGACAATACCCATAATACAGTATAGTTTAGGCCATAAAACTGAATCCTGTAACGAAATAAGAAAAATCCCTTTCGTAGTATTTTTGACCAAGTTTCACTTACCTAGCCAAATTCCTCGAGATAGAAGGCGCTTTTCAAAATGGTCGCCAAAATATCTAACAATAAGTCAATTATATAACAGAAAATGATAAGAAAATAGATCCTTTCCTTCACAAACCGCTTTGTTTTGGTCATATTTAAAATATGACCGAACCTCAATTTCCAATACTTTTTCAAACTCCCATAACACCAACAGATGTAGATAATGTAAATAGGCTGTTAATATTGTAAATATTTATTTTTGAGATGGTTTATATTTTGTAATTGTAAATTTTAATTGATTTAAGGCTGATATATCACATTTGGTGTGCGCTAAATTGTTTTTGTGTACATGTCTTTTTCTTTCGAATGATTATAATACAAATTGAAAAGAAAATGAAAAGTAGTGAAAACATAGCAATAATATAGGCCCACAAAACTAGATACACAAAGAGCACGTAGTCTTTGACATTTTATGCTGAGCATAAGTGTTGTTAACCCAATTCTTTTGTCTTTAGAGAGTATTCTGGCGACACATTCAAAATTTATACAAATTCCCAGCATAATAAACCATGTGACATTTTAATCATCTGTACTACAGTATTTGGCATAATTTTAAAGAGGATTGTCTGATATCATCAAACACTACTTACTTGAAACTCTCTCTCTGTCTCTGTCTTTGAATCTCTTTCCATCCTACGCTGTCTGACTCTCTCTCCCTCTCACCTCTCTCTTTCTCTCTCTCTCTAACTCTCTCTCTCTCCCTCTCTCTCTCTCTCTCTCTCCCTCTGTCTCCATCCTTCCCTCCCCCTCTCGCTCTTCCTCTCGCCCTCTCTCTCTATCTTCCTGTCTTTCCGTCTCTTTGTTTTCTTTCAGTCTCTGCTTGTCTATCTGTCTCTGTAGCTATGGCTGTCTATCTGTCTTAGGTTATGTGTCATCAATGAATATTATAAACATGAGAGGACCAAGGATGGATCCTTGTGGGACACCAGCACTGATCCACTTCAGACTGGACGATTTGCCATTCAATATAACCTTCATGGAGCGGTTCGATAGGTAGTCAGCTAACCATACTAACAGCTTTCCAGAGAAGCCAAGAGCAGATAGTAGCTCATACGACTCTTTGTATATTTGTGTCTCTGCCCTCGTTGTGCCTCTGTCTCTTTTTGCTGCCTACGTCTCGCCATTGTATTTTCTCTCTCAGTCTCTACCAGTGGCGTAGAGTTCTTCTTCAATGGGAGATGGAGTTTGGTGTAAAATCCGTAAAGCCGAATGAATGTGGCGTTTTTGCTACCAGAATAACTTTCCTTGAATGAAACGTTTGAAAACTGGCCAAATATGTGGTTAATTTGGACAAAAAGCACATGCATTTGCGTAACGTTTTATCCCATTTTCTGGTTTTTTTTATTTGATGCCTAATGAAGACATAAAATAAAATGAAAAATTATTAAACGTTTCGGGGAGGGAGGTTTCATGCTCATTCATCCCTTGTCGAATGTTGTGGAGATTTTTGTCCATCTGTCCCATCTCACAAAAATAAAAACTTAAATGACAAGAGTTTTTTTTTTATCAAAACAAATCTTTATCATGTTTATTGAAGAAAATGTTTAACGTGGGAACGTAAGAAAAACTCAAAAAGAACAGAGTGTTTTTGTAAAGTAGACATTATTTATAGAAAGCGTATGTGAAAGAACTGTCTAAATACCTTGCTACGTTGTTCACTGTTTACTACTGACTATGGCTTTTGTTTTATGCATTGCTATGTATAAAATGAATATATGAAAGTGCTGTAAGTTGTTACACATGATTTATGTATTATGTATAAGGTACGGGGCAATAATAAAAATATTGAATTACGTGTTTAATAAAACTGTGTCTTGGTTTGATTGTTATTTGTCTGTCTGATCAGAGACAAATTATTATATAACCCTTTGACGTCCCCTCCTATGAATATTGATTACAAGAAACTATCTTCGCTACTGCGGGATGTAGGTCTATTCCACCTAAATGTGAAATGATGTGGCCTTGGCGGGAATATTAAACTGCATTCCATCACCCTTGTTACACGTAGACAAAAGAATGATGAAAGTTTACAACACAATACAATACAACATCGATTTTATGGGGATTTAATCCACCCAATTGGGCAGTAACAACACCAGTTTGGTGCAGACCCAGTAATGGCCGACTGAATTCTGACCATCACTTGGCTCGTTGGATTCGTCTATACAACAGAACACCAAATATTCAGATACAGATAACATACAACTAGGAAATCGATTTTTTTTTGTCTTCACAAAGAGAGTAACAATTTATTCTCAATAAAGCAGGCTGAGCATGTATTTACAGTCTATAACAGATTTGTTGTGACAGCTAATTTGACAACAAAGTGCGTTTTTGTTTTCGTGATACCCTCTATTTGACATTTAATCTGGTGAGCATTGTTGGTTACTTAATGAAAAAAGATGATTAGCAATATTTTTAGAAATTTAACCTATTCCCAAATACATCGTTGTTATTACACTCAGATACAAATTCTACAACAGATTTGTCGTGACAGCAAATTTTACAAATTTTCTGGTTCACCACGAGCAATTGATGTGCAATTGACATTTAATTTGGAAAGCTATTTGAAGAACGCCATCATATTAGATCATCATCTGAAAAGGGGCTTGAAGAGATGTTTTAAAAGGATTTCATTTGTCCATTCTGTTGGCTACATTTACACCAACATGACCTATGCGACGAATGATGATTAAGAATAATTATCAAAAGACATCGCAGTTACGCAAGAGACAAACCAGTTGTACCTCGAAGTTAATAAAAAAACGTCTGCAGCATTATGGGCGTCAATCCCGGGGGACATGGGGACGTGTCCCCCCCCCCCACACCTTTCGGCAAAATGACCAATTTTTTGTTCTTTTCTTCAGCCACTTTTTAACACTTTTGGCCGGTCCCCCCTCCCCCCTCCCCCCAAAAAAACAACAGACACTGCCACACACACATTTCAAGCCACATTATAACACTCATACATAAATTCTGGACAGTTCATTGGTTGATTATTATTTATCATTTTTAGCATCAGCCTCACCGTGTGATAGTTTTTACCATCATTGTGCTGCACCGTAGTGCGCCTGACGTGCCAGGCCGTGCGCTGGCTCTTAGACTCGCCGATTTATTTATGGGGTGGACACCAAAACCGGTAAAACATGGTGTTATGTTGATGAAAAAATGTATTCCCCATCTTAAATAGTATTTTAAGTAAATATTATCTGTCTTAAATTCGTGTCATGGTCGAAATATAATCACTCGGTGAAAGATTTATTGTTCCATTTTCCGTTTCGTGGAATGGAACAATCCATCTTTCACCTCGTGATTATATTTCAACCATCACACTCAGAGACAGATAATATTTGTATATTGGCGCTAATGGCAGCATATAACACAAATTTATTGAAACCTTACTGTTCAATTCACTATCGTGATTCACCATAAACAATGAACGTACAGTTTGTTTTTCATTTATAAAATAGATCTGGCTTAAAACCAAATGTAGGTCACCTGAATTGGAGCATGAAAAGCAATTATAGAGTTGACATTTATCAATTATTGATGGTTCACAATTAAATTCAGGTCTTATATTTCTTTTATCATTATTTATTGCAAGAAACAATCTGCTCTACTGCTTCTGCAAGACTTGCTGGTAGGCTTATTCAAATGATTCACAACAAGGTAATTCTCGCTATTCGCAATAAGGGCGCCGACAGCGGTTTGCGATGTAATCGTGATGTATCATGGGAAAAGGTCGACATCCAAGTCCGCGCAATACGAATATTACCATGCTATTACATAGGAACACGTGACAATATTTTTTAGTTTGTCAAAATAAAGGTGTTACACGCGAATCGATACTCAATAATACTTAATAATGTGATTTGAAATGTGTACAATTAATTTTTTCGATTTGCGTGTAATACCGTTATATTGACAAACTAAAAAATATTGTCACGTGTTCCTATGTAATAGTATGGTAATATTCGTATTGCGCGGACTTGGATGTCGACCTTTTCCCATGATACATCACGATTTTCCCATGATACATCACGATTACATCGCAAACCGCTGGCGGCGCCCTTATTGCGAATAACGAGAATTGATATTTGCGACTTATGGCAAATCTACATTGTATGTCGTGGACATATTATATAGAGTTGAGTGTTCGTTCACTATATGTAGGATCTAAATTAGTTCTGCGCAGAATGAAACATCCATAGCATAACAATACAGGTTTATTAGACAAGAAGTTACACAGTAAATTACGTTTCCATTTTCCTGGTTCGCTGTTAACAATGAATCTATACAATGGACTTGTGAAATCGGCAGACAGCCGAATTCGGCTTTTGGTAAAGTTATGTTACGCATGCTTTAGTTTGAATTACAGAACAAGGGATGAATGCTTTATCATATCAATTTTTTAACGGTTATCGTCATTGACCGTACTGCGAGGCACCGTTAGCTAACCCTGTATTACACTGCCCTTCTTTAATTACTTATTATGCTGTTATCATCTGATCTCCGTTATAAAATTGATATGCTGCCCTCATTTATGTAAAACATTAATCCCTTGTTCTCTGATTCAAAAGTAATACATGCGTAAAATGAATTTACCAAAAGCCGAATCCGGATTCGGCCGTCTGCCGAATTCATAACGATACCGTATAAACAGATATAGAATTAGACTTATATTATTTCATCCGTTTAGGATAGTGCAATGGAAAATTTTTGTTTATTCCAACTAAACTTGTCAATACAACAATAGAATCAGTGTGTTAACATATTTCCCACTTAATATAACTTTCTTTAATATTTTGCTGAATTTATCCTAAACGTCCTTCTATTTGTCTTGCATTAATGACAAAGCCTTGTCGGAAGCTGATTCAATAGATGCCCTTGGTTGACATATTCTGTCAGAATACACAGTTGAAGTACCTTTTATTCCGCTCATAAACTATGTACAACACACATTACCGAATGTTCAAACACAGACAACACACATCTAATAAACCGATCAATATTTCCGCCAGAGGGATTTGGAGGATTTCAGGTAAGGTGAAATGAGGTTTTGCTTTCAGAAAAGGGGGAGATTTTGCTTAAATAAAGAGACTGGGCAACAAATTGTAAATGAATTACGGAATTCATGAAATTTTGATCGAACACGTGGGGGAGGTGAAAACTTTCCTCCGTAGTATCGACATTCCACTTTTTCCCCTGGTGTCAGTAGGGTACTGGGGGTCAGTTGTCAAAGAGGTTGAAGGGATCAAAGAGACACAAGTTTCCGGTGTGCCACATTTGGCCCAATATACCTAGCGTATACTGTGCAAATGTTTTCCTATGCAATCAAGATAAATGTTGGTATCAATCCGGCTAAAAAGAACAAGAGCCGTTTATGGGCAATCTCTCCCTGTCTTCCCTACCCCTTACTACTACTACGTTTCTGCCTGCCGTAAACCTCATAGTGAAATAACAAGCATATGTGCCATGCTTGTTATTTTTTCCAAAATAACAAGAAAAAACATAAAAACGTGAATTACAATTTTTTATAAGAATGCTTCAGACATTAAGTTTAAAAAAATAAATTGCTTTATTATTTGACTTATTAGCAATGCGATTTACTTTTAGCTTTCAAAATGCACGAATTCAATAAAATTGCCCTGGTCAGTATGACCTTGTACTTTGCTATGTTATTTTTCAATTACGTTGTAACAAGATCAATGGCTGTTAATGCATTTTAAATGCAGCTTTGGCTTCCAGGCGTCGTGTTTTCTCTATTTTCAAAGTTAAACAATCCAAACCCTACTCCAATAGACTCAAATATTCGCGTGACTAGTATCTTCTAGCTTGCATAGTAACTATGGTAACAGAGGATGAGGAAGTCCATAGGATGAGGAAGTCCATAATTTCCTCCTTTCATCTTCTCACATTACTCACTGCGTCTTCAAGAAAGAACACGTAGTGAAGAATAAGTAAAAAGGTTAAGAAAATGATTGCTGAGGTGTAGCTTCGTGTTGCCACTAATCGGCGAAAACTGAAAACTGATGATATTAGGTGTAAATTTAGTCCTGGGTAAAACTGACTATTATTTTGTCTAATGGAAGGGATTTTATTTTTCGCAATATCAATAAATCATTGAATAGATTCATTAGGTTTGAATACAAATAAATACAAAGATTCTTTTATTACATTACAAAACCACATTTTACTCACTAGTTTGAAGGTTTAGCTTTTCATGGTCAAAAAGCGTCATCAGAATATTGATTGATGAGCACTTCCTGTGATTTTTGAAGCAGTCAAAATATAAATTAATATTACATGTAGTACCATCTAGACCATCTTTTAACCGTGGATTACCATTCTGGTTTTTTTTTTGGGAAGTAGATCATCTAGATGACACTATATTCAGTCACGGTCATACACAAGCTGAAGGCTGAAAGCTCGTTTGAGTAAGTATGGGATATCTGACTCAGCTATGCAGTACACAGGAACAAACTTCCAGAGATTTGCCAAAACATGGAAGTTTAACCATAAAACTCCATCACATTCCACCAACAATGCAACGGGAAACAGCAACATTCCATACTCAGAAAAGCGAAAGCTGCAAATTATGATTCCTATCTAGCCATCTTAGATTAGGCCAAAAAAAAATTGTTTGTTTGTCCACGTCCGACCGACCGTGTACCCTGGTCCCGACCGTTTTTGTGTTTTTTGGAATTTTTTTTTTTTTGGAATTTTTTCAACAACAAAAAAAAAAAAAAAAAAAAGATTTTTTTAAATTTTTTTTTTAAGTTTTTTATTTTTTCGGTTTTGTAGTGTCCCTGGACCTAGACCTAAATGCTAGGATCCATTCATGGTTGACCTAAAAAAAATTAAAACAAATTAAGATGTTTTGTATTTTTAATATGAAAATTGATAATTTGTATTCATGTCATAATCTATTAATGATTTCAAAATGCATTCAAATTCAATGCATTTTGAAATCATTAATAGACTATTACATGAATACAAAGTATCAATTTTCATATTAAAAATACAAAACATCTTGAATTTTTTTTTTTTTTTTTTTTTTTTTAGATCAACCATGAATGATCCTAGCGTTTAGGTCTAGGTCCAGGGACACTACACAAAAATAAAAAAACTTTTTTTTTGTTTTTTTTTGCAATTTCGGGTAACCGGTTACCCGCCCGAAAAATGCGCCGGGTACCCGGGTACAAAATTACCCGAAAATGCCAGGCCTATCAGCAGAACCATCTCAAGAGTTAAACCAGTGAAGTGCTGTGTGTTTGGACTTATTTACCAGTCTTGTCAGTTGTCAGTTTCAAGTGCAATATCTGTAAAAAAAAAAAAAAAAAAAAATCCGACCTACCGACCCAACTATTTCATAAGCCTTTATGGACAAACAAACAATTTTTTTTTTTTGGCCTTATCGCAACACGCCAACAGTAGCAATGGACACAAGTCCGGCTCAGTGATCACTGTAGAGACGCACGAAAACAATATCGCCCACCAGTGACAAATTATTAGAGCCCAGACTGAACAAAAATGTGTAAAAGCAACAACAGCAAAAGCAAGAGATACAAGCCCATTACTATAATAAAGCGGCCAAAAACCTTCCTGAACTCAAGCATGGAGATGTGGTACGAATCCAACCAAACAAGTATCGCAAAGTTTGAATACACGCTGTGCTTCAACGGAAGTCACAGCAGACGCTTGAACAATACTGCGGTGCAACAGAAAATACCTGCGTTAATCCAGTGACGACTTCAAGCTACAAGAACCTGAAAAATCAGATGATGATATACCACCTGCCAGCAACAAGGATCCGTCTAGTCAGACAGCGAACACCGGCAGAGCCAACTCGGGAACAGCACAAGCAGCTCAAGACAATTTCTTAACCAAACAGCTTTAGTGGTGCATCATTAGCAATTCATATGTTTTGAGATTAAATTCATTTTCAATAATTTAGCATTGAGTTGATATTTCACTAGTTCAATAGTTAAACTTCAGTTTAACGTTCTAGGTTCATACTTTAAAGTTCAAAGTATACAGTAAAAGATATCATATGGAGACTTAAGTAAATGAGACAAGAAGCGGAGAATTACTTGTGAAGTAATATGAACAATTTTTGAAAGAACATTTTGTGAGCAAAAGCTAGCTATAAGCTGACATAAAATCTTAGTGCATCCCAACAGGTTTGTAGTTTAGGGATGTTAGGTGTTATTATATGTGGCAACACTATAATGTAAACCAACCGGCAAGACTAGGTTATGCTGCTATAAACAGCAGGTATGATAATGGAGTCAGTAAGATATCTGAACCTCAAGATCGTCTCAGCAAATGTCTCCTAATTATGCCTCACCAGACCGTAAGTGAGTCTGTAATATCCGCTATTACTGGTATACTACATGTACACACATAATGACAGTTTCAAGCTACATGTATGTGTGTTTATTGTGTTAGATAGCATCGACGTATAGCAGAGCAGCATTTGTAAGTTTAATTTCTGTGTATTTTAAATACCAGCATGAAGTGATGCAAATATATGGCAGTATGCATTTCTAATATAACATACTTTCCTAAGCATCAAGCACGCATTACACGTACACCACACGTAAATATCCTTACGTTGGAATGATTTTCTTTTCAGAATTACATAAATCGAATGCTGATACACACGGCTATGGCATTGACAGTTTCAAGGCAGGCTTCGCTACTGCATGTATAGTGTGTTAGATCACAGATTATTGATTCCATTGCAGTATTTTGTAAGGTAATAATAATCATCGGTGTATTTGAGGACGCAGCGTAAATTGACCTAAATAACATGTTTAGCCTAAATAAATTCTAAATAATGTTTTAGTATTTTTCTTTTCCGAGTGAGTGGTTCTGAGACGCTGAGCCGTCGGCCGGGATAATACTATCTGTGTAGGTACGATCCTCGGGTTCGAGCCTTAGGCTTGCCATTGGTGAGAAATCACCCGGAGAATTCATTTACCTATCCCAAAATGTTCCTATAAGATCGGGAACCCCGCAATTATGTTCAGTTACTGTGAGCATAGACCCTGGAAAAAGTCTATGCTGTGAAGTTAGTTAATATCAGAAATAATTTCTCTGATTGTGAAGCAGACTCTGCTTCACGCAGTAGCCTACTTAAAATATAATTGTCACATGCAGATGTAGCTTATGAACGGTGTCTCTTGGTTCGGAAAGTCACGTATTAAAGTTAGTGGTCCCGTGTATAGGAAGAGTTAAACCTTGTGCACGTTAAGTGTCAGAGATATTCGAAAAGAAAAGGAGGGGGACCATCCCCGGTTCTGATATTTGCAATCAATCCTAGATTCCAGGATCGTGCATAGGTAAACTACATACGTAAAGCCCGCACGACACTGCTTAATTTGAGGTACAGCACGTATAGACAAATCCAATTTTACGCATTCCTACACCTCAATGGCAGCCAAAGCTAGGTCTCCGTCTGCTCCATCTCACTTAAAATGTGAAAAGTGATGCGGCCAAAAGAATCTAACTTCAAATTTAAAGCCGTTTTAATCCACCCAATTAGGCAGTCACAATACCAGTTTGGTGCTGCGGGGACCCAGTGATGGCTGACCAAATCCTGACCAAGACTTGGCTCGTTGGTCTATCAAAAAAAAAGAAGAACCCACAAAAACATATCATACGTTTGAATTATATTCTTTTCAGATCTACATCAATCTTGAATTCAATCAAGATGGCGGATATTGATATACTTGGCATCGACGAGTTGCTCATAATTTTTAATTTGTTATCGCTGTATGATAAGCTTATGGCAATGAGGTAAATCATTTGTTATAAATATATCAAGGGTTCGGAACCAAAAAGCCGTAACTCACTATGACCAGCTCGCAATGGGCATAAAATTGGCTCCTTGCTCTGGTCTTCAAAAATCAATATTTCCTCCACAATGTCTTTTGTCTTCTATTGAATTTTGTCATGATTTGATTTTAATTTGATTTGTTCGGGTTGTGACAACCCTGGATAACCCAAGAAAGCCTCTATTGAAGCTTATTTCCATTGTGGTCCATTTGAACGCCGGGACGGGTTGGGAACAGTTAGGGGTTAACACCCTACTCTTTTCGAAACTGGCTGCGAGATACATGTACAGGTATGCCTCTCTGCACACGGAACCGACGGCTTAACGTCCCCTCCGGAGGACGGAATACTTTCATGATTCATTTACCCAATTCTAAATGAACCATGGGGAGAGCGGAAGTCTGAATTTAATCTACAGATGTTGCTAATTAATTTCAGACTTTTTTTTTCAAGTCAATATCCCAGCAAATCGCCACCGCCGGGAATCGAACCCGGGACCTCATGCACTAAAGGCAAGTACCCTAACCATTGCGCCACGCTCTCCCTTAATGGACTGTATCTTTTATAGTGCCCTGGCGACTTTATGCTCATTTTGTGGGAGCAGGTGATTGTGAGTTGAGGCTTTCTGGCTCTCAACCCTCGATATTAATAAATAGTACATGTCTATTATATGTATACACACACTGTGTGTTTGTTTATTTGCTTGTTTGTTTGTTTGTTTGTTGGTTGGTTTGTTTGTTTAAACGGTCGCTCCGTGTGGCTGTGTAATGTGTGTTATTGCAGGGCTTGACTATTATTGAAATATTTATAATGATGCATATTGCAGTTCTGATCTCTGTGTTCAAACATGCAATCACACTTTTGAATAGTCTCCCTAACTAACATATTTATGAAAATGGAAAGTACTGTCGGTCGTTTCAAATATTGAGTTTTAGTATTGGTTTTGGTTTTGGTCACGTGGTTTCCTATCATCCTGCCTAAGCTCTTGACTGACGTCTTTATCGATATCTTTGTTTGTACCCTTTGTTAGAAACTTAGAAATTTGTAGCAATGAGTTTCGGTTTTCATTTCAGTTTGTTACATAATCATGTGAGCAACATAATCGCTTGGTTTGAAATTACTAGATCTAAGTAGCCTATACAAAAGAAATGTTTAATATATTGCACTATTCAAAAGCAGAGAAATCAATCATGTCAATCTACATTTAAAAGCGTGGTTTATAAAATCCATTTTCCCTGTGAAAAAATATAGACCATTGAAATATTTGCTCTCGAGATTACAATAGGGGTGACTTGAGTGATATAAACAACATCTATTCATTTACTTATCTCATGCAGGAGGATCGATAGAAAACTATAATGACTTCCAATATAGGCTACTTGACTTTTATTCAAGTAATGTATTACTCGAAAGAAATGAGCAGAGAGAGAAGAGAGAGGGGGAAAGAATGTGTGTAGGGGGAGATAAGGTGAGGGAGAAAAAGAAACAGATGCGAGAGAGAGCATTGGAAGTGGAAAGGGAAGGAATGAGAGAGGAGAGCACGAGAGTGGAGTGGAATGGTGTGTAGGGGAGAGGAGATATCGAATGTAGGGGAGGCGAGGGGGACAATAAAATAATTCATAATCAAATCATTTGCATCGTCTATGTGTCATACAAACAAACAAGCAAACAAACGTTTTTATGACGCTTATATTTCCAGCACCCATGTCACGCCATTTTCATTCAATATAAACACAACCGGATATATGTCCCATATTGGCTTACCACAATCATGACAATAGTCTGAATAAGCTATTATATACTTTTGGTCCTCTCTACACTAAAGTTCAATTTATTACTCATCACTGAGCGAAAAGCGGTTGGTATTTGACCAATGGGGTAGTGGCGCTTTTCCCAACGCAACTAAAAGCGCTCTACCTCATTGGGTAAAAGCCAATCGCTGTCGCTCAGCTATGTAGTATAAGTTTAGCTCAGTAGATGTTATGATTGCAGGCAAGTTCTACCCCTCTTATTAATCCGCTGCTTTTTGGTTTCTGAACAAAAGAGAAAAAATCTTATAGTTTGAAACGAGGGAGCCCGGGGGGGGGGGTACTCAAGTTTGGTTTTGGTAGGGACGTGCCGCTGAGATTTTGACCCATAAATATACCAATTTTTCAAGAAATTTGGACCCATTGATATACCAAAAGTCAAAATTTTCGGCCGAACTTACCCAAAATTGTCTTAGTTTTTACAAATTTTCCCAAAATTTTAAAATTTTGGCTAGATTAAGGAAAAATTGGGCTGTTTTCAGAAAAAATTGAGAAAATTTTGAAAAAAGGACCCATTCATATACCAAATTAGGCTTTGAAAAAGGGGTCATTGATATACCAGAAGGCTGAAAATGCTACCCACGTTTGCGGCACGTCCCCGTATGGTCATTTGTACTGAGTACCCCCCCCCCGGGCGAGGGAGTGTGTTTTGCTATCTACCCCTGATGATAGAAGTTCACAAAGTTCATGTACTGTGTTGCTATATATACCCCTAATCCTAATAGCATACTCTGCATGATACAGTACGTGTTATACCCCGATCAAACGGTTGGCAGGGGTGCGTGTGTGTGGGGGCAGTGCCACCGACAAGGGGGGTTAAGGGGGTGCGTTACCCCCGGGCCCGGGATCCTAGGGGGCCCGTAAAAGTAAAGAAAAGATACTTTACTACGGGTCTGTAAAGCAAAAAAATGGACCTCAGGTGCCCGTAGAAAAGTAAAGAAAAGATACTTTGACATCTTTTCTTTGCTTTATTATACGGGCCAAATAAGGTATCTTTTCTTATCCATTAGCCCTAAGGTATCTATTCTTTGCTTTTTACGGGCCCTCCTTGCTTATTAAGCTTTTTTTAAACATGCTCACTAAGGTCTCTTTACTTCCTTTTAATACGGGTCCATAGTATATTTTCTTTGCCTTTTTACGGGCCCACTGCGGTATCTTTTCTTTGTCTTTACTGGTTCATTAGCTTTCATTACAGGATCTATTTTCTTTGCTCTTTTACGGCCCATAAAATGCAAACAAAAGTAGCGGGCCCGTAAAAACAAGTAAAATGAAGACTTCGAGAAATCAGGGGAATGCAGCTTAATCGTGGGAACACAAATTGCATTGTGCCCTCCAATATTCATTATTATTTGATCATTCAGCTTAAAATTGGCAATTGTTCCAATAACTTCAATCTGGGAGCAAAAGCCGTTATTTTCGAATTGCATTTGTCCAATTCAACGGTTCATACTTGATCATTTTAGCTTCAAATTGGCAGTGAAATTGACACATTTTCTGCACTTCGCGCGGAAGTTGTTCAGAGAAACTTAATCTGGGAGCAATATGTAACTTTCAAAGTGCCTTTCAATGTTCATATTTTGATTATTGACATGCAGCTAAACACGCTACTTTGAACATGTGTTCAAGCATTTTACACTAACCGCCCTCCCCCATGTCACACAAAAATTAGCCACTGCTGTCCCCCATCCCGCACACGCAATCATCGCGGCTTTAAGTGAAATGGAACAAGAAGAAAATAATACAGTCAGTTTTTACATTCGTTATATCATTCATTTTTCCCAGGGTGCGCAAGAAATGGTACCATATCGTCAGAGACACGCACGCCTGGAAAGTCATCGATTTCCGCGCAATGATCGACGATGATACTAAAAATCTTTCGAACGGATATGTTTATAAGCGATATGTAGCAGAACCTGGCCAAAATGTGTTTCGCGAGCATCTTCATGATGTCAAGAGATGGGAATTCCCGAGGAATCCAAGCGATGTCCTGTCATTCCTAGGCTTATTTGCTGGCGTTGCGTTGCAAGAGATTTACCTGACTGCAATGAGCGTTGACATAATGGATTTCCTTCGAAGATACTGTCCTAATGTAGTTACATTAGACTTCTGTTCGTGCTATGTACATGATGTACAGTCAGGCTTACAACGTATTGATATTCCTTTTGATCAGATGGATATTGATGATGACATAAAGAAAAAGTTATATGTTCCATTTAAACTGAAACGACTGGGATTGACTGGGATCGACTGCGCGCCTTGGGAGCGGAAAGCTAAGCTCAATGAACGAATTGTATCATGTGTTGCTAACTACGATTGTTCAGAATTACAAAGTATATGTCTCTGCAATTTCAAACTTTCTTCCAAAGGCATGCAGAAATTAGTTGAAATACCTAGTTTGAGAGAAATCGAGTTATCTAACTGTGACTACCCTGCATATAGCGGGCCACTTGACGATAACCATGAATATAGCGGGCCACTTGACGATATTCTAACTAATTCGATTGGGGTTTTAAGAACGCTGACTTGCCTTAGACTTCATAGAATATGCAATATACATTATGATTTGTCTAGGCTGCATTTTCTAGGCTGCATTGAAGAGTGGGAATACCTGCGAGAATTATCTTTGATAAGGGTATCTTTTTCAGGAGAAACGTTTGAAAAGATGATACCTGGGTTGCTAAATCTGAAAAGACTTAAGATACACGGGGATTGCTCTTGTTACTTCACGTGCACGCCTCTTACACCACGTATGGTAACTATTATTGGGAACCAATGTAGGAAACTAGAATCATTACAACTGAGGTGGATATATTATACTGGTGAACCAGGTGAAAGTTTGATGTCGCTATGTCATCATCCCACATTAGAAATATTGGAGGTTCAGTATTTGCGTATATATCATAAGTATAGTAAGTTAGCAGAAACGGAATGGCTGCACATAGCATTTACTATGTTAGAAACATTGCCAAAAATAAAACACGTCCAGCTCTGGGGTAAAAATATCGCCAAAATATATAATGAAGGGACATTTCCAATCATTCAAGCAGCTGAGATTGAGGCAATAGAGGAAGGGGTACAAACACGTGAAGAAAGAGAACATAGAAAACAAAATTTTCTAAAAAAATCTTTTAAAAGGATGTTTAAACGTTGAATTCATCAAAACGTCCTCTGAATCAAGTACGTCATAATGAAAAAGAACAAAAGAACACGTCGAGGGAAGATTAAATTGTTTGTAACTCAAGCTATGACAGCAGACATTACCATGCATGACTTATTCGTAAGGATCACCAAGCCTCAACTCGGGCTATGACAGAAGACATTACCATGCATGGCTTATGCGTTAGGATCGTCAAGCCTCAAGCTATGACTGCAGACATTACGATACATGACTTATACGTTAGGATCGTCAAGCCTCAAGCTATGGCAGAAGACATTACCATGCATGGCTTATGCGTAAGGGTCGTCAAGCCTCAAGTTATGACAGAAGACATTACCATGGCTTATACGTTAGGATCGTCAAGCCTCAAGCTATGACAGAAGACATTACCATGCATGGCTTATACGTAAGGGTCGTCAAGCCTCAAGCTATTACAGAAGACATTACCATACATGGCTTATACGTTAGGATCGTCAAGCCTCAAGCTATGATAGAAGACATTACCATGCATGGCTTATGCGTTAGGATCGTCAAGCCTCAGGCTATGACAGAAGACATTACAATGCATTATTATTATTATTATTATTATTATTATAAAACATTTATATGGCGCTCCACAAAGCACAGAGCGCCTTACAAGAAAACATATACAATATCAAATCAAGCAAATAAACAAAGCAATTCCAACAATTCATGAATCAAAATACAAAAACAAGCAGCAATACTAATCAGGATAAAGATGAGTTTGAGCATGCGCTTGAACCCAGACACGACTCCACCTCTCTGATCTCAGTAGGGAGCTCATTCCATATTTTGGGAGCACCTATGGCAAATGAAGCATCCCCAGCCTTTCTAAAAGAGCGAGGAACCCAAAGGCGGGTGAGATCAGATGAGGAACGAAGCCGAGATCTGAGACCAAGCGCAACACTACTATTCAAGAGATGAATTAGATCAGTCAGGTAACCTGGAGCTTGAGCATTAATGCATTTGAAAATATACAGAAGTAATTTGAAATGAACCCTTTGTTTAACTGGAAGCCAGTGAAGCAGAGGGCTGGTCTCGTCCACAGCTAAAAACCAGGCGCGCAGCTTTATTTTGGAGGCGCTGCAAACGCATAAGATCTTTCGCACGTGCACCTAGTAAAAGCGAATTGGCGTAATCTAGACGAGACAGTACCAACCCTCTGACAGCATTGTGACAAGCTTCCTGTGATATAAAACGGCGAATACGCCACAGATTGCGTATATGAAAATTAACAGAACTACATATTGAATTTATGTGAACAGACATGTCTAGAGAAGAATTAAGCATAACACCAAGATTTTTCACAGATGATTTTGGATGAATACACAGGTTACCAAGTTTGAGTTGAAAATTCTGAAGCGTAGGCAATACACGGTTATTTGCAAAAACAATAAATTCTGTTTTGTCTTGATTAAGTTGGAGCATATTGTCCACCATCCATTCATTTATTCTAGCAACACAAGATGTTAATTTGTCAAGAACACATTCACAGTCCCCTAAGATTGAATTCAGCAAAAAGTTGGATGTCATCCGCATAAGCATGAAAAGAAACATCATATGCACGAATGATGTCACCAAGAGGGGCGGTATATAACGTAAACCCCTGTGGGCCTATTATAGAGCCCTGAGGAAGTGAGTACGTGAGCAAATGCTCTTTGGAAAATGTGTTCTTGACGTTGACCTTTACGGTGCGGTTATGAAGATATGTACTAAATCAAGATTTAACGGCACCGCCCATGCCAAACCTAGTCTGAAGCCTATGAAGTAAAATACTATGATCCACGGTATCAAAGGCAGCGGACATGTCCAGTAGAACCATGAAGACAGCATTACCTTTGTCAAGAGACTGCAAGATATCGTTCTTAACTTTTAACAATGCAGTCTCCGTACTATGGTTTCGCCTATAGGCAGACTGATGTTGTTCACCAAGGCAATTGCTGTCCACATAGTCGGTAACCTGACATGTCACTGCCTTTTCCACTACTTTAGACAGAAAGGTAATATTCGCAACAGGGCGATAGCTCTTTAATGAGTTTGGATCCATGGTGTTCTTCTTAATGCATGGCTTATGCGTAAGGGTCGTCAAGCCTCAAGCTATGATAGAAGACATTAACATGCATGGCTTATGCGTTAGGATCGTCAAGCCTCAAACTATGACAGCAGACATACAATACATGGATAATACGATCTGCGTGGGTTCGAGCCTTGGATTTGCCTTTGGTGAGAATTCATTTACCTATCCCAAAATGTTCCTATAAGGTCGGAAACCCCGCAATGTTCTGTTACTGTGAGCATAGACTCTGGAAAAAGTCTATGCTGTGAGGTTAGTTTATCAGAACAATTTCTCTGATTGTGAAGCAGACTCTGCTTCACGCAGTAGCTTACATAAAATATAAATTATAATTGTCACATGTAGATATATGTAGCGTATGAACGGTGTCTCTTGGTTCGGAAAGTCACGTAAAGTTGGTGGTCCCGTATATAGGAAGAGTTAAACCCTGTGCACGTTAAGTGTCAGAGCTATTCGAAAAGAAAAGGAAGGGGTCCATCCACGGTTCTGATATTTGCAATCAATCCTAGGTTCCAGGATCGTGCATAGGTAAACTACATACGTAAAGCCCTCGCGACACTGCTCAATTTGAGGTACATCACGTATAGACAAATCCAATTTTACGCATTCCTACCTCAATGGCAGCCAAAGCTGGGTCCCCGTCGGCTCCATCTCACCTAAAATGGAGTGCATTTTATCACCCGTGTTACACGTAGACAAAAGAATGATGACAGTTTACAACACAAAAGATCTAACATCAAATTTAAAGCGGCTTTAATCCACCCAATTAGGCAGTCACAACACCAGTTTGGTGCTGCGGGGACCCAGTAAATAATGGCTGACCAAATCCTGACCAAGACTTGGCTCGTTGGATTAGTCTATTAAAAAAAGAAGAACCCACAAAAACACATCATACGTTTGAATTATATTCTTTTCAGATCTACATAAATCTATTCCATCAAGATGGCGGATATTGATATACTTGTCATCGACGAAAATGAGCATAAAGTTGGCTCGATGCTCTAAGCAATATTTCCTCCACAATGTCTTTTGTTTTCTATTGAATTTTGTCATTTTGGACTGTATCATTTATAGTGCCCTGGCTTTATGCTCATTTTGTGGGAGCAGGTGATTGTGAGTTGAGCCTTTCTGGCTCTCAACCCCGATGTTAATAAATACGTAATATACTGTGCCAAAAAATATCCTTACACTTGGAAAAATAATCACAATTTCAAAACTGAACCATATTGTGGTAAATTAGTTTTTTAATAGATGTACTATCTAATCCGTTACATTATGACTTCCAATTGAATCCAATGTGACTTCAAGAAGAAAAGTTACAAGCCTTTGATTAGACGAAGGTCCAGTTTTAAAAGTGACAAACTGGCCTATTCAAGCTCCACGGACTAGACATCTGGTTTGAGAGGGGTAAATGGCTAATTTGTGCGTGCCTTTAATTTAAAACAAAAGGAACAAAAGAAAACTGAAACAAAGCAGCTGACAAATAAAATGAAAGTTATGCAAAGTACAGAGAAGTAAAAACTTCATCGAAGAAACTGTGCTTCAATGTGGTGTCATAATGTGCAGGATTAGGTAGTGCATCTATTAAAAAATTAAATTTACCCCAATATGGTTCCATTTTGAAATTGTGATTATTTTTCCAAGTGTAGGGATACTTTTATGGCGCAGTATACATGTCTATTATAATGTATACACACACTGTCCGTCGTTTTATCTTTTCAGTTTCTGTTTCCGTATCCGTATCCGTTTTTGTAAGTCATTGTTATTTTGAAGTGGTAGCCTCCCAGGTGTGACCAATCTTTTATTCTAGCCTTCTGTTAGTTACTAATAATTTGAAGCTCGTGAATTTCAGTTTTCGTTTTGGTAAGTTATGTTAATTTTTGACATAAAACCTTGAGATGAGAGGTTGGGTGCTAATCTAGACAAAAGAAGAGTCTAAATTTTACGGTCCTAAATTCGCGGTAAATTGTACGGCTTCAATTGACTTGTGTTTGGTGTATATGCACTTACGCCTAGGCGTAAGTAGCTCGTAAAAATAGTCTTGCATTGAAATATATACTAACCAGTTAGCATCCTGGACAACCGATTCTTTTGTTATGCAAGGCTCACTCAGTCATTTAATGAGGCAATACAAACGATCGAATTTGGTGTTGAAATGAGCTAAATTTTTAGTAACACCTTTTCGATGTAAAATTAATTTTCTCGGCCAAATGAAAAGCAATCATTTTCATTTTTTCAGTAAATGTCAGGAAAAATTGTAGTGCTTGATACTGTTTTTTTTTTCAAATTCTAGTGTTAAACTTAGGCGTGAAATTTAGTCATTTAGTGTAAGATTTTCGATTTTGATAGGCTTAAACTCTGCCCGCGAGCCTTTTTTGGATCAACCTTTTAGCTTTTCAAAGTAAGATAGTTCGCTAATGAAGGATTTTTCCCAACTTTCTAACGCACATCACCGTGAGCGATATATCATAGTTTTGTCAGAATTTGCGTTTTCATTTCACCATTTTTACTGCCGGCTGACCATTTTTCAAAATCAACGAGTGAAATCTAAGCCTAATACTAGCATTGTGGATCGATATCCCTGGGTTTAATAGGAATACCGGCATGGCTACAGTGTTGCTAGAACTTCAATATAGCAAAGAAATTCCCAGGCCTATAGCGCTCCTACTGATCATGTTTAACCAGAACACTCAATTGGGGATTTGGGCTACCAAATCGCTGGTCGGGCAATTTGCTTTCAATGGAAACTTGACCTGGATAAACAACAAAGGAAATATCGACTATTTCTGCTGGTTGCTCTCGAGATAAAAGTACTGAGTTAGACATGTTCGGAGCATGAAGGGAAAAAGGGTAAAACAAAAACGGAAATTCTGACAAAACTATAATTATAGACCCACACGATGTGCTTTACAGAGGTGGGAAATATCTTTCTTTAGCAAACTATATTAGTTTGAGACGCTAAAAAATGAATTCCGTAAAAAGCTCGCGGGCGAACTGAAGGCCTATAAAAATCAAAAATATCACACTAAAAGACACAATTTGATGCTTAATTTTAACACCGGATTTGTAAAATAAATGTATATCCAAGCACCAAGTTTTTAACTGACATTACTGAAGAAAAAAAAATATTGCTTTATATTTGACCGAGAAAATTAATTTCATAGCAAAAAGGTGTATCTCTGAATTGTGCTGATTTTAATTGTATCGATCGACTTTTAGCGCGACTAAGCATTTCTAAAGAATCGGTTGTCCAGGTTGCTAACTGTAACCATATTACCAAGTTATAAGCAAAAGTCTTTCATCTTAGAAATTTGTAGCAATGAGTGTCGGTTTTCATTTCAGTTTGTTACATAATCATGTGAGCAACATAATCGCTTGGTTTGAAATTACCTGATCTAAGTAGCCTCTACAAAAGAAATGTTTAATATATTGCAATATTCAAGAGCAGATAAATCAATCATGTCAATCTACATTAAAATCGTGGTTTATAAAATCCATTTTCCCTGACAAAAAATATAGACCATCGAAATATTTGCTCTCGAGATTACAAAAGGGGTGACTTGAGTGATAAAAACAACATCTATTCATTTACTTATCTCATGCAGGAGGATCGATAGAAAGTTATAATGATTTCCAATATAGGCTATTTGACTTTTATTCAAGTAATTTATTACTCGAACGAACTGACAAGAGAGAGGGGTAAAGAGTTTGTGTAGGGGAAGTAAGGGGAGGGAAAAAGAGAAACAGATGCGAGAGAGCATTGGAAGTGGAAAGGGAGGAGGGGAGAGGAGAGCTCGAGAGTGGAGTGGAGGGGTGTGTAGGGGAGAGGAGATATCGAATGTAGTGAACGGGTTTTTTGTTATCTTTTATCATCTTCACTGAGAAATACAGCCATTTATAAAATTTTCGGCCAAAAAAAGTTGCACTTTTCTACTTAGGCTTTTTATGCATGACTTTTGGTTTCAGACCTCTTTCACTTGAAGAAAATTAATCAAAAAGGAATGTTTCTGTATTTTTTTGTTTTTTATCAAAATAACTTAAGGTAAGATGTTCATGAATTTATTTTTACACATTTCAACATTTATGGTTCAGTGAGTAATCATATAGCCATTTATGAAACTTTATTCATCAACAAAAGTTGCACTTTTCTAAATTTGCTTTTTGTATGCATTAAAATGCGTAAATTTAACAGGTGTTACGTGTCGTACTTGACTCAAGGCCAAAATCACCTTTTACCCGAACTCACACGAATGCACAACACAAATACACTGTTTGATTAGGCTAACAAAATCTAAGTCTTTAATTGAAAATAAAATATGCTTGGTACATATAACAACAATTACAATAAAATCACACAATCAGTTTTATTCTATTGGTACTTAACCAGCGGTCTTCTTGTTGGTGATTCTAGAGTTCTTGCAATGTTCTGGACGACTGATGTAATATATCCTTATTCACTTGTCATGCGAAAATCAGCGAAGTCCAGTGTACACTTGCGTTTATAAATATCCTTGCGTATGAAATCCTCACACGAAAATGATGCTACTTTCTCCCAAGTACTAAACTCCTTGCGTCGTTCTCCAAACACGTTTATACTCCTTGCGCAGTTCTCCAAATACTAAACTCCTTGCGCCGTTCTCCTATACTAAACTCTTTTTTTGCGCAGTTCTCCAAATCTCTTTACTCCTTGCGCAGTTCTCCTACTTGACAGACTTTAGAAGCTTTGAATCAGTTATCAGCATGACGACGAAGATCACAATAAATCCCTCCTTATAGGGATGTCTCCACACTATCTTCTCCGTTCAGCGGCTAAATATTTAAATATAGCACCTTCGCTATAATTCCAATGCTGATTCAATATTCAACTTTGTGAATATTTTGCTGCACCATACACACACAGCTCACTGCTTCATAATAATTAAATGTCTGTGTCATAAACATGTTGACATTTGCTCTTATAGCAACCAAAACCCACATCTATTAATAGCCACTCTGTCATATTACAACACTTCCTGTGGGTAATTCCCAAATCTTACCCATTTCACAATCCAAGGGATTTTCCAAGATTATTAATAAAAGGAATCTTCTAGAGATGAAGAGGGGTTTCCCCCAAACAATCTAAAATTAGATATGATTCTATTTGTTTTGATCACTTGATGAATGAAAGGGAATTCCCCTAAACATGCCATAACACACACAGTCTTGCATGATTGCTTCCAAGGTTTTCCCTTGTCTCATATTTCTCATGACATACTTTCAACTTGTAAACAAAGTTAATCAAATTAAATTACTCAGGGCACATCACACATGTTTTTCATTCTAATTAAATTTATTAGGAAGGAACAACTGTAACTTCAATGATGAATCTTGTGTTCATGGATTAATTTAACCAATGGACCAACAGATTCATGGTAAGATTTTTTATGCTGGATTCCTATACACTTGTTTCATTGGCCATTCCTTGAATGGTTCAAAAACATTTATATGGGTGGCCGTTATCAAGACTCAGCAAGCGGACAAGTGAGGGACAACACCACCTTAAAGGACTTTGCAGCAAATTCTGCAGCATGCGGGGAACCAGCTTGACCAACGGCAGAGAAGAACGATGCTTGGAAGCAATCTCACTTGAAGGAAGGCCTGTTTATTTTTGAAAGACATTAATAAGCTGCATCATTCATTTTAATTTATTCACTGAACCATAAAAACTGTTTTTGAATGTGCGACACCTAAATCAGGAAAAGATTAATTTAATTAAATTAATTTATGCTTCTTTTTGATTAAATTACTCACTTAAAGGGAAAGAATTGTCAAACACAAATTGAAGCATAAAAAGCCAATGTAGAAAATGCAACTTTTTTTGGGCCGAAAATTTCATAAATGGCTGCATTTTGCAATGAAGATGATAAATAGTAGCAACAAAAACCCACTCACTTGATGCATAATTAATCAGTCTATGTTGCAAACTTTAAAACAAGAGAATTGATCAAGCCGTTTTTGGATTATACTAAAATGTCTTAGGGGGACTTACTTTTTTGGAACCGTGTATGTCCCATATTGGCTTACCACAATCATGACAATAGTCTGAATAATTAAGCTATTATATACTTTTGGTCCTCTCTGCACTGAAATTCGGCACATTTGCACTACATGCAATCATAAGAAAATGGTCAACTTTGGGCTTGTCATTTTATATGAAGTCAACCTATACAATTATTGGGACTTAGCAAAGTTATAATTTAAGACTAGTAGTCATATAAAAGTGATGTTTTATCAATTTTGAAGGTGGACCACATCGACTTTGGGCCCCTGAAAATGTTGAATTTGCAATAAATTTCATCTTCGTGAGGGCGCTGTTCGAAATGTAAATGAGTTGTGATATGCATTGTATTTATCCTATATATAGCATCAGTAACAACAAAAATAATTAATCTGACAAAAATGTGAATTTAGGGGGCTAAACTTGCCAGTTTACAAAACATTACATTTTTCTTGCATATTTAATGACCCCGTGACACAACGAGCAATTACATTATTTTTTTATTTTTTTATTTTTTGATAAATTGGGCATGCAGTTAGTGTGTATACAAAGTTTCAGACCTCTCTCTCTCTTTTTATAAAGAAGGCACAGACTCCCAAAGATGAAATTTATTTAAAGGGCAACTTTTGGGTCCAAATTTAGACCCCCTACTACAACTTTAAATGGCTGCCACAGAAAATCTGTAAGAGCTACAGACCTCAAATTTGCAGGTTTTTAATAATGATATCGTAAAGTGGTTGTTTCAGGTTGCTGCATATTCAGATTTTGATTATTCGCACATCTTTTCTTAAGCATAAAAATGTTAAGTGAAATGAAACAAGAAAAAAATACAGTCAGTTTTTGCCATTCGTTATATCATTCATTTTTCCCAGGGTGCGCAAGAAATGGTACCATATCGTCAGAGACACGCACGCCTGGAAAGTCATCGATTTCCGCACAGTGATCGACGATGATACTGCGCATACTAAGCGATATATAGCAGAACCTGGCCAAAATATGTTTCGCGAGCATCTTCATGATGTCAAGAGATGGAAATTCCCGAGGAAACCAAGCGATGTCCTGTCATTCCTAGGTTTATTTGCTGGCGTTGCGTTGCAAGAGATTTACTTGACTGTAATGAGCGTTGACATTATGGATTTCCTTCGAAGATCCTGTCCTAATGTAGTTACGTTAGACTTCTGTTCGTGCTATGTATGGTCATGTGAAAGGAAAAGCGTACAAGGTATTGATATCCCTCTGACCACTGATCGGATGGATATTGACGATGACATAAAGAAAAGGTTATATGTTCCATTTAAACTGAAACGACTGGGATTGACTGGGATCGACTGCGCGCCTTGGGAGCGGAAAGCTAAGCTCAATGAACGAATTGTATCATGTGTTGCTAACTACGATTGTTCAGAATTACAAAGTATATGTCTCTGCAATTTCAAACTTTCTTCCAAAGGCATGCAGAAATTAGTTGAAATACCTAGCTTGCGAGAAATTCAGTTATCTAACTGTCCCTACGACTACCGTGATATTGACGATATTCTCACTAATTCGATTGGGGGTTTAAGAACACTGACTTGCCTTAGAATTCATACACTCAACACTAGACCTAGATTTGCTAATGTTCAGCATTTTCTAGGCTGCATTGGAGAGTGGGAATACCTGCGAGAATTATCTTTGATAAGGGTATCTATTTCAGAAGAAACTTTGAAAAGATGATACCTGGGTTGCTAAATCTGAAAATACTTAAGATACACGGGGATTGCTCTTGTTACTTCACGTACATGCCTCTTACACCACGTATGGTAACTATTATTGGGAATCAATGCAGGAAAATAGAATCATTACAACTTAGGTGGTTAGAATATACTGATGAAAGTTTGATGTCGCTATGTCATCATCCCACGTTAGAAATATTGGAGGTTCAGTATTTGCGTAGATATCATAAGTATAGTAAGTTAGCAGAAACGGAATGGCTGCACGTGGTATTCACTATGTTAAAAACCTTGCCAAAAATAAAACACGTCCAGCTCTGGGGTAATAATATCTCCAAAATATATAATGAAGGGACATTTCCGATCATTCAAGCAGCTGAGATTGAGGCAATAGAGGAAGGGGTACAAACACGTGAAGAAAGACAGCTGGAAAGAGAACATAGAAACCAAAATTGTCTAAAAAACTCTTTTAGAAGGATGTTTAAACGTTGAATTCATCAAAACGTCTTCTGAATCAAGTACGTCGCAATGAAAAAGAACACGTCGAGGTAAGATTTAAATTGTTTGTAACTCAGGCTATGACAGCAGACATTACCATGCATGACTTATTCGTAAGGATCGCCAAGCCTCAACTCGGGCTATGACAGAAGTCATTTCCATACATGGCTTCTACGTAATGGTCTTCAAGCCTCAAGCTATGACAGAAGACATTACCATGCATGGCTTATGCGTTAGGATCATCAAGCCTCAGGCTATGACAGAAGACATTACCATACATGGCTTATGCGTTAGGATCGTCAAGCCTCAAGCTATGACAGAAGACATAAACCATGCATGGCTTATACGTAAGGGTCCTTAAGCCTCAAGCTATGACAGAAGACATTACCATGCATGGCTTATGCGTTAGGATCGTCAAGCCTCAAGCTATGATAGAAGACATTAACATGCATGGCTTATGCGTAAGGGTCGTCAAGCCTCATGCTATGATAGAAGACATTATAATACATGGCTTATACGTTGGGATCGTCAAGCCTTAAGCTATGACAGAGGACATTACGATACATGGCTTACTGCGTAAGGGTCGTCAAGCCTCAAGCTATGATAGAAGACATTAACATGCATGGCTTATGCGTTAGGATCGTCAAGCCTCAAGCTATGACAGAAGACATTACCATGCATGGCTTATGCGTTAGGATCGTGAAGCCTTAAGCTATGACAGCAGACATTACCATGCATGGCTTATGCGTTAGGATCGTCAAGCCTCAAGCTATGATAGAAGACATTAACATGCATGGCTTATGCGTAAGGGTCGTCAAGCCTCAAGCTATGATAGAAGACATTACGATACATGGCTTATACGTTAGGATCGTCAAGCCTTAAGCTATGTCAGAAGACATTACGATACATGGCTTACTGCGTAAGGGTCGTCAAGCCTCAAGCTATGATAGAAGACATTACCATGCATAACTTTTGCGTAACGGTTGTCAAGCCTCATTAACATGATACAGATCAAAATTTGGTAGATCAGTAGCAGTGTGGATTGTATACAGAAAAAACAAAGTAAACATTGAAAGAAAACATAGAATTTCGATGGTATTTTTTACCCATTTCTTCTGATAAAAACCTTATTGATATTGTGAAACAAAATATGACAATACAATTTATTTGATACAGGATACTATTGTCGTGTTGAACCAAGGGCTGTAGGCATTCGTGTATTGTTTGTACAATGTGTACAATATAAAACGTCTTTAACAAATATTATGTTTGAATTGTTCTGATTTTTTTACTCTTTCTGATGCTTTGACAAATTTATTGTTAGAAGATATCACAAAATATTCCGCAAATATATCCATCAGGATTCTCCGATTGAAATTATTTACAAGGTTCTAAAACAAATCCAATAATATAGGTGATGTTGACATACCTCAATGACGTTTGCTGTAGCACAGCACTTTCTCAAATTGAATGACCAGTTTTGACCTTTCTCGTCTGTTTCTAAATTCCTATTGGTAGCTGACGTAGATGGCGTTGTTAGTGACTAGTCATGTATGTGCGGAAGCATTCCTCCCTACGCCATAACATAAATTCTCCCAGCCACATTTCCCTAATATGAAATTTTTAAAAAGGTAAAATAAGTTCGACAGAGGTGGGCTCGAACCCACGCTGCGCCGCTATCATGGATACATTATCGACATATATCCAGCGCCTTAGACCGCTCGGCTACCTGACCTGTTGGTGCCAACGTGAAAATTTGAACATAATCACAACTTCAATACCTCAACATACCACGTGACAAGCAAATACAGAAAAAGTACCATATTTTGGAATTTTATCTGCATAAAAACATTAATCTGTATTCGGCAAATAGATTCATCAGAACATTAAAATTATATGAAAATGTTCTTAATTAAATCCAAATAAAGGTGATGTTAACATAACTCAATGACGTTTCGTGCTGTAACACAAAAATGAAAGAACATAAAATTGAATCTGATTTGGCATCGGAAAGACCATATACCAGGGCCCAAAAAACTCATCTGTTGAAAGTGCCCCAAAGAAATCCGCTCTCACGGACCATATCGCTGAGGACAATCATGTGATAGGCTGGGACGAAGCCAAAATAAGAGACATTGAAACTAACAGAAAAAGGAGACACATAAAGGAATCAATATGGATAAGAAAGAGGGGGCAGGCTAATACACTCAACAGGGATTGTGGAAACTACTGCCTTCCGCATATCTATGATCAGTTATTGAAAGCGCCATCTACGTCAGCTACCAGTAGGAAGCAGCCGACGTCAAAGGTCAAAGCTGATCATTCAATTTGAGAAAGTGCTGTGTTAGAGCACGAAACGTCATTGAGGTATGTTAACATCACTTTTATTTGGATTTGTTTAAGAACATTTTTATATAATTAATCTGTATTATATTAGGGAGCACGGTGGCCGAGCGGAACGAGCTCCGACTCATAATCAGAAGGTTCGAGCCCCGGCGACGCCATCGTGTTGTGCACTTGAGTAAGGTACTTTATCTCGATTACTCCTCTCCACCCAGGTGTATAAATGGATTACGGCATTCTTAAATGCTGGGAACGTAACAGACTCGCTGTGGAGGAGGTGTAGCGATCACCCTATTGCAACATTACATGGAAGAGTCTGGCCCTATCGCCAAGGAAAGAGAGATGGGCACTCCGATCGCTGTTTATACAGGATCGTCTCCTTTACCTTTACCTGTATTATAGCGCTAAAGTATTGATACCTGCGTGTTTCTACATACAGAAATACGACAATACATGGCTATCCGACATGCACATTACCGATTTTGACTGCACGTGGCATGATGGTATCGGTCGGTACAATGTATAGGGAGCCTACCATTTTTCCTGGCCATTTTTCTTTTATAGACGTTGGGTTTGTTTTTCCATTTATTTCCATTTTCCACATAGAACCCCTAAATTTATTTCAGAAAATAAAAGATTAGATTACCATAAAAACGAAACAGTTATCTTTGGCGGGGTTCTATATAATTTTTACATATATTTTCACGATCTTTGCAGTGTTCATTTTCTTTAAATCTAAAAAATAATTCTGGCGTATATAAAATTAAAACACAATTCTCTGCCTCCTAAACCACATAAGCTATAGCTGTGGTGCGGAAGGAAGTAGTTGCCACAATCCCTGTTGAGTGTATTAGCATGCCCCCTCTTTCGTATCCAAATTGATTCCTTTATGTGTCTTCTTTTCCTGTTGGTTTCAATGTCTCTTATTTTGGCTTCGTCCCATCCAATCACGTGATTGTCATGAGCGACATGATCTATAAAGGTGGTGGTTGTAGACAAGCCAGCCTGTAGCACTCATCCTTGCAGCAGCTCCTTGCACTAACAGACACAGAGACTTGATACGCACAAATTGTGAAAGAACATTTAAATAGCAGTAGTTTGGGGTTTGGAGGGGTTTCATCAATATTCCTATGCACGCAACGTACTTGTACAGTCAGATCATAAGCCATTGGAGATAAACGCCAAAAAGCCATTGAAACAAAGCGCCCATGAGACTCCAGACTCTACATTTGAGATTCCAAAAGTGTGATGCAATAATCAGATACCACACAGGAAAACACATGTATTTATCCGATACATTAATCCGTGCATATCTGCCAAATAAAGAACCATCAGTGAACCAAGAAACTGAACAAGTTAACATATTGCAGAGTATGAAAGTATCAGTGCCAAGACGTGACGAGATATGTGAACATACAAAGAATGATGAGTCTATGTGGAGCCTCAAGAATTCTACGTGGATGGCCACAGCATGCCAGTGAATTAGAGCCACAGCAGAGTCATACTTCCAGTGGCGTGATTATGACATCATAATCAGAGGAGATAGACCAATTATACCCAAAAGTCTGAGAAATGATATGTTGCAACACACACACAGTTCAAACCTAGGAATTGAATGATGCACACGAAGAGCACGAGAATGTGTATTTTGGCCACAGATGAGCTAGGAAGTGAAACACTTCATAGAGCATGTAGAGAAGTGTTTGAAATATCACATGAAATACCAACTAGACCTTAGGCCAATGTAGGAACTGATATGTTTATGTTGGATGGACGATTACCATTCTGGTTTTGGGGAAGTAGATCATCTAGATGACACTACAGCAGCCACTGTCATACACAAGATGAAAGCTCATTTCAGTAGGTATCCCATATACCTGACACAGTTATATCTGACTCAACTATACAGTACACAGGAACAGACTTCCAGAGATTTGCCAAAACATGGAATTTTAACCATCAAACTTTATCACCATTCCACCATCAATGCAATGGGAAAGCTGAAGCAGCTGCTAAAACAGCAAAATACATACTCAGAAAAACGAAAACTGCGAATTATGATTCCTATCTAGCCATCTTAGATTATCTCAACACGCCAACAGTAGCAATGGACACAAGTCTGGCTCAGTGATCACTGTAGAGACGCACCAAAACACTATTGCCCACCAGTGACAAATTATTAGCGCCTAGACTGAACAAAAACGTGAAAAAGCAACAACAACAAAACCTGTGGTTCAACGGAAAGTAAACCCGAGATCTGTAAGTCACAACAGACGCTGGAACAATACTGCGGCGCAACAGAAAACACATGTGTAAATCAAATGAGTACTTCAAACTCAAGAACCTGGAGAATCAGATGACGATATACCACCTGCCAACAACAAGGATCCGTCTAGTTAGACAGCGAACACTGGCAGAGCCAACTTGGGAACAGCACAAGCAGCTCAAGACAATCAACCTGTGTTCACCCGCACCGGAAGAATCAGCAATCAAGATCATAGAAAGAAAGAAAGAAAGAAAGAAAGAAAGAAAGAAAGAAAGAAAGAAAGAAAGAAAGAAAGAAAGAAAGAAAGAAAGAAAGAAAGAAAGAAAGAAAGAAAGAAAAAGAAAGAAAGAAAGAAAGAAAGAAAGAAAGAAAGAAAGAAAGAAAGAAAGAAAGAAAGAATAAAAAAAATTAAAAAAAAAGAAAGAAAGAAAGAAAGAAAGAAAGAAAGAAAAAACAGAAAGAAAGAAAGAAAGAAAGAAAGAAAAAAAGAAAGAAAAAGAAAAAAAGAAAGAAAGAAAGAAAGAAAAAAAAAGAAAGAAAAAAGAAAGAAAAAAGAAAGAAAGAAAGAAAGAAAGAAAGAACGGACGAAAGAAAGAAAAAAAAAGAAAGAAAGAAAGAAAAAGGAAAGAAAAAAAAGAAAGAAAGTAAGAAAGAAAGAAAGAAAGAAAGGGTGAATTTAATTTCGTGTATTTCAAGTATCTAGGGAAAGCAACATTTTGATTTTGCACCCACATCATAGACTGTCTATGTA
This sequence comes from Amphiura filiformis, assembly GCF_039555335.1. Taxonomy (NCBI): domain Eukaryota; kingdom Metazoa; phylum Echinodermata; class Ophiuroidea; order Amphilepidida; family Amphiuridae; genus Amphiura; species Amphiura filiformis. The sequence continues at coordinate 43,861,631 of NC_092641.1, forward strand.
CACATTTACATGCTTTATTGATAACAACATGTGTGAAAGAATGTAGACTTCTGAATGGGCTCTATCAGCAAATTGAAAGCAAAATCAAGCATTTCACTGCAATTGTGTTTAAATTATATTGTTTAGTAAACACTCATAGATGCAATGTGCCCTGCAAAGTTACCTTTTGAGAACCAAAACAGCAATAGTGGTGCATCATTAGCACTTCAAATGTTTTCAGATCAAATTCCTCTTTGGATTAAGGTGCATGTATAATAAAGCATTGGGTTGCTATTTCACTAGTTGAATAGTTAAACTTCAGTTGAGTTCTAGGTTTATACTTAAAAGTTCAAAATATTATCTTCTAAAATTAAAGATATCATATGGACACTTTAGTAATGAAGACAAGAAGTGCAAAATTACCATTGAAGTAATAATATGAACATTTATTGAAAGAACATTTTGTGAGCAGTAACCATTTGTTCATCCATCCCTTACATTACATTCTACATGTATATGGTGCATCCCAATGATGAGTATATGTGTAGCCTCAAGAATTTGTGGATGGCCACAGCATGCCAGCGAATTAGAGCCACAGCAGAGTCATACTTCCAGTGGCGTGATTATGACATCATAATCAGAGGAGATAGACCAATTATACCCAAAAGTCTGAGAAATGATATGTTGCAACACATACAAAGTTCAAACCTAGGAATTGAATGATGCCACGAAGAGCACGAGAATGTGTATTTTGGCCACAGATGAGCTAGGAAGTGAAACACTTCATAGAGCATGTAGAGAAGTGTTTGAAATATCACATGAAATACCAACTAGACCTTAGGCCAATGTAGGAACTGATATGTTTATGTTGGATGGACGATTACAATTCTGGTTTTTGGAAAGTAGATCATCTAGATGACACTACAGCAGCCACTGTCATACACAAGATGAAAGCTCATTTCAGTAGGTATGGGATACCTGACACGGTCATATCTGACTCAACTATGCAGTACACAGGAACAGACTTCCAGAGATTTGCCAAAACATGGAATTTTAACCATCACACTTCATCACCATTCCACCATCAATGCAATAGGAAAGCTGAAGCAGCTGTTAAAACAGCAAAATTCCATACTCAGACAAGCGAAAATTATGATTTCTATCTAGTCATCTTAGATTATCTCAACACGCCAACAGTAGCAATGTACACAAGTCTGGCTAAGTGATCACTGTAGAGACGCACCAAAACACTATTGCCCACCAGTGACAAATTATTAGCGCCTAGACTGAACAAAAACGTGAAAAGGCAACAACAACAAAAGCTGTGGTTCAACGGAAAGTAAACCCGAGATCTGTAAGTCACAACAGACGCTGGAACAATACTGCGGCGCAACAGAAAACACATGGGTAAATCAAATGAGTACTTCAAACTCAAGAACCTGGAGAATCAGATGACGATATACCACCTGCCAACAACAAGGATCCGTCTAGTTAGACAGCGAACACCGGCAGAGCCAACTTGGGAACAGCACAAGCAGCTCAAGACAATCAACCTGTGTTCACCCGCACCGGAAGAATCAGCAAGCAGCTTGGCTACCTCAGAGATTGTGTGACAAAATAACACTTTTACAAGACATGTTACATAATATAGTTCAGAGACCGTGTCTATATCTGAATCTGTAGCAATACTGCCCAACGCTTCAGGTGAAGCCAAACGAACAGGAATAGTTGTGCCGTGAAAATCAAACGTTTTACTTTATATATTTCACTTGAATTCAGAAAGTGAATTTCGTGTTTGTTAAAAGTGAATTAGTATATTTGTTACAAGAGCTCACAATTTCTAGCACTTAAGGACATTTGACGTGCTATAAAAAATTTTAAAACAAATCAAGATCATAGAAAGAAAGAAAGAAAGAAAGAAAGAAAGAAAGAAAGAAAGAAAGAAAGAAAGAAAGAAAGAAAGAAAGAAAGAAAGAAAGAAAGAAAGAAAGAAAGAAAGAAAGAATAAAAGAATGAAAGAAAGAAAGAAAGAAAGAAAGAAAGAAAGAAAGAAAGAAAGAAAGAAAGAAAGAAAGAAAGAAAGAAAGAAAGAAAGAAAGAAAGAAAGAAAGAAAGAAAGAAAAAAAGAAAAAAAGAAAGGAAGAAAGAAAGAAAGAAAGAAAGAAAGAAAGAAAGAAAGAAAGAAAGAAAGAAAGAAAGAAAGAAAGAAAGAAAGAAAGAAAGAAAGAAAGAAAGAAAGAAAGAACGGACGAAAGAAAGAAAAAAAACAAAAAAAGAAAAGAAAACAAAAAGGAAAGAAAAAAAAAGAAAGAAAGAAAGAAAGTAAGAAAGAAAGAAAGAAAGAAAGAAAGGGTGAATTTAATTTCGTGTATTTCAACTATCTTGGGAAAGCAACATTTTGATTTTGCACCCACATCATAGACTGTCTATGTACATGCTTTATTGATGACAACATGTGTGAAAGAATGTAGACTTCTGAATGGACTCTATCAGCAAATTGAAAGCAAAATCAAGCATTTCACTGCAATTGTGTTTAAATTATATTGTTTAGTAAACACTCATAGATGCAATGTGCCCTGCAAAGTTACCTTTTGAGAACCAAAACAGCAATAGTGGTGCATCATTAGCACTTCAAATGTTTTCAGATCAAATTCCTTTTTGGATTAAGGTGCATGTATAATAAAGCATTGGGTTGCTATTTCACTAGTTGAATAGTTAAACTTCAGTTGAGTTTTAGGTTTATACTTAAAAGTTCAAAATATTATCTTCTAAAATTAAAGATATCATATGGACACTTTAGTAATGAAGACAAGAAGTGCAAAATTACCATTGAAGTAATAATATGAACATTTATTGAAAGAACATTTTGTGAGCAGTAACCATTTGTTCATCCATCCCTTACATTACATTCTACATGTATATGGTGCATCCCAACAGGCTTACAGTTTAAAGAAAGAGGGCTGTTATGCATGTGTTATTTGCGGGGTTGTTCGACAGTAATTGTATGTGGCAACACTATAATGTAAACCAACCGGCAAGACTAGGTTATGGTGCTATAAACAGCAGGTATGATAATAGAGTCAAGACTCAAGATCGTCTCTGCAAATGTCTCCTAATTATGCCTCACCAGACCGTAAGTGCCAATATATAATATCCGCTATGGCTGGTATGCTACATGTACACACATAATGACAGTTTCAAGCTACATGTATGTGTGTTTATTGTGTTATTTAGCATCGACGTATAGCAGTGCAGTATTTGTAAGATTAATTTCTGTGTATTTTAAATAGCAGCATGAAGTGCATCATGCAGTTATTGTTAACTACATGTATGCACACAACACAGGGGCACTCACAATAGGCAGTTGAACCCTACTGGTAGCGCTGTGTTGTAGCTATACGAGATGAACTAGTTAGCGTCATATATGAGGAAGTATAAAAGCTATGATTTTAGTACTTTCTCTATGTTTCAATTACTTATTCTTTTCCAAATATCTTAATTTTCAACCCGGTACAAGTTTTAATACATTTTTATCAGAAAGAAATATACCATCTATATCCAAACTCGAACCCGTGTTATTCCAATGCACATTTTGCTTCACCGGGCCGCCCTGGCTTGGCCGGGTGGCTTGGTCACATTTGCAAGAGACGTGTCACGAAACCGTAATAGGTACAAATTTAGTACTTTCTCTCAATCAAGTATGGTTTATTCTCTACATGTCAATCTTTAAATCATCAGCATAGTCCTTATGATAACGGTGGAGCGCCTTGATGAGTAAATGACAGCAAACCAGTGAAAAACTCAGTCAGTGGAGCTCCGACCGTACATGTCAATAGCGTCATTATCAATTGGATTAGTCGACCGTAGCGGACAATTCGATCGCTCATTGGATTAATATTATCACGTATCACGTGGTAATAAATTTGCGTTGGACAATCGATTACTATTATAGTTTAGTACTACATATCTCGGTGTAATCTTAACTAAGCGGGTTTATGGCTGGAAAGGTCACGGTGAATATGCCGTGGACATAAGTGCACTATGAATGCAAATATATGACAGTATACATATCTTAATATCTAATATATCATATTTTCCTAAGCATCAAGCACGCATTACATGTACACCACACGTAAATATTCTTACGTTGGAATGATTTTCTTTTCAGAATTACATAAATCGAATGCTGATACACACGGCTATGGCATTGACATTTTCAAGGCAGGCTTCGCTACTGCATATACAGTAAGCCAAAAAAATAAGGTACCAGTTGTGTTCACCCCTGTATATCCTAAATAAAGACAAATATGTCAAAATTAAAACAAGCAGCTAATACCTGAACTCTTTAGCTCTGATTCAAGACCTTATTTGTTGAAATTGGTTGAGAATTAAATAAACGGTGATCTAAAACCTACTGAAGAGACGAAATCAAAAGTTGCACTTTTGTGTTATAATCAATGAAAGCATGACGCTAGTTTTCACGTGCTAATCAATGGAAGCACAGCGCTAGTTCCCTTGTTAACGAACGCTTTGTGTACAAATCAATAGCGCATGCAATGGAGGAAACTGCAACTTTTAAATTGGCACCTTCCTTGGGGTTTTGGATCGTCGTGTCTTTATTTCTTGAACAATTTCAACGAATGAGGTCTTAAATTCGAGCTAAAAGATGCAGCTATTGGTTGCTGGTTCCAATTATGACATATCTGTCTTTGTTTAGGGTATACAGGGGGTAAACATAACTGGTACCTTAATTTTTTGGCTTACTGTATAGTGTGTTAGATCGCAGATTATTGATTCCAGTGCAGTATTTACAAGGTAATAATAATCATTGGTGTACTTGAGGACGCAGCGTGAATTGACCTAAATAACATGTTTATCATAAATAAATTATAAATAATGTTTTAGTATTTTCTTTGCCGAGTGAGTGGTTCTGAGACGCTGAGCCGTCGGCCGGGATAATACTATCTGCGTGGGTACGATCCTCGGGTTCGAGCCTTAGGCTTGCCATTGGTGAGAATTCATTTACCTATCCCAAAATGGATGACGGATAATGTACTCGTGCAAATGCATTCGTCAAGATAATCGCACGCGCCGTGGAGTTATTGCATTTAGCTCGAGAGCCGATAGGCTCAAGAGCTAAATGCAATAACTCCATGGCAAGTGCAATTATCTTGACGAATGCATTTGCACGAGTACATTATCCGTCATACACTTTGAGTGTATTAAAACAATAGGCAATATTAATTGCTGTATTCATTATATTAGTTTTAATATTAGGGAAAATATCTTACATTTTAAAAACACCGTTAGGTCGTTGACCAGCTAGGTAGCATTTAACTGGTAGAGAAAATCAATCCGTGTATAAGTTAGCTATCAGTGGTATCGATTGCGCCATACGTCATACTTTAGTAACTTATTCACGCATGGTTTGTAACCAATTGACTTTATGTTGTGATCATTTATTATCGTGGTTTCGAACACAGAGAACACTGAACCAGTTCACCTCGAAACGATCGATTTAGATGTCCGACTAGTACGGTGAATTGAGATGAGAGAAAAAACATATCAATATCAACTGGACTTATAGCTCTATAATTTGAACTTTAAAATCTACTTATATTAAAACACACGACATTGGGATTTTACAATTTGTTCAGTATTATAAAACATGATCATGATATTATGCGCTAGTGTGTGTTTCCAGGGCCCGGTCGCGTAATTTCTTTCTGCAACCATAATGGGCTGCAATGCGATAACACATAGTACATACATGTAATTATAGGCCTATGAGGCTAGATATAACACGAGTTTATTACTATTATTATTTCCTCTTACTTGATAAAATAAAAAGAAATACATAGAATGGTTTACCTGGCTGGGGTTCGAACCCACAATCTATGTACCCGTAGTCTAATGCTTACACGACTGTGCTAAGATTCGTTGTGCCAGAAAGGTGTTTGTTTATGATACTTATTGATTACGGAATAAAGTGCATACACACAGTATACTAATACTAGTATAATTAGTACCAATAAATACGAATATAAACCTAACCCTAACCCTAATCCCTAACCCTTACCCTAACACTAACCTAACCCAAAACCCTAAACCCTAACCCTAACCCTAACCATAACCATAACCTTAACCCCTAACCCTAACCATTTTTTTTTTTTTTTTTTTTTTTTTGAATATCAAATGGCGCAGCACAGCCACATCATGCTGTAAAGAGCTCTCGGATGCACCACCGTTTTACTGGGATTTACCAACCATTTTCATCATATAACCCAACCAACATGCATGGTAATGTACCAACACCATTCTGAACAATAATTCACGACCATGAACTACATCATTAATTGATATTTTGGTGGCAAAAATATTTTGCTGTCTTCAAATTTTGCTGTACTACATGTAGTAAGCTCTTTTACTATAGTTATAGTACAGTCATCCAGCCACGCACAGGCCTGTACGGTTCAATAATCCCGCCTCCAGTTCAACTCTCTGCGTGCTTTGTTTACACCGATTGAACTGAACTGTTTACGCATTCATCGCCCTGCGCATCAATTGGTTTTGCATTTGACTCATTTTCCATCATACTCCGGCTTCTAGTTTGTCCGATTTTGTAAACATGGAGGAACTACGTACCATGCTTGTGGCAATGAAGCTAGAAAATCATCAAAACTTTGCTAAAATAACAAGTCAACTTGATCAGTTTCAAAAGGACTTTTCTTCACTGAAAACCGACGTCACTGATCTAACTTTAAGCGTCGAGCATTTAGATGCTGAAGTAAGTGAGATTAAAGATGAAACGATTCCTGGCCTGCGCAAGCAATTGCAGGAGGAAATTGATAATCTAAAGAAGGCGAGAATAACTGCCGAACTGTACAGCAAAAAATAAAATCTGCTGTTTTACGGCATCCCAGAAAGTCCCCTTGAAGATACTGAAGCTGTCCTTCGCACTTTTCTGACTGTACACCTGAACTATGAAAGAGCTCAGACAGTAATCTTTGCCAATGTTCATAGATTGCCATCAAAGAAATCGGAAAATACTAGACCTAGTCCCATCATCGCCAAGTTTCTAGAAATGAAGATCCGTAATGATATATTGGACAAGGCAAAGAAACTGAAGAAATCTCCGCAGAAGATTGGTATAAGTCCGCATCTACCTGCTGAAATGCAGACAGCAAGAGCCCAACTCCTGCCAGTCAAGCAACAAGCCATCAAAGATGGGAAGCGTGCCTACATCAAGACCACTGGGATTGAAGTGAAACTTTACATAGACAATGAACTATATAGACCATAAACTATTTCTCCATTTAATTCCTAGTTTGAGATGAGACTCTGCATCTAAATATAGTGCAGTTTGAATTAAATCATAAAGGATTTTTTTCATGCCATCATTGTCTCATCCTTTACAGAACTCGTGTGGACTTTGACTCCACATAATATGAACTTGCTTTGACTTAAAATAGTAGTCTCATACATCATTTTGAAATGTATCTGGGTCTATACATTTGCAATTATCTTATGTATCACGTTACTCGGTATATGTGCAGTTTGTAATCGTATATGATTTTTTCATGTCATCATTGTCTTTCTTTTCAGAACTCATGTTGGACTTTGACTCCACATAATATGTCTTTGCCTTTGATTTAAATTATTAATTTAAAATTATTTTGAATTGATTCTGGGTCTATACATTTTGCATTTATCTTACTTATTGTCAAATCATGTTACTCGGCATATGTTTCTTTTTTTCTCACTTTGCTGATTATCAATTGTATAGGCCTACCCCCAATTTAATTTCTTTTTATTATATCCAGTGAAATGGTTTTGCGTTGTGCTCTCTCGCCGTTGAGCCATATTTGTATCAAATTTCAAATTTGGTAGCATTTCGTTTGTTTAATTTTCATAATTTTTGTTTGTTTGTGTGTTTTTATTTTTGTTTTTGAACTGTTGGCACTGTGATGGTTGAATGCAATAATTGTTACAAATATATTTATGGTACAAATTCTATTCAATGTAATTTGTGTACATCAATTTATCATAAATGTTGTGTTGATGCAAATCATGATGATATTAACAACTGGTATTGTTTTAAATGTTCTTGTACTATTTTCCCCTGTAATCATATTGCTGATGATAATGAGTTTTTATTTACAATTCAATCTTTGAATAATTGCCATACTTATAATAAGTTTTTAGAATTAAAATTTGATCCCTTATTATTTGCAATTGGTATGAACAATCATACCAATGATTATTTGCAAAGTGATGTCTTGAATTCATGTAATTATATTTTTGATCCAAATTCAGACTTCAAACTGTCCGTCAAATCTGGTTTCTCAATTCTTCATTTAGGCTCCCCTAAATGCTCGTAGCTTTAATAAAAACCAGGATCTTATTAATGCTTTTATCTCCAATTTAAATGTTACCTTTTCAGTTATTTCTTTATCCGAAACCTGGTTTAAGGAAGATCACTCTAATTTGATTAACATTACCAATTATAACTTACTTAATTTTCCTAGACAGGGTAGAAGAAGTGGTGGGTCTGCTCTTTACATTCATGAGTCGTTGTCTTACATTGATCGTTCTGATTTAAATCTAACACAAAACCAACATAATGTTATTAATCATTCGGAGTCTGTTTTTGTTGAAATAATTTCACCGAATTCTAAAAATATAGTTGTTGGTAATGTGTATAGAGCCCATCATACCGATGTCGATGTTTTCAATTCTGATTTATCTATATGTTTAGATCAGATTCTAGCTGAAAATAAGTTGTCTTATATTTCTGGCGATTTTAATTTAGACATTCTCGATTTTGACAAAGACCGTAAAATAAATGAGTTTGTTAATAACTTTTATTCTCACAATATGTACCCTCTTATTGATCGTCCTACTCGTATCACTGATACTTCTGCCACTATTATTGATAATATTTTTACAAATGTACTTGACAAAAAGATTCAGTCATGTATTTTCATTAATGATATCACAGACCACTATCCTATTTTTCAAATAACTGATGATGTTGATATTCATATTGATGCTCCTAAATTTATTTACACTCGGTCCTTCAATCAGAGTAATAGGGACATTTTTACAAATCGCCTTGAATTGACCGATTGGAACCATATCTTATCCGATAATTCACCCACTGGTGCATATTCAAATTTCATTTTAAAGTTTAAGGATATTTATGATAGTTCTTTTCCAGTACAGCGCAAGCGAGTTTCTAGGGCAAATGGAGTTCCTCGTAAACCCTGGATTACTAAAGCCATCCTGAAGTCCATCAAGAGGAAAGATAAGTTCTATCGCAAATATAAACATTCTCCAACAGCTTCAAACAAGCTTGCACTGTCTGAGTATAGGAACAAACTTACTTCAATCATTCGTACATCTAAGAAAAGTTATTTTTGTAATTTACTTGATATGCACAAACGAAATATGAGGAAGACATGGGGAGTTTTGAATGGCCTCTTGGGAAAAAGTAAGAAAGGTCTTCCGGATTCTTTTGTTATTGATGGTAACAGTGTGTCTGATCCACAACAAATAGCTGATGGCTTCAATGACTATTTTGCCGATATAGGCCCTAATTTGGCCAGTAAAATTCCTGATGTTCAAACAAATTTCACTGATTTTCTCACATCTGCTCCTTCACCAATGAACTCGATCTTTCTTAAGCCAACAGATGAGGAGGAAATTGTTGATATTTGTTCATCGTTCAAGTCTGGTACAGGTTGTGGTTATGATGATATTAAGCCTGACATAATTAAGAATATTATTCACTTAATTAAGACACCGTTAAGCCATGTTTTTAACTTATCAATAAGTTCAGGTGTTGTGCCGGATGATCTCAAAATTGCCCGTGTTGTTCCCATTTACAACTCTGGTGATTCTACTCTATGTAACAATTATCGTCCAATTTCTGTTTTGCCCATATTTTCTAAAATTTTAGAAAAAATTATTCACAAAAGATTATTTGGATTTCTCGATCGGCACAATTTACTTCAAAATTGTCAATTTGGATTTAGACATAACCACTCTTCTTACATGGCACTTCTCACTGCATATGATAAAATTGTTTCTGACCTAGATAAGAATTTTCATTCCATGGGAATCTTTTTGGACCTCTCGAAGGCATTCGACACCATTGACCATAACATTCTCCTGTCCAAACTTAATCACTATGGGGTCAGAGGAAGTGCCTTCGAGTGGTTCAAGAATTACCTTTTGAACAGAACTCAGTATGTTGTCTTCAAAAATCATAAATCATCTTTTCGTTCTGTATCATGTGGTGTGCCACAAGGCTCAGTGTTAGGTCCACTGCTTTTTATTATTTTCTTAAATGATATTGTATTCTCCTCTGACAAATTCAATTTTGTAACTTTTGCAGATGATACTAATGTCATCGTCTCACATCCAAATCTTTCTGATCTAATTACTATTGTAAACACTGAGTTGGAAAATCTGTCTGTATGGTTTAAATGCAATAAGTTATCACTTAACATCGATAAGACAAATTTCATAATGTTTAAAAATAGACACAGTAATAGAAGGTATGATGATGATCAACTTAATATTTGTAAAAATGGTATTAAGGTTTCCAGAGTTGCCAATACTAAATTCCTTGGCGTTATCCTAGACGAATCATTAACTTGGTCTAAGCATACTTCTAACATTGTTAATATTCTTTCAAAATACTGTGGCATTTTATACCGTTTCAAAGAGTTTCTTCCTTGCAAAACGTTATTTTCTTTATATAACACTTTAGTGTTACCTCATATTTTGTATTGTAATTTGATTTGGGCAGATCAAAACAACAGCCATCTTAACACTGTTCACCTAAAACAAAAACGAATTATGAGAATCTGCTCAAATTCCCACTGGCTTGAACACACCCCGCCATTATTTAAGAAATTCAATGCTTTGACTATTCATGACATCCACAAATTAACGCTTGGTTTATTTATGTATAATTACTCTCACTGCAACCTTCCTGGTACTTTTTCAGATTACTTTGTTCAAAACAGATCCATTCACAATTATCCTACTCGCAATTCTTTACTGTATCGTCCTTATAATTTTAAATATGATTTAGCAAGGAACACTATCAGAAGACAGGGTCCTCTGCATTGGAATTCGATTGATCAGGAGTTGAAAAATACTAAGTCAATACATGTTTTTAAGAAAGGGTTTAAGTTACATTTATTGTCTCGGTATTAATCATGTTAATATTATATTTTTCCAGTTGATCATTAATATGTGAATTATATTGCCATCACATAAGCCAACAACACTCTGTTTGCACTTGTCTCGTCCTGTTTGTCTGCACTTTGTCCTGTCCACTGTTTGTAGCAAGTTTTTCATGTTACTTTGCATATTTATGAAATGTCAAGGTGGCCAATTTTAACGAGCTTTGCTCTCTTTTGGTTTTCCTACCAATGAACTGTTTGTACATTTATCATGTTATGTATTTCTGGTGAAATAAATTGAACATTGAACATTGAACATTGAACATTGACCCTAACCCTATTAGACCCTAACCCTGCCAATAATGAGCCCGTGCCTCGGCCTATGCGGTTAGTGATATATTGCGGCCGCGGCCCATTATGATTGCAGAAAGAAATTAAGCGGCCCGGCCATGCTATTTTAGATATAGGCCTAAATGTATTTCATTTGTAAAATGCTGAATATTTTTCAATGGTGTCATCTTGTATAATTATGATCCACCTGTTTTTTTTTTTTTTTAATTAATAGAAGCTCGATTATTCTCATTTGATGTTTGATTTATTTGAGGTCATTAATCATAACTTATGACAATGATATTTGCAAAATAGAACACCGTTTGTAACTATACCATTTTAACACCACAGAATGTATATTCGTAGTTTTTTGATGGTATATATATCGAACAGACAATTATGTAGTTATGTGACCTCTGTGTCGAAAGCGCCACCTAACTCTACTATATAGTTCTGTGAAAGTAGTATTTCTAGTATTTGAGCGTGCACGTATTATCTAGAATCTATTGTTTAGCGTGCAGGATTTAGATAATGCATTGTTTAGCGTGCAGGTTTATATAATTTGGGCTATGAAGGGTAGTTCGCGAAAATAATGCACGGGAGAAGAATACATAACGATGAATAGAAACGGGCACAAGAAGTGTATGTTCAGTTACTGTGAGCATAGACCCTGGAAAAAGTCTATGCTGTGAAGTTAGTTAATATCAGAAATAATTTCTCTGATTGTGAAGCAGACTCTGCTTCACGCAGTAGCCTACTTAAAATATAATTGTCACATGCAGATGTAGCGTATGAACGGTGTCTCTTGGTTCGGAAAGTCACGTATTAAAGTTGGTGGTCCCGTGTATAGGAAGAGTTAAACCTTGTGCACGTTAAGTGTCAGAGATATTCGAAAAGAAAAGGAGGGGGACCATCCCCGGTTCTGATATTTGCAATCAATCCTAGATTCCAGGATCGTGCATAGGTAAACTACATACGTAAAGCCCGCGCGACACTGCTCAATTTGAGGTACAGCACGTATAGACAAATCCAATTTTACGCATTCCTACACCTCAATGGCAGCCAAAGCTAGGTCTCCGTCTGCTCCATCTCACCTAAAGTGTGAAAAGTGATGCGGCCAAAAGAATCTAACATCAAATTTAAAGCGGTTTTAATCCACCCAATTAGGCAGTCACAATACCAGTTTGGTGCTGCGGGGACCCAGTGATGGTTGACCAAATCCTGACCAAGACTTGGCTCGTTGGATTAGTCTATCAAAAAAAAAGAAGAACCCACAAAAACACATCATACGTTTGAATTATATTCTTTTCAGATCTACATCAATCTTGAATTCAATCAAGATGGCGGATATTGATATACTTGGCATCGACGAGTTGCTCATAATTTTTAATTTGTTATCGCTGTATGATAAGCTTATGGCAAGGAGGTAAATAATTTTCTTATAAATATATCGAGGGTTCAGAACCAGAAAGTCGTAACTCACTATTGATCAGCTCTCACAAAATGAGCATAAAGTTGGCTCCTTGCTCTGGTCTTCAAAAATCAATATTTCCTCCACAATGTCTTTTGTTTTCTATTGAATTTTGTCATGATTAATGGACTGTATCTTTTATAGTGCCCTGGCGACTTCATGCTCATTTTGTGGGAGCAGGTGATTGTGAGTTGAGGCTTTCTGGCTCTCAACCCTCGATATTAATAAAAAAATAAATGTCTATTATATGTGAGTGGACGCGGCGAATCAGCCGTAAACTCGGCAAATTGTATTTTGAGTTAAAGTGTCAAATGTATGTGAAGGTCGTATTCATAGGTGTATCAATTCGTTGCGACAAGTATCTTATCAAACGCTGTTTAAATCAATCAATAATACTACTGCTGAAGAGGATAATAAGCTTCTACCTATTTCTATAGAATAGTTCTTGTCTTTGTTTGCTTTGGCTAAATCCTGTTCAAGTGGTAGATAACAAAGCTGTATTTTATCTAGGTATGTACGTGTATAATCAACAATGAACAATGAGAGGATATTTCTGAACCTCGTTGACTTGGGTATTATTTGAAATGACCGCCAATTATGACTGTTGGATATTTATTACCAGAAATGTAGAAAAAGAGACACATGTAGAACCGATAAAAATACAATTTTGTCGAAGGAACAGAGTTCAACAAATCATAACCCCGCTTTTGGATATCGTTTGAAGTCAAATGATATACCATTTTAAAGCTTATGGTGTATATTTTCTAAACACGAAATAAAACAAATATGTATACACACACTGTGTGTAATGTGTGTTATTACAAAGCTTGACTATTTTTTGAAATAATTATAATGATACATATTACAGTTCTGATCTCTGTGTTCAAACATGCAATCACACTTTTGAATAGTATCCCTAACATATTTATGACCAAAGTGCACAAAATGGAAAGTACAGTCGGTCGTTTCAAATATTGAGTTTTAGTATTGGTTTTGGTTTTGGTCACGTGGATTCCTATAATCCTGCCTAAGCTCTTGACTGACGTCTTTATCGATATCTTTGTTTGTACCCTTTGTTAAAAACTTAGAAATTTGTAGCAATGAGTTTATTACATAATCATGTGAGCAACATAATCGCTTGGTTTGAAATTACCAGATCTAAGTAGCCTCTACAAAAGAAATGTTTAATATATTGTAATATTCGTGAGCAGAGAAATCGATCATGTCAATCTATATTTAAAAGCGTGGTTAAGAAAATCCAATAAACCTTGGCTATTTTCCCTGTGAAAAATATAGACCATCGAAATATTTGCTCTCGAGATTACAAAAGGGTGACTTGCGTGGTACGAACAACATATATGTTCATTTACTTATTGCATGCAGTAGGATCGATAAAATTTGACTTTTATTAAAGTTATATATTAATCGAAAGAACTGAGAAGAGAGAGAAGAGAGGCAGAAAGTGTGTGTGGGGGGTGTAAGGGGAGGCATAAAGAGAATAATACAGTACTTGTAACGTCCCAACAAGGTTTACACACTTACAAGAGTCTGGGGAGTGTGTATGGGGTGGTGTGCGGGTGTGTTGCATTGTAATAAAAGACACAGGCTTTGGCTTATGATATGAGAATTTAACTTCGTCTTAACTAAGTACCCACTATGTGTCAGTTATGTTTTCTGTGTCAGTTTCATTTTGTGTTCTATCGGTATGAAAAAATAATAATTAAATGAATTATAATGTAATGCATAGGCTTAGGAACCGGGGGGTTTGAGGGGGCTCAGCCCCCTCAATAATTTTGGTGAATAATCCTAGGTGAACATAAAAATTGTGATAAAATAGAGGAAAAGGGTCTTTGTGACCTATATTTTGCAAAATTTTCTGACTGCGAGGAGGGAACTCCCTCGCGCACCCCCCAGTATGGCCCACCACAACATTTGTCAAGTTTCAGGCCCCCCCTGTCGAAAATCTTCCTAAGCCTATATTACCGTAAAGTGGTTGTTTCAGGTTGCTTCATATTCACACTTTGATTATTCGCTCATTTTTTCTTAAGTGAAATGAAACAAGAAGAAAATAATACAGTCAGTTTTTACATTCGTTGTATCATTCATTTTTCCCAGGGTGTGCAAGAAATGGTACGATATCGTCAGAGACACGCACGCCTGGAAAGTCATCGATTTCCGCGCAATGATCGACGATGATACTGCGCATCTTTTGGACGGATATTATAAGCGATATGTAGCAGAACCTGGTCAAAATGTGTTTACATTTCGCGAGCATCTTCATGATGTCAAGAGATGGGAATTCCCGAGGAATCCAAGCGATGTCCTGTCATTCCTAGGCTTATTTGCTGGCGTTGCGTTGCAAGAGATTTACCTGACTGCAATGAGCGTTGACATAATGGATTTCCTTCGCAGATACTGTCCTAATGTAGTTATGTTAGACTTCTGTTCGTGCTATGTACGGTTAGAAGAACCGAGAGGCTTACAAGGTATTGATATCCCTCCTATTGATCGGATGGATATTGACGATGACATAAAGAAAAAGCTATATGTTCCATTTAAACTAAAACGACTGGGATTGACTGGGGTCAAGTGCTCGCCGATACCTGAGGAGCGGAAAGCTAAGCTCAATGAACGAATTCTATCATGTGTTGCTAACTACGATTGTTCTGAATTACAAAGTATATGTCTCTGCAATTTTGAACTTACTTCCAAAGGCATGCAGAAATTAGTTGAAATACCTAGCTTGCGAGAAATTGAGTTATCTAACTGTCGCTACTACTACAATGATAGGTCACTTGACTACAATTATAGGTCACTTGACGATATTCTCACTAATTCGATTGGGGGTTTAAAAACACTGACTTGCCTTAGAATTCATAGATTAAACACAAAACCCCGCGCAAAATATAAATATTATCATGATTATACTACATGTAGGCTGAATTTTCTAGGCTGCATTGGAGAGTGGGAATACCTTCAAGAATTATCTTTGATAGACGTAATTTTTTCAGACGAAGCGTTTGAAAAGATGATACCTGGGTTGTTGAATCTGAAAAGACTTGAGATACAAGGGCGTCACTCTTACGGCATGTACATGCTTACACCACGTATGGTAACTATTATTGGGAATCAATGCAGGAAAATAGAATCATTACAACTGAGGTGGTTAGAATATACTGACGAAAGTTTGATGTCGCTATGTCATCATCCCACGTTAGAAGTATTGGAGGTTCAGTATTATAATTATAGTAAGATAGCAGAGACGGACTGGCTTCACAAAGTATTCACTATATTAGAAACCTTGTCAAAAATAAAACATGTCAAGCTCTGGGGTAAAAATATCTCCAAAATATATAATGAAGGAACATTTCCGATCATTCAAGCAGCTGAGATTGAGGCAATTGAGTATGGGAAACAAACACATGAAGAAATACAGCTGGAAAGAGCACATAGAAACCAAAATTTTCTAAAAAAATCTTTTAAAAGGATGTTTAAACGTTGAATTCATCAAAACTTCCTCTGAATCAAGTACGCCATAATGACAAAGAACACGTCGAGGTAATATTTAAGTTTGGAACTCGGGCTATGACAGAAGACATTACCATGCATGGCTTATTCGTAAGGATCGCCGAGCCTCAACTCGGGCTATGACAGAAGACAATACCATGCATGTCTTATACGTAAGGGTCCTCAAGCCTCAAGCTATAACAGAAGACATTAACATACATGGCTTATGCGTTATGATCGTCAAGCGTCAAACTATGACAGAAGACATTACCATGCATGGCTTATACGTTAGGATCGTCAAGCCTCAAGCAATGACAGAAGACATTACCATGCATGGCTTATACGTTAGGATCGTCAAGCCTCAAGCAATGACAGAAGACATTACCATGCATGGCTATACGTTAGAGTCGTCAAGCCTCAAGCTATGACAGAAGACATAAACCATGCATGGCTGATACGTAAGGGTCCTCAAGCCTCAACGCGGGTTATGACAGCAGATTACCATGCATGGCTTATGCGTAAGGATCGTCAAGCCTCAAGCAATGACAGAAGACATTACCATGCATGGCTATACGTTAGAGTCGTCAAGCCTCAAGCTATGACAGAAGACATAAACCATGCATGGCTGATACGTAAGGGTCCTCAAGCCTCAACTCGGGCTATGACAGAAGACAATACCATGCATGTCTTATACGCCTCAAGGCATTACCATACATGGCTTATACGTTAGGATCGTCAAGCCTCAAGCTATGATAGAAGTAATTACCATGCATGGCTTATCCGTAAGAGTCGGCAAGCCCCAAGCGATGATAGAAGACATTAACATGCATGGCTTATGCGTAAGGTTGGTCAAGCCTCAAACTATGATAGAAGCCATTACCATACATGGCTTATACGTTAGGATCGTGAAGCCTTAAGCTATGATAGAAGACAATAATACCATGCATGGCTTACTGCGTAAGGGTCGTCAAGCAGTAGCGTAGCCAGCGGGGGGGCAGGGGGGGCAGAGTGCCCCCCTGACAAAAAATGAAAGAAAAAGTGCCCCCCAACAAAAAAAAAATGAAAGAGAAAATCAGGAGGGCAGAGGAAAAGAAAAAGGGCAAGGAGCCCCTTTTCTAGCAAAATTCAGGGCCAAAATAGTGTAAAATACAAAATTTTTCCGCGCTACGCGCGCACATTGTAACAATAAAGCCCTTTTTAGCCGGATAATGGGCGAAAATAGTGTAAAATACCATTTTTTTACGCTACGCGCGCACATCATCCCAATAAGGCCCTTTTCGGGAAGCTCGAAGACATACAGTGTCTATGTATTGTATGATGCAACTGCAATTTTTTTCGTCTGTGCCCCTAAAATTTTATTTTGCCCCCCCTGACCAAGAAAGCTGGCTACGCCCCTGTCGTCAAGCCTCAAGCTATGATAGAAGACATTAACATGCATGGCTTATGCGTAAGGTTGGTCAAGCCTCAAGCTATGACAGAAGACATTACCATGTATGGCTTATGAGTAAGGGTCGTCAAGCCTCAGACTATGACAGAAGACATTACGATACATGGCTTACTGCGTAAGGATCGTCAAGCCTCAAGCTATGATAGAAGACATTAACATGCATGGCTTATGCGTAAGGTTGGTCAAGCCTCAAGCTATGATAGAAGACATTACCATGCATGGCTTATGCGTTAGGATCGTCAAGCCTCAAGCTATGACAGAAGACATTACCATGTATGGCTTATGCGTTAGGATCGTCAAGCCTCAAGCTATGACAGAAGACATTACCATGCATGGCTTATGCGTTAGGATCGTGAAGCCTTAAGCTATGACAGAAGACATTACCATACATGGCTTATACGTTAGGATCGTCAAGCCTCAAGCTATGACAGAAGACATTACCATGCATGGCTTATGCGTTAGGATCATCAAGCCTCAGGCTATGATAGAAGACATTACCATGCATGGCTTATGCGTTAGGATCGTCAAGCCTCAAGCTATGATAGAAGACATTACCATGCACGACATTTGCGTAACGGTCGTCAAGTCTCATTAACATAATACAGAATATGATAATACAGTTGATTTGATACAAAAGGAAACTATTGCCATGTTGATCACAGATATTCAGTAGCTTTGGAACGAGTTTGGAATGAATTGCCAATAAGTGTTAAAATGTCAGCAACCTTCGGTCATTTTAAGTCAAACTTGAAATCTGTTTCTGATATTTACAAGTAGAATTACGTTTATTCATTGATATGGTAACATTTTGGTTAATACTACTGAATTTGATATGAATAAATTTATTATACATAATTTATTAATATGTGTATACCTTTTGATTACATGCCTATGACATTTTTGTGGTGGAGTGTGCGGGTGTGAGTGTGAGGTGAGAAATCAAGTGTATTTTCTTTTTTTTTCCCTTCAGGTTTGGTGTATGGTATTTTTTTTCCCATTTTGTGTATCTGTGTTAATATATTTAGGCCTTTCTTTTAAGTGTTTCACAACATTTTACAGGTTTCTGCTTCTCGTTGTGTCTCCTCCATTGCGTTTTATCATGTTTTGTTATTTGTATGTTTTAATTTTGATGGAAATAAATTTTATTGATTGATTGATTGATTGATTAAGTTCTTGTCGTTAATCCACTGCATGCCAATCTAACATTGCCTCTGATCAATTACATGATATCTTAACTTTAATCACCAATCAGAATGGAGCTTTGCAAATAATTCACCCCAATTTTTTTGCGTGGTGAAATTATTCTAACAATGTTGCTGATTGGGCCAATTGATAATGAAAATTTCTTTTAGGCCAATCGGCAAGTAGTTCTCATGGGGTTAATATTCAAAAGCTTTAGGACGAGTTGTCACTAAATCGTTTATTTGCGTCCGAATACAAGTGGACTGAAGAGATCATGCAAAACATCTTGATCTACCTATACGGTCCCCTATATAGACCACTTCACATCATTGTTTATCAACAAAGGCGAGGGACTGGTCTAACGATATGCTTGAACGAACCGCTGCACTATATATTCAATAGCTTTCTTGTACTATATGAAATGTGGTGAGCAATTTAAAATGCACGTTTCCTAAGCAAACTACGATGCGTACTCAGACTACAGGGCAAAGAACAATGGAAATTGCCATAATTTGCGCGCATACTGCCGGGCAATGACGGCACATTTCAAGTGGTCTATACGCCGTAGAAGTGACGTAGTTAATCGGATTAACTACAATAGCAATAGATGAATACAAATTTGGCTATATCGCCCCGCACTACAACGTTCATGCGGTACCGATGCATTGAACCAGCGCACTGAATGGTCTATTGTTCTATTGTGTCCGATTTGAGCGCTGACATATTGGAAAATGTTGCCAATCAATATTCATGAGAGTATACATTCAACGTCCAATTTTCGAAATTGGGTTACTTGTGCTTGGCAGGTGTAAAATACATCTGACTGGGCGTTTTAAATACGTAACGCATAAAGGCATTGACATCATCGAATGGCTGCCTATAGTGCTGTTAGTGTTAGGCCTATATGTGTGTGGGGGGCTGTGTTTAGTTTCTATAATAAGTATTATAAGGCCTACATTTATTTGTCATTCCTTTCTTTTCCTTTCTCTGTACTTATTCTTTCCTTGCTAAAGTATCACTCCCTCTTCTTATCTCCCTTCCTTCTCCATCCCCTCATACTTTTTGTCCCTCTTTCTCTCTTCCTCCAACCCACTACTCATTCTTCAATACCCCACTCCACCTCTTCCTCCCTCATCCCCTCCCAAGACCTCTCACAAAAGAGCTGCCCCCCCTTCAGTACGCCACTGTTTATGACATTCTCCTTCTTAAAATAAAATAAAATGTCAATTTGTGAAACAACTTTTATATAGGCCTATACCGGTATACTTATTATATGTTACACGTATACGTAGCTCCCGGAACGTAGCTATTTAAAACCATTATAGACATGGCAGCCATGATGTGTAATCATTCAGCAGGCGCATTCGATTTATTTAACTGAAGCACCTAATGTCAGTGGGGTGACAACGAACTATGCATTAGCGGCTAATGTGTGCCTTTTGTGCTTACGGCTACTCAATCACACCCTTGGGTTTATGTATAACAATAGGTACTTTTCATTCCATTAAGCGCTTTCACGCGACTTGCATTTGATCACTTATTGACAGTAGCCTGCTAGGTAAAGCGTTAATACACTGTCGGGTCAGCTTACCGATTTAATGGTGGAAGCCCTTTGTCCCAAACAAAAGGTACTTTTCGATGAATAGCTTGATATGCTTGAACGAACCGCTGCACTATATATTCAATAGCTTTCTTGTACTATATGAAATGTGGTGAGCAATTTAAAATGCACGTTTCCTAAGCAAACTACGATGCGTACTCAGACTACAGGGCAAAAAGAACAATGGAAATTGCCATAATTTGCGCGCATACTGCCGGGCAATGACGGCACATTTCAAGTGGTCTATACGCCGTAGAAGTGACGTAGTTAATCGGATTAACTACAATAGCAATAGATGAATACAAATTTGGCTATATCGCCCCGCACTACAACGTTCATGCGGTACCGATGCATTGAACCAGCGCACTGAATGGTCTATTGTTCTATTGTGTCCGATTTGAGCGCTGACATATTGGAAAATGTTGCCAATCAATATTCATGAGAGTATACATTCAACGTCCAATTTTCGAAATTGGGTTACTTGTGCTTGGCAGGTGTAAAATACATCTGACTGGGCGTTTTAAATACGTAACGCATAAAGGCATTGACATCATCGAATGGCTGCCTATAGTGCTGTTAGTGTTAGGCCTATGTGTGTGTGGGGGGGCTGTGTTTAGTTTCTATAATAATTATTATAAGGCCTACATTTATTTGTCATTCCTTTCTTTTCCTTTCTCTGTACTTATTCTTTCCTTGCTAAAGTATCACTCCCTCTTCTTATCTCCCTTCCTTCTCCATCCCCTCATACTTTTTGTCCCTCTTTCTCTCTTCCTCCAACCCCTCTCATTCTTCATATCCCTCCTCCACCTCTTCCTCCCTCATCCCCTCCCAAGACCTCTCACAAAAGAGCTGCCCCCCCCTTCAGTACGCCACTGTTTATGACATTCTCCTTCTTAAAATAAAATAAAATGTCAATTTGTGAAACAACTTTTATATAGGCCTATACCGGTATACTTATTATATGTTACACGTATACGTAGCTCCCGGAACGTAGCTATTTAAAACCATTATAGACATGGCAGCCATGATGTGTAATCATTCAGCAGGCGCATTCGATTTATTTAACTGAAGCACCTAATGTCAGTGGGGTGACAACGAACTATGCATTAGCGGCTAATGTGTGCCTTTTGTGCTTACGGCTACTCAATCACACCCTTGGGTTTATGTATAACAATAGGTACTTTTCATTCCATTAAGCGCTTTCACGCGACTTGCATTTGATCACTTATTGACAGTAGCCTGCTAGGTAAAGCGTTAATACACTGTCGGGTCAGCTTACCGATTTAATGGTGGAAGCCCTTTGTCCCAAACAAAAGGTACTTTTCGATGAATAGCTTGTCAGATTTCAAATCGGCACAAGGTTTCAATGCGTTACGTAATCTATTTCCTCTCCATCTTATAATAGCTCCATGCATTGAACCATATTGCACCTGTAAGATTAGTCTATTTGAAAAGAGCGGTATTGTATTCAATCTATTATATG
The DNA here is from genome assembly GCF_039555335.1 of Amphiura filiformis. Taxonomy (NCBI): domain Eukaryota; kingdom Metazoa; phylum Echinodermata; class Ophiuroidea; order Amphilepidida; family Amphiuridae; genus Amphiura; species Amphiura filiformis. The sequence continues at coordinate 43,883,828 of NC_092641.1, forward strand.
ATTGAAGACTGGTGAAGAGTGCAGCCTGCTGCAGTGCAGCGCGGTATATTCAAAAATTGTATTCATCTATTGCTATGGTAGTTAATCCGATTATGACGTCACTTCTACGGCGTATACGCTGGCGAAGTTATGTAATAATCGGATTAACTGCCATAGCAATAGATGAAAATAGTTTTTGAATATACTGCGCTGCACTGGTACGTGCACGCGGTACCTCTGCATTGAACCATATCATGCTGCTGTATTCATTGTATTCATTCTATGATTGCAGACATACACATGTGATGAGTGCAACCTGCTTGTAGTGCAGCGCGATATATTCAAACTTGTTTTCACCTATTGCTATGGTAGTTAATCCGATTATTACGTCACTTCGCCAGCAGTGGACAACTGCTTGGATACTGACATGTGTTCAGAGTAGAGTATTGAGGCAATCCTGTGTGTAATTTTGGTTCATTTTGATGGACAAGATTTTAAGATATGACTTTGTGAAAAATTATAAGTTTCTTTTTGGCTTAGTGTATATACCCATATTGAAATTAACTGCAATTTGGACGACTTAGATGGCGGTGAAACATAAGTATATAACATAGAATTATTGACAATTATGTTAGATTATCAAGCTTGTCTTTGAGCACTCACACAAAATTGCACAACCGTGAACATTATCAAACCGCAGGGTGGTGGTAGATGCAATGAAAATAAAAGGCTTATATTTTATCTGCCGGTGGTTTTAAGTTAACAATCAGTGTGATAAAGGTTGCCAGTCTGTAGCGTATATACAACACAGGTTTATTATTACATCAAGTTTTAGAGCAAAGTGCGCTTTCCTTTTCCTGGTGCACCGTAAACATATATAATCCACCTATATGGTTACATACCACTATTGGGCGATACATTGAAATATTACGAGTAACTATTTGTTTGCATGGCATCTGAAAAGACTGCATTAAAATCGCTGAAATTGATCAAGTTATATAGCCAAAAAAGTACTTTTTTAGGGTTTGATGCTTCAAAATGGTATATTTTCTCTCATTATATGACATTTTTGTTGTAATAGTACCAAATTTAATACGCACGGCTTCAGTTTTTAGTAAATATTCGCCCTACCATATTGTAACTTTCAGCTTCGAGGGCGCACTGCCATTTTAAGGTGATTACGGTTCAGTGCGTTAAAACAAGAAAAGTCTCAGGTAAACCTATGTTGAGTTTTTGATCATTTGGCATCTAAATCATATAGTTTCATCTGATATTATTCCTTAGTGGGAATTAACTGTGAAAGTTCTGTATATGAGAGAATTCCACCCGAAATTGGTCATTTTTCCATTGAAAAACCCGTGTAATACATAATTAGTGGTATTTCAATCAGATACAGAATTAATAGATTTCAATTTTGTTCATCCGTCTGGGAAGATTAAATATGTAATTTAATGGGAAATAAATGCAAAACCTTTGTTCAAAGCATCATCACTTCTTGAATGTGTTAACTTGAATATGTTAACTTTCTGCTTTTCAGCTTCATTAATATTTAATGTTCTCAGGGTTTATTCTTTTATACGTCCTGTTTACCTGTCCCAATCTCAAACTCCTCTTTAAAGCCTATGTAGTTGCCCTGAGGTGACATATTCTGTCACAGTTGAAGTACCTGGTATTCCGCTCATCGAATTTTTAGCGCAGACAACACACAACTAGTGAACTTACAATATTCCTGCAAGTATAATACAATTTTGTTTTCTTCAAGAATGAAAAGAATGAACACCAAATTATAAATGTTGAGCAAAAACCTAGTATTCCGCTGACAAACTACCGTAAAACCGCGTCTACAAGCATGTATGGTTTTTTTTAATGAAAGCTTAACTAATACTAATTAGGCGTATATACCAATACAATATATTAGTCTTACAATAATACTTGTTTTTATATATGCTTGAATCTGTAATTTATTTGATCAAACTCCATAATGGCGCCTGGAATAATTTAGTTTTCATCAGAAGCACTTTATATGCTTATATACGTCTAGCCCTCTTCTTTTGTTCCATTATCTATTGTATTTCTTTTGTTCAAAGTCTGGTCAGCTGTCGATTATATCAAGTAATGTGGACAGGTCAAGATAATCTGGACAGGTCAAGATAATCTTGGTCAGGTCAAGATAATCTTGGTCAGGTCAAGATAATCTTGGTCAGGTCAAGATAATCTTAGTCAGGTCAATAAATTTTGAACAAAAGAAGTACATGTTCATATTTAGAAACACTGGCCACATTATTTAACTTTTTGGACATTTCAACAAACTTAAAATGCATCAAAGTTTAATATATTTTACACGATCAGCATAAATTAATATGCAAGTTTATATGCATATTAGATTTAAATGAAAATGGTAAACAATACTTGTGTGTATTGAATGACACCAAGAACACCTTTATTGAATAATGCAAATATTTATTAGTTTGTAGTCTCTTAAAGCCTGTATAATTAGGACGAGGATGCCAATCTACCTTTGTCCCCCCTCTCCCAACTAACGCAGATTCCGACAAAGTAGGTAACAAAACAAGAGCCATGAGGTCTTACAAATTAAGTTCAACCAAGGATATTTTGCACCTAAAATGCAGTACATTACAGGCCACAAGACTAGATGTAGAAAAACTACAACAATCTGCGACCTAACCCCAACCAAAATAGGTCGAGGAGGGTACCCAGGAATATGCGTTGATTTGGTTCAGGACATTTGTTCCATAAGTATATTAAAGATAAATATAAATTCTATGGTGTTAAATGAGTTACCGTCATGTCTAGGTAAAACACACCCACTTTGGTAATTTGACCTTTGAACTATTTACATATTCATTAACATTACGAATTATGTATAAAGAATTAATAAGGCTATCGAGTGGGACAGGACCACAAGTGAATTGAATAGAATCTCCCGTTACAATGAATGCTGTATTGATTTGATTAAATCACTTGCAATTGACACAAAGACTCATAGACTTGAACGCAGGACACACGGGAAGAATATTACACTGTCTCGGTGTGTTTTTATTTTGGAAAACCCTAAACTTACACAAGATAATCATATCAGCTTTTCCAGTTTGTCTGTTGGAAAATGAATAAACCATAACAACAAATTCGTTTATTTTGGCTCACCGTATATGTAAGATAAACGGTTCAAAACAAACCATTACCATAGATAATCGGTGCCTTGTTGAGGTATGGTTGCATGTTAGTCGCTCGGAAGGCTCGACCCCTTCGGGGTCTCGCCTTCCGAGCGACTAACATGCTCACCATACCTCAACAAGACACCGATTATCTATGGTAATGGTCTGTTTCTCACCCTTTATCTACTACGTAGACAGGGTTTGACGGTATACACAACACATATCATAAAATGTTCAGACGCAGACAACACACAACTAGCGAACGGATCAATATTTCCGCCAGAGTGATTTGGGAGATTTAAGGTAGTACTACTACTACAACACCTGATAAATGTTGTGACTAATTTTGCATTTTTCTCAAAAAATTGCTACACACTGGTAACAAAGGTTATGTATATTATAGGGGTAAGGAATCCAATTACTTCACTGAAATTTCAGTGATTCAAGACAAGTGGATAATTATTGTTTTAAGAAGTGAGGTACATTCTAGCGGTACCGCTTGTCTTGAGTCACTGGAATTCCAGTGTAGTGATGGATTCCTTGTCCCTATAATATAAATAACTTTTGTTACCAGTAGACTACCAGTGTGTTATTATTTTTTGAAAAAATGCAAAAATAGACACAAATTTATCAAGGGGTGTAGTACCACCTTAAGGTAAAATGAGATTTCGTTTCAGAAAGGGAGGAAAAGAAGAAACACCAATGAGCAAATCAACTCAAGAGGAAACTCAAAATATTTGAGCGAACATGGGGAGGGGGAGACGCGAAAACTGGGCAAACATTTTCTTGTGCAATAAAGCTGCATTTTTGGTATTAATCGTTGGACCGGGCTTGGGGCACTCTAACCCTTGCCTACCCGTCCCTTACTACTATACTTCTGACAGGCGTAAACATTGTAAATATCGATCAGTCTCTAGATAACGAAGATAACGAAGAAACTTAAGTGAATTAAGCAACATTAACCTTGAATCTTTCACAGCAAAATACCCTCAGTGAAAAGACAAAATTACTGATTATCTCGTTTGTGTCGATGGGTTTCTGATTTAATATGAGCTCTTTGAGTATTCCCAGCCGTGTTAATTGCTATCAAGCCGTAAGTTTGGTAGTAGATTATGCATATTTTATTTATAGTCAATGCTCAAAGACGTCATGCTTGTAACGTTAAAGGGTGGTGTTTGGTCATATAAATTAAACATAATCCTCCTACCTTCTGGATAAAAAAATATTGTCAAGGTCATGCTCACACTACTTTCTAAAAACAGATCAATTTGATTTAGATCCGGAACAAATATGATCTTATCTAATACTAGATTCACATTGTACCAGATCATGTGGAATCTATATTCAATTTGATCTTTGACCATGTTAACCGGATCATATTTGATCTTTGACCATGTTAACCGGATCATATTTGATCTTTGACCATGTTAACCGGATCATATTTGATCTGAAATGGATCACATTTGATCTGAAATGGATCACATTTGACTAAAAATGTTATGCAACAAAAATATACCTTTGTCACAGTATATATATAATCAATGTATCCTTCCAAAAATGATGCATGGCTCTCAAACATAGTCATTAATTAAATATTTAGAAACTAAACTACAATTTGCCCAAAGAGCAATGGAACGGCAAATGTTACACATCTCACTGCGAGAAGAAGTAAGGTGCTCAACCATCAGACAGCTGACCGGTGTTGCAGACATTTTGAGAAAAATCAAACAATCAAAATGGAGAAAAGAAGAAATGATAACAGATGGACAAAGAGATTGTTAAAATGGCAACCAAGAATGGGAAAAAGAAGAAGAGGTAGACAGAAGAGGAGGCGGAGAGATGATATAACATCATATATTGGCACAACATGGGCGAGAGGAGCAGAAGATAAAAAGGTCTGGAGTGATCATAAGGAGGGCTACATCCAACAGTGGATTGACATAGCCTAGATAGAAAATTATTCGACATCATCTGGAACGGGCCGATCTCAAATTTGTTCCATGATTTCTTAAAACTAGAACAGTTCACAATCCTTGTTGTCTGTTTTGTTAATTCATTTGTTAATTTATTTGCTTATTTGGTTGTTTTGCGGTAGTTCCTAAAGATACGGATTTTGATATTAAATTCGCTCATTATACGACGGCTGAAATGTATCAATATTCAATGTGATTGGAATGCCGTCCTTTGATGACATCAGATTTGTTCCATTTAACCGCATGAGTACTACCTGCCGATTGGCCAAAATGAATATTGTGTCCAATTTTGGACCAATCAAGGAGGGTATTAATAAGATCATAATTATGCCAATGCAAGTTTGACCATAAATACTTTTAAGCCTAGTCATAATTGGCAATTGAAATGAGAATTTAAAGTTATCAACCAACCAGAAATGCTGTTAGATGACCAGTAGTGTCTAGGAGGTTAAAGGAGTATTTTTTTATTTTATTTTTATTCTAACCTCGTATTTTTATGATATATTTCTGTAAATATTTGAACGTTTTAGCCCATCAAAAATAACAAGATAAATTATGTTGAGTTGCAAATATGAAGCATCTTGAAATCTGTATTGCAGTAAGCCCCACCTGCTACTTTTTTCACTGTTTTTATGAATTTTGGCAAATATAGGCCTATTATAGTACCTTTTAAAACTGGCGTTCACTTAAAGTAGGTCACTTGAAGAATTGGGCTATTCCAGTTGAAATCCACACTACCACTGTGAAAGATTTAGCTAAAGTCTACCACAGAGGAGTATCAACTTTGAAGACTTTTTGAATAGAGAACTTCCATTTGAAATACTCACTCCAGCTGTGGAAGATATAGGGAAAGCCATAATATAGGGGGAGAATGGGTTTCAAAATGATTAACTCTGACCAATTAATTTAAAAAACATACTCCCCCTGTGGAAGATATTTTCAAATTCTTGGGGAGTGTGGATTTTAAATGGAATAGCCCACGTTAATATTTAGGTCACACCTTGAGCTACTTTATAAAATAGTAAAAAAACGTTTCAAACATCAAAGTAAACTGCCTTCTAATTTATAGTGCATGAATGTAGAGACTTAAATGCTTTTAAAAGTACTTTGGAGACATTTTAGGTTTTATTAGCTCACGTTTTATAGATTCCGGGGACGTGTCTAGGAGTTTAATGTTTAAAATGTCGAAATATAAAAGCTTTTTGCACAAATCCCAAATTCTGAAGAAAATTAACGCTTTCTCTCTTTCTCTTTCTTTCTTTCTCTTGAATACTTGATGGCGTGTTTGTTTTAAGTATTTCTCAAATCTCTTTGTAGGTTTGTCGGTTTAGCCCTGCGGCGTTTTAGTATAGTGATGTTGTCAACGATCTTTATATCGTTAAAACAACCCTGCACCAGACGGCACGGTTGTTTGATAGCATGTAAAACTAAGTCATCTTTAAGAAAAGGTGAACACTGATGGCGCTATTATTATTTTAAATCGTGTTTTCATCTTTACAAGGGATAGACACTGATTAAATGTCATTAAAGCATCAGAAAAAGAGAAACAAATAGTAACGAAAGTTTAAAAAAACTTTTTATCATGAAACTTGTGAAATGTTAGGATATTATTTGGCTAAATTAAATTTAAAATATATGTAAATAGCGCCCTCAATTTGCACACAAATATACAGTCTATAGAATAAAAGATATCCCCCCCCCCCCCAATAAACAGCAGAAAAAGATAAATAAGATGAAAAAGAAACGAAAAGAGCTGGAAATATACGTACATATTAGTGTGATAGTTGTTGGTATTGTCCAGGTCTTAAATCAGTTTGTATTCGGTGTAGGTGTGGCGTGAAACACTCCCATTTCGTTTGCATCCTGCTCAATCATGGCCCATGCTCGTAACTGGGTCTCTAAGGGACGCACCATTAGATATTATCGGGGGGCTAGGGAGATTTTTGAAGAAAAAAAACCATATTGCCTCACTGATGAGTTTTTAAAAAAAATTGCCTCACTTTTGCCTCAAAAATTGCCTCCAAAGGCAGCGAAAAAAAAATTCGCCGCCATCGGCGGCAAGAAAAAAAGATTCTGCATGACCAAAACTCCGTAGCCCCCCCCCCGATAATATCTAATGGTGCGTCCCTAAGAGGTGGGTTTCAACTCACTACGGTGTCGCAACACCAGGAAGAATGTAGGATGTCAACAAGTATGATACAAAAATTCCCTTAAGGGTGTTGGAATAACACTTTTTGGCTGCTCTCAATCTCAATGAAGAACAGGCAGGCGTGTATGCCAAAATTAAAATTCCTCTATAACTTCTTATGCAGAAAATCCCCAACGAATATATGGCGTACAAGGTTTTGAATTCAATCAAATACTGGAACTTTTTTTGCAACTTGCTACTTTGCCTCTGAAACCATCAGACTTCGTCAGGCAACTGTCCCGCTGGGCTGGTCATGTGACACTTTGATATATGGCGTACAGTACCTACTTTGGGTCCCGTAAATCTACTATGTATGTTCCAGCGTTCCTCAATGTACAAGAACTCACTCAAGCGAGCAAGAGATAGACGTAGACTATGTAGAAGATTATAATGCTTGGAAGAAGTATAGACGAATCCAATTTCACGCATTCCTATACCGCAATGGCAGCCATATTTGGGTCCCCGTTGGCTCAATCTCACATAAAATGTGAAATGATGCGGCCTTGGAGGGTATTTTAAACTGCATTCTATCACCCGTGTTACACGTAGACAAAACAATGATGACAGTTTACAACACAAAAGAATCTAACATCGAATTTTAAGCGGCTTTAATCCACCCAATTGGGCAGTCACAAGACCAGTTTGGTGCTGCGGGGACTCAGTCATGGCCGACCAAATCCTGACCATGACTTGGCTCGTTGGATTCGTCTATAGAGACACGGCAGACCTTGCAGAGCATAACAAAATAAAGGAAGACGTGAAGATAGCCCTTAAATAGACACACAACAAATATGTGGAAGGAATCTTTGAACAAGAGGAAGTAATCCTGCAAAAAGGTTGTGTGTCAAATCTCTCAAGATTGATAAGATCATCATTCCATCTTTACTGTTTCAGAACAAACTTAATAGTCGTCCACAACAGAAGGCAGAAGCATTATCACAGCTGTACACGTCCCGGGGGGGCACTCACATTTCCCAGCTATACGGGTATGTGCCGCGGCGACGACCCCCTTTTTCAGAGCCGCTGGCCGTTCCTTAGACCCTCTGAATTCATTGTTTGCCCGCTCTGAAGCCCCAAAATTTTTCTAGCCGTTCCATAGACCCTCAGATCATCGATTTCCGCTCTCATCGGCATCTGGAGAGGCGTGTTTTCTGTCCTACTATTTCAAGCCCAAAAGCAGACCCAAAAGCTACTTTTGCGAGCCCAAAAACTTCAAAGGGAATTTTCCATTAATTTCTTCCCCATTAAAACACATTGTAAAGTGAACTTTGGGCGGGATTTTGGGTTCCTTTTATAGTGGCAACACTGGTTGACATTGATAAACATTGCAGCACTGCTACGCCGACCGCGATGCTTCCAGCTGGTGAACATTTAGCTAGAAATAAATGATTTTGAGATCTCTTTTGGGAATAAAATTGCCAAATAATATGAGGAAAAGTACCTTAAATAATTATGTACACATCCTTGCAGCTCTCCATAAACAATGAATTAAAAGGTAATTTACGATCTACTGGTCTAGTGAAATCAGGGAGTGGAATGGGTGTCAAATTCTGCACACTTCACTCAATCATCTCATGTTACGCATGGCAGTTCAATGTTGTCTAAATGTTTTTCTTTTCGGCACTGAAAAAAAAATTACTATAATAAAGGGGCCAAAAAACTTCCTGAACTCGAGCATGGAGATGTGGTACGAATGCAACCAAACAAGTATCGCAAAGTTTGGATACAAGCTGTGCTTCAACGGAAGGTAGCCCCGAGATCATACGAATTCACAACAGACGCTGGAACAACACTGCGGCGCAACAGAAAATAGGTCTGCGTAAATCCAGTGAAGACTTCAAGCTACAAGAACCTGAAAAATCAGATGATGACATACCACCTGCCAGCAACAAGAATCCGTCTAGTTAGACAGCGAACACCGGCAGAGCCAACTTAGGAACAGCACAAGCAGCTCAAGACATTTTCTTAACCAAACAGCTTTAGTGGTGCATCATTAGCAATTCAAATGTTTTGAGATTAAATTCATTTTCAGTAATTTAGCATTGAGTTGAGATTTCACTAGTTGAATAGTTAAACTTCAGTTTAACGTTCTAGGGTCATACTTTAAAGTTCAAAGTATTATTCTCTACAGTAAAAGATATCATAATGGACACTTAAGTAATGAGACAAGAAGCGCAGAATTACTTGTGAAGTAACATGAACAATTTTTGAAAGAACATTTTGTGAGCAAAAGCTAGCTATAAGCTGACATAAAATCTTAGTGCATCCCAACAGGTTTGTAGTTTAGGGATGTTAGGTGTTATTATATGTGGCAACACTGTAATGTAAACCAACCGGCAAGACTAGGTTATGCTGCTATAAACAGCAGGTATGATAATGGAGTCAAGTAAGATATCTGAACCTCAAGATCGTCTCAGCAAATGTCTCCTAATTATGCCTCACCAGACCGTAAGTGAGTCTGTAATACAATGTAATATCCGCTATGGCTGGTATTCTACGTACACACATAATGACAGTTTCAAGCAGGGTGTGTGTTTATTGTGTTAGATAGTATCGACGTATAGCAGTGCAGTAAGGTAATTAATGTCTGTGTATTTTAAATAACAGCATGAACTGACGCAAATATATGGGCCATATATATATATGGCAGTATACATATCTAATATATCATATTTTCCTAAGCATCATGCACGCATTACATGTACACCACACGTAAATATCCTTACGTTGGAATGATTTTCTTTTCAGAATTACATAAATCGAATGCTGATATGACATTGACAGTTTCAAGGCAGGCTTCGCTACTGCATGTCTAGTGTGTTAGATCGCAGATTATTGATTCCAGTGCAGTATTTTGTAAGGTAATAATAATCATTGGTGTATTTGAGGACGCAGCGTGAATTGACCTAAATAACAAGTTTATCCTAAATAAATTCTAAATAATGTTTTAGTATTTTTCTTGGCCGAGTGAGTGGTCTAAGATGCTGAGCCGTCGGCCGAGATAATACGATCTACATGGGTTCGAGCCTTGGATTTGCCTTTGGTGAAAATTCATTTACCTATCCCAAAATGTTCCTTTAAGGTCGGGAATCCTATAATTTATGTTCAGTTACTGTGAGGTTAGTATCAGAGATAATTTTTCTGATTGTGAAGCACATTCTGCTTAACGCAGTACATATTAATTGTAGAATTCCTTCGTACATGCAGATATATGTAGCGTATGAACGGTGTCTCTTGGTTCGGAAAATCATGTAAAGCTGGTAATCCCATGTATAGGAAGAGTCAAACCCTGTGCACGTTAAGTGTCAGAGCTATTCGAAAAGAAAAGGAAGGGGTCCATCCACGGTTCTGATATCTGCAATCAATCCTAGGTTCCAGGATCGTGCATAGGTAAACTGCGTACCTAAAGCCCGCCCGACACTGCTCAATTTGAGGTACAGCACGTATAGACGATAGAATCCAATTTCACGCATTCCTACACCCCAATGGCAGCCAAAGCTGGGTCCCCGTCGGCTCCATCTCACCTAAAATGTGAAAAGTGATGCGGCCTTGGAGGGTATTTTAAACTGCATTCTATCACCCGTGTTACACGTAGACAAAAGCATGATGACAGTTTACAACACAAAAGAATCTAACATCAAATTTAAAGCGGCTTTAATCCACCAAATTAGGCAGTCACAACACCAGTTTGGTGCTGCGGGGACCCAGTAATGTCCGACTAAATCCTGACCAAGACTTGGCTCGTTGGATTCGTCTATAAAACAAAAAGAAGAAGACCCCACAAAAACACATCATACGTTTGAATTATATTCTTTTCAGATCTACTTAAATCTTGAATTCAATCACGATGGCGGATATTGATATACTTGTTATCGACGAGTTGCTCATAATTTTTAATATGTTATCGCTGTATGATAAGCTTATGGCAATGAGGTAAATCATTTTCTTATAAATATATCGAGGGTTCAGAACCAGAAAGCCGTAACTCACTATTGATCAGCTCTCACAAAATGAGCATTAAGTTGGCTCCTTGCTTTGGTCTTCAAAAATCAATATTCCTCCACAATGTCTTTGGTATTCTATTGAAGTTTGTATCTTTTATAATACCCTGGCGACTTTATGCTCATTTTGTGGGAGCAGGTGATTGTGAGTTGAGGCTTTCTGGCTCTCAACCCTCGATATTAATAAATAATAGATGTCTATTATATGTATACACACACTGTGTGTAATGTGTGTTATTGCAAAGCTTGACTATTGTTGAAATATTTATAATGATACATATTACAGTTCTGATCTCTGTGTTCAAACATGCAATCACACTTTTGAATAGTCTCCCTAACTAATATATTTATGACTAACGTGCAAAAAATAGAAAGTACAGTCGGTCGTTTCAAATATCGAGTTTTAGTATTGGCTTTGGTTTTGGTCACGTGGTTTCCTATAATCATGCCAAAGCTCTTGACTGACGTCTTTATCGATATCTTTGTTTGTACCCTTTGTTAAAAACTTAGAAAATAGTAGCAATGAGTTTCGGTTTTCATTTCAGTTTGTTACATAATCATGTGAGCAACATAATCGCTTGGTTTGAAATTACCTGATCTAAGTAGCCTATACAAAAGAAATGTTTAAAATATTGCAATATTCAAGAGCAGAGAAATCAATCATGTCAATCTACATTTAAAAGCGATTCCCAACGCAACAAAAAGCGCTCAACCTCATTGGGTAAAAGCCAATCGCTGTCGCTCATCTATGTAGTATAAGTTTAGCTCAGTAAATGTTATGATTTCGGGCAAGTTCTACCCTCTTGTTAACCCGCTGATTTTAGGTTTCTGAACAAAAGAGAAACCAAAAACTGAAACGAGGAAGTGTGTGTTGCTATCTACCCCTGAAGATAGAAGTTCACAATGTGCATGTACTGTGTTGCTATATATACCCCTAGTCCTAATAGCATACTCTGCATGATACAGTACGTGTTATACCCCCATAGAACGGTTGACAGGGGTGTGTGGGGGGAGGGGTGTTGTTGGTATAGTGTGTGTTGCTTTCTACCTCTGATAGGAGAACAAAAGAATATGCAGCAACCTGAAACAACCACTAAGTACCCACTATGCGTAAGTTATGTTTTATGTATCAGTTTCATTTTGTGTTTTATCAGTATGAAAAAATAATAATTAAATGAAACGTAATGATACCGTTAAGTGGTTGTTTCAGGTTGCTGCATATTCACATTTTGATTATTCTCACATCTTTCCTTAAAGTCATGTTATAACATTTCCAGTAGAAATAGAATTGTATTTTTATTTTGGTATAAAATGTTAGTTTTCACTGTCAGGTATTAATTTAGGCCCAAACAGACGAGGCTATACAAAGAAAATCGCTATTTAATACCATATATGTCGCCAATGCGAGCCACTCATTCGAACGTGATTCGTGTCGGTTCTTTTGATATGTCACGACTGCCCATATGCCATGTACGTACTGTGTTATGACCATCGTGTACGCGTTCGACTAATATTTCCATCGTAATAATAACACGACGGTTCCTGCGGTTTATTCAAAATCTTTGACAAAACTACAGCACAGTCTTGAATTTTGCAGGGTATGTTAGTTTACTGAAGTACATAACAATCGTGTAAAAAACTCATCAAATGTTACGTTACAATATGGCTTTAAGTGAAATGGAACAAGAAGAAAATAATACAGTCAGTTTTTACATTCGTTATATCATTCATTTTTCCCAGGGTGCGCAAGAAATGGTACCATATCGTCAGAGACACGCACGCCTGGAAAGTCATCGATTTCCGCACAGTGATCGACGATGATACTACGCATATTTATAGAAAGTTTAAGCGATATGTAGCAGAACCTGGCCAAAATGTGTTTACATTTCGCGAGCATCTTCATGATGTCAAGAGATGGGAATTCCCGAGGAATCCAAGCGATGTCCTATCATTCCTAGGCTTATTTGCTGGCGTTGCGTTGCAAGAGATTTACCTGACTGCAATGAGTGTTGAAATAATGGATTTCCTTCGAAGATACTGTCCTAATATAGTTACATTAGACTTCTGTTCGTGCTATGTATGGTCATGTGAAAAGAAAGGCTCACAAGGTATTGATATTCCTATTGATCGGTTGGATATTGACGATGACATAAAGAAAAAGTTATATGTTCCATTCAAACTGAAACGACTGGGATTGACTGGGGAAAACTGCGTGCCGATGCCTGGGTGGCGGGGAGCTCCGTTCAATGCTCTATCATGTGTTGCTAACTACGATTGTTCTGAATTACAAAGTATATGTTTCTGCGATTTTGAACTTTCTACCAAAGGCCTGCAGAAATTAGTTGAAATACCTAGCTTGAGAGAAATTGAGTTATCTAACTGTCACTACCGCTATATTAACTATGAGTACCATGAATATAACGGGCCACTTGACGATATTCTCACTAATTCGATTGGGGTTGTAAGAACGCTGACTTGCCTTAGACTTCATAGAATATGCGATATACATTATGATTTGTTTAGGCTGCATTTTCTAGGCTGCATTGGAGAGTGGGAATACCTGCGAGAATTATCTTTGATAAGGGTATCTTTTTCAGAAGAAACGTTTGAAAAGATGATACCTGGGTTGCTAAATCTGAAAATACTTAAGATACAAGGGGATTGCACTTCTTACTTCACGTTCATGCCTCTTACACCACGTATGGTAACTGTTATTGGGAATCAATGCAGGAAATTAGAATCATTACAACTGAGGTGGTTAGAATATACTGATGAAGGTTTGATGTCGCTATGTCATCATCCCACGTTAGAAATATTGGAGGTTCAGTATTTGCGTAGATATCATATGTATAGTAAGTTAGCAGAGACGGAATGGCTGCACATAGTATTCACTATGTTAAAAACCTTGCCAAAAATAAAACATGTCAAGCTCTGGGGTAATATTATCTCCCAAATATATAATGAAGGGACATTTCCAATCATTCAAGCAGCTGAGATTGAGGCAATGGATTATGGGAAACAAACACGTGAAGAAATACAGCTGGAAAGAGAACATAGAAAGCAAAATTTTCTAAAAAAATCTTATAAAAGGATGTTTAAACGTTGAATTCATCAAAACGTCCTCTGAATCAAGTACGTCATAATGAAAAAGAACACGTCGAGGGAAGATTTAAATTGTTTGTAACTCAGGCTATGACAGCACACATTACCATGCATGACTTATTCGTAAGGATCACCAAGCCTCAACTCGGGCTATGACAGAAGACATTACCATGCATGGCTTATGCGTTAGGATCGTCAAGCCTCAAGTTATGACAGAAGACATTACCATACATGGCTTATACGTTAGGATCGTCAAGCCTCAAGCTATGACAGAAGACATTACCATGCATGGCTTATACGTAAGGGTCGTCAAGCCTCAAGCTATTACAGAAGACATTACCATACATGGCTTATACGTTAGGATCGTCAAGCCTCAAGCTATGATAGAAGACATTACCATGCATGGCTTATGCGTTAGGATCGTCAAGCCTCAGGCTATGACAGAAGACATTACCATGCATTATTATTATTATTATTATAAAACATTTATATGGCGCTCCACAAAGCACAGAGCGCCTTACAAGAAAACATATACAATATCAAATCAAGCAAATAAACAAAGCAATTCCAACAATTCATGAATCAAAAATACAAAAACAAGCCGCAATACTAATCAGGATAAAGATGAGTTTTGAGCATGCGCTTGAACCCAGACACCGACTCCACCTCTCTAATCTCAGTAGGGAGCTCATTCCATATTTTGGGAGCACCTATGGCAAATGAAGCATCCCCAGCCTTTCTAAAAGAGCGAGGAACCCAAAGGCGGGTGAGATCAGATGAGGAACGAAGCCGAGATCTGAGACCTGAGAGTGGGAATACCTGCGAGAATTATCTTTGATAAGGGTATCTTTTTCAGAAGAAACGTTTGAAAAGATGATACCTGGGTTGCTAAATCTGAAAATACTTAAGATACAAGGGATTGCACTTCTTACTTCACGTTCATGCCTCTTACACCACGTATGGTAACTGTTATTGGGAATCAATGCAGGAAATTAGAATCATTACAACTGAGGTGGTTAGAATATACTGATGAAGGTTTGATGTCGCTATGTCATCATCCCACGTTAGAAATATTGGAGGTTCAGTATTTGCGTAGATATCATATGTATAGTAAGTTAGCAGAGACGGAATGGCTGCACATAGTATTCACTATGTTAAAAACCTTGCCAAAAATAAAACATGTCAAGCTCTGGGGTAATATTATCTCCCAAATATATAATGAAGGGACATTTCCAATCATTCAAGCAGCTGAGATTGAGGCAATGGATTATGGGAAACAAACACGTGAAGAAATACAGCTGGAAAGAGAACATAGAAAGCAAAATTTTCTAAAAAAATCTTATAAAAGGATGTTTAAACAAGTTATGACAGAAGACATTACCATACATGGCTTATACGTTAGGATCGTCAAGCCTCAAGCTATGACAGAAGACATTACCATGCATGGCTTATACGTAAGGGTCGTCAAGCCTCAAGCTATTACAGAAGACATTACCATACATGGCTTATACGTTAGGATCGTCAAGCCTCAAGCTATGATAGAAGACATTACCATGCATGGCTTATGCGTTAGGATCGTCAAGCCTCAGGCTATGACAGAAGACATTACCATGCATTATTATTATTATTATTATAAAACATTTATATGGCGCTCCACAAAGCACAGAGCGCCTTACAAGAAAACATATACAATATCAAATCAAGCAAATAAACAAAGCAATTCCAACAATTCATGAATCAAAAATACAAAAACAAGCCGCAATACTAATCAGGATACACTACTATTCAAGAGATGAATTAGATCAGTCAGGTAACCTGGAGCTTGAGCATTAATGCATTTGAAAATGTACAGAAGTAATTTGAAATGAACCCTTTGTTTAACTGGAAGCCAGTGAAGCTCGTCAAGTAAGCTGGCAGAGGGCTGGTCTCGTCCACAGCTAAAAACCAGGCGCGCAGCTTTATTTTGGAGGCGCTGCAAACGCATAAGATCTTTCGCACGTGCACCTAGTAAAAGCGAATTGGCGTAATCTAGACGAGACAGTACCAACCCTCTGACAGCATTGTGACAAGCTTCCTGTGATATAAAACGGCGAATACGCCACAGATTGCGTGTATGAAAATTAACAGAACTACATATTGAATTTATGTGAACAGACATGTCTAGAGAAGAATTAAGCATAACACCAAGATTTTTCACAGATGATTTTGGATGAATACACAGGTTACCAAGTTTGAGTTGAAAATTCTGAAGCGTAGGCAATACACGGTTATTTGCAAAAACAATAAATTCTGTTTTGTCTTGATTAAGTTGGAGCATATTGTCCACCATCCATTCATTTATTCTAGCAACACAAGATGTTAATTTGTCAAGAACACATTCACAGTCCCCTAAGATCTTAGGATTGAATTCAGCAAAAAGTTGGATGTCATCCGCATAAGCATGAAAAGAAACATCATATGCACGAATGATGTCACCAAGAGGGGCGGTATATAACGTAAACCCCTGTGGGCCTATTATAGAGCCCTGAGGAAGTGAGTACGTGAGCAAATGCTCTTTGGAAAATGTGTTCTTGACGTTGACCTTTACGGTGCGGTTATGAAGATATGTACTAAACCAAGATTTAACGGCACCGCCCATGCCAAACCTAGTCTGAAGCCTATGAAGTAAGATACTATGATCCACGGTATCAAAGGCAGCGGACATGTCCAGTAGAACCATGAAGACAGCATTACCTTTGTCAAGAGACTGCAAGATATCGTTCTTAACTTTTAACAATGCAGTCTCCGTACTATGGTTTCGCCTATAGGCAGACTGATGTTGTTCACCAAGGCAATTGCTGTCCACATAGTCGGTAACCTGACATGTCACTGCCTTTTCCACTACTTTAGACAGAAAGGTAATATTCGCAACAGGGCGATAGCTCTTTAATGAGTTTGGATCCATGGTGTTCTTCTTAATGCATGGCTTATGCGTAAGGGTCGTCAAGCCTCAAGCTATGACAGAAGACATTAACATGCATGGCTTATGCGTTAGGATCGTCAAGCCTCAAACTATGACAGCAGACATACAATACATGGATAATACGATCTGCGTGGGTTCGAGCCTTGGATTTGCCTTTGGGGAGAATTCATTTACCTATCCCAAAATGTTCCTATAAGGTCGGAAACCCCGCAATGTTCTGTTACTTTGAGCATAGACTCTGGAAAAAGTCTATGCTGTGAGGTTAGTTTATCAGAATAATTTCTCTGATTGTGAAGCAGACTCTGCTTCACGCAGTAGCTTACATAAAATATAAATTATAATTGTAGATATATGTAGCGTATGAACGGTGTCTCTTGGTTCGGAAAGTCACGTAAAGTTGGTGGTCCCGTATATAGGAAGAGTTAAACCCTGTGCACGCTAAGTGTCAGAGCTATTCGAAAAGAAAAGGAAGGGGTCCATCCACAGTTCTGATACTTGCAATCAATCCTAGGTTCCAGGATCGTGCATAGGTAAACTGCATACGTAAAGCCCTCGCGACACTGCTCAATTTGAGGTACATCACGTATAGACAAATCCAATTTTACGCATTCCTACCTCAATGGCAGCCAAAGCCGGGTCCCCGTCGGGTCCATCTCACCTAAAATGTTAACAGTGATGCGGCATTGGAGTGCATTCTATCACCCGTGTTACACGTAGACAAAAGAATGATGACAGTTTACAACACAAAAGATCTAACATCAAATTTAAAGCGGCTTTAATCCACCCAATTAGGCAGTCACAACACCAGTTTGGTGCTGCGGGGACCCAGTAAATAATGGCTGACCAAATCCTGACCAAGACTTGGCTTGTTGGATTAGTCTATTAAAAAAAGAAGAACCCACAAAAACACATCATACGTTTGAATTATATTCTTTTCAGATCTACATAAATCTATTCCATCAAGATGGCGGATATTGATATACTTGTCATCGACGAGTTGCTCATAATTTTTAATTTGTTATCGCTGTATGATAAGCTTATGGCAGTGAGGTAAATCATTCTCTCATAAATATATCGAGGGTTCAGAACCAGAAAGCGGTAACTCACTATGACTAGCTCGTTGCTCTAAGCAATATTTCCTCCACAATGTCTTTTGTTTTCTATTGAATTTTGTCATTTTGGACTGTATCATTTATAGTGCCCTGGCGACTTTATGCTCATTTTGTGGGAGCAGGTGATTGTGAGTTGAGCCTTTCTGGCTCTCAACCCCCGATGTTAATAAATACGTAATATACTGTGCCAAAAAATATCCTTACACTTGGAAAAATAATCACAATTTCAAAACTGAACCATATTGTGGTAAATTTGTTTTTTAATAGATGTACTATCTAATCCGTTACATTATGACTTCCAATTGAATCCAATGTGACTTCAAGAAGAAAAGTTACAAGCCTTTGATTAGACGAAGGTCCAGTTTTAAAAGTGACAAACTGGCCTATTCAAGCTCCACGGACTAGACATCTGGTTTGAGAGTGGTGCAGGCTAATTTGTGCGTGCCTTTAATTTAAAACAAAAGGAACAAAAGAAAACTGAAGCAAAGCAGCTGACAAATAAAATGAAAGTTATGCAAAGTACAGAGAAGTAAAAACTTCATCGAAAAAACTGTGCTTCAATGTGGTGTCATAATGTGCAGGATTGGGTAGTGAAAATTTGAGATTATTTTTCCAAGTGTAAGGATACTTTTATGGCGCAGTATACATGTCTATTATATGTATACATACACTGTCCGTCGTTTTATCTTTTCAGTTTATGTTTCCGTATCCGTATCCGTTTTTGTAAGTCATTGTTATTTTGAAGTGGTAGCCTCCCAGATGTGACCAATCTTTATTCTAGCCTTCTGTTAGTTACTAATAATTTGAAGCTCGTGAATTTCAGTTTTCGTTTTGGTAAGTTATGTTAATTTTTGACATAAAACCTTGAGATGAGAGGTTGGGTGCTAATCTGGACAAAAGAAGAGTCTAAATTTTACGGTCCGAAATTCGCGGTAAATTGTACGGCTTCAATTGACTTGTGTTTGGTGTATATGCACTTACGCCTAGGCGTAAGTAGCTCGTAAAAATAGTCTTGCATTGAAATATATACTAACCATGTTGCCAAGTTATAAGCTAAAGTCTTTCATCTTAGAAATTTGTAGCAATGAGTTTCGGTTTTCATTTCAGTTTGTTACATAATCATGTGAGCAACATAATCGCTTGGTTTGAAATTACCTGATCTAAGTAGCCTCTACAAAAGTTTAATATATTGCAATATTCAAGAGCAGAGAAATCAATCATGTCAATCTACATTAAAAGCGTGGTTTATAAAATCCATTTTCCCTGACAAAAAATATAGACCATCGAAATATTTGCTCTCGAGATTACAAAAGGGGAGACTTGAGTGATAAAAACAACATCTATTCATTTACTTATCTCATGCAGGAGGATCGATAGAAAGCTATAATGACTTCCAATATAGGCTATTTGACTTTTATTCAAGTAATTTATTACTCGAACGAACTGAGAAGAGAGAGGGGTAAAGAGTTTGTGTAGGGGAAGTAAGGGGAGGGAAAAAGAGAAACAGATGCGAGAGAGCTTTGGAAGTGGAAAGGGAAGGAGCGGAGAGGAGAGCTCGAGAGTGGAGTGGAGGGGTGTGTAGGGGAGAGGAGATATCGAATGTAGTGAACGGGTTTTTTGTTATCTTTTATCATCTTCACTGAGAAATACAGCCATTTATAAAATTTTCGGCCAAAAAAAGTTGCACTTTTCTACTTAGGCTTTTTATGCATGACTTTTGGTTTCAGACCTCTTTCACTTGAAGAAAATTAATCAAATGTATTTTGTATTTGTTTGTTTTTTATTAAAATAACTTAAGTTAAGATGTTCATGAATTTATTTTTACACATTTCAACATTTATGGTTCAGTGAGTAATCATATAGCCATTTATGAAACTTTATTCATCAACAAAAGTTGCACTTTTCTAAATTTGCTTTTTGTATACATTAAAATGCGTAAATTTAACAGGTGTTACGAGTCGTACTTGACTCAAGGCCAAAATCACCTTTTACCCGAACTCACACGAATGCACAACACAAATACACTGTTTGATTAGGCTAACAAAATCTAAGTCTTTAATTGAAAATAAAGTATGCTTGGTACATATAACAACAATTACAATAAAATCACACAATCAGATTTATTCTATTGGTACTTAACCAGCGGTCTTCTTGTTGGTGATTTGAGAGTTCTTGCAATGTTCTGGACGACTGATGTAATATATCCTTATTCACTTGTCCTGCGAAAATCAGCGAAGTCCAGTGTACACTTGCGTTTATAAATATCCTTGCGTATGAAATCCTCACACGAAAATGATGCTACTTTCTCCCAAGTACTAAACTCCTTGCGTCGTTCTCCTTGCTCTCTAAAATTAGATATGATTCTATTTGTTTTGATCACTTGATGAATGAAAGGGAATTCCCCTAAACATGCCATAACACACACAGTCTTGCATGATTGCTTCCAAGGTTTTTCCCCTTGTCTCATATTTCTCATGACATACTTTCAACTTGTAAACAAAGTTAATCAAATTAAATTACTCAGGGCACATCACACAGGTTTTTCATTCTAATTAAATTTATTAGGAAGGAACAACTGTAACTTCAATGATGAATCTTGTGTTCATTGATTAATTTAACCAATGGACCAACAGATTCATGGTAAGATTTTTTATGCTGGATTCCTATACACTTGTTTCATTGGTCATTCCTTGAATGGTTCAAAAACATTTATATGGGTGGCCTTTATCAAGACTCAACTTGTTACAAGCGGACAAGTGAGGGACAACACCACCTTAACGGACTTTGCAGCAAATTCTGCAGCATGCGGGGAACCAGCTTGACCAACGGCAGAGAAGAACGATGCTTGGAAGCAATCTCACATGTTTATTTTTGAAAGACATTAATAAGCTGCATCATTCATTTTAATTTATTCACTGAACCATAAAAACTGTTTTTGAATGTGCGACACCTAAATCGGGAAAAGATTAATTTAATTTAATTAATTTATGCTTCTTTTTGATTAAATTACTCACTTAAAGGGAAAGAATTGTCAAACACAAATTGAAGCATAAAAAGCCAATGTAGAAAATGCAACTTTTTTTGGCCGAAAATTTCATAAATGGCTGCATTTTGCAATGAAGATGATAAATAGTAGCAACAAAAACCCACTCACTTGATACATAACTATAATCAGTCTATGTTGCAAACTTTAAAACAAGAGAATTGATCAAGCCGTTTTTGGATTATACTAAAATGTCTTAGGGGGACTTACTTTTTTGGAACCGTGTATGTCCCATATTGGCTTACCACAATCATGACAATAGTCTGAATAAGCTATTATATACTTTTGGTCCTCTCTGCACTGAAATTCGGCACATTTGCACTACATGCAATCATAAGAAAATTGTCAACTTTGGGCTTGTCATTTGATATGAAGTCAACCTATGCAATTACTGGGACTTAGCAAAGTTGTAATTTAAGACTAGTAGTCATATAAAAGTGATGTTTTATCAATTTTGAAGGTAGACCACATCGACTTTGGGCCCCCTGAAAATGTTGAATTTGCAAAAAATTTCATCTTCGTGAGGGCGCTGTTCGAAATGTAAATGAGTTGTGACCTCAATTTTTTGGATATGCATTGTATTTATCCTATATATAGCATCAGTGACAACAAAAAATAATTAATCTGACAAAAAATGTGAATTTAGGGGGCTAAACTTGCCAGTTTACAAAACATTACATTTTTCTTGCATATTTAATGACCCCGTGACACAACGCGCAATTACGTTATTTTTTTATTTTTTTATTTTTTGATAAAGTGGGCATGCAGTTAGTGTGTATACAAAGTTTCAGACCTCTCTCTCTTTTTATAAAGAAGGCACAGACTCCCAGAGATGAAATTTATTTAAAGGGCAACTTTTGGGTCCAAATTTAGACCCCCTACTACAACTTTAAATGGCTGCCACAGAAAATCCGTAAGAGCTACAGACCTCAAATTTGCAGGTTTTTAATAATGATATCGAAAAGTGGTTGTTTCAGGTTGCTGCATATTCAGATTTTGACCATTCGCACATCTTTTCTTAAGTGAAATGAAACAAGAAGAAAGTAATACAGTCAGTTTTTACATTCGTTGAATTATTCATTTTTCCCAGGGTGCGCAAGAAATGGTACCATATCGTCAGAGACACGCACGCCTGGAAAGTCATCGATTTCCGCACAGTGATCGACGATGATACTGCGCATACTAAGCGATATGTAGCAGAACCTGGCCAAAATGTGTTTCGCGAGCATCTTCATGATGTCAAGAGATGGAAATTCCCGAGGAATCCAAACGATGTCCTATCATTCCTAAGCTTATTTGCTGGCGTTGCGTTGCAAGAGATTTACCTGACTGCAATGAGCATTGACATAATGGATTTCCTTCGAAGATACTGTCCTAATGTAGTTACATTAGACTTCTGTTCGTGCTATGTACATGATGTACAGTCAGGCTTACAAGGTATTGATATTCCTTTTGATCAGATGAATATTGACGATGACATAAAGAAAATGTTATATGTTCCATTTAAACTGAAACGACTGGGATTGACTGGGATCGACTGCGCACCTAGGGAGCGGAAAGCTAAGCTCAATGAACGAATTTTATCATGTGTTGCTAACTACGATTGTTCTGAATTACAAAGTATATGTCTCTGCAATTTCAAACTTTCTTCCAAAGGCATGCAGAAATTAGTTGAAATACCTAGCTTGCGAGAAATTGAGTTATCTAACTGTCCCTACGACTACCATGATAGCTGGTCACTTGACGATATTCTCACTAATTCGATTGGGGGTTTAAGAACACTGACTTGCCTTAGAATTCATAAATTCAACACTAGACCTAGATCTTCTAATCTTCAGCATTTTCTAGGCTGCATTGGAGAGTGGAAATACCTGCGAGAATTATCTTTGATAAGGGTATCTTTTTCAGAAGAAACGTTTGAAAAGATGATACCTGGGTTGCTAAATCTAAAAAGACTAGAGATAGAAGGGGTTATTCTTCTTACAACACGTACATGCATCTTACACCACGTATGTTAACTATTATTGGGAACCAATGTAGGAAACTAGAATCATTACAACTGAGGTGGATATATTATACTGGTGAACAGGATGAAAGTTTGATGTCGCTTTGTCATCATCACACGTTAGAAATATTGGAGGTTCAGTATTTGCGTAGATATCATATGTATAGTAAGTTAGCAGAGACGGAATGGCTGCACATAGTATTCACTATATTAGAAACCTTGCCAAAAATAAAACACGTCCAGCTCTGGGGTAAAAATATCGCCAAAATATATAATGAAGGGACATTTCCGATCATTCAAGCAGCTGAGATTGAGGCAATAGAGGAAGTGGTACAAACACGTGAAGATAGACAGCTGGAAAGAGAACATAGAAACCAAAATTTTCTAAAATCTTTTAAAAGGATGTTTAAACGTTGAATTCATCAAAACGTCCTCTGAATCAAGTACGTCGTAATGAAAAAGAACACATCGAGGGAAGATTTAAATTGTTTGTAACTCAGGCTATGACAGCACACATTACCATGCATACGCATGACTTATACGTTAGGATCGTCAAGCCTCAAGCTATGATAGAAGACATTACCATACATGGCTTATACGTGAGGATCGTCAAGCCCAAGCTATGACAGAAGACATTACCATGCATGGCTTATACGTTGGGATCTCCAAGCTTCAAGCTATGACAGAAGATTATTACTATGCATGGCTTACTGCGTAAGGGTCATCAAGCCTCAAGCTATGATAGACGACATTACCATGCATGGCTTATGCGTTAGGATCATGAAGCCTCAAGCAATGACAGTAGACATTACAATACATGGCTTATGCGTTGGGATCGTCAAGCCTGAAGCTATGACAGAAGACATTACCATGCATGGCTTATGCGTTAGGATCGTCAAACCTCAAGCTATGACAGAAGACATTACCATACATGGCTTATGCGTAAGGATCGTCAAGCCTCAGGATCTGAAATCAGACATTACCATGCATAACTTTTGGGTAACGGTCGTCAAGCCTCATTAACATAATACAGAATATGATAATACAGTTCATTCGATACAAAGTAAAGGAAACTATTGCAATGTTGATCACAAATATTCAGTAGCTTTGGAACGATTTTGGAATGAATTGCCAAAAAATGTTAAAATGTTAGCAACCTTAGATCATTTTAAGTCAAACTTGAAATCTGGTCTATATGCTGACAAAGTTATGTAATAATCGGATTAACTACCATAGCAATAGGTGAAAACAATTTTTGAATATACCGCGCTGCACTGGTACGTGCACGCGGTACCTCTGTATTGAACCATATCACGCTGATCACTCGCACCTGTAAGATAAGTATCTTTGAAAAGACCGGTATTGTATTCATTCTATGATTGTTGACATACACAGGTGATTGTAGTGCAGCGCGATATATTCAAACTTGTTTTCACCTATTGCTATGGTATATAGTAAATCCGATTCATACGTCACTTTGCCAGTAGTGGACAACTGCTTGGTTACTGACAACGAACAGCGCATTATCAAGTAGTATTTTGTAGTACTCAGGCGGTGAAACATAAGTATATAACCATGATAACATAGCACTATTGTTAATCTTGAATCTTCTTACAGTAAAATATCCTCTGTGAAGAGACAATCAAGTTGCCTTGTCTTTGAGCAGTCACCCTAAATTGCACAACCGTGAACATTATCAAGCCGCGGGTGATACATGTAGTAGATGCAATGAAAATAAAAGGCTTATTCTAAATATTTTATCTGCCGATGGTTAAGTTAACAATCAGTGGGATAAAGATAAAAGGTTGCCAGTCTGTAGCGTATATACAACACAAGTTTATTATTACTTCAAGTTTGAGAGCAACGAGTGCTTTCCTTTTCCTGGTGCATCGTAAACAATGGATATACAATCGACCTATATGGTTACATACCACTAATGGGCCTGGGCGATACATTGAAATATTACGAATAACTATTTGTTTGCATGCCATCTGAAAAAAACTGCATTAAAATCGCTGAAATTGATCAAGTTATATAGCCAAAAAAGTACTTTTTAGGGTTTGATGCTTCAAAATGGTATATTTTCTCTCTTTATATGACATTTTTGTTGTAATAGTACCAAAATTCATACGCACGGCTTCAGTTTTTAGTAAATATTCGCCCTACCATATTGTAACTTTCAGCTTCGAGGGCGCACTGCCATTTTAAGGTGATTACGGTTCAGTGCGTTAAAACAAGAAAAATCTCAGGTCAACCTATGTTGAGTTTTTGATCATTTGGCATCTAAATCATATAGTTTCATCTGATATTAGTGCTTAGTGGGAATTAACTGTGAAAGTTCTGAATATGAGAGAATTCCACCCGAAATTGGTCATTTTTCCATTGAAAAACCCGTGTAATACATAATTAGTGGTATTTCAATCAGATACAGAATTAATAGATTTCAATTTTGTTCATCCGTCTGGGAAGATTAAATATGTAATTTAATGGGAAATAAATGCAAAAACCTTTGTTCAAAGCATCATCACTTCTTGAATGTGTTAACTTGAATGTGTTAACTTTCTGCTTTTCAGCCTCTTTATACGTCCTGTTTTCCTGTCCCAATCTCAAACTCCTCTTTAATGCCTATGTAGTTGCCCTGAGTTGACATATTCTGTCACAGTTGAAGTATACCCGGTATTCCGCTCATCGAATGTTTAGCGCAGACAACACACAACTAGTGAACTTACAATATTCCTGCAAGTATAATACAATTTTGTTTTCTTCAAGAATGAAAAGAATGAACACCAAATTATAAATGTTGAGCAAAAACCTAGTAGGGCCTATTCCGCTGACAAACTACCGTAAAACCGCGTCTACAAGCATATATGGGTTTTTTTAATGAAAGCTTAACTAATACTAATTAGGCGTATATATACCAATACAATATATTAGTCTTACAATAATACTTGTTTTTATATATGCTTGAATCTGTAATTTATTTGATCAAACTCCATAATGGCGCCTGGAATAATTTAGTTTTCATCAGAAGCACTTTATATGCTTGTAGACGGGGTTTTACGGTATACACAACACATATCATAAAATGTTCAGACGCAGACAACACACAACTAGCGAACGGATCAATATTTCCGCCAGAGTGATTTGGGAGATTTAAGGTAGTACTACTACTACAACACCTGATAAATGTTGTGACTTATTTTGCATTTTTCTCAAAAAATTGCTACACACTGGTAACAAAGGTTATGTATATTATAGGGGTAAGGAATCCAATTACTTCACTGAAATTTCAGTGATTCAAGACAAGTGGTTCATTATTGTTTTAAGAAGTGAGGTACATTCTAGCGGTACCTCTTTTCTTATCATAAATAACGTGCCGCTTGTCTTGAGTCACTGGAATTCCAGTGTAGTGATGGATTCCTTGTCCCTATAATATAAATAACTTTTGTTACCAGTAGACTACCAGTGTGTTATTATTTTTTGAGAAAATGCAAAAATAGACACAAATTTATCAAGGGGTGTAGTACCACCTTAAGGTAAAATGAGATTTCGTTTCAGAAAGGGAGGAAAAGAAGAAACACCAATGAGCAAATCAACTCAAGAGGAAACTCAAAATATTTGAGCGAACATGGGGAGGGGGAGACGCGAAAACTGGGCAAACATTTTCTTGTGCAATAAAGCTGCATTTTTGGTATTAATCGTTGGACCGGGCTTGGGGCACTCTAACCCTTGCCTACCCATCCCTTACTACTATACTTCTGACAGGCGTAAACATTGTAAATATCGATCAGTCTCTAGATAACGAAGATAACGAAGAAACTTAAGTGAATTAAGCAACATTAACCTTGAATCTTTCACAGCAAAATACCCTCAGTGAAAAGACAAAATTACTGATTATCTCGTTTGCGTCGATGGGTTTCTGATTTAATATGAGCTCTTTGAGTATTCCCAGCCGTGTTAATTGCTATCAAGCCGTAAGTTTGGTAGTAGATTATGCATATTTTATTTATAGTCAATGCTCAAAGACGTCATGCTTGTAACGTTAAAGGGTGGTGTTTGGTCATATAAATTAAACATAATCCTCCTACCTTTTGGATAAAAAAATATTGTCAAGGTCATGCTCACACTACTTTCTAAAAACAGATCAATTTGATTTAGATCCGGAACAAATATGATCTTATCTAATACTAGATTCACATTGTACCAGATCATGTGGAATCTATATTCAATTTGATCTTTGACCATGTTAACCGGATCATATTTGATCTTTGACCATGTTAACCGGATCATATTTGATCTTTGACCATGTTAACCGGATCATATTTGATCTGAAATGGATCACATTTGATCTGAAATGGATCACATTTGACTAAAAATGTTATGCAACAAAAATATACCTTTGTCACAGTATATATATAATCAATGTATCCTTCCAAAAATGATGCATGGCTCTCAAACATAGTCATTAAATAAATATTTAGAAACTAAACTACAATCTGCCCAAAGAGCAATGGAACGGCAAATGTTACACATCTCACTGCGAGACGAAGTAAGGTGCTCAACCATCAGACAGCTGACCGGTGTTGCAGACATTTTGAGAAAAATCAAACAATCAAAATGGAGAAAAGAAGAAATGATAACAGATGGACAAAGAGATTGTTAAAATGGCAACCAAGAATGGGAAAAAGAAGAAGAGGTAGACAGAAGAGGAGGCGGAGAGATGATATAACATCATATATTGGCACAACATGGGCGAGAGGAGCAGAAGATAAAAAGGTCTGGAGTGATCATAAGGAGGGCTACATCCAACAGTGGATTGACATAGCCTAGATAGAAAATTATTCGACATCATCTGGAACGGGCCGATCTCAAATTTGATCCATGATTTCTTAAAACTAGAACAGTTCACAATCCTTGTTGTCTGTTTTGTTAATTCATTTGTTAATTTATTTGCTTATTTGGTTGTTTTGCGGTAGTTCCTAAAGATACGGATTTTGATATTAAATTCGCTCATTATACGACGGCTGAAATGTATCAATATTCAATGTGATTGGAATGCCGTCCTTTGATGACATCAGATTTGTTCCATTTAACCGCATGAGTACTACCTGCCGATTGGCCAAAATGAATATTGTGTCCAATTTTGGACCAATCAAGGAGGGTATTAATAAGATCATATGCCAATGCAAGTTTGACCATAAATACTTTTAAGCCTAGTCATAATTGGCAATTGAAATGAGCATTTCAAGTTATCAACCAACCAGAAATGCTGTTAGATGACCAGTAGTGTCTAGGAGGTTAAAGGAGTATTTTTTTATTTTTTTTTTATTCTAACCTCGTATTTTTATGATATATTTCTGTAAATATTTGAACGTTTTAGCCCATCAAAAATAACAAGATAAATTATGTTGAGTTGCAAATATGAAGCATCTTGAAATCTGTTTTGCAGTAAAACCCACTTGCTACTTTTTTCACTGTTTTTATGAATTTTGGCAAATATAGGCCTATTATAGTACCTTTTAAAACTGGCGTTCACTTAAAGTAGGTCACTTGAAGTCGAAGAATTGGGCTATTCCAGTTGAAATCCACACTACCCCTGTGAAAGATTTAGCTAAAGTCTACCACAGAGGAGTATCAACTTTGAAGACTTTTTGAATAGAGAACTTCCATTTGAAATACTCACTCCAGCTGTGGAAGATATAGGGAAAGTCATAATATAGGGGAGAATGTTGCGCCTGAGGCTGCACTGTTACAGGGCTCTTAACATCTGTCTGTTTTCACCAGTTTTTACTGTGTGATGCACATTGAAAAGTACATCATTCTTTTGATTGAAATGTGGTGATCATTCTGAGCTACAATATATGATATCATTTGGAGCTGTTCTTGGATGATTTATGATTACAGAAATTTCAGATCTGAATATTATAGTATTCAACATTACTGATATTTACTGCAGTACAGGTAGAGTGATTGACTAGTATTGATCTTTTTACACTTGAATTGATTAAACTTCACTTGAACACCCATGGCTGGACTTGCTGTGTATGCCTTGTATATAGCACCTTTACTTGGCATGACTGGGTCTATAATGGCCCCCAATACATCTTATAGCTATACCCGTGAAGAGTTATTTGGATTCCAACCTGATAGAACTAGTGTTAATGGTCGTGTTTCCCAGTCTACCTACAGAACTTTACAACAACTTGACATATGTTCTGATATCCCTACAAAGCGTGGGTGCAGAGGGGGTAAAACTAGCATATATACCCCTATATCAAGAATCATTGATAATACACCTGTACACAATAAACTTAACCTCAGTGTGTGGAATGCACAATCTGTTTGTAATAAAACTGATAAGTTGTGTGACTATGTAACTGATCATGATATAGATGTCTTATGCCTAACTGAGACATGGCTTAGGCCAGATGATCCTGTGGTGATAGGAGAACTATCTCCCCCTGGCTACTCCTTCATAAATGTTCCCCGAAACTCTGAAGTAGACCGTCATGGTGGTATAGGCATCTTGTTTAAGTCCCAACTACATCTTGGACTCAGTGCAAATGTCCAACTACCCACATTTGAAACTTTTGAGTATACTGTGGTATCCAACACATCTAGAACATTTACCATCATTGTAGTATACCGACCACCACCCTCCAAGGTAAATAAACTCAAGTTAGCCACCTATCTTGAAAACATTGATGAGTTTCTGAGTGAAGTAGACCTACTGCCTGGGAGAATCCTTCTTGTGGGTGATTTTAACATACATTACAATAAGCCAAGCAAGTCTGACGTCAGACAATTTTCTACCATCCTGGCTTCGGCAGGCCTAGTTCAACATATTATCGGTCCTACCCACAGGTGTGGAAATACACTTGACTTAGTAATTACCAGGCAGGATGATCTCATAATGAAGAGATACATTATTGATAGACGTCATTTTCCCAAGGATCATTTCATGATCAATTGTGTCTTGGACCTTCCCAAACCATCGGCTGAAACAGTGACATACACTGTGCGTAATTATAAGCTTATTGATCATGATGATTTTTCTGATGATCTTAATTCAAAGATGTGTCATATCGCCAATCAAGAATATGACAATGTTAATGCTTTGCTTGCTGATTACAACAAGGCATGTTCTGAAGTCCTTGACTGTCATGCCCCTCCCTCCACAAAATCAAGGAGGATTAGACATCGTCCTGCCTGGTATGATTTGTCTGTAGATAATGCCCGTAGAGAGCGTCGTCGCAGTGAGAGAAAATGGCGAAAATCAAGATCTGATGCTAACCGCGAAGAATATCTTGTATCAAAACAGGTTGTTAACGATGCAATACGCGCAGCAAAAACTGTTCATTATTCAGACAAACTCAATAACTGTAGTGTCAAGGACATGTTTAAGACCGTAAATGAGCTTCTTAATAACACCAATAAAGCTCTCCCTGATACTGACTGTCCAGAAGATCTTGCTAATGAATTTGGCAAATATTTTGTTCAGAAGGTAACAAACATACGTAACGAGGTGGATGGCTTGGTGTCCAACTGTAATACAAGCTGCAAGTCATGTATGAAGTCAGACCCAGTTACATGTTTGTTCCCTGAATTTAAGAGTGTTACTGATGAAGAGTTACTTAAGGGCGTACTACACCCATGTATTGGTTTGATTGGTCTAAAAAAATATTTTTCCATTTATAGCTAGTCGATATATGCACGGATCATGTGAAATAAAAAAGATTATGAAAACACATCGTGAAAGTGTAATTTTTCACCTATTTGTCTTAAAGTTGACAGGTTGTTAAGGACGCTTATTTTTGTAGCGATCCACGTAGTCTTCTTCACAACCGGTTTCTGCCGTTACTCACACGTATTAGACTCGCTCCCAGTCCTATAATACGTCTATGTCAATCTTCATAGTGATGGGCGATACCAGCTTTTGTTACCGATTGTCGATCCAGAGCAGTCAGGGAGTGGGGCCAAATTTTTAGAAAAAATAAAATAAAATGAAAAAAAGAATGGCCGCGGAGCGCGCTTGCGCGACGCAGGGGGTTAAGGTTGTCTGAGGGGGGATGTTCCCCCCTCAGAAGTAAGAAACTTGTGCAAAATGAAGATCTAATTGAAGCGATTTGGTGGACAATTTTAGCAATTGTTTTAAACATAAATCGGCGAAAGCCCCCTTTCTCTTCTCTTCGGGCCAGTCGGCGCTCCCCTGAATCCGCGCCTGAAATGAGTCGGGATGTGCTTGTTCAGGGATGGGGTACGTGTGGCTGTAGGCCTACCACATTAACGAACTAAACTTACTCTTCGTGGGATTACGAATCGTAAACACAACACAGGTGATAATAAAACCAGTATAGCAAACATCACTTTAATCAACTAGATGCAACAAGTTTACAACTTTCTTTTTAATTAAAGCCTTAATGTACGATCGTTTTAAATTTTTAGATTTTTCTTTTTTTCTTCCAAAATGATAAAATAATTAAAAGGCCCATTCAGTGATTTGCTCATCCAGACGATCGTAAAAATCATCAAAATTCAGATTTCGGTACCTTTGTCATTGTCATAGATGTGCTAAACATAGCCTATGCGAGTGGTTCAGCCGACAGACATTTTACACGAATCTGTAATTTAGATACTGATAGTATCTAAATTAGCTACTGTGTATTTGAATGGGGCTTCAACCAGTGGCGTAGCTGGGATTTTTTTTCCAGGGGGGGGGCAAGCCTGTATGGGGCGGGGGCCCAAATCCACCAAACAAAAATTTAGCCGCCCCTTCCTCAACAGCCCGAAAAGGTTGACCCAATTTTTTTCCGGTGGTTTGAGAAAGTGAAGAGAGAGAAAAAAAAAAGAGATTATAGGTGCTAGCGCCCTAAAAGCAACACATTTTGATATTATATAGTACCATTCTCCCCCCCCCCCCCCTCCTTTTTTCCTTTTTTTCTCTCTCTCTCTCTCTCTCTCCTTTTTCCTCTTTTTTCCTTGAGCTAGGGGGCGAGGGCCCAAATAGCGCCAGGGGGCGGGGCCCAAACAGGCAATTTTGGCAGCTACGCCACTGGCTTCAACTTCGTCAGTATACTGCTGTTTTTTTTCGTTTTTTTGCCAAATTTGTCATTTCAAAAATACCAAATGACAATTTGAATGACTTATCCTTCAAACAATTTTAATTTTTTTACACTTGCGCTGGGATCACTGAATGGGTCTTTAATATGCAATCATTATGAAAGTTCCCAATACATTTGGAGGCGAAAAACATTGGAAATTTGCAAAAAAACAACATCATAAACTTCACCTCTATCACTCGAAATATCTCGCACATATCACGCATGGTATGCCGCTGAGTATATCCCATAGACAATCCCGGGGACAATCCATTGGAATTAAATCACTATACCACACAATTTATTCGCTACCTGAAGTCCCGGGGGGCACTTCAATATGAAATGGATTATAGGTGTAGGGCTGGCACTTTCGCACTAAGGGGCATTCGGTGAGAGCAAAATGTAAAAAATATGGGGTCATTGGGTGAGAACATGACCTTATTTTTAAATGGAATATTTGGGTGAGAGCCGAAACAGCGCTGCAAAAACCTCGAAAATCGAATTTCTAGTTCTAAATGGCTTCAAATTTCATTGTTTTTTTCTTCAAAATAAGTAACAAAATCAGTGATAAATGAAAGTTGCTGTTCAAATTGAACTTGCAAGGGTCTTTGGGTGACAGATCAAATGGAAAAATCAGGTGGTGGTCGCATTGCATTCTCTAAATTCAGTAAATTTTCATCTTCAACCGTGTAATTGAATGGGATTATTTTGAAATTTTAAAACGATTGAAATATCACAAACAAATAGGCCTATGTTAATAAATAATATAAATACAAGCTAAACCGTTGGGGTTCGATAATGAACCCCACAAAACTAACCAAGTAGCGGTATATGGAAAATGCCATACGGCCGGGCGGTTTCACAAGTTGCCGGCTCGATCATGCCATTCGCCGCCTGGGGGTCTTCGGGTGACAGAGCATGTGTTTGTAAAAAAATATGGGGTCTTTGGGTGACAGCGATGCTGAAAAAGGGGGTCTTATCCAGCCCTACAGGCGCGTCACCTCCAAAGTTGCCGAGTCCCCCCACGGCGTGAAGTCGAGAATGAAAGATTAGAATATTTGCTTATAATTATTTGTTTTAAATTTTCGAATATTTTTGTTTTCAATACGTTTCATAATAATACATTTTATTTTTTCTATATTCTGTCAAAAGTAGCCTACCGGTATCGTATGGCCGATACCAATTAATCGTATCGACCCACAGTACCGATCGGCGGTATCGCCCAACCCCAAAATACAAAATTATAATGGCGACCTCCACAAACTCGGAAATATCATCTGGCAGGAATTGTTTCAAGTGAAATATACAGGATTGTCTTCTCTGATGTAAGTAAAAATGGTGGCATATTAATTATGCTCCAACATACATTGTGAACGTTCTCACTTTAGTTGATTTTGTGCAACAAGTTGCGACAAATTAACATTTTTGTGCCAAACACATGTACTTGTGATAGCGTTTACATTGTATTCAGTGTTTGTCTTTTACTGAGATGGCGACCCTAAAAATCGCCTAGAACTAAAAAACAAGCATTATCTTATCATTAAGATTTTACTGTTTCAAACCTGAAACAGATGTGCTGGCTAGCGAACACAAATTTTGCATATCATTGTCAACTGGAAGGGGAAAAAACAAGTTTATTTTCTTTAATAATGATAAGTGATGCCAAGCATGTGTTTTCAAAGCTGTGCATAATTAATGCATTTCCAAAAAATATATATTTTGGTACTTTTAGGGTCTGACATTAATGCTTAATTTGTGCGTGTGACTGGTTTCACGGTAGCAATTCTGAAATTTTAGATATACTCCAATTTGTAAAAGTGCCCCCATGTACCGCTTTTGGACATGTCCCTTTAAAAGCATGTAAGCTACATTGATACCGATGCCACCAATAGAACGAGAAGATTTGCCCCTTCATTTTGCATACCACTTTGACCAATTTTTTTTCTCATTTCTTCACAAAATGCAAAAACCCGCAAAAATGCGATGGGTGTAGTACCCCCTTAAGATCATTAAGAAGTGTCCAAATAAGTCCTGTGCACTTGACCCTATGCCTACCTGGTTGGTTCAGCAACACATAGATGTCTTGCTTCCTATTTTATGTAGAATTGTAAATGCATCTTTGCTCTCTGGTGTGTTCCCGGATATTGTTACTCCTGTTCTAAAAAAGTCCATTCTCAATCGTAATGTGCTTAGTAACTATCGCCCAGTGGCAAATTTACAATTTACTTCGAAGGTGTTGGAAAAGTGTGCTTCCTCTCAATTAATTGAACACACCAATGCCCATAGTCTATCTGAGCCTTTGCAGTCAGCCTACAGGAGTCAGCATAGTACTGAATCTGCTTTAGCATGCGTCCATAATGACTTCTTGCGCGCCCTTGATGACCAAAAAGCTGTTATGCTGCTGATGCTTGATCTATCAGCAGCATTTGATACGGTTGACCATAGGATTATGCTGCAAAGGCTTCAAGATGATTTTGGTGTAACTGGCTCTGCCCATTGTTGGTATAGTTCTTATCTTGAAAGTAGATCATGTCAAGTTTTTGTTTCTGGTGCATATTCAGAAGACCTTTACATGGAATATGGCCTTCCACAAGGTTCAGTTACAGGACCTTTGGGTTTTGTTTACTATACCCATGTTGTTGGTAGAATATTACGGTATCATGATGTAAAATATCACATTTATGCTGATGATATTCAGATATATCTCACCCCTGATCCCAGCATTCCTGGTGATGTCCAATGTGCCCTTTTTAAGCTTTCTAAGTGTGTTGCCGACATTCAGCATTGGATGATTGAGAACAAACTCAGGTTGAACCAAGACAAGACGGAGTTTTTCATCGCTTCTTCTCTGCATCATCAGAAGAGATTGGAAAACATCACTCTTCTTCTGGATGGTGTTGAGATATTTCCGTCTATGTCTGTTCGGAACCTTGGGGTTGTTTTCGATCATCACATGTGTATGTCTGATCAATCATGTAACTCAATTATGTAAGTCTGTCAACTGGCTGATAAGAAACATATACAGAATTCGCCCATACATTGATTATGATACTTGCCATAATACTGTTAGAGCTGTCATTATATCACGTCTTGATTATTGCAATGTGTTACTTAATGGTATATCAAAGAAAGATCTAAATCGTTTGCAGAAGTTGCAAAATAAGTGTGCACGTTTAATATGTCTCAAACCAAAATTTGAGCATGTTACCCCTCTCTTGAACCAACTTCATTGGCTCCCTGTCAGTGAGAGGATTGTATACAAGACGCTGCTTTATGTGTTTAAATCTCTGAATGAGCTCTCTCCCCAGTACTTAACTAACTGCCTCACTGTGAAAAGATCATCCCAGAGCGCAATGAAGACCCGCTCGGCAGATAGTATTTC
Organism: Amphiura filiformis; assembly: GCF_039555335.1. Lineage (NCBI taxonomy): Eukaryota > Metazoa > Echinodermata > Ophiuroidea > Amphilepidida > Amphiuridae > Amphiura > Amphiura filiformis. Next base: position 43,919,849 of record NC_092641.1, read on the forward strand.
CTTCCTTGTGCCTCGTTCTAAGAAGGGTGCTGGGGATAGAGCTTTTTCAGTGGCAGCTCCACGTTTGTGGAACACCTTACCGGTTCATATCAGAAATGCTACTACTCTTGAATCATTCAAAACTATGCTCAAGACATATCTTTTTCCATAATGTTGTTTTCTGTATTTGATCATGTTTGCTGTTCTTTTTAATATGCTTGTTGCGCTTTGTAGCCACCGGAAAAGGCGCATTATAAATTATGTTAGTTAAGTTTAAGTTAAGTTAGTTAATGGGTTTCAAAATGATTAACTCTGACCAATTAATTTAAAAAACATACTCCCCCTGTGGAAGATATTTTCAAATTCTTGGGGAGTGTGGATTTTAAATGGAATATCCGACGTTAATATTTAGGTCACACCTTCAGCTACTTTATAAAATAGTAAAAAAACGTTTCAAACATCAAAGTAAACTGCCTTCTAATTTATAGTGCATGAATGCAGAGACTTAAATGCTTTTAAAAGTACTTTGGAGACATTTTACGTCTTATTAGCCCATGTTTTATAGATTCCAGAGACGTGTCTAGGTGATTAATGTTTAAAATGTCGAAATATAAAAGCTTTTTACACAAATCTCAAATTCTGAAGAAAATTAACGCGTTCTCTCTTTCTCTTGAATACTTGATGACATTTTTTTAAGTGTTTCTCAAATCTCTTTGTAGGTTTGTCGGTTTAGACTTAAGGCGTTTTAGTGATGTTGTCAACGATTTGTATATCGTTAAAACAACCCTGCACCAGACGGCACGGTTGTTTGATAACATGTAAAACTAAGTCATCTTTAAGAAAAGGTGAACACTGATGGCGCTATATATCTTAAATCGTGTTTTCATCTTTACAAGGGGTAGACACTGATTAAATGCCATTAAAACACCCCCATTTCGTTTGCATCGCGTGCTCGTATAACTGGGTCTCCAAGAGTACATGTATAAATGTTAATGTAGGCATACGACTCTCGAGTCACGACGGTCCATGTAGCAACAGTAGAATGCAGTATGTTATTGTCTGATCACTCTGTTCTTGTCTTATTTTTTTCAGCATCATACAGTTGAGTGTGGTATCTACAACCCTACAGGATATCTGGCAATGTGTGATTTCACATATCAACCAACGTGACACTTTTACTTGGTCTCTCAACCCTTGGAAGGCGTCATTTTGACACCTTTCAAAATGGGTCCTGAGACGAGACCCCAATGGTGTCAATTTTAACATGACACCTTTAGTTGGTCTGCCAACCCTTGGAAGGCGTCATTTTGACACCTTTCAAAATGGGTCCTGAGACGACCCCCAATGGTGTCAATTTTAAAATGACACCTTTAGTTGGTCTCCCAACCCTTGAAAGGCGTCATTTTGACACCTTTCAAAATGGGTCCTGAGACGAGACCCCAATGGTGTCAATTTAAAATGACACCCGCAAGGTGTTAATCATGACACCATTGAGGTGTCAAGATCACACTATATAATTGTCAAAATGACACCATTAAGGTGTCAAGATTACACCACATAGTTGTCAAAATAACACCATAGCATGCTCATGTGGGGACCCATATGCGACACCTCTAGTGGTGTAAAATGACACCTTTATTTTTTTCAGTGTAGCGTAGAAATCATGCTTGCTAAGACAATCGGTCGTTGAACCACCCTAAACACTAGTTGCTCGCACGTTGTGATTTGCTCACCAGGGACACGGCTTATCGTAATCCTCACAAATATCACATGGGCACCAAATATCGTGTGTATAAGAACATAGCATCATCACCCTTATATCCGTCTATTTGAGTTCTAGATTGGCAAGCGTGAGTAAATGTATCAATTACGGCACACACTGACAACATAGTACCACAATTGGCTCTATAGTGTAGTATGTCTTAATGTGCATCATGTTGAGAGAATGCGAACTCCGTCCCTCGCTTATATACTTGAATTGACGTTTGCTGGTATTTGTTAAAGGTTTACTTGGGGCTAAATTGTCTAAATGTTTAATATCCGTGAAAGCTTCTATACTGTAGTCGCTCAAATTGACATAGCAAAACAAAGTGATGCCTTAAACTTATATGCACCAGATATGTAGTAATAATTTTAGTAAATTTGTCTGTCTCATCGCAAATATGACCTTGAAATTATGATCTAGTTTAATTTGTTTTTGAATTTTACTAACTTTGTCATTAGCTGCCACAAGCTATCTATGAACAAAGTGCTATATACATAACTGAATTGGAATGGGCTACTCCAGAAATTAACGGCACCTACCCTAAAGAAGACATGGGAATCCCAACAAAGTTCGAGTTTTCCCAAAAACGTTTGAGTTTTCCCATGTCTTCTTTAGGGGTAAAAAGCCGTCCTCGGCAATTGTGAGCACCAACATGCTATATACACCCCCCCCCCCACACACACACACACACACACGTTTGAACAAGAGAGTCCATGATCATTATATTTAGAATCAAATTAAATATTCATAGCTGATTGATCATTGATTATCGGTTATCGACTATCGATTAACACATCTCAAACGCTGCTTACCAAGGTGCTTTGGTAAGACTCTGATTAAATCCGTAGGCATGATACTCTATGTACTACTGCTGGCGATGTTCTTTGTTTTTGTTTTTTCTTATTTCATTTGTCTTATGATTTACGAGGTCAGATGTGTCAAAAAGTTTGAGTTTTCCCAAAAAAGTTTGAGTGTTCCCATGTCTTCTTAAGGGGTTGGGCCAAAAATATCTGGAAGCACCCAATGTATGTTATTGCCTTCTTTCCACAGTGTGCATTCTTTCATTCTCACTGATATTCAATCCGATTGAGGATTAGACTATGCCATAGTCGAATTTTATTAAAAATATGTTATTATTACATTAGTCATGATGAACCCATTTCGTTGAACTCAAAATTATTCAATAGTAAAATGGTCATAAAGAGTTCAAAATATCAGACGATTAGTGACAATAAAAGTAATTAAATGCAACATTGTCTTGCATAATTATAGCGGCTCACTTTAATACTGAACAATTCTGATTTTGGAATCTACCAGTTTATTGATAGCGAACCCCGAAATTTCGGAAGCTAACAAACAGAGGGAGTAGGGTGACTGATCAGATGTGAAAATCTATCAATTGTGCACACATTAATTAAATCAGAGTTTTATCACCCAGATCATCAGTGAAGACAGAGAACAAAAGTGGGCCCAAAATTGACCCCCGGTGAACTGATGCATTCATGAAGGAAGTGAAGAAAGGTCATCAATGAAGACAGAGAACAAAAGTGGGCCCAAAATTGACCCCCGGTGAACTGATGCATTCATGAAGGAAGTACTTGATGACTGGCCAGAATAGACAACTTTGATAGAACGATCTGTCAGGTAGCTCAAGGTGAGCAGCTTGCCGGATACCTTGTCTTGACATGAATTTTGAGCAAATGCCATTATGCCAGACCTTGTCAGATGCTCCTTTAATATTCAGGGCAATCAGACGCACTTCGTTGGCTCTGTCCGGGGAGTTGGGCAACTCTTGGATCAGAATAGTAAGAATGTCAGCTGTGCTGTGCTGTGCTGTGGCCTGAATCCAAACTGTCTATCTGATATCAGTTGGTTTCCAATGAGGTGCTTCTGAAGTTGGTTCTGTACAACAGCCTTTATGACCTTGTTGATGATGCAGAGCAGATATCAGAGATGGGGCGTTACGTAGCTGGATTAGACTTCGAATCTCTCTTGTGAATAGAAATGATAGATACAGTCTTCCAGGACCTTTGCACGGATTTCATCAGGACCAGTAGCTTTATCTGGCTGCAGAATCCTGAGAAGCTTCCTAACATCTTTGACCTTGAAGGTTATCTTCAAAGCGGTTTAACTAAATTAATTTGTGTCTTATGTTAGTTTCGGCCTGGAGTGTAAGAGGGTTGGTAGAATTTAGTCCTGGGGCGCTTAACTGTAGAGGCCGAGAATTACACATATGTGTCAGAAGTAAGTCATTTCAATAGTTAGGCGTAAAAATAATTTTGATTTTATTCTCTTGCAAAGTCTCGGCGAACCTTTATAGCATATCATACAGCTATCAAAATGTGCCTTGGAACATCCTTCTTACGTGACATACAAATTACACATGCAGACGTCCGTGAGGTTCGTTTTTGTCAGCAGAGTAAATTAAGGTAACATTACGTGAATGTCACTGGTAACTTAAGGGAGGTCTAATGAGCGTGAACCTGGTTTGGATGCAGAGGGAGTGTGCCTGTAACAGACACAGCCACCAGAAAAGGACCAGCTCAGATCGCGCGCCTAATAAGTTTGCAGTCCAGAAATTTCTTTTTTTTTTTTTCAGCCTTGCAAAAAATAGGCAGAGGTGGGAATCGAACCCGGGACCTCCCCCGGGGACCTCCGTGTTGTCAAACCTACTGCGTTACCACTGAGCCAACTGACAATTAGCTATGAGAAGTTTGATAGTAATCCTTGATATTGCTGAATAGAATAAATCAATACTGATAGGTCTATTTATATGTACGATGCTATTCAAATTGGCCTATAAACTAGGAATATAATGTGAAATGACTATCAATCGATCAATTAATCAAGTTGTCAAGTTATCAACAATCAATAATAAACCGACGTAGGCCTATCATGGAATATTAATATTAAACTAGGCCTACTAACTAATATACCAAATAAATAAAATAAATAAACAAGTCAGTAAATAAATAAATAGGCATAGGCCTAAATAAATAAATAAATACGTAATGCAGAATGCAGTTAGTATTTTAGTTGCAAAATTCCAAACATTCTATTCACACATTCTATTATAATTTTCTGCTATACATGCAAAGGACCTGTGCCGTTAATATGTCCGCGCCTAATCAATAATGAGTCTTTCACCATGCTCACACACCATGTTAAACTATTGTATCCCTGTATAGTATTATCTACTGACCAAGTCCTAATACCTCAATGAAATGGATGCTATAACGTACCCAATCAAGCGAACATATCAAGGTCATATCAGGGCGTTATACAAAGAATGGTCAAAGGTCAACGTTTCCAAAGAAGCATAGTAATAGATGTAGACACAAGCTTTCGTGCGGGAAACATAAACACATAGTCGTCAGTCGTGTGGTTTTTATGAGATTTGATACGGCGCTGAAGTCTATGGCTGTCCCAAAATCAGTACCAAACCCGGTTACCAGACGGCAATGTGTGTTGTTACAAGGAATACAAACTCATTTTACCAATAAGTGAACCACATAGAGGAATACGACATCTATCGTGAGCCGATCTGCATTCTGTTGCCTGCAAAAGCCGACGATCAGGTAAAAATTCTAAAAGCAGCGTGACTAGATATTTGCGTTAATTTCATGATACGTGTAAAACGCATTGAAAACGCCAAATTGCAGTCATAAAATATATAATATTAGTAAATCACCCAATCGAATGTTAACGTAGGTATGTGGAAAAGAACTGCAATAACAATAACAAACTATGTGCCCAAAGAGTTGTCTTTGGCATGTCGCTTTTTTGAAATATCACCAAAAATATCAAATTTTGGAAAAACGCCCCAAAATTTAAAACAAACACGAACCTTCCAAAATAAATATATATTAGCACTCACTCGGCGGCCCAGTCACTACCTGCCGCTGTGATTTGGGGTAACTCATTGCTTCCCCTCTCTCATACCCCAGCCCTTAATGCACCATACTTAGCTTAATTTGATTATACAAAGTTACTACTAGATGTATGCATGAACTGTGTTTTGTTGGTCTTAAATCAAATGTGCTGTAGGCATATAAGCCCACTTTTAGATATGATGACTTACATAATACGATTACATCCCTACAAAATAATATGCTATATAAATCGACTGCTTAGTGCCAGAAGTGGGTAAGTGCAATGGCTGACAGGGCAGCTATTGCACTTACCCACTTCTGGCACTGAGAAGACGAAATGTATATAGGAAAAGAAACTCCCTGATAACTTTTACTTGGTTTTCTCGGATAAGTCAATAACACAAGTAAGTAATAGAATTGGCTCTGAAATTTGAGCCGTGCTTGAGATGTGTTCCCCGATCGAGCCCCAAGTATGTTTCGCCACAGATTCTTATGTGGTGAGAATCCGCGTTTTCGCCTATAGCTATGAAGCTTCTATATCAAGACGACTGTAACAAATGTCATCAAGCTAAAATGAGATATCTATATACACAAATCTATAAAATAAGCTACCCTTTAAAGTAAAGGGTTGTCTCTAGATGAAATCTCACAAAACAAGGTGTAATCGTCTGTGTAGAGGTAAAGTTGGTTTTCACACTTATCACCCAGATCATCAGTGAAGACAGAGAACAAAAGTGGGCCCAAAATTGACCCCCGGGGAACTGATGCATTCATGAAAGAAGTGACGAAAGGTCATCAATGAAGACAGAGAACACAAAAGTGGGCCCAATATTGACCCCCGGGGAACCGATGCATTCATGAAGGAAGTGATGACAGAAAGACAACTTTGATGGGAACGATCTGTCATGCAGGTAGCTCCTAATAAATGTGGGTAGCTTGTTGGATACTCCTCTTGCCATGAGTTTCGAGCAAAGGCCATTATACCATACCTTGGCAAATGCTCCTTTGATATCCAGGGCAATCAAACGCACTTCGTTGCCTCTGTCCAGGGAGTTGGACCAACCTTGGGTCAAAATGGTAAGGATGTCAGTTGTGCTGTGGTGTGGCCTAAATCCAAACTCCAGGTGATCAGGAAGTGATGACAGAAAGACAACTTTGATGGGAACGATCTGTCATGCAGGTAGCTCCTAATAAATGTGGGTAGCTTGTTGGATACTCCTCTTGCCATGAGTTTCGAGCAGAGGCCATTATACCAGACCTTGGCAAATGCTCCTTTGATATCCAGGGCAATCAAACGAACTTCGTTGCCTCTGTCCAGGGAGTTGGACCATCCTTGGGTCAAAATGGTAAGGATGTCAGTTGTGCTGTGGTGTGGCCTAAATCCAAACTCCAGGTGATCAGGAAGTGATGACAGAAAGACAACTTTGATGGGAACGATCTGTCATGCAGGTAGCTCCTAATAAATGTGGGTAGCATGTTGGATACTCCTCTTGCCATGAGTTTCGAGCAGAGGCCATTATACCAGACCTTGTCAAATGCTCCTTTGATATCCAGGGCAATCAGACGCACTTCGTTGCCTCTGTCCAGGGAGTTGGACCAACCTTGGGTCAAAATGGTAAGGATGTCAGCTGTGCTGTGGTGTGGCCTAAATCCAAACTCCAGGTGATCAGCTTGTCGGATACTCATTTTGTCATGAGTTTTCAGTTTTGAGTTTTGAGCAAAGGCCATTATGCCAGACCTTGTCAAATGCTCCTTTGATATCCAGGGCAATCAGACGCACTTCGTTGGCTCTGTCTGGGGAGTTAGTAAGGATATCAGCTGTGTTGTGGCGTGGCCTAAATCTAAACTGTCTATCTGGCATCAGTTGGTTTCCAGGAGGTATTTCTGAAGTTGGTTCTGTACAACAGCCTCTATGACCTTGCTGATGATGCAGAGGAGAGATGGGGCGCGCGGTACATAAATGCATGGATTCGACTTCGAATCTCTCTTGTGAATACGGATGACAGATGTAGTCTTCCATTGGCTTGGGAAAACTCCCTTGCAGAAGCAAAGCTCAAACAGCAGGCCGAGTGGTCTTGCAAGTTCTGCGCTGCACTCCTTCAGGACTCTTGTAGGGATTTCATCAGGACCAGCAGCTTTATCTGGTTGCAGATTCCTGAGCTGAGAAGCTTCCTGAAGGTTATCTTCTAAACAGTTCAACTCAATTAATTTGTGTCTTATGTTAGTTTCGACCTGGAGGGTAAGATGGTTGGTGGAATTTAGTCCTTCAAGAAGGACCTCGGTCAGAGGCCGAGAATTACACATATTGTGTGCAGAGTGTCAGAAGTAAGTCATTTCAATAGTTAGGTGTAAAAATAATTTTGATTTTATTCTCTTGCAAAGTCTCGGCGAACCTTTATAGCATATATATCATACAGCTATCAAAATGTGCCTTGGAACGTCCTTCTTGCGTGACATACAAATTACACATGCAGACGCCCGTGAGGTTCGTTTTAGTCGAGCAGAGTAAATTAAGGTAACATTTACGTGAATGTCACTGGTAACTTAATGCACCATACTTAGCTTAATTTGATTATACAAAGTTACTACTAGATGTATGCATGAACTGTGTACTCTTGGTCTTAAATCAAATGTGCTGTAGGCATATAAGTCTACTTTTAGATTTGATGACTTACATACGGTTACATCCCTACAAAATATTCAATACAAATGCAGGTAAAGAAACTCGCTGATATAACTTTTACTTACTTTTCTCGTCATGTTTTTTATGTCAATAGCCTCTGAAATGTGCGATGAGCCGTGGTTGAATATAGATGTGTTCCCAGATTGAGCCCCAGGTATGTTTCGCCACCGATTCTTATGTGGTGAGAATCCGCGTTTTCGCCTATAGCTATAAGCTCTGCTATAGAAGCTTCTATATCAAGACGACTGTAACAAATGTCATCAAGCTAAAATGAGATATCTACACAATTCTATAAAATAAGCTACCCTTTAAAGTAAACTACCGTAACAACTCGATAGTTAGCATATGTGCTTACTATTTAAAACATGCAAACATGAAGAGCCCCATGCACAAAAGTGTAAAAAGTTTTGAGCAAATCATCGATACACATAGTTAAATGTTATCAAACACGTTAATGTTTTAAGAACATTTTTGTGTTTGCTAGGTATATATTTGCACCTCATTCGCGTAAATAAACCTTACGCAGGCTTTGAAATATGGCAACTCCTTATGAATGAAGCAACACCCTGTAGTAAAAATATATATTTTCCGGTGCATACTTTTTATTTGACGTACAATACTTTTTGACGTCACAAAAAGTATTATACATAAAATATTATACGTAACTTATGGAGTCTGCAGCCACCCTTAGGGAATCTGAGTTACCTTGTCGACATCTATGACTTGTACATTGAAATGTGAGCACTTTCCAGGAATAGATTGGATTTCAAATTCAACGTGAACGAGCAATCAAAAGCATCTGCTTCCATCCTTTACTTTTGATAGTTTCCTCGAGACAATCTTTTTAGTAGTTAAGTCAAATCTTTTAAGTTTTTTCTAGATGTGTTGAGAAAGAGGAAATCGAAAACGCCTTAGATACGTACATTTGCATGATTGCATCTCTTCTTTTTGACATTTGATTTGTCGTCATACAGCTACAGGCGTAACAGGCGAAATGTATACCCGGTGAAAATCCCCGAGAAAAGGTGAGTATAAAGTTAAGACCCACATATGGATCATGCTTCAGTTCTTTGAGCCTCAAATTCTGATTGTAGCTCTTTAGCTCAAATTTTGAAAAATTTGATTTTTTTTTAGCTCCACAGTCTATAATTCGGCCCAATTTTAGTTCACTAGACCCCAAGAAATTTCAGTTGAAGGTTATCAGTTCAGTTCAGTTCAGTTCAGTTCAGTTCTCTCCATATGGAGAGATTTTATTTCACAGTATATATAGGCCTTCGGCCTTACAATACAATAAAGTACAGTACAATATATTTACCCATCACCAGGGGGCAAAAGAGTTTGCCTGATTTTATGAGCATTAAAAATAAATTTTGATAATGAAATTATAGTTTGTTGATTTCTAGACTGAAATAGAGTAATAAAATAATTGAAATTTGGAATACACTCTGGCAATAAGCGATTTCTTTCATTAACATATGCAGGACATTTTAATACAAAATGATACAAATCTTCAATTTCACCAGTGTGGCAGATTTTACAGATACGTAAATTTCGAGGAACCTTAAACCATATTCCACGAACATATTCTAACTCAAGAACACCCAATCTGGCTTTGGTCAGAAGTATTTTATGAAATGGTTTCTCCAGCCACAATAAATAGTCTTCCACCACCTAGATTTTCTTTGATTTGAGTATAAAAAGTAAGTGATGAATATGTACTTAATGCATTTCGCCAATTTTGTATATCAATATCTTTACATCTCTGTTTGAAAACATCAATAAAATAATTTACATTGTCAACACCTTGAGCAATCCATATTTCACCAAAACCGTAAGAGTACAGAATATTTTTGATCTTCATAGCCCAGCATTCTTTACCATTCTCTGCCTTTTTTTTTGAAACTCATAGCTTTGTCTTAAAAACCTGTTATTATCCAGTGATAAAATGTAAAACCAATACTTAATACAGTTAATAAGTGAATTTACCAACAGTGCATTTCTACCAAGTTCACCACGAATGGCACAGTGTGGGGTAGATTTACATGATTTAGATACACCAAGAACATAACGACAAAACTTAATATGTACTCTTTCAATTATCTGGGACTCAGATGTTCCCCAAAGTTCACTACCGAAAAGGAGTATAGGTCTTATTTTTGTGTCAAAAATCTTGAATAGAACATCCACAGGGAGAGGACTATAGCTTTTCAAAATCTTTATGAGACCAAAGAAAGCTTTGTTAGCTTGCGATGCAGTGGATTTCTGTGCATTAAGCCAGTTCCCATTACTTGAAAACACATTACCTAGGTACTTGAAGGTATTGACCACTTCTATTCTTGTTCCCTTATAAAACCATTTCTCAGTACGTTTAAGAACACCACCTCGTTTAAATACCATGATTTTAGTTTTATCTATATTTACTGAAAGGCCCCATTCATGACAATATTCTGCCAGAACATCAAGTTGTTTTTGTAGACCAAAGATAGTGTCACTTATAAGAGCTAAGTCATCAGCAAATAGTAGATGACTGATAAAACATTGATTTATCTGGACTTTTTTAGTGTCGTCAGAGTTCAGTCGTGTACTCAAATCGTTTATAAAAAGTTTGAATAAAAATGGTGACAGCAAAGAACCTTGCTGAACTCCAGCCTTACAAGAAAAAACATTTGTTATACTTGTAGATGTTCTGACACAAGCATTTAATTGCATATACATTGAACTCAAAACATTAAGAACATTACCAGTAATACCATATCGTTTCAGCTTAAATAATAGAGCATCATGATTTATTAAATCAAAAGCTTTACGAAAATCTACAAAGCCTATATAGACCCTTCCACGCTTCCATGAAAGATATTTATTGATAACTGTATCCAATATAAAAACATTATCTGTTGTTCTGAAACCTTTACGGAAGCCGGCCTGTTCTTGATGGAAAACATTTTCAGCCTCAGCCCAAAAATTTAACCTTTCGAGCAGAACTTTAGAAAAAACTTTACTCATTATAGGAAGTAAAGAAATACCACGGTAATTTGCTGGATCAGTTTTATTCCCCTTTTTAAAAATAGGAATAATAAGACTGGATGCCCATTGGAGTGGAAATGATCCAGTGGTCAAGATCAGGTTGCAAAACTTCACCAAAATATCACTCAACTCATTAATTGGACTGTTTTTGAAAAATTCGGGTGGAAAACCATCAATACCGGGAGCCTTGGCATTTTTAAGAGCATCAATACTCGATTTAATTTCCTCAGGTGTTATCTCGGCATCAAAAAATGCAGTCCAATCTGGATGGTGATTTAGTTCACCCTCAACTTGGTTTTGCAACGTGGGCTCCCCACCTGGTATATCAACTCGAAATAGATTTTCAAAGTATTGAAACCAATTGTCTGATGAAATCTCACTGGAAATTGATGTTTGACTTCCCTTCAATCTTGACCAGAAACCTTTGCTGTCGCGATTTTTCAAACAGTCCAAAATTTCTTTTTGTTGCTGGTTTTTGAATTTTGTTTTCTTTTTCCTCAATGAAGTTTTTATATTCATGCTTCGTATTTTTGTAATCAGTTAAAGCTTCTTCAGAGCGACTTAATCTGAATAATCTGAGTTTGTATTGAACTCTATTTTTAAACCTGATACACTCATCGTCAAACCACGTAGACTTACAATGTGCCTTACTTTTGTTGTTCATAAAAGGGCGTTGCATAGCTTTCCCTACATAAGCAAAGATATCTGTCAAAGCAGACAATGCTTTGTCAATTTGTACCAAGTCTAGAGCTCTTTGAAAAGCATGTTTCATTTCATTCACCTTTGTATGCTTCCACCTGTTAAAGGTCCGTAACCCGATCGACAGCATCATCCCCCCCGATTTTTTTCATTGTTGATGAGGTTTTGGTATCACATAATAGATAGGCCTACTATTTTTCTCATTACTATCCTGAAATTTGACGCTCCAAGTCGATGTATTTCCGGAGAAATCATGAATCACAGCGGTTTTTACAGGTATACCAGTTTGTAAACAATGGTAAATACTTTGGAATTCTGGGAGGGAGTTATGAACGAAATATCAGTCACCGCAAGACGGTGCGCCGTATATAGTTATGAAAACGGCATCGGTAAGCGTGGTGTGCTAAATAGCTCAATTGACTAGCGCGTTTGTTTTTTACCCGAGAGGTACCCGGTTCAAAACCCGGTCTCGGAAGGGTTTTTTTCCTCTCCATTTTACCCAAACTTTTTATATTCATTTGAAATGTACATATTGCAAGGGGAAATATATTTTGTTTCCTTTTTTCTGAAACGGTACGAAAAAAAAAAACATTTTCCGTTCAATACGGGCCGGGCATTGTACAGCATGTCAGCATTCGTCATTGCCTGCCCAGAATGCAATTCACGTATACCAAGGTATTGGATTGCAAATTTGGCTATTTATTCACATTTACGCTGAAAATGCTCTCGTTTTTTCACAAAGCAGCATAAAGGAGGCGATATTTGATATTATTATGTAATTTTAAAGACAATCCATATCCAAAACCAATAGGGTTACCCCCCTTTAACAAAAGAGTTGAGTAGATTTGGTTTCCACACATATCTATGTAACGAGCTACATGCTGTCTGTTGCCATGGGTCCGGCATATCAGACGGTACAGAAGAATTACCCACTATGAATGAAAAGGTAATTGGGAGGTGATCCGATTCAATTCTTGAGTGGATATCAACATTGCAGATCTTTTGAAAGGTGGAAACATTACATAACACATAGTCTACAACACTTTTCCCTTGATGGCTTATGAATGTATAGAAGCTTGATCGAATAGCATTAATTCTACCATGGAGGTATATAAATAAATGGAGAATGATCCAGCCAAGCCTCTTTTGTACTACGTTGGTTATGACCAATTATTGTTGAATAGGCAATTTAAGGTTTATATTGATTATGCTAAGCTGATTATATTGTGAAGTCTGTTTCACTGGCCATTGATTTCAATGGGGTAAAATGAAGTTTATACTTATTGGAAAGTGCTCATGTTTCATAAAATTTTGATATCAAAATCTCATTTTCGCCAAAAATTGAGTGCTTAAATATTCTGAAACTAGTATACCTAGGTTTAGGTATACTTGTCTCAGTTAAATTGCATCAAGAAATCAGTCTTTTTGAAAAAAGAAACACCTTATCTGTTGTCATCTTGTGACTCCCTACATTTTGGTCATGAAAAATTGAATTATGACTTTTTTTCTCAAAATGTTATGACCCCCCCGTATATTTGGAACCCCTCCTCCAAAGAAAATGATAGCCCCTAATAATATTAATATAATCATTTAGGCCTAAATACTGATAATTATTTATTATAAAATGAGAAGTTTAATGATGATGATTTAGGCGGCCTATACGATTTCATGACAATACAGAATTAAAAGTTTAAAAACAATAACATGACATATCCGTCATGGCACTCAATCAATTTGACCCGAAGCTTCAACCAAAATCACGGTTATCATACACTAAACTATGAGAAACTGTTAAACAAAGTATGTAGGGCCTATACATTCCGTATATCAATTTCTCTCTAGAAAAGATTGTCTGATCATCACTTTTGCTTGAATTCCGAAGTACTTCCGGTAAATTTTGCTCGCTCGTAACTCAAATGGCCCAAATTGGCCCAACATAATTTTTTTCACAATCGGAAGGTAAAAACGTTTTGCTTTCATTTGCACTATATTTGAACTCCCTCAGACCCCTTAAAAGCTTAATATATGAACATGAAAACTAAGTATATTTGTCAAGTTACGGCACAACTAGTGTAGAAAACAGTTTCATAACTTGAGAACAGAACATCCGAATTTCTTCGGGTTTTCGCACGATCATACATTGAAACTATAAGCTATCAAAACTGGTGACTTTGAACATCTGATTGACTAGCTGACGTCACTATACAGTCTTTTTTACAAGGCTTCCGGTACGGGTCAATGTAGGGTCAATTCCTATGAGGAAATTTTGGGAGTGACAATCAATGAACCATGGTAGAGGCTCATAACCATCGTGGAGATCAATAGCTTGGCTGAAGTGGCTGGTCAATTCAAGTTTGGTGACTCATTGAATAGAGGTAACGGGATAATCTCCACTTAGGAGATTAGAATTCTGGCGATCATTCTCCATTTATTTATATACCTCCATGATTCTACCATTTACAATTTTTATACCCGTGTTACAGCAAAAATTCAACAATTCACGACCATATCTATTTACAAAATTGTCCTGGTTTGATCTTTTTGGGAGGGGGACATCTTCATCATACACATCATTGTCCCAACCCTCGGGGCATTCATCCGAGTCAATGAAATCATTGAGAATACCTGTTCTTCCATTAAAATCACCAACAATAATAAAAATGGCATTTGGGTAATCTGATAAATATTGAGCATATTCAGTCTCTAGAATGTCAAGTACATTCTTCATTTATAGAATAGGGGGAGTCTTCCGGTGATCTATACACAGTTGCCACAATAATGCATTTTGAAATGAAATCAATTTTCGTCCAGAGAATATTTTCGGAAATACTTTTTAGTTTTGTAGCTAAAACATTTAGGGAATTCTTATAAAAGAAGGAAATGCCTCCAGACGGACGTCCAATATCAAAACGTCGTTTTCTGTAAGAACCAACATGATTATAACCATCCAAATTTGGTTCGTTGTCTGAATTTGCCCAAGTTTCCACAAAACACATAAAATCAAATTTTGTTATGAAAGCAATAAATTGTGTATCACAAAGCTTTGTTAATAAACCATTTACATTCCAGTAGAGAAATTTTTTCATATCATACTCAGTTTGATTACCACCACGGTTATCATTATTTACATTGTCATTATTACTTTCAGTTCCATTTTCACCATTATCAATCTGATCATTTTCTACATTTCCATTATCATGATTGTTACCATTATTACCTGAATCAGTATCAAATGCACCAGTGTTATCATGTTTACTCATCTTAGATGCTTCATCATCATTATCACCATATGTTGTCAACTTAACATGATCCCTTGCCAAATTAGTCATACTTCCATTACCAGGAGTTGGCCTATTTGTACTAACACAACCATTTTTGACAATAGCAACATTTTTATCTTTGATGACATTACAATAATTTTCACAATGTTTTATGGACATATATTTATCACTTTTCAAACAATTTGACATGTTTACCAGAGTATTTTGCACAACATCATTTCTATCAGGGGTTTTATTTGGATATTCATCATGTTTGTCACAAATATTGTTATCACTATCACCATGACTATTTATTGAAATATTTTGTATTTCCAGCTCATTAATCATGTCCATACTTCCATTGTCAACGGTATTTTCTATAATGCACCCATTTATCACTGCATCATTATTATACTTGGTATTTGCATTTTTGACAGATCTAACATTTTCATCATGGTTCATAGACATATGAATTTCACTCATCATATCGTTAAAACTTTCAAGTTCAAGAGTGTCTTTTTTGACATTTAAGCATTCAACGTCATCATTTTTAACAACATTACCACCACCACCAGCATCTTTAGCCTTTAACATGTTTGCATATTCAGTATCAATGACAACATTATAATAACTCATTTTATCAGCCTTTATGACTTCACTATGATTTATTTCTGAAATTTCAGTGTTTGTCCGAGGATGTTTTTGCACTTTTTTATTAGAGTTATTATGGCCGTGACCACATCCCTATGCTGGTACAATGTCCTCAGTTCCTTCATCGAACACGTATTTAACTTTGTCGATAACTAGCTTGTCATAGGAGAGATATGCACGTTTGTTTTGGTTCCTTGCTTCTGTCATAAATGGGATCAGGGTTTTTCTTGTATCGCGAACCTTCTTTGTGAAATCTTGTGAGACCCCATATTTGTCCCTTTTCTTCAACTTCGTTTGTGCTGCATCGAGAACTGCACTTCTTTGTTTATATTTCGTGAACTTGGCAATGATTGGAGCTGTATTTCCACCGCGCGATTTCAGTCTATGTACTCGTTCAAATTCAACTTCATCGCCATCTCAATCAAGTTTATCACTCAGAAAACTTCTCACCTTGTCTTCGCTTTCATCCCAGGTTTCCTTGTCATCTCCTTCGATGCCATGAAAAATTAGATTGTCCCTTCTAGATTGCGATTCAAGTTGTTCAATCCAGCGTTTGCCTGTTCCAAATCGGCCTGAAGCTGTTTGTTTACATCGCACGCATGATCGGCTACAGTTTTAGCATCGTCTACCTGACTTTTCAAGTTAGGCCTACTCATGTCCGCTGCCAATTTATTTACCGTTTGTTTCAGTTCGTTATTAGATTTGTCGTAGCTTGCCTTAAAATCTCTTAGTTCTTTCAATACGGTGCTCTGGATATTTCCCTCTGTATCTGTTGGTCTCATGCTATCAAAATGATCTAATAAAGTTTTTGATGCTGTTGTTGTATTTTGTCGTGTATTCTCAGACGGCCCTGGGCCTGGGTTGCTTTCTACCGAGCCGCACACCACAAGTAGGGCAACCATACACAGCCGTACTGCAAGTGATATATGTTGACTAGATATCACAATGCCAACATGGCCACGGTTAAATTTCCCGCTCGGTGGCATAATAAAAGTTCCAATTCTAGCCCTCCATACCTGTATAGAGACTCCCATTTCAGCTTGGTATTGTCCTTGGATGATAACAAAAGGAGTAACGACGATGAAGATGTAGAATATGCTCTAAATACTTAAATTTAGCAGGTTTTCTCGAAACTATATCAACACAAATTCGGAAACCGTGTTTTCTCCATACGCCCCTTACATGCCAGGATCAGTTATATCATAGGTATTGGAGGAAAGGGATATCGGACAACTACTCACTTCAAAGATACCGCCAGTGACCTCTAAACCCTTTCCTCCAATACCTATGGTTATATAAACTGTTGCGATTTGGTACATAGTTCACAGCATCTTGTGAATGGTAGTAAGCTTGAGCAAAAATTGCATTGATCATTTTGTAAAACGTACCGGTACATACCTCATTACCAACAATAAATCAAGCACATTTTCATTCAAAGTATATGATTTTTAGAATGCAAAACATCAAAGTGTTATTTTTCAATAACATGTTGATATATGGCCATATACTGCGTCTTGAAGATGGCGAGCCTGTGAAAGAATATGCGCTTTATATTCCACCACATGGGAAGAGGAAACCAGGAGGGTGAAAGTGCATATAGGAACAATGCCAAAAACTACGTCACGCCGGTCACGCTATTGTTCGACTTAAACTACATCATTCGCCATTTTGTAAATATTAACGCATGATCGTTGCTTTGAAGTTTCCACCGGATAGTCTGTGGATAGCGCAAGAGCATGCTTTGACCATGCGCAAAAAATGAATATCATGAAGATGTTTAAGATTGATTCTTAGATGTTTCAAAAATTACCGTCATATTGCATAGATTCATCAAAGAATGGTTTGAAGTACTAACCTTATTTAGTAATTTTTAAAAATCGGGAGAATTTTACAAAATCAATGTTTTTACCTGTCGGTATTTCAACTCGTGAAACACATTAGTGATGTGCCTGGGTGACCTAATCTACTAACCTTTAACGTTTCCTCTATGAACTCTAACCCTCCTGCAATATGGCGCCTATTGTCTAGAGTTAAACTACATCTTTCGGTGTGTTACGTAATACTACGATGCCTATCCCATTATATCGATCCCTGAGGAAACAGGGACGGCCGCGCACACTGTACTTACAGTATGTCCAGCACCTCCTGGGAGATACTGAAGGGATGCTGCAGCCAAACAAAATTGTTTCGCTTGCCCAAGATCGCATTAGTTGGAGAAAGCTTGTAGTCGCCTGCTCCGCAGCCGACTGATGATGATGTTGATTTAGATAATTAAAATCGATATTTTGGCTGCTTCGACCAACAATACCGCGTCTAACCGTAAGCCACTATTTTGTCCGAAAATCAGTTCTTAGTTCCCAAAATTCGGCCCTCTGCGCCGCACTGCCCTATACCAAAATGTAGGTTGAGTGGCCCCCGGGGTCCGGTATATACTTCAACTTCGACGTAATTTCGACGTAAACGATCAATCTTCAAAGCCTCTACTTTCATATTTTCTTTTAGTTTGCAATTCAAGTCAATACCGTAAAAACTCGATAGTTAGCATATGTGCTTACTATCGAGCGCATTTGAAAACATAAAATTGTACCAAAGTCAGGCGCTTTACCAACTGAGCTAATGGGGTTGAGACACACATATGCAGGTTTACTTGTTCGTATATAATTGCTAGTTATATGAAGTCTTAAATAATAAAATAATAATAATAATGCATTTATAATGCGCCATCTATCTAGACAACCTATTCCGAGGCGCAAACATTGAACAATTAAAAATTAACACACAATTATAAAAACAGTCACATATAGAAGTCAATTGTCATAAGCAATCTTAAACAGATGAGTTTTTAAAGTCTTTTTGAAAATATCAGGTGAATCACATAGGCCTATACGCAGATTTAAAGGAAGCAAGTTCCAAAGTGCAGGTGCACAAGCATTGAAGGCCCGGTCGCCAAATGATGAAGAAGTCCGTGGAACTGAAAGAAGACATTTATCCGATCATGATGCAGTCATGTCTACAGTAGAATTCATCTCGACCTTTGCAGGACTTAAACCCCATTAAAAGCTATTAAACCAAGATAACACTCATTGAAGCAGCTCAACTGATTAAATCAGATCTTCTCTGGTTGTGCACAAGTGTCTGTTTTCAATGTGCGACATCGCAATAAAGCTGGTATTATAGCTTCAGTTGGGTAACCGATTATAAAGGAAACGAAAGGAAACAATGGTATGTGTATCTTTGTTCACGAAATGAGACAAAGACCTGCTTTTGTTAACCAGCATTCTTCAAAATGAGCAACATAATGATTGTTGACTTAACACGGTTTGGAAATAATTTCTTCATATTTTTGGTGTTATCTGTCGTTTACATATCCTTCCTAAAACGCCTAAAACACAAAGTGCGACCCTCTCCAAACGTCATAGTCGTAGGTTCCTGGACTATGACACCTGCCATCTCGTCACGCGTGCCATTATTCTCTCCAGACTGGATTATTGCAATGGACTCCTTCTTGGATCAGCCAAAACTGACATCCAGAAGTTACAGAGGATCCAGAACTGGGCCGCGAAAGTTATTTGCCAAGCTTTGAAACGAGATCATGCCACGCCTTATTTACACCAACTACATTGGCTGCCCGTTGAGGATAGAGTTACCTTCAAGATCTTGGTGCTAGTGTTCAAATGCCTCAATGGGACGGCACCGGACTACTTATCGCAATGTCTTTCTCTTCACATTCCAACCCGTCAAGGTCTCCGTTCAGCAGCAGACACAACTCGCCTCTCTGAACATAACTCAACTAAGACACTAATATCTTTTGAAAAAGGACATTCTCTTACACAGCTCCTCGCATCTGGAACAGTCTACCTGTCATCATCAGAGAGTCTACCACATTACCTGCTTTTAAGAAATCATTGAAAACACATTTGTTTCCTGCTTAACTGACTTTGTTTGTCTTATATACATGCCTGTAGGTTCTCATATTTGTAGTTTTATTATGGTTCTTCTTGTTCAGCGCTGCGTTCTTTATGTAGCAGCGCTATATAAGCATTCTGTATGTATGTATGTATGTATCTAAATTAGCTAAAAATTTAGGACATGTTACAAAACTATATTTTCTAGAACCTATTTAGAATAGTTTAAATGTAGCTTTTACCGTTTTTTGTGGCATCCTTCAGAAGTGAGCGGTCCGATACCAATATTTTCGGTCAAATCTCCATTCAATTAACACGGGGAGTTGGCTAGCTATGCCTTGCCCTCACTCATATTTTACAAAAGTGCGACCATTTCTGAACATCTAACCTAGCTGTAATTTTAGATCATGTTAGAGAAATATATTTGCTAGAAGTTTTGGAGAATAAATAAAATATTGGCTGGTTATTTTTCACACAGTGATGTTAACTAGGCAAGTGTCCATTCTTCCAACATACATCATTTGTAGAGGTCACGCGTTAATGGTGAGAGCACTGTGTATTGTGTATAGGAAAACGGACAGTAACTGCAGTATGTGATCTAAGGTTTCGTGATGGAATATAAAAAAAGTTCACTGATATAAGAAGGTGCCATGTCATGGAGCGCTTTCCAGGTGAGAAGAAGGAGTTTGAAATGAATGCGATACCGTATTGGTAACCAATGCAGACGTTGTAAGACGGGTGAAATATGGTCAAATTTCCTAGTCCTTGTGAGCATGCGTGCAGCAGCATTTTGAGCCTGTTGAAGTTTATTGAGTTGTCCACAGGTGGTGTATGACGTGCAGTCCCTAAATTCAGTAAATTTTCATCGTCAACCGTGTAATTGAATGGGATTATTTTGAAATTGTAAAACGCTTGAAATATCACAAACAAATAGGCCTATGTTGATAAATAATATAAATACAAGTTAAAACCGTTGGGGTTCGATAATGAACCCCACAAAGCTAACCGAGTATAATTATGGAAAATGCCATACGGCCGGGCGGTTTCACGAGTTGCCGGCTCGATCGTGTCATCCGCCGCCTGGTTGTCCATTTGAAATTGGGGTTGGAAGATACCTTCCCCTAAATAACAGCTAATAACAGTATTGCGAACCATCAGCATCCACGGTTCGATGTAGAGAGTCTTTCCTATTCAGAGGAGATATTGCAATTACGCACCTTATTGCCTTTTAACAATAACCAATGACACTAGCACGTAATTCCAGTCAAGCACCAATCTTTAATCCTATTGTTGAAGAGGATAATAAGCTTATACTTATGTATAGCATTAGTAAAAACCTTAAGTCTTTGTTTGCTTTGGCTAAATCCTGTTCAAGTGGTGGATTAACCAACAATTAACAATGAGAGGACATTCCTGAACCTCGTTCAGTTGGGGATGATTTGAAGTGACCGCCAATTATGACCATTTGATACCAGCAATGTGGAAAAAAAGAAATAATGTAGTGCCAAAATAATGTACCCTTTTACGGAAGGAGCAAAGTTTAACAAGTTATAACTCCGCTTCTGCAGTACGAATGTCAGCGGCAAATGTCAGGTTATTATTTCCCAGTCTTTAAAAAAAATTGCAGGCAGCGGTGGGAATCGATCTCGGTACCTCCCGGTTAAAAGGCACTGTGCAAGACCACTAAGCCAACTAAATATCTGTGGCGCGATGCTTGACATTATTCTTTGATATTGCTTAATGGAACAAATCGCGGAATTAAATTAGTAATAAAAGAAGTATATGGATTCTTATTTAGCGGTCAAATTGGATAAAAGGGGAAATATTTGCCCTGCTCTAAAGAAAATATAGGTTAGAAAATTATCAAATAAATTTAAATTAAAATTGAGATTTTATATTTATTTCTTTCACGAGGCGGCATTATCACAGACAAACACTGTATAAGCTAAAAACTCGACCTTCATCACTAGATGCTGTCATAGCTCAATGGTAGAGCATCAGACTGCTAATGTCAATATCGTTGGTTCGAGTCCTCCTGCCAGCAATGGTTATATTTATGATTTTAATGCTACGCTACAATTTGTTCAATTTTTTTCGTTTATTTATTTATTTATTTATCTATTTATTTATTTATTTTTGTTTATTTATGTAAATAATTTGATATATTTGAAAGAGGTATTTGAGCAATTGAAATTTTGATTTTATAATCCTATGGGGTAATTTTGAACCCCCACCCCTCCCAAATTGCCAAACGCACAACACCTATGAGTTTGCATCATACATGTCATCATCATAAAAAAAAACATTCTATGTATACCTGACGCCGGCAACTAGACTACTATAGATGCCCTGCATCATTTTATCGATTGGCTCCAAACAAAGGATTTGAACCGGTGTCCTTCACCGTAGTTATGGCGGAGTGCAGTCCATTCAATCAAATGTTGTCATCAACCTATTTGATCGTAGTGCAGGTTATGTGTGTGAGACGAACTGTCACGGTAGATTGCAATCATGCTTTTGTTGAATGCATTTGAGTAGTCCGCCATATTTACGGGATGATACGTCACATGCAATGATCATTGATCATTGATCAATGATCATAGTGTCCGATCTCTGTAATGTAATGTAAATGAAGCATATTGATATGCAGGAAGAATCGATCAGGGCGCTATCTATTAGGGAAAGATAAACACTATTCAAAATATCAATAAACAAGAAGAAAGGGATGTAGAGATTTGTAATTGAGTCATGCATGATTTAACAGAAAGTTCTTTCCAAAACCCAAACGTAATGCGTTCAGTGATTCCATATAATAAAGCATTTCCATTGTCAAGACGTGATGTGACCAAAGCGTGGACAAGTGCAAGGATTATTAAATCAGGATGTGACACTTCGTAATTTGCATGTGTCCAATTCATATGTTAATAGCATATTGTTATTAAAATGATGGTCTGACCTGGCTAGAGGGCGTTAATCAGAGAGTAGTTATTCTTGAGAGGGCACTCACCTCATTTGCATGGCAAAATTACCCGTCTCCTCTGCAGCCAATTTGGTTTCGCTCCATCGAAATCAAGAGTCACGGAGGAGACTACTTTCCTTTGTGTTTGTTCATTTGTGTATGGAGAGCCCTTCTTGGAGTCCGTTTGGACTCAGGCTACGCTCTCAGCTAGAGTCCGACGCTGCATTGTACTAGAAACACCTTCTCTGTGAACTCGCTAGAGCAAGGAAAATAAAAAACTGGTTTCATTACTATCTGTTTTTGAGCTTTTTTGCAGGTCTGCGACCATGGTGTTACCACAACTGTCTTTGCGTCATTAACATGTGCTGGAGTCTAGCACAGGTCAACCAAAGTCCCGGATTTTAATAAGACAATAATGATTGACACACACACCAGGAAGTTTCTCATCCAAAAGAATGAGAAAATTTAAATTCTCACCATTTTGGCCGTTTCTCATCAAAATGTCCGTTTTCTCATCCAAAACTTCCTTTAGTGTATTAAGTTAGCTTAGGCCTATTGATCCTAAATTTGCTGGTAGGGTAAAACTCGTTTTAGGGGAGTGTTTCAAAAAGTTGGCCACACATGCGTATAGGCCTACATTATCATACTTGAGTGCCCCTCCCCGGTGAAATTTGAGACTCATTTGGTCACCGTCCTAAGCGTCCTTGCCCACACGAGTCGCCCAGGAGTAGGCCCTACCCGGCATTATTAATTATTAGTGGTTAGCCTCCCTAAATACAGTCGCGTATCGTGTTGTCAATTATCGTTACTTGTGTCCATGGATATGACCCCATGTATAAGTAGGCCCCTAGTCTTCATAGAATTCACACAGTCTATGCCATGTCATTTACGGATACAAAGAGGATAATAATGTTGAGGGCGCCCACAAAATCTTACACCGTCATACACAATGTTCCAAGGCAAAGTTCAGTTTAATATTTACTCATCGTAAAAATACAGACGTTTTATTATGTGATGATGTTGTCTGGATGGGTGGACAGTTGTCACACTGTGGAAAAACAACAACCGGGAATCCGCATTCATTTACAAATAGCATTAAATTAGTATCACATAGTGGCCTCCGTGCAGTGGAAAACCTTAATTCTTTCATCAAAAGAAATGAAAATGACAAAAAAACCGGATCCACCTGTACGCCTATAAAATGGGCACACAGAAATTTGTCTCAAATATGAATGAATTTTAAGAAACATACGGGATATGATGAACCAATGACCTGACGCCATGATAGTAGGATCTATTAGTCGTTTTATATACAATGTATATACCGTGTTGTCATAATACCAATATTTGACATAATATATAACGAGTAATATTTAGTATTGTAAATATGCAGTTCATATGCACAAACGAACACTGATCTTTATGATATTCAGGTTGTTGTACATCTCATATAACATGTCATATAGGAGGTCATATGTGTTGACCTTCTCCTATTGTATTTGTTCATCTGTGTATGGAGAGGATTAGCGCCATTAAAACTCCATCAGTATTTGGGCGTAGTTCAGTGAACTCACCAGATTGCTATTCCAAGTACTTTGATAAATACAGATAATATGTATTAATGGGTCGAGGCGATTGCATTGAAAAACTAATAAATTATTCATAACAGTTACGTAATCAATCGATAGTGCGGACACTTTTCATTTACAAACCACCAAAATTCGTAATCTTTTAGCGTTGGAAAAGAAACCACGTGAATAGAGTGTCATCCCCCTGGCGTTAATATAATAGACGTTTGATCAAGGGACAGAGTAGTTGCCGTTTGTATCGGCTACCGAACGAAACATAATTATTATGCACATTCCGACCAGACTAGCTTTGCCAGGCAGAGTAGGCGATGACGCGTAGGCCTATGTGCCGATTGCCGAACGTACATTTTAAAGTATTTGCATAACTCTTTTGCATGAAACTGTAATTGTCATCTAAAACAGACAAACAAAAACAATATTATTTGAAGTTTTAATTTTTTAAATTACCCTATTTTACTACGGTAAATTAAGATGGCGGTAAATTACCATGTAAATTAAGCGGTAATTTACCGACTCACTAACACTGACATGAATACAAGTTTTAGTATTATTTAATAATATTATTTCCTCTATCGTTTGATGTACAATGGTACAGGTTGGGGGGGGAATAGTTTTGTACTTAATATGAGGGTGGGGTCATAACAGTTTTAGGTCCATTAACTTGTGAGACCGGGGGTCAACAATGTTTTGGGTTCACGAAGAGGGGATAGGGGGTTAAAAAATTTGTAACACGAAAAAATATATTGTCCCCCACCAAAGTATTTCTGAACACTCCCTAAACTTGATTTTCAGCAAATGTTATTTTTCAGTGAGTTTTGCTTTTATTCTGTGTTAAATTATGGCAAACGGAAACAATCAAAATATGATGTAGCAAGGAAACAAATACTATAATCGCTCCTGGGTGTCACCCATGCATACTTTTTGCATACCGGTAGGGGCCTATTGCCAATCACAAAGTTTGAAATAATTGTAATTGTTTAATGTAGGCTACTCCCTAACAGAATACGTTTATAGGCACGCTGGCGAAGTGACGTATTTAAATCGGATTAACTACCATAACAATAGATGAATACAATTTTGACTATATCGCCCGCACTCACGTTCATGCAGTAGGACCTACCGATGCATTGAACCATAGATGTCAAAGAAATGCTAATCACTCATGCACCTGTAAGATTAGTCTCTTTGAAAAGAACGGTATTGTATTCAATCTATTATATGATTGAAGACAGGTGTACAGACGGCTTGACGTGAGCCTATGATTTTTTTTCTGGGGTCTTGTAGGTGTACGCTGGTTATCATCGATGTTGAAGTGCCTATAATAGTTCAATGTAAGAAAATGAGCCAATAGACGTGATGAATAAAGATCGGATTTTTGGATTATCAGTCCCAGAACAACGCCAAATATGGATTAAAAGACCTTTGACCTTGGATGTACAACAGCATGTTATGATCTAATGGGAAACTGTGCACATCAACAAACACCATTTCTATCAAAAAGGCAACGTCTGATATAATTTGAAACCACATAAATTACTAGAGTTGGTTCTTCTCTTGGATTTGGACCAAGCTTTAGAATATCGAATGTTGCGTTTTGAAATAAAACAAACCAGAAATTTATCACCCATTGTAAAGATATGGTACATGTACCGAATACATGTACATACATTGGCTGACCTTGTGGATTTCCTGGCCCAGTCATGCTAACCACATAAGGAGATTATACGATTAATATAGTGCAACTATTGTCATAGCAGGGTATTATTATGTAATACTCCTGATCCATATTTGGCGTTCTCTTGGACTGATTATTAGTGGCGGTATACAATTAAATGTCAAAATTACGGTGCTTTTCTACTTTTCAACAATAATTCATACTGGCAGGCTACACCAATAAGTGTATTAGTGCAGATTGATATTTTTCGGGATACTTTTCCACAGGAGGAAGCACATGGCAAAAACTATTGCCGCAGGTGCCATTTTGGAAGGTCACGTGATTTTTTGACTTCAAATACTCACTGTATTTAATATCTTATGCTTGTCGTATATTTCCTTTGTATTATCGATAGTTAGTCTCAATTTCGACATTACTATATCAACAAGACATTCCATTATCAAATTAAAAGACTTTCTTGCAGAAACAAATCACTGTGGCCTGATGGGATCATAGTAGTTGACCCACTTCCGCCCGGTCTAACCTTGCTTGGGGCGCTTTTTACTATCTTCAACAGGTTCGATTCGCTAAACTTACGACACCTTTATGTGGTGACCTCAATCACATGGGCTGAGTAAGAGTTGATGTGAATTATTCATAACCGATCGATACCTTGCCTCACTTTGTTGAGAGCAAGCCAACAAAATTTCCATAGGTTTGCGTGGCTAAATAAAAGCCGTGAATTTAGTGTCACCCCCCTGACAAGTGTTGCAGCAGTATCATAATCGAGCACTTTGCGAATTTCATTAATGTTTCTAATCTGAAAATAAATTGATTTGCACACATTTTTGATGTGGTCGTCCATTGAGAGAATGTTGTCAAATATAATTCCTAGATTGCGAGTATTAGTAGAAGCTTGAATGTTGGCAGAATCAATTTGAAGAGAGTTGGAGCGAAGTTTTGATTGATTATATTTGGAGGTGATAATAAGAAGTTCAGTTTTGTCATCATTTAATTTCAATTTATTTACAGTCATCCATGATTTAATGTCCTTGATACATAATTCAATTTGCGAACGTGAAGAAAGTTCATCTGATGCACTATCTAAATCAAAAGATAAATAAAGCTGTGTATCGTCAAATAAGTCTTAAAAACGTTTTATAAGAGAAAACACTGAATGTTGTCAAAATGTTATCGTAAATTTCTTTTGGCAAACATGTTTGCAAAATATTTTGTCAACTCTTAAATGACAATACGTTAAAATGTTTTTGGAACGTTATTAAGGGCTGGGGTATGAACGTTTGGACAGTATTTATTTTGGGACATTAGAGCACATCAGACATATCGAATTGCATTCTGAATACGAAGAATGTCATTCTGATATCAAATAATTTAGATTTTTTGAAATTCGCAATTTAATACACATTTTATGGCAAATCATTAAAAATTGATATTTTTGATATTTAACAGTACTTGAAGTAAACTTTATAAATCTTAAATGACAATACGTTAAAATGTTTTTGGAACGTTATTAAGGGCTGGGGTATGAACGTTTGGACAGTATTTATTTTGGGACATTAAAGCACATCAGACATATCGAATTGCATTCTGAATACGAAGAATGTCATTCTGATATCAAATAATTTAGATTTTTGAAATTCGCAATTTAATACACATTTTATGGCAAATCATTAAAAATTGATATTTTTGATATTTAACAGTACTTGAAGTAAACTTTATAAATCTGATGATTTATACTTAAAGTGTATTTATTTAGGTGGGATGAAAAGCCGATGATCAATTGAAAATTTTGACCTTTGGTATTGAAGATATGGATTTTTTTCCCAAAACACCAAAAAAATTAGGTCTTTTTGGGAAAAAAATCCATATCTTCAATATGAAAGGTCAAAATTTTCAATTGACCGTCGGCTTTTCCTCCCTGCTACATACACTTTAAGAATATATCATAAGATTTATATAATTTACTTCGAGGACTGTATTATATCAAAAATTTGAAAAATATCAAATTTTTATAATTTGTCATAAAATTTGTATTATATTGTGATTTTCAAAAAATGAAAATTATTTGATATCAGAAAGACATGCTTCGTATTCAGAATGCAATTCGATAGGTCTGGGGTGCTCTCAGGTCCCACAAAAAATACTGTCGAAACCCAATAAACGCTCATTTTAGATCCCTTAAAGGGTTTCAAACCTTCCGGGTTATACAGGTTACTTATATAACCCGATGATAAAACGGTTGTTTTGTTGTTGTTGTTTTGTCGTGTTTTGTTTTGTTTGTTTTTTTGGTTTTTTTGTAGAACGTTTTGCGTTTGCTGGGTACATGGTGGGGTTTGAAAAAGAAAATTAAAGTGGCTTTACGCTAACCCTACACTAAGAGACACAACATTGTCTCATTTCATTTCCTAAGGCAAAGTTCAAACCCATACATTTAATAAGCATAGCTCAAAAGTTGACCTCAAGTTGCGATGAGTTTTTCACCCAGCACATTCAAAGCTTTTAAATGTTTTTCTAAGAATGAACACGTGTTGCTGAAGCATAATGGCGTTTCGCCATGGCAAATGTATGTTTGGCCATGGAGATTAAGGTGTCTTACTTCCATGGTTTCCATCTTCATCCTTGTGATAAATTGAAGCGGAGGGATATCTAATACAGAGTGTATCAAAATAATGTATACAGTATGAAAAATGCAACTAGATTAAAAAGTATGAGGTATTTGGTCAAAATGCTAGAAGTTGTTAGCTGAATCATTATCTTAACTGTAAAATCACTGGCGTGTGACTATTAATAAAAAAAGTCCTCGGTGGCTATTTTTGTGAACCAAGTAAAAATCTAATTGCGCAAAGTCAATTAAAATCAAGGCAACATGAAAATCGGATGTTTAACCACTTTCTTTACAGTATGGCACATTCACCATTCCTCTGTATGCAGATATCAGCTCTCCTCAACATGGCTTTTACACCACATCTTATGAGAGACTGGGAAAGTCAACTTGTGCAATTATGTGTCTCTGGAGTTTATCAAGGTCTGCAGGCGGACTTGTGGAAACCTTTGATTTCTGATAGCCCACAAGAAAAAATTCATACTTTTTAAATCTAGTTACATTTGTCAAACTATATACAATTTTTGATACACCCTATAGAATAGCCCATTTTCACACAGCACAGATCTGCAATCTCAAAATAGTCTCAACAACAATTAATAAACACATCCCACAATCCTTTGCAATGCTTGCTAATCGTTTTATTAAACCATGGACGTACGAAATCATGATTAACAAAATGCCAACTGTCACTAAAAATAGTAATAATTTGACTACAACAATTGAAACAAAAATACAGAATAGTACTATGACTTGTGTTGTGTCAACAACATGCAATCTGCATAAATTATTTCTATCGGAATTAAAAATGCAATTTAAAATAACACATTTAAATTAACATATACTTATTAAATCAACTTTGTTTTAAATAATAAAATATATTGCAACAACAATAAAGATAAAGTGATTTAGAAATATAAATTATCCATAATTAAATCTGTTGTTTTTATACAAAATACTTCTTTGTATTGTCAGGCCACCAATGAGGAAGATACAGGAGTAAAGAAATTGGTTTTATGGCAAAACTGTGTACTCTAAAAGATACTTTATTCTGATTGATAAACTGGGCAATTCAAGTTGAAATCCATACACCCCCTATGGAAGACATGACCTTAATCTTCCGCACAGGGGGTATAGACTTCAAATGGGGTTACCTAAATGGCGACTCCATTCAAATCTACACCCACAGGTGGGTGATTAAGGTCATGTCTTCTATAGGGGGTGTGTGGATTTCAACTAGCATAGCCCCGAGGCAAAATGCTTTGTGACCATACACCAAAAAAAGAACACAATGGGCTAATCCATTTAAAATCCACACTACCCCTGTGGAAGATTTTGGAAATATCTTTAACAGGGGGAGTATGAATTTCTAATTGAATTAACACATTAGGCAGCTCCATTTGTATTTCATACACACTCAGACTGAGATCCAACCGGAATCTTCTACAGAGGGTGAGTTTCAAATTGAGCTACCTAATGTGTTCTTAAGAATTAAGCATAAGGCTCATCAACATAGTACAGAATAAATTGCAGTACCAGTACTTAAAACTGAGCACGTTCTGACACCCTAGGTCTTACTATACGGGGCTGGAGACCCATAATAAAGTTCCTAACCTAATGCTTGTTTCACAGTGTCATGCCGCTGCCAATGAGTGGTGTACTGCTTGGTGAATGACATGAATGAAACCAGTGTTGTCGCATTTTGCTCATTAGTCACAACTTGTGACACGTGCTATGTCACCAGCAGCATTGCTCCCGCGTCAACTCCCAACAAGTCCACCTGAAGTCAACTCCTGGCAATGTGAGTTAAAATTCAACTCCCAGCGAATTGCCGCTTTTGGCAAAGCGGTGGATTGATCAATGCATCAGCAAAATGCTGCTTGTCGCTGGTCACCACTAGTATTACTGGCCCGACGTAAAAATCGTCATCAAGTGGCGAGCAGCATGACACTCTGAAATCACCATAACATCATTAATCTTAACATATGTAATGAAAGCATCGGTTTGTAACAACAATGGTTCAAAGTTGTGCTAGTCCTATGCACCAAGTAATGAGATACATCATTGCAGCTAGTCTCCTCCACCGCCTCTTTAATCCCGCTCACTCCACACACACAAACAGTCTGCCAATGATAACATTACAAACCCTTTTTGAAAGGCTAAAATCTACCCCACAATATCAAGCACGTCATCGAGCACAAATTGTGACAAGACTTCCAATAGGTTAACAGCCGTTGTTGTTCTACTAAATATTAATGAGTCGTGAACATAATCATGTGGAGTCAAACTCGAGACGTACACAAGAAAAGTTCCTTGATCTTACCGATCTTACTGTTTCAGACCGATGCCATTAGCTAATCAGGACAGTTGTTATATGTGAAAATTGTTTAAGGGTTTGTGTGGAGAGAGAACGGAATGAAACTGGCGGTTGAGGACACTACATTACAGCTGAAGATGGCACCAGCACCAAAAACTCAGTGCTCCGATATGAGCTTTCAAGGGTTTGATACCTATGAGAATACACAATACATAAACGTCACATACTTTACAAATTAAAACCGATAAGTTGATTGTACAATTCCTTTCTGATACCTTGAAGTATAATACCACGTAAAATATATATAAATTGATAAATATTTCTTTAGATTTCTTCTTTCCTTAAATATTAAAAAATATTGAGATGCATACAATGCATAAATTACTGATGAGTGATACATTTTCTGGTGACTTGAGACACCACAATACTGTCTTAACTTAATACCGTTGGATTGGTTGGTAACTTTTCGGTTCAATTTCATGAGAATGGAACTATTTACATGTCCTAAGGTTTATTGTAAGTAAACCTTGCAAGTGCCCAAACCCACTGAAAGTATAGGTGCACCAAGCTAATAATAGATTAATAGTTGTCATCTTTTTATACCCTACCAAATGCCAATTAAACAACAGAGTCTGTGAACCCGCATCAAATTTGTATTGAATTTTGATGAGCCTTGTGACAGTTACAATGTTAATTAAACTTTTGCACATGACTCATAGCACACAAGCCAGTGGTTACAAAGGGGTGCTTTGTGGTGTTCAGCAGACTCGAGGATGAATGTCTAAACAACCTGACCATTTTGTTTGATTTCAGAGTTTCCAAACCTGTGTAATCTTGAATTTGAACAAGGAGTCCGAATCCACTTTAATCTAACTTTTGATTGCAAAATTTGCTAGATTTTGAGCACTTGTTAATGGGGTCTCTTTGAATCATCATTTTGTGTTGAATTCGGACGTACCCATCACACATGTAAGACAAACAGCAGCTGTGATGGGCTAATCCAGTTGAAATGCATACACCCTCTATAGAAAACGTGCCCTTAATCTTCTACACAGGGGATGTAGATTTCAAATGGAGTCACCCATTCAGGTAACCCCATTTGAAATTCCCACTCCCTGTGTGGAAGATTACAGTAATGTCTTCCATATGGGGTGTATTATTTTCAACTGCAATAGTCCAATGCACTATCTTTGGAATCTGAACGAACTATACTAGATATAAAGCAATTGCTAGATTTTAGTAGTCAAGTCCCATTTTTCATTCAACTGTAACCCAAAAAACCAAGCGTAAATATGTGTGACGTTTACAACAAATCATTATCAATTATTACACATTTCTCAGTGACAGTAAGCATTTACTTGTAATTAATCAATCAAAATAGCATTTTATCTAAACAGAAAATAAAATAAAAACTAATAAAATAAAACATTGGCACAGGGATGATCACAATGAAAACATCCTCAAAATGAAAGATGATAAGCAATGAGAAAGCATGGACAGGAAAATATGAAGCTGGAAAAAAAAAGACTGAGGCTCTGTAAATATGGAAAACTTTTTTTTCTTGTTCTAATATTACTAAAATAAACAAGCATTGCATATGCTTTTATTTTGTGTCAAAGTTGACACTTAAAACAAACACATTTTTGAGGATTTGCATATCGCACTGTTCAAGTAACTTGTTGAGCTTATGAAATTACCAATCTATTTGCCACCTGTGTTGAAATACCAATAATATACTTGGCAGAAATCAATGCTTGCCTATTTTGAAGGTAGCAACTTTCCATGCAGAAATGTGGAAAAGTACTGCATGTTTCTACAAGATCGTACAAGTATTTACCGATCGCACGTTCATCTCAAAGAGACATTCTACATGCAAAGGTGCATGCATACGCCTGTCAAAGGCATGCTTTAATTATCGCCTAAGCTTTGCAAAAGCCTTCTGGCACATTTCTAGCAAAGCGTGACAAACAAAAATTCGCATTTTGCGCAGGCGTTTGCACGAACCTTGTTTTGGTAGCAAGATGGCGGATCCGCGCAAACGTTGAATATCACAGCAAATTTTGATAAAGCTTAACCAGTGACCAAGATATGATAGAAAAACCCATGTTTTTTCTCCCAAAACTACCACAACACAGTGTGATGGGCAAATCCACAAAAAACATCAACATTAGGAAACTTGATTGCTTATGTCTAGTCTCAATGCCCAAGAACAGCAGACCCAAGAGCAGATAGACAAGGGGTTTGTATTCATACAACATTAAATGACAACAAGAATCAAGTTTTCTGATGAAAGACTTAGTGTAGTAGTATCACACATTGAATGCCCAATGGTTGGGTGTTACACTTCTGTCATCATACAATGGGCTAATACATTTAAAATCCACACTCCCACTGTGTTAGATTTTGGATATATCTTCCACAGGGGGAGTATGCATTTCAGATGTAATGAACATTTAGCCAGCTCCATTTGAAACTCATCCTTCCTCTGTTGAAGATTCAGGTTGAATATTTCTCAGAGGGTGTATGAAATTCATTTGGAACTGTCTAATGTGCTCATTCCATTTGAAATTCATATTCCCCTTGTGATAGATATTTCCAAAATCTGCCACATGGGTAGTGTGGATTTTAAATGGAATATTTAGCCCTATATTGAACACACATAAATTCAACAGAAAGTAAACTATGCATATTATAATGAATCATGAAAATACACATGGGTATAATGTATGACTCTACTACACAAAATCCCTTTGAGAATAAAAATTGTCAAAAAAATGTTCAATAAAATTTTTTGAATAAAATACAAAAAAATAGTATCACATGTTAGAACATGACTAAAATTGCAATGCATACATAGAGCCACACAAGTTCACACCTGAACCCAAAATAGCCTACCATCAATTGATGTAATTAATACTGCGCCATCAATTCCAAATTTGAACAATACATGTATATGCCAGTGCTGTTGTGAACAACAAAGAGCATACAGAATCCGGCATGCTTCGTTAAGCATGGCTGCTCAAATTGAATCAAATGCCACAAACTAAGTTGTAGGGTGCATGTAATGACCTGCTATGCAGATCTCATCCAAAACATGGTTCAATGGCGATTACCTATGGGCTCATTATGTTCAAGGCTAATGTGGTGTGCAATTATTTTCGGTCATGAACCTACACATGATAATTACAATTCACTTGACTATAAATT
Source organism: Amphiura filiformis (assembly GCF_039555335.1). Lineage (NCBI taxonomy): Eukaryota > Metazoa > Echinodermata > Ophiuroidea > Amphilepidida > Amphiuridae > Amphiura > Amphiura filiformis. The sequence continues at coordinate 43,954,036 of NC_092641.1, forward strand.
TGAGCATTATATTCCTTTAGAGTGATTTGAATTTATAGGAAACATCGTCAAAAATTTATAATCAAATAGAACTGGTATAGTTACATCGCCTTGATAACTTTCCATTTTAATTGTTTTCTGAATTAGACACACTAAAATGGAAGCTAACAAAGTGACTTTTATGTTGGGTCCTGAAAATATATTTTTTCAGTTCAATTTAGTTGCTGTTGTACATGTATTTATACATAGAATTATTCAAGCATTACACAGTAATACTTTTGTTGAATTTACTACTGATACAGTACAGCACGACTTCAATCTGTGACAATGGGTTATATTCCAGTTGAAGTCCATACAGCCCCTGTGGAAGACATGACCTTAACTTCCCACACAGGGAGTGTGTGTTTCAATGGGGTTACCTGAGTGGGCGACTCCCATTTGAAAATCTACACCCCCTGTGTGGGAGACTAAGGTCATGTCTACCATAGGGGGTGTATGGATTTCAACTGGAACAGCCCAATGGTATGAAACCTAGATTATGATTCTGACCGAAAAAAACTAGGAATTTACCAAAATAAAATGATATATTATTATGTAATGTTATCTGTCATATGGAATGGACTGATCATGTAAACATATTTATCATGGCATTGGGGAGATTAGATGAACGTATCATGGAATAGATAAATATGTCGGACCCAACTACGTGATCAGTTCAGTCCACCGACATGTAGTTATTGTTATGTACCACACAACATGACAATCGATCACCTATGGTACTCTGTGTCACATTGTGTGGTATATATAACAGGGCAGTAATTATGTGCAACTTGTATCTAGATACTCATCATACTAGCCTGATGCAACCCTTTTGACGCAACTAGCTGTTGTCAAATAGCAACTAGCAACTAATTCCATTGCATTGGGTTTATCTCTTTACTTAAGAAGCTGATACCATTGTGTGGAGGGAACAAAGATGACATTGTTTACTTTCCCCTTCCTAAAAACACAGACATCCTGTAACAATGGTCATACAAAAATATTTTAGGCAACACAAATCCAGAGATAACACAAAGGCTGCAATTTGTCATTTGGGGCATTGAAATTATTCGGTCAGGTTTTTTACCTTCTTACTGACTTTACACTGCAATCTGCTATGATTCATTGCTATCATTTCAATCAACCTTTGTCCATGTAACAATGCTCAGGTAATCCTTTGTTATTCCAACGACTATTAATAATATTCAAAATGGACCAAATTCTCATGCGACACAAAATCAGATCATGACAGACTGCAGTGAATAATGATCGGAGCACAAAAGTACCACCTACCGGTTACTAACAAACCAACTTTTGCGCTCCAATCTTCAACAAGGTAACGAGGAGATCGCAAGATTTAGGTCAAGTTGGCATAAAATACACCATAATTCTTTCCGTTTTAGCTATGTGCAACCGTGAAGTCGGTACCATAGTTTTTTAGCAAGTTCACATAATAATAATAATCGTAACTTCACTTTCCAGTGTGCTATAGTCAAACCAGTACAATAGTGATTTTTGGCAATCTGATTTAACACTGGAAATCTTATTTGGTTTTCAACACTGACCAGCCAGTACATTGACCCGTTTTCTCCTTGTTACCTCATCAAACTCAAAACAAATTCAAAAAAATGTTTACCTTTATTCCACCCTGCTGAACAAGTGCAATAACCTCCACTTGATCATTAGGGTATGCAATAAAAGTAAACACAAAATACCAGCATTCGTAAGTTGATTTAGCTTAAGTTCAGCCAACATGTCAAGAATATGTACGAATATCATGAATATAGGACCTTTTCTTGTCATTGTAGGTAGCGGTCCTGGTATGTCAAGCGGCATCGAGCCATTGACTAAACTCAAACCAACGAATCTTACGAATGCTCCAGAGGTGTAACACACCCATTCTCATAGGCTAGGATTCACCAAAAGAGGTCTAACCTTAATCCCAGTTTAAATCAAGCTCAACGTGGTACAGCATTTTTAACATCTTTATAAAAACTTGATACAAGTCTTTAAACGGAGGCATCAAACCACTTTTTGACGAGCGGCATTGGGTGTACCCTTTGTGCGATATAGGCATGGAATTAGTCCAGCACAGAAATCTACTGGAGTATTATACAGCTTTATTCCATAAGCTGCTTAATTTCACAATGCAGTCTTTACACTAGTCTAACTCATGAATATCGAACACCAAGGATACACCACTTTAAATATGCCATAAAAGCAGAAAATTAGAACTGTTCTTCTTCAAACACCTGTTATTACTACCATCCAGAATTACAAGTAGACCTCCTTTGTGAATACTAGCTTATACATTTTTGCCTCTCAAAGCAAAAACACAGTACCTAATGTTATTTACTTGTAGCTGTGTTTTTACCATGAAAGGCTTTATATTGTGGCAGTGTACAAAGTTAATGGAATGGTTGATCTCCCATTGCAGGGCTACCAACATACATGTCATGATGTTAACAATCTCAATGCATTCCAGGATAGCAGAATTTTCTGCCTACCTCCTGGTCCTTACAGACATGTTGAAACGACTTCTGGTTGTTTGACATGTACAAGTTTGTAATCACAAAATGTGTCTCCTTAATGCAATTTTGCTCACTGATACATCGTCAAAGCTGGTGTTTTGTTTCTACACAAACGTACGTACGTACGTACATGACAAAAAGCAACCAACCAGTTAATTAATAGCCCTACTCCCATTGATTTAACAGAACAGTAATTACAACAATAAAAATAAAGATTCCAAAAAAAAATATCTATAAAAATATATGAAAAAAAAAAACCGGTCCAAGACTACACAAAGAAATTGGATTGCTCTACCGATTATTAAACCACATGTTTATACTCTGGTTTTTGTTATTGAGACATTTGTAATCAAGCACCGAAGTTAGATTTCAAATGTGTAGTCATGGACCATGACACAAAGGCAAGGCAATCAAGGGCAATCTCATCACACCCACACGCCTGAAAAATCATAACTTTGAGTAGGCTGCACTCAGCATCGGGCTGTATTCAAATTGTGCTCTACCAGTCACTTCCTTATTATTTTCAATAGCCCGTCGTAGTCATTAGAATGCTTGCATGATCCCGATGCGATATCTACCCCCGACTGCCTTGACTATATGCATACCTGCCAACATTGAAAACCTAGAAAACAGAGTACATGGCGAACGTAGGGCGCGAAGCGCCCGTAGTATCGCCTCTGATGGCGGGGTCCAGGGGCCCGCTTAAGGGCCCTTGGTGGGGTCCAGGGCAAAGCCCGTGGAAATTGAGGGGTGAAGCCCCAAACTAGAGGGTTTCTACACTGTAAAAACCCTTATAAGCCCCTTCACATTAGACACATTTTATAGAAAAACAACAAGGTGAAAATGAAACCCTAGGCTTTTATACACTTTGAGGAGGGATTTATACTCCATATCTAGCAACAATTTCAACACATATTTGATGACTACAACCTTTGAAAAAATGTGAAAAAAACATTCTGGGACCTGTTTTTATAAGTTTGAAAAATATGCATGCTTCCTTCACACAGAAAATGTGCTTTTAAAAATGCAGTTTCCTATACTTTTGTACATAACGATCATTCGTTGAAGCGATTTTCTGGCTTTATAACAAGGCCTACGTGACTGATAGGACGTTGATATGATGCACAATACAAAGGTAAAAATTAAAAAAAAAATCAATTTTTTCTTAATTTTTTCAAAGTTTTTGGCAACTTGAGAACCTCTAGACCTATTCTGAAGGTTGCATATGAGGAGGGATTTATACTCCATATCTGGCAACAATTTCAACACATGTTTGATGACTGCAACCTTTGAAAAAATGTGAAAAACATTCTGGGACTTGTTTTTACAAGTTTGAAAAATATGCTTCCTTCACATAGAAAATGTACTTTTAAAATGCAGTTTCCTATACTTTTGTACATAACGATCATTCGTTGAAGCGATTTTTTGGCTTTATAACAGGGCCTACGTGACTGATAGGACACTGATATGATGCACAATACAAAGTTAAAAATTCAGAAAAAAAAAACATTTAACAAAAAACATGTCAAAGTTTTTGTTGACTTTAGAGAAACACTAGACGTATTCTGAAGTGCTAGGATCATTCACAGATGATTTGGAAAAAAAAATGGAAAATATTACAAAAAAATTACAGTTTGTTATCTTTAATATGAAACCACTAACTAATGTTTACCTCTTCATCTATCACAATATTATACATGCATTGGTTTTCCATGCATTTTATAATATTGTGATAGATGAAGAGGTAAACATTAGTTAGTGGTTTCCATATTAAAGATAACAAACTGTAATTTTTTTGTAATTTTTCCATTTGTTTTCAAATTAACTGTGAATGATCCTAGCACTTCAGAATAGGCCCAGTGGTTCTCCAAAGTCGCCGAAAACTTTGGAAAAGAAATTAAAAAAAAATTATTTAAAAAAAAAATTTTTTTTTTTTTTTTTTTTTTTTTTTTTAAATTTTTTTTTCAGAAAATCGGATTACTCCGATTTTCGGGTTTTTAAAAGTCGGGAAATCGGAGTAACTCCGCGAAAATCGGAGTAGTTGGCAGGTATGTATATGGGCACGAGAATGGCGCCTTCTCTGCTGGGCACAGAGAATGCGACAAATTCTGCCCACGCGTGTGATACGACCAGGCAAAATTTAAGGTTAAGGTTCCCCGATCTTCCAGTCAAGAGATATAAAGATTAAGTTCACTTCTTGTTTATTTCAAGTGCACAATGTTCGTATGGGGTGACCAGTTACAGCTTAAGTTTGACAAGTTTTCAGCAAAATACAGAAAACGTTGAAACTGGGAACTTAACTGAATGTATACCATTCCAACTTTGCATCATCGTATCACATATTTAATTTATTAGTACTTCCGTCATTTCAGAATGCATTGCACTTTCGCTCATCGTCAATCGGACTAACGCTTGTACACAAGACGCAATCCTTGCCCACTTGAAGACGCGACTAATGCCTTCCCATCCCTCCCCCCTCCTCCCATTCACCCAACATCCACTTAGAATTCCAACATGAATTAGAATAATTTATCAAAAACAGCTAGCTCTTTTAGTTTTTAAGTACAACATGATGCATATCCATAATAAATAGATCTGTGTGTACGAAAAAGTGGAAGTTCCCGACTCAAAGTGTCTCATTATTTCTGTTTAATGAAAAATATGAGCACTTCCAGCCAGTGGCATAAAATGCGGCGGGCAAACACGCGGTGCTTATTTTTTGGTCACAGAGGGCAGCGTGCTTACTTCCCACATGGCACTGGTTCAGTGCTTGCCGTCAAGTGTATTATATCATTGTACTTGACATTAACTGCACATGTAGACAAAACAGCTCTATTTGCTTGTATTTTGCTTGAACCAGTAGACCATGCAGCAATCACGCAACAAAATGTATTGGTGCATGAAAATCATTTTAAAAAGCCCAGATGATTTATCATACAGTACTCGCATCACAGTTGAGATAAGCCTTGGTTTTTGCACTGTTGTTTTTACATTGGTCTGGGTATGAGATTGTAAGTGATCAACCCATTGAGCAAGTTAAATTAATGAGAAGCTGCTGAACTGTTTTATTCTGACCTGATGTTACTAAAAAAACAAGCACCACATGCAGGCCAACAAATACACAACAAATGACAGCAAGATTAGGGGACGGCTCTGAATTGGTAACCTCCACTCTGTCCAGGGCTCTTGCATATATTGTAATCTGTCTGTAGTAACTCTTGATTGTGAAACTCTCTTCAATTTCAAGTTTTCATACTTGTTTTGTTTTGAAACGCAAGCAAGCCATCCAGTAGGAAATCCCAATTAATCTGTCAAGTCTTACACGTTTGCCTTCCCCGCCCGGCCGCACGTCTATGCCTACTTTCCAAGAACCAAACCCCCCCCATGCAATAAATAATAATCATATATAAATAATAACTTATTACACATTATTTCCCACAACACCCAATTTTTCACTGCGCACTGTGGCAGCATTCTCAATCTGATGGCACAGTTCAAATCATACCCTGGGCACTGTTAACAAAATGAACGTTGACCTCTCCTATAGGTTTTGTTTTTTAGACGGTGGTATGAAAAGACCTATGCATCAGGAGAAATTGAGAATGCGCGTGTGCTTAAAACTAACCCAGCTGCACTAGTTTTTAATTAGGTTGACACCGTCAAATTTAAAACCAGACCCTTTTTGATTTCTCCACTCTGTCCGTCCATCCACCCGCCAGACACTAGCTTCACACTGCTGCTAGACATACATATTCGCCCCCTTACCCCTCGGCAGTTCCACAATATTATTTGGCACAGTTTGAAGCTTAAAAAAGCTTCTCAATTAAGACATTTTTTCCTTCTTTGTACATACATCCAAGCATAGGAGCACTTCTTGACCTGTATTACAATGCACTGTACTACCACAACTCTGTGCATCATGTTATTCTTCACAACCAACATTTTTCTTTTCAGCGAATAGTATTTTTTTCTTCTATTGAGTTCACGTAAATTTTGTGCGTTGTCTCGTCGCCATCTCATGTGGTTGTCGCAGAATCGGCTCCTCTTTTGACATGTCGTCGGTGGACTGCCTCCTGAGGGGGAGTTTGAACAACAATTTCCTCCGGAGCACGCACTGCTCATTGTACATTGCGTATCGCTTGAATAAACAAGGTAACAGATTGCATAATCGTAGATATTTCAACACTTTTTTGTTACAACTTGCGCACAATGAACAGATGGACCATATTTCAGATACATGCAGCAAAAATAGATGCTCCTTGGGGACGAATCGGCCATCTCGGCACCAGCCTGATCTTCATCTCTCACTTCTTTTGAAACATATTTCCTCTTTTCAGTTGTCCATATCAACTATCATTATATTTCATACACAGAGAGCAACCTTTTTAATTTGTGTGCTCGGTTGCAATGCTGCCAACAACAGATGCCTGTATCACATACAACGGCATCGTTGATCCAATCAGATTCTGGTGCCTCCAGAATAGCACACTGGGTAACTTTTGATTTTCCACCCGTTTCGGTACAAAAACAGCCATCTTACGTTGATGGCGCTCCATCGCATCGTTTACCGGCAGCAGCCGCGGCCGTCTGGCATGATGGACGTCGTACACTCCTTTGGTTGTTTCTTATGGAATGCTTAGTAGGTTTACCTCAGTCCTGACAGAAGAAAATCTTGAATATTTGCACTGATCGGGGCCTGAAATCGAGGACAGATTTGCTGAACAAATCTAGATTGATGCTCCGATTCAAATGCAGCCCTGCCCTACTCAAGAGTTATCTAATTGGAGCCAAGTTGGCACACAGATGAAAAGTACTTCATCAATCACCTGTTTAACAGATTTGCGATCAATTATTATGTAACATTGTGTGTATTCTTCATTTTTGTTTTGTCATCATTTGAAATATTAACAGATTTTTGAAAATGTTTCTTTTAATCCGTGTACCACCTCGCTCCACCAGATAACACCCGAGCAGCGCACAACTTCCAAATTACAATACATACAAATTGGTACGCAAGTGTAAAAAAATGCACAAACTTGCCGTTATCAAAAAGTTAAGGCAAGCTTATGGGAACACAACACCAGCGAGTAGCCATAAACACTTTCCCGCCGCCAGTACCATGAACACAAAGCAATTCCAATGAATGTTGATCATGCATTAACAGCCACACTAAGGTATGTTTATCAAAATTCAAAACACATAGTCAGAATATGAAATGGTTGGGAGATGGCTTAACTTCCAGATCGTTTAGTAAAGTGTGTTATCTTAATCATTGTGAATGTTCCGTCATCCACGCCATGTCCATAGATGACAATTTTTTTATAATTCTTGTGGACTCTCATTCTGGCTCTCTCCCTCTTTCATCTTCGACGGCGAGACATTTTTTGACATTGCTTTGTGACAAGGATAGTCTTGTCCAGTTTTTGACCATTTTATTCATCCCTCCCACCCCCCATTTTCCACAACCCTAAAAAAAACCTCCCATACCCCAAAAGTACTAGCACATTACATGTATACATACCAGTAAATGCGCTTGTGACAAAATGACCCAAAACTGGACAAAACTGGACAGAATTGCACAATACTTCAAACACAATCTTCTGGAAGATACAAAAAAAACATCTGAATACCAAAAAATACAAAAAGGATCATTTTTTTAATAGTTGGTTTTAATTTGTACATTTTGTTATGAAAAACAGATCCTTCAAAAGAGTTGCATTCATTGCTCTTCAGTCGCTAGATTGTACGAAGTATCATGCCATTCTGTATAACAGCTGGGAAATGAATGTGGTACATCAAAAAAATAGCCGCCTCGCAGCAGACCGCCCCTTGCATTGTTAACCTGAAGAGCAATTTCATATTTTTTTGTAAGTTTTGTCATTTTTGGAATACAAAATAGAGCTCTGGTTGGAAAAAACCATGGTTGACAACAAAGCGGGCGGTAGGCTGCGAGACGCAGAAGGTTATCTCTCTTCATTTATATTATAGCACAAAAACAAAAATATAACGGTCATAGAACATATATTATCAATGATTTGTCAACATCTTAAAGGTACATTATGTTCACCATCGTTAAACTCTTTGCAAGAGTTGCACGAGTGTGTGGTGAAATAAACACTTTGAAACCGGCAAAAATTGACATCATCCCCCACGGCATGGTTCATCAACCCTTATAAGCATGTAGTCATAAATTGACTTTGTTGAGGTCAAGTATCATAACTCATACCCCACAACATGAGGTCAAAATTGTAAAATGTTCACTGGTACATGTAGGTTAGTGAATCACGCCATGGGAGGTGAGGCTATCTTGCTCTCAAGTGTAAATCCCGTGAGATGAAGAACAAAAAAAAACCAAAATTGGTTCTAAGAAAATCTTCATCCCCTACCCCCTACAAAAATTTTCATCTCACTTGGACAAATATTTTCAAATTTATCTGACATATTTAGCACCAAGTGTGAATCTCAATATCGTTTTTGTTTTAAATTACAATCGGGAGGAAAAGGAACAAAAAAGAAAGAAATGAGGCTCTATACATACAAGCAAGTAGTTGAGACAGGATCGCCTAACAGTGAACTGAAAAACTAGTCTTCTCTATATATCACAGTTCAAAGGGTCATTGCGGAGTATCAAATTTGGAGAGGGAGGGGGAGAGAGATGGGTTGAAAGTATGATTTTCTTCTGTGATGACCTCTTTCTGGTTAAACTAAAGCTCACCTTGCAAATGCGGTCAAGTATTGTTTGGTAAGTATTTACCCCCCCATCCATATTTGTGCCACATCAAATACATCGTAACCAATTTTGTTTTCCAGCTTGTTCAATTGTCAGCATGGTGTATAATTGTTCTGGATAATTGTGGGCATGTGGCATCAATAAGGGAGCATCAAGTGTGAGCCTAGCATTAACCACTGGTGGCCTGGGACTCCACCCAACTCTCTCTCCGCCCTCCACCACTGAAAAAAGGCACGCTGCTTGTGGGAATGAACTACGACAGACTACAAACAACTTCGTTGGTTATTTTCATGGTATTATCAGTGCAACCCAGTCTGAATTTAATTCCTATCATAAATGTACGCAAGTATTATTCAGCTTAAGAAATAAAGCTTACCTGACTCTGGACTTCTTTTTTCTGAGCCTTGTACAGCTTGCGATAAAAATATTCAAATTTCATACTTGCCAATCACAACATTGTTTTTCAGCTTTTTACAATGCATATTTTCTTTTCCTTTGCATGTCAGTTTTATAGCATTTGGGATTCACATAAATACTTATGGTTATGAGAGGCTCAAACCATGGGAGTTTAAATGCAGACTGGGCACTAACAAGACAAAATAGGCTCAAATCAATTATATCCGCAAGCCTTGTGTTCATAATTTGACACATTGTGCATTATTTCAATGTAGCTTTCATTTCATAAATACTTTTTCAGCCGTAACTTTTTTTCTTTGTAATTCAATATAATTTTGTTCTACGCAAGGCTTACAGGATATAATGTTCAAAATCTACCTAGATTGTTGAAGGCTTGAGCAAGTTGGAATACAGCCAAATACTAGTCTCAGTTCACCTACAAGTAATTATGACCTTTTCAACAAAGACAGCCGCATCATTTCAATTCTCTCATTTCATTATTTTGAACAACGTAATTAACAGTTTGATTGCTTTGTTTGATTCCATATTTCCAAGCACTCATATTAAAGAGGTCATAACTAATTGTCCAGTGAATGTTAACATACATGAAATCAGCAGTAGATTGTAGTCTGTGGTATAACTTGCACAATGGAAATACTACCTCAAAATGGCTGCCCTTAAAAGACGCATCATTCACTGGTCACAGAACTTTGCATGCATCCCTAGTTCAGACCGGGATATGACCAGGAATAGTATGTGTATAGAGTTGTAAGCTTTCTTCAAAGTGGGCATGCCACTCTTGGGTAGTAATAAGATATTTAGGTATGGATTCACAATAACCTGCTAAAGTTCTGGACTAGTATGGGGGTATAGAGTCCACCCAACTATGTAGGGACTTTTGTTGTATTTTGAATAACTTTTATCCACCCACAAGAAACCAGAATACATTCATAATTCAATAACTGGATTTTGTTGTGCTCTGGTGCTATTGCAGGGCTACAACACTGGCACATTCTACGATGTCAACACAAAATGCGCAAGTAAAAATTCCTAATCCAGTAGATTAGAGCCTTTTGTTAGTCCAAAACCAGAGTTAATTGTGAATACCATATTTTGCGTATTGCGAAAGGATACAAGAGGGTAACACCTCTGAAATACATAATCCAAACTGTGTTAAGATCAGCCGATAAATTTGATCAATTTTGTTTTGTGTATCAAGAAGATTCAACATCAGATTATCCTGACACAGTTTGACTGTGTAAAACAAAGGGGAGAACAGGAAGGGGGCAAGGTTATTATTATTATTGTATAGTAAGGGGGGGTCAATCATATGTCCACCTTTATAAAATCATTAGCTACAGGCGGTCAAATGAGTTAATTCTCTGACACACAGGTAGCTAAGTAACAAGGGGGGACACAAAAACAAAATTGCACTAGAAAATGTCAAAATTTCAATAGTTTACAAGAACAAAAAAAAAGTAAATAAATCATCAACTTTTCGTAAATACTATGGATAACAATGTTCTCGCCTTACATTCAAAAAAGAAATGTAATTTAAAAAAAAAATTCAAAATCAAAGTCGCTCTCGTCAAGTACAAATATATTTTTCTCAGTTTCGGTTACTAACCACAACGGTAACAAAAAAAGGTAATTTCTATTCATTCTTGTTGGTACTATTCATGACATAGGAGGGAAAAGATTAAAAAAAAATAATCATCATATTAGAAAAAAACACATGCTTCTTAGCAGCACATTATACATTGATTTCCATCGTATTCGCAATTATTAATAATTGTCTCTCTCTTTTTGTTTACACACTCTGCAGTTCAACTAATGACAGCCTTTTACATTATTTTCTCAGACGCGGCTCGTCATGTTAATGTACACTTCCTTCAACCTCTTGTTTGATTTCAGAGGGGCATAGTAGCGTGAATTGCGCCCTCTTCATCAACATCACCTCTATTTGCTCTCCTTAGATTCCTTTGGAGGCTCCTCTCCTTCGATCTGGAACTCGGCCACGTAGAGGCGCTTGTCAATCTCCACTTGACTGGGTATCGGCTTGATCTCAGTGCCCAGTTCCTTCTCGATGCTGTACAGGTGGAAAGCGGTCGTCGACGTCACCAGGTTGATAGCCAGACCCAGGTGGCAAACGGCCAGAACGACCGATTCTGTGCAGGTAGGTCTCCGAGTTGCGTGGGAAGTCAAAGTTGATGACCACGTTGACCGACTCGATGTCAATACCTCTGGTTAACAGATCTGTTATGTAAATGAAGACAAATGTGTGTGATGATATTTGGACATTACCTATGCATTAAAAATATGCAACCAGCTATGGCAGCTAAACCAGATGATTGTTCTGTAACATGTAAAATGTTACTTCAAATGAGACCATGCAACATTTTCTGGTATCCACATTAAACCGGTCTAATGTGGTTCAATGAAAATAGAGTTCTTTGATGACTAAAAGTGAGTGTTAATTGCTGACAGCGTATTTGTTCTACAGTTCAAGCATCAAGATTACATTGAACTGCGTAATTCCGATAAAACTGCTTGAGCTGAAGATTGATGTATGCCCCCTTTGACGCTGCCTCACTCACAGGAATTAAGTTGAGCCAGTAACATGAAGGGCAATTTATAGGTTTTGTTCAAAAGGGACTGAAAAGCACTTTGTCTCTCTTCTTCTTTTTAGGAGGGGTAGTCCCATTCATCTATTAGTTGGTACAAGTCTTACTTATGAGGTCAAAGGTCATTTAGGGATCAAATGTTAACGTTTCCCCTGAATGTAATGGTCAAATATTGTACTTGACAATTATGAATGACCAGTATGACTATAAATGCCATGGAATAAAAATTATTGCCTTATCCACATTATCTTGATCCGTTACGGGCGATGTTACGCAACTACATTTATTTTCAGACCAGGTCTTCGACTTGACTTTGACTCGTCGCACAGTCACCATAAAGCGAGGTACTGCTAGCAAAGTATGTTGTTTGAGCATCCACATTTTATTTGTAAACATGCTTTACAAAATTATTCTAGCGCATTGCATGAATGCTTGAAAAAAAAAATGCAAAAAAACTAAAATGCTATGTGTTTACATGGAGAACTTAAGTTTTGGTAGCAACTGGTATCAACATTAAACAGATCTAATATGGTTCAATGACATTACAAAGTTCTCTGATGACCAAAAGACGGTGTTAAGGTTATTAATTATTTTAAACTGTTGTGATTTGGTAGTTCACAGCATCTTACGAATGGTAGTGAGCTTTGGCAAAAACTGCATTGCTCAATTCATAGCGAAGCGTGTAGAAGAATTCAAATATCACAGATATACTTTTATAGATGCTGCGGTTCTTGAGTTACGTTGTAAAGAGGGCTGAAACAACAACACTTTTGCAAAACGTACATAACTAATTAACAACAATAAATTAAGCAAGTTTGCAAAGTATACGATTTGTAGAATGAACTTTTGCAAAACATCAAGGTGTTAATTTTCAATAATATATTGATCTAGATAATGAAAATCGATTTTTAGGTTGCTTCGACCAACAATACCTCGTCTACCCTTAACTGCTGACAGTATATTGTTCTACAGTTAAGCATCAAGATTACATTGAAATGTGTAATTCTGATAAAACTGCTTGAGCTGAAGATTGATGTATGCCCCTTTGACGCTGCCTCACTCACAGGTATAAAGTTGAGCCAGTAACATAAAGGGCAAAATAGGTTTAGTTTTATTCACTTACTTCAAATTATTCTAGCACATTGCATGAATATTGAATGCTTACAAGAAAAGTGCAAAATAAAATGCTTAGTAACAAAATGGTGGATCCGTGCCAAGGATCAATAATTTACAGACAATGACTTACCTGAGCATACGAGATTTCTGCAGGCGCCGTTGCGGAAATCATGGAAGACGCGATTACGGTGTTCCTGTCTCATCTTAGAGTGGATGTAGTAGCAGGAGTAGCCCAGCTCGGTGATCTTCTTGGCGAGTAGCTCCACTCGCTGCACTGAGTTGCAGAAGATTATTGACTGGTTGATTTGAAGCTGCAAATTACAAATGGAATGCGTCGTAATGAAAAAGCATATCGTTATAGATGACTTGCCATCAAATTAAATGAATGTACTTGCCAGCAGAAACAATGTAAACATCTACAAATCAGAGATGCCACTTTGCATGTCAAAACGTCCTGAAAAACCATGGAAAAAATCTAAAAATGCACTTTTTCCCTATTCTTTTACATAGGAAGGGTAGAGCAAAAACAATCCTGAAATTGCTCAATTTTCTTTATAATTTCCTGAAATCAGTAAATTTCCTGGAAAGTGGTATCTCTGAAAAATAGTTTCATCCAAGCATACATTACTGCAACCTATGGATTTTAAAATTGGTCCATATCATGCAAATCACTTATTGTTGCTTTAAAGGGGTACTACAACCCTCAATAAATTTGTGACTATTTTTACATTTTTCTCAAAACTAATAACACACTGGTAACAAAAGTTATGTATATTATAGGGGCAAGGAATCCAATCACTAGACTGGAATTTCAGTGACCCAAGACAAGCGGTTCGATACTTATGATAGACAAGGCGGTTCTCGAACCACGAGTCTCGCCTGCTTTCGCGATTACTTTTGGCAGAGGTAAATGAATTTGGTGGTTATCGGCTGGGCACGATTATCTGGCTGATGGTGACCGTACCCATCAAGTTTCATGCCCATGCAACAGGTTTTACTAATTTGACCTCAGATGACCCTGGTGACCTTGAAATGACCGTCCAAAAATTTGGCTTTAAATGTTGACTGTACCCACCAAATTTCATGCCTATCTGAAAGTTTTTACTAATTTGACCTCAGATGACCCCTGGTGGCCTCGAAATGACCTTCCAAAAATTTGGCTTTAAATGTTGACTGTATCCACCAGGTTTCATGCCCGTACAACAGTTTTTTCTAATTTGACCTCAGATGACCCCTGGTGACGTCGAAATGACCTTCCAAAAATTTGGCTTTAAATGTTGACTGTACCCACCAAGATTCATGCCCGACCAACAGTTTTTACTAACTTGACCTCAGATGACCCCTGGTGACCTCGAAATGACCTTCCAAAAATTGGGCTTTAAATGTTGACTGTACCCACCAAGTTTCATGCCTGTACAACAGTTTGTACTAAATTTGACCTCAGATGACCCCGGGTGACCTTGAAATGACCTTCCAAAAATTGGGCTTTAAATGTTGACTGTACCCACCAAGTTTCATGCCCAGACAACAGTTTTTATTCATTTGACCTCAGATGACCCCTAGTGACCTCGAAATGACCTTCCAAAAATTTGGCTTTAAATGTTGACTATAGACCACTTGGCATGTGACGTCATTGCCCGGCAGTATGCGTGAATCATGGCAATTTCAATTGTTCTTTGCCCTGCAGTGTGCGTACGCATCGTAGTCTGCTAAGGGCACGTGCATTTTAAATCGCCCGCCACATTTCATCTAGTACAAGAAAGCCATTGAACAGTGAAGCGGCTTGTTCAAGCATATCGATAGACGAATCCCTCGCCACTGTTGATAAACAGTGATGTCAAGTGGTCTATACCCACCAAGTTTCATGCCCGTACAACAGTTTTTTCTAATTTGACCTCAGATGACCCCTGGTGACCTCGAAATGACCTTCCAAAAATTTGGCTTTAAATGTTGACTGTACCCACCAAGATTCATGCCCGACCAACAGTTTTTACTAATTTGACCTCAGATGACCCCTGGTGACCTCGAAATGACCTTCCAAAAATTGGGCTTTAAATGTTGACTGTACCCACCAAGTTTCATGCCTGTACAACAGTTTGTACTAAATTTGACCTCAGATGACCCTGGTGACCTTGAAATGACCTTCCAAAAATTGGGCTTTAAATGTTGACTGTACCCACCAAGTTTCATGCCCAGACAACAGTTTTTACTCATTTGACCTCAGATGACCCCTAGTGACCTCGAAATGACCTTCCAAAAATTTGGCTTTAAATGTTGACTATACCCACCAAGTTTCATGCCCATCCGACAGTTTTTACTAATTTGACCTCAGATGACCCCTGGTGACCTCTTAATGACCTTCCAATAATGTGGCTTTAAATGTTGACTGTACCCACCAAGTTTCATGCCCGTACAACAGTTTTTACTAATTTGACCTCAGATGACCCCTGGTGACCTTGAAATGACCTTCCAAAAATTTGGCTTTAAATGTTGACTGTACCAACCAAGTTTCATGCCCATACGACAGTTTTACTAATTTGACCTCAGATGACCCCTGGTGACCTTGAAATGACCTTCCAAAAATTTGGCTTTAAATGTTGACTGTACCAACCAAGTTTCATGCCCATACGACAGTTTTTACTAATTTGACCTCAGATGACCCCTACATGACCTCAGTGACCTTGACGCACTAACCAATACAAACCGGTTCTGTCTCGGGTCAAGATGCACCCACCCACCCACCAAGTTTGAGGAACGTGCGACTCATAGTCTCCGAGAAAATAGGCGGAAGGCAAACTTTAACCAAAACTTTAACCAAATTTGTCACATACACACCCCCACCCCCACATACACACATACATACGGAAAAGTGATTATATAGTCTCCTGCCTTATCAGGCGAGACAAAAATGAGGTACCGCTAGGATGTACCTCATTTCCTGTCATATATACTGAACCGCTTGTCTTGAGTCATTGAAATTCCAGTGTAGTAATTGGATTCCTTGCCCCAATAATATACATAACTTTTGTAACCAGTGTGTTATTATTTTTGAGATATATGCAAAAATAGTCACAAATTTACCACAGGGGTGTAGTACCCCCTTAATGTCATGACACTGAATCACATGTTACCAACAATGTTTGCTAAATCCTAATCCATCCTCACAACAGTAATTTTGCCGTACTCAATTAAATTCAATTGCCATAAAACATTACCAAGTAACTTCATTGATATCTTTCATATATTTCTTCTCAACTTCTTTAATTCTGGTACCAAAAAAAATTGAACTTTCAATGGTTATCTATTTTATTCAAACTTGAAACACAGAGTTCAAACTACCTAAATCAATGCATGTAAGGTAATAAATCATTGGCAATTGGCCTGATTCGGCTCAATGACCTCAATATGACTTGGGTTACCTTTTAATTTACCAGAGGTTAATTATCATGGAGGTCATAGGTGTAAGACCAAGCCATGTACTCAACCCTCTGGGGAAAATGAACACAAACATGTAAAACGCACATTGAAAGATGATAGTCGATCTATAGTGCTCACTTCAATGATTTTGACCCTTACCTTGCGGAACAGCGTATTGAGACAGTGGACCTTCTGCTTCTCGTAGACAAAGGCGTAATACTGTGTGATACCTTTTAGCGTGAGCTCCTGCATCAAGTTGATTTCATAGGCCTTGGTCATGTGCTTGTCCTACATTTGAGATAAAAAGATCAGAATAGGTAACATACAAATTGTTAAAACCCATATAGCTGAAAGATGTGATCCGTATCAAACACCACTTTCAGTTAGCACATCCCTGTGTCCAATCAAATGGGCTATTCCAGTTGAAATCCATACACCCCCTATGGAGGACATGACCTTAATCTTCCACACAAGGGGTGTAAAATTCAAATGGAGTCACCCATTCAGGTAACCTTGAGCCGTGTTTGAAACATCATGTCTTCCACAGGGGATGTACAGATTTTAACAGGAATGGCCCACTGACAGTTTAAACTTACAACCGTTCTATGAAGAGCTTTTAATCGAATGAAATCCATCAATCAGTGTTCCAAGCTCCATCACATTCATTAGATGGATTTCCCACTTTATTTGCTTTCAAATATTTTTATTATAATACTCTTTGAATCATATAAGTAACCATAATACCCTGGGATGGTTTGATCGGAGGCACCCCATGTTTTGCCTGCCTTCACCCAGACTGCAGTATTTTGTAGTATACAGAGAGTTTAGGGTTAGCCCTAAACACCCTCAGGATGGTTTGGTAAGAGCTACCCTACGTACTGAATGGGAAGTACCTTAAGCAGTTAGTATTTTGTACTAATTTGTATTTCTTAAATTCCCCGTTTTTATCTCGTATGTCTGCCTGTTTATCTCTCATTGCAATCCATGTACATGAACATTACGGCAAAACAAACTTTAATTTAAAAAAAATTTAAGAACTTCTACTTACCACAAATTCCTTGACGGTGACTGGGAAAGTCGCTGAGAAAAGCAGGATCTGTCTGTCCTGTGGCAAGAAGCTGATGATGTCATCTAGTACGTTTTTGAAATCCATTGACAGCAGCTTGTCAGCCTAAAAACACAAAAATAAATACTGATGTGTAAGTCCACACTTCTTTCACAATCTCTTTCTGTGTGCTAGAGATCCACGTCGGTGCAATTCATGTACCGTGTTATTTATTTGTAGTTTTACTTTACATTTACAAGTATTTATGGCACCATTCACCAAGATACCATGGCGCTTAGTCATTTTTGCAAGGGTTATTTTCGCGCAGAGGTTAGGTTACAAACTTCACAACACCTGGGAGTCCCGTGATTAGCTCTACCGCTCCTGTCACAATTCAGATGAAGTCCCATGGATGTGGTGATGAAATATTAAAGTAAGTCACAATTTTGTTGAGAGAACTGTTTAAAATATTCATTCTAACATGAAAAAGAGCTTTTGTCATATTCGTCATTGGGCAGGAAAAGCCTCCTTTGTCATTGGCCCCTGGACATGTTTAAAGCAAAACCTCCTATGTAACCTCTTGGCAGTTTTGTTTTAAACATGTTCAGGGGCCACAAGTACAATAGTACATCGGAGGTTTTTCCTGCCCAACGACGATATGTAATGCATTGTTAAGGCATGAATTTTGTGACAATACCAACATGCACAAAATGTCCCCTTGTTGGAAATCGGGAACAATTCAGGATGCGAAAATAAGCACATACAGTATGTTAATACTCATGTTCCTGAAAAGGAAGGTGTTACTCCCGCTGCCCTGAATCTGATCAAGCACTGTTCTGCTGTTCCCAATGATCTGCCAAAGTGAACCAATTCTAGTTGGTATTTATACACAGGTTTTGTTAATTGTTATACACACATTGATTATTGACAACTTTTGTTCTAGAGTTCAAGCATCAACATTACACCTGTGTAATTTTGATAGAACTGCCTGAGCTAAAGATGTACATTGATGTATGCCCCCTTTGACGCTGCCTCACTCACAGGTAATTAAGTTAAGCCAGTAACATAAAGGGCAATTGACATTACAGTAAAGCCATACATATTATTTTTGCATTCTATCTGTGGTTAGTAATCTCCAGAGGCTCAATTGCATTAATATGCAGTGGTTCTGAACCTTCTTTAAAAACAAGCCCCATACCTTGTTGTTGGACCACTCGGGAGTTAGGACCTTGTGTCTAAATTGTGTCAGTATGTCACATGATCGACCCAAGTTCCAACAAGTCTGAATGACCTCACATTTTGAAACTGGGGTCACGAATCACTGGTGGCGATTGGGTTCCCTTTGCTAGAACACACTCCTCAGCATTGTGTATGTAATGCAATTTTGCTGATGCCCTAAGCTTTGCAGGTGCAAACTATATACTACATTGCGAGACAATACAGAGCTCTTCATTCTCCCTTAAAATTATAAATTTTTGGTAATATGTGATGTGATCAAGCAAAATCAGTCAGAACTCGGAAATATTGATTTTGAGATATAGCCAAACAAAGAAAATATTTTCTTTTGTTTCCTGCTGTTTTGGAAACTCTTTAATTGCTCTTATCTCTGGAACTGGTTGTTCAATTTCAATGGGGTTTTCTGCAAAATCCAGCTTTGTAAATGCTTTTTACTATCCTATAAGAAACTGAAAATTTAATACTTCTGAGTTCCGACTGATTTTGCTTGATCGCATCACATATTATGAACTACGTGTATGCTGGTTCTGTCCATATTATGAGGATCTTTGAAGCTATTCTCACAATCTTCTTAGCCCCCCCCAAAAAAAAAGGGTGTCTTAAGATGGACATCACACTTTTTGTCATGTTCACTAGTTAGTGACTCCAAGATGAATTCGTTAACAGTGTCAGTGTTATTCACTCAACTTACCTCATCAAGGATGAGCATGCCGCATTTGTCTACTTTGGCTACTGTTTTTCTCATGAGATCCAATATTCTACCAGGGGTTGCTACCACCAAGTGAACTGAAATCAATCAACAAATACACAGTGTTAAACTTCTCTTTTCTGTAAAAGTCCTTCCAAAATGGCATTACCGAGGTGTTTTTATATTATCATGCACTGCACAATCTTACAATATGAAATTGACAATTTTTTGGCATATGTTTAAATATGTCCCAACTTACACCTAAATGGAATCAGCCAAAATAAGTTTGTGAAGTCAGAGCAATTTTGACATACATGTAATGCCAATATATTAGTTTTATTCACACATCAAGTCCCTTATTGAACTCCATGTTAAACACCCAAAATAGCCAGTGGGGTTCCTTACACTTTACCTTGTTATTTTGGCTTAATGGACTGAAACCTTTCCTGACAGTTATTACTAAAAATATTATTTCAGCACTTTTTAATCTTAAGAGAAAAGAAATATTTTCACACTACTATTAATGTGAGCAAATAACAGTTGCAACTGTGGAACCTGTTTGAAATATTGAAGCATCAAGATATACAATTGCTTTGCTTGAAACAATCAAGGGAATAATAGCCTATGTCAACAGAACTCACAAACAGTTGACCCATGTCTGATAAGCACTTGCAAACAAGCACAAAGTCCACAGTTATTTTTAGACACAATAAGGCAAAAAAAAAAATTGTTTGTTTGACCACGTCCGACCGACCGGGTACCCTACCCTCATCCCGACCATGTCTTTTTTTCTTCTTTTTTTAATTTACATTGAATGTGCTAGTAAAACAGTGGTTAGTATAAATTTAAAGAAAGAAAATGAACAGTATGACATGCAGAACCATCTCAAGAGTTAAACCAGTAAAGTGCTGTGTGTTTTGACTTATTTACCAGTCTTCAAATTGTCAGTTTCAAGTGCAATATCTGTAAAAAAAATTATAAAAAAAAAAAAATCCGACCTACCGACCCAACTGTTTCATAAGCCTCTATGGACAAACAAACCTTTTTTTTTTTTTTGCCTAAAGATTTGGTTCCAAACAAATCGTATTTTAGTAACAAGCCAACATTGTCTAATATTAATCTAACAAGTTGCTACTACAATCACAAATTTTACCAACACAAAATGACTACCAGGTTGGTTAAAAAATCAAGTGATTTGATTATCATTATTGTGTCCCAGAAAGTAAACTGGGCTCAAAAAGAAACTTATAATTTTTCACAAGGTCATATCTTAAAATCCTGTTCATAAAAATGAACCAAAATTACACACAGGATTGCTTCAATACTCTACTCCAAACACTGATAAGTAACCAAACAGTTGTCCAACTGACACAACAGCAAAATGCACTGACACGGAACAGCTTCCTGGACCACATTCACAGCCCAATAATTGGCACCCAACACAATAAATTTGTGAGTAAGTGGAATAGTGTGGAACAAGTCCTGTTTCTTGAAGAAAGTGTGTGAAAAGCAGAAGCAGCCCGTTCCACACCATTCCACTTACTCTTTGGAAATTATCACCCGTGTAACGATCTTGTACGCATTCTCACAGATTTCTTTTGCTGGGTGCCAATTATTCGCCTGTGAATATGGTCCAGGAAGATCTTCTGTGTCAGTTCATTTTGCTGTTGTGTCAGTTGGACAACTGCTTGGCTACTGATATTTGTTTAGAGTAGAGTATTGAAGTAATCCTGTGTGTAATTTTGGTTCATTTTTATGGACAGGATTTTAAGATATGACCTTGTGAAATAATATAAGTTTCTTTTTGAGCCCAGTTTATAATTCCACAAACATTCATGATGGTGAATAAAAGAAATTGTCACAATTCCATTTATTCTGCTTTTTTAAAGCATAACTTAATGCAATAATTCATGCAACCACCATATGTACCGTATTCTTTCCATTAACTGCCGAGGGCGCCTAAAAAAGGCGCTTTGGATTGGCGCATATTTTTGACATCGTTTACATAATTGGAAACGTAATTAGATGGTTTGATGTATGGTTGGTTCCTGCACATGATGATGGGGGATCATGAGCAGTAAAGTCGCTGGGTGGGCGCTTATAGGGGCCATGGGGGGTTAATGGAATGAATACCGTATATATTTCAAAAAAAGAAATAATGATATTGATAGTATGTTTCTTTCACTCACCATCTTCGTCCAGACGCATGATGTCGTCTCTTAGCGATGTTCCTCCTGTGGTTACCATGACCTTGTGATCCGAGTGCTTGGATAACTGCTTGGCTGTCTGACTGGTTTGCAGGGCAAGTTCTCTTGTGGGGACCAGTATAAGACCTGTGAGAAATGTTAAAATACACATTGCCTTATCATTTTGTCTTTCCACTAAATGAGCACATTACAAAGGACAGCAGGGTTTGAAGCTTGATACATGTTCCAAGAATCTATTTAGAGTTTTGCTCTATTGCACATTGGTAAATGAAGACCTTTCTGCAAGTGCACTTCAAACCAAGGTCTTAGCCAGCCATACGTCTGCCCGTCTTTAAGATGGGCTAATCTAATTTTAGACGGGTAGATTTAATGGATTTTACAGATGTGATAGCTCTAAAACAGATGATTTTAAGGGTATATGAACTTGGGACTAATTCAAAGTGACATGTAAAGGCCAAACAAGTTGTTTTATATTTGAGGGTCAAATTTTGGTATAGATTGGACGGGTGGTTTCTGATTTCTGGCCAAGACTCTTGCTTCAAACTTTAACTTTTGACAAAGGCAAAACACGTACTTGAAACAGTGACTTGACAACTGCAGATCATATCAAAAGCCAATCAGAGACAAGTGCTTTTAACACAGCAAATTTACGCAAAGTATGTATAATAAAGTACACTCTCGTACAAGGTTTAGATTCATTTTTCTTTACCCATACCTTGAATGACTCCATTTGTAATGTCAATTTTCTGTAGTGTGGGAATGGTGTAGGCTCCCGTCTTCCCTGTGCCGTTCTTTGCCCTGGCTATGATGTCAAACCCAGACAGTGCTACCGGAATACTGGCCTCCTGGATAGGCGAGGGCACCTCCCAACCTTTCTCAAATATTCCCATCAAGATCTCGCGACGAATGAAGTAGTCCTCAAAGTCGTTGCCTTTTGTGTTGGTTACATCCTGTGTGCAACAGAATAATTTGAAACATCAAGTACAATAATTACATACACTACTAGATCACCAGTCTTTCACGCTTTGTAAATGCATATAATTAAAGACAGAGATAAAAAGAATTTATCGCGTCTGATGTCACTGTCAATTACGATCCTTGATTGGTTTACACAGGTTAATCAGCGCATAAAAGGAAGACCGATCTATCTGGTGCTGATCGGAGAAAAGGAATAGCAGCAAATGGTGAAAAACTACGTACTTTTACAAGGCAAAAAGCAGCTTTTCTAGGCATTGTGGACATGGTGCTTTCGGTTTAGAAAGTTTCCTACTATAAAGACCTAACTTTTGAGATGGTTTGCATGTCGAAAGGTGCAAAATTGTCAATAAGGCGCCCGGTTATAAATCCGCGTTCAGCAAGTCATCATCACGACACTTGTAAACAAACCGTGCTCGAGTTTGATTGACAGATGACGTCAGACGCGATAAATTCTCTTTATCTTTGTCTTTCATTATAGTTTGATGGCTGGGAAGTTTACATGAAGTCATTGCTGAAGGTGTCTGGGGCAAAAGTCCCTTCCTGTAAAGAATAAAAGTCCCCAGTAGAACTGCCACCCTTTGAACACACAAGTCCTTGCTTATGTTGACAATAAAGTTGAATTGAACAAAAAATATTGAATACCTGTGAGCTACTCCCTGTGTAATGACATGGGTGACCCACTGCCAGAAAATTAAAGAGGAATATCAACCTAATCGGTGGTGAATTAGCACACAGGGAGCTTTCAATGCTCTGGAAACTAATATTAACTTAATATGTGACCCATCACATCGAAACAGACCACTTCGCGGTTAGCTTCTTTGGCAGATACCAATGAAAGATGGAAAAATATAAAGAAAATAAAAAGAATTCTGAGCTTGTTTTGCCTCATAAAACATTTTTACTGTATCTGATTTCAACAAGTAAGGTGTCATTTTCAAGCTAAAAAGCAGCAGTTCATCCTAGTGTTTAAATCTCCATTTTCATTTCTGCCGCGAGGTGGTCTGTTTCGATGTGATGGGTCACATATGACCCCTTTAAATGTAAACAAATTGAGTCACTAAGCCGATTACCACTTGACCTCTGCCGTCTGGGGGTCGTTTCTGGTCATTCGCAATACAGCTACCTTCATATTTTGCAGTTTTTGGTGTCACCTGTCATTAACTTATACTTCTCATGGACTTACCGATGTTTTTAATCTCATATCCTTCTTAGGTAGCTGCAGCTTCTTCTTCCACTCACTGTAATGTACAAGGGAAGACAAAACACAAAGGACTGAGTACCATCATGATACTAACAGCAAAACATCCCAGTTCTACCATATCTGGTTCTGTGATGAGACAACCTGGATCCTGCTTAATTTGTTAAATGCAAGAATCAAAATTCCAACCACGAGACCCAGTAACTGAGATGCAAATCAATGGTCATATCACAACCACCGTGGCAATGATTAACTCACAGGAAGGGTCCCACTCAATTTGATTTTGGTAGGCATGTGTCGAACAGCTATCATAAGTAGGGTCTAGAGGAACAATTTTGTCTAAAAAATGTAGGGTCTTGGTAACTAAAAAAAGTGTATACAAAACACATATTTCCAAATTTGGTGTGAATTTGGTTTGAAAATTGTGCAAAACAGGGGTCAGAACTGCTCAAAGCTTCAGTAAAATGGGGTGTTTTGGAAGTGGCAGAGTCATCTGAAAAAAGGGGTCTTAAACAGGAAGCCCCACTTGGCCAGTTCGCCACAGAACTGACAGACAGAACAGAATTTACATGAATAAAATTTAACCTTGACTAATTCCCTAAGGAACTTGAACCAAAAGTGGGGCTTCCACTTTAACCATGCATGTCACATACCCGTACCACCCACAATGGTGATTAACTACATGTACGGTACTACAGGCTTTTGCAAAGATCTTTAGCACTGCTGCCAAATAACTAGGTCACACCTTTCAACACGCGATGCTACGCAGATTGATCGAAAAATGAGGTACATTGTACTGATGTGCTGCAATTAGCCAATTCCAATTAGAACCCAATTTCATATTGACGCTGTAAATTGCGCCAAATCAGGCACTGCGGAAGATCTTTGCAAATGCGTGTTATAGCCTGACAATACACTTACTCTCCTTCAGTAGAATTTTGTGTTGAATTTGTCTTGGAATTACTCGCTGCATTATTGATGCTAGGCTTTGATGCTGCTCCCGACCCTGGACCTGACGACGACAAAGACATCGGTCTCATCTGATTGGCCAAGGCTGCTACTGGACGGTTCTGATTGACAGCTTCTGCTCCTGGATGCGAGGACATATTTTGTCCGGGTGGAATACGCGTCTGATTCTGTCCTGTCCTCTGCGGTGGGGCCGTCCTCTGCGGGAGAGGGCCACGTCCGGGGCTGCTGGCGCTGTGATTGTTCATGTGATTCATCTCTGAGGCTGCTGTAGCCATCTTTTTTGTTTGTTTGTTTTCTTCAAAGTTTTTTTAGTACAAAACAATGTAAAGTTGCAAGAAGTAGTCAACTAATTTACTGTTATTCCCTGAGTCGTTCAGAAACGAAAATTGGCAGCTTAGTAAAAGGCAGTAAAAATGCCTCACTGCTGCGGAATATAAACAAATCTGTTCTCGAGCAAATATACAAATATACAGATATATAAACAATATAGCTATTCTCTTATAAACAAAACAAAAAAAGGGAAAAAAATCCTCTTCAAGAGGCTGAATTTTTTTTTGTACAACAGGTAGATTACGTATACACAGTCTCTTCGGCAAGAGGGAAATTTGATCTCCGCTCTCGCCAAGAGATGCAAGTCTTTGGGGTTCTAGCAATTCGCTGCAGAGTCTATTTCTCTGGATATTATAAGTTTTATAAGTTGGTGCTTCAAAGAGCACGATCTGGTGCCACCAAATGTATGGCTTCACACAGATACTTCAGTTATTGTCAAGTCGTGTTGATTAGATTCAAGTATGATGAAATATTGATGATAGTGCTCACGGGGTAGAACCCTTTCAAGATATCATAGAAGATCTCGGCAAAACAATTCTGTGGTGCTGCGCACGAAACGGGAGATTGATCTCACGCTGATGGTAACAATGTCGCTACGAGTTGCATAACAGCTAATTTGGCAATCTGTAACAAAGAAAGAAGACAATAGTATTAATATCTCACAGATTTAACCTATCAGTATGAAAATGTATCATACCGTGGAAATTTGTCAACACAAAATCCAGTTTCAACAGTAAAATGTTGTGATTTATGCATATACCCAGTCACTGGATACTATATAGTCTGTCCACATAGAAGTACAAAGTAAATAGACCTCGGAAACTGGAGGTATGAGGATAATTATTTCAGTGCAATGCTTCTATGGCGCGCCAACTGCTGCTTGTGATTTGTGCACCACGCTCTTTACGCGTCAGCGTCGCATTCGTGTGTGATGCAAAGCATCGACCCCCGATGCCACAGATTTGGTTTGTACTTGTAAGTGGACAGACTGTATAGGCATGTCCACATGTATCACATCACATCAGGGTTTGATTTGAAGGTTTTGAGGGTTTAGGTGTGTAAATTTAAAAAACCTGGGTGTATAAATTTGTGTACAACAGGCTTTGAGTTTTAAAAAATTGAGGTGTGTGATAAATAGCACACCTCAAACTTGTAAGGAGTGCTATTTTGTAAATGATGAGTGTGATTGTCCAAATGCGCCTTGGCGCAAAGCCCAAAACAGGCTTTTGGAAGGCTCCCCAGTCAGGTTTTCCTGAGATAAAAACTAGAACATTTTAGGGCCAAAATCAGACATGCTGTTTCATCATGGCCTACTACATAATTAATACTTAATTGTGGTGTTAAAGGCAAGGTTTAGGGAAATCATGAATTCTTACATTTTTGCAAATATCTCCAAAACCTTTCATGATACAATCTCAAGTGAGTTTGTACTAGTAGGGATATGTTGGCCATGTTATGAAGGTAATAAAACCGTTGCCATGGTAACCAAGCAGTCGCTATTGGCTTCTGACCAATCACATTGAAAGTTGTTTTTTTCGCAAATCACTTCATTTGTCCCAATAAAAGTATACTCACATGTTGAGTCATGGGGGGGGGGGTGTCAAAGTTAAATTTTCGTTTTTTGGCCACAGATTCCATATTACTTTAAACAAACTTTTTACGGGAAAATAATTTTAATGTCTGTTGATGAAACAATATTTGTGGGTAACTTTCTTTTTTTTATTTGGACATGTGCAATTTCAACCGTATGAGGGCAGTATCCAGGTCTGAATTTCTTGGTCCCTGGTCAGAGCAATAATCAGAGGAGGTAGGATGCTGAAAACACTGCCGAAAATTTTTAAAAATTATTATCTTCTTCTGTGCCAAAGATGAAAACGATCCAAGATCTTTAATTTGCATTTAAAACCACCTTTAAGGTTAGCCGAGAGTTTTTCATGCGCTTGATTTCAGAGGGGCGTAAGTTCATAACAGAAACAGCCATGCAGAAAATGAACAAGCGTATCGGGACGTAGGCCTACTTACAATAGAATATCGATCCACGGTCAAGGCATGAAAAGGCTATGAAACTTGGCTTAGCTCGTGCCCGGAGCTCGGATGCAAAGGCTATGAAACTTGGCTTAGCTCGTGCCCGGAGCTCGGATGGGGAGGTGGCACAAGCCATTTTCGGCAATTTTCACAAGGATTTTATAAATTTTTTAATTGATTGGGGGCACTTCGTCAAGCTACGCCCTGGAAAATGTGATTTTGAATTTATAGCCTTGATATCTTTGATGAAATCAATGCTGATATTCCCCTGATTACAATGTAAGGGTAGGCAACAACAACAATATCAAAAAGCAATTATTTGTAAATCGAATTTGGGATGAAAATCAACAAGACAGACTTAGCAGGCCTACAAAGTGAAAAACAATCAATCACGATTCACTGCACTCAGCGAATCAATCAAATAAAACTAAAAAGAAAGGAGCAAGAAAGAATAAAGAATTAGTGAAAAAGAGAAAGAGAGAGAGAGAAAGAAAATGAACGAAAAAAGAAAGAAAGAAAGAAATGAAAGAAATGAAAAAAAAAGAAATGATAAAAGAAAAGGAAAGAAAAGAGGAAAGAAAGGAAGTAAAAATGAGAAAAGAGAAAAAAGAAAAGAAAATTCAGCCACACGGAGACTCGAACCCACAAAAATAGTTCATATTAGATTCCCAGTCCAACGCTCTATCCACTCGGCCACAGATCAACTTACACAAATTGACTGTTCTCAAAGCGGATGATATAACTATAATTGGATGCAATTACACATGATTACAATCGCGTCCGCATTATGGCTCTTAGAATAAACATGCATGTCGGCGCTGAAATTTTGAACGAACTGATGGAGGAAAACCTCGTTTTCTGCAAACCTAGCTTCAATTTGGAGTGAAAATCAAATGGAATAGCAATTGGCAGAATGTTGAGAAATAATGTAGGTATTCAGATGTCTAAATTAACGTCTCGTAATCAAGATATCGATAATTTCACAAACCAGCTTTTTCTCAAGCAAATTCTCCAAAATTTTCCCCAAAAGCGTGCTTTTAAAATTTAATCGGTACTGTATTTGGTTCTTCCCCATGGCAACATTATTTCTTTGATCGATTTGTAATACAATCTGAAAAGAAGAAAACAATCGCTTCGGTGTGGATTTATACGGAGCGCACATTTGAAAAAAACCTCATGGAACGTGTTTTTGATCTTGTGAACATGGTGGGTAAAAATGCTTTAAACGAAGGATTTTAAAATTTATTCTAATAATTTGTATATAACACACACAAAATGTTAAGCTACATCCAATGCACCAACATTTCACTCGCTGCGATATTTGATTACTGAGAAAACTCTGTTTTAGAGAACAACTTTATACGTCTTTTATACGTTTTTTTACGTCTCTTTGTGTAACCTTAACTGTAGACTCCATGATCCATCTCAATCTCATATTACCACTTTCCATACTGAAAGTTTTTAACTACACTGCATTAGGCATCATTATATTTTTCGGGTACGGTACCCGCAATTGCATAGTAAAAAGAAGTTTTTTTCGGGTTTTTTGGTTTTGGAGTGTCCCTGGACCTACATTTTGTAGAGCTAAATGCTAGAATCATTCATGGTTAACAAACCAAAAACAAATTGTTTGTGTTTACAGTTTTTCATATATGCAAATTGACAAGTGTTCAATACTGTCATACTCCAGACATAGTCATAGACCGTAAGGTACATATTTCGAGGAGCATAACAAACACCAAATTGGTGTCGTATGACCTTGGCTTTGACATGCATGCATTCTTTTTGTCGAGAGTGACATGGTCTTTCAATTCGTGCCGAGTGTCCTTGGCAGACTTGACTATGCTTCAGTGGTCATGAAAGGATTCAATAGATAACCTCTGCCCCAGGGTTAGCGGTGCCTGGTTAAAACAGGGGGTCCAGTGGAAGCTATTTGGACCCCTTAACCCCCTTTTTAGTCTGAAAATAGAGGCGTCCAAACCTAAAAACAAAGGGTCCAAAATGCCAAAATCTTTTTTTTTTTTTTAAATTGAAAATACCAAAAAAGTTAATTTTTTAACAATTTAATTTAATTTAATTTAATTTAATTTAATTTAATCTAATTTAATCTAATTTAATCTAATTTAATCTAATTTAATCTAATTTCAACAACTCTTCCTATACCTTTGTACAGGAGCCAACCGTTGTTAAACCGTGATGAACCCACACTTTTACTGTAGCGTACACGCGAACGAGAGCGAGACTACGTGTTACGCGAGAGCGCGTAAAATTCGTCATGCCTGGAACCTTTGTGCGTATGCCAGCTTACAAGTTGAATTCAGTATTTTTCAGGTAGCGGCTAAACATTGCCGTTTTATTCTGTAGTTTTATTGCTGATATCAAAAGAGAAATCATCAAAGTTTTTGTACGGCTGACTGGCAATGATTAACTGACATTCCTCGTAAAATAATCGTGAATTATACGATATTTAGCTTCTTTTCGTTGTTGAAAGGATTTTTTGGACCCCTTAACCTCCTTGGATTTAGAAATTCAGTGCGTCCATATTTACCCATTTTCAAAATTTTGCGTCCAGGACGCAATGACGCATTAAAACGCGAACCCTGCTCTGCCCCAATAATCCCAAGCTATTGTCTGAAACTGCACCTCGAAAGTTGCTCGAGAAACACTAGCTACGAATTTGCTCACGGATGCCCTCGCATTCGTAGCTAGCGTCCTTTCGTAACTGAATGCAGTGCGGGAATAAACATGTAAATAACACCGTATACTTTATACAATAGGCCACTGACTGCTTCAATAAGCATACCCTCAAATACCACTTTCCACCAGGGTTCGCGTTTTAATGCGTCCTGGACGCAAAATTTTGAAAATGGGTAAGTATGGACGCACTGAATTTCTAAATCCAAGGAGGTTAAGGGTCCAAAAAATCTCAACTGGACGCATCCAAATCGCAGCCGGATTTACTGTGTAGAAATAAAAAATCCTTCCAT
Source organism: Amphiura filiformis (assembly GCF_039555335.1). Lineage (NCBI taxonomy): Eukaryota > Metazoa > Echinodermata > Ophiuroidea > Amphilepidida > Amphiuridae > Amphiura > Amphiura filiformis. Next base: position 43,984,531 of record NC_092641.1, read on the forward strand.
TTAACAATGTTGTTTATCTACATAAATGTGTCATTAATTTTCAAAATCGCCACAAAAAGTCGTTGTTTTAGGAATATCCAAGGCTGGGCGCCGTCAATTTTCAGTTCATATCGTCGTCGGTCATCAGTGCCGTACTATTACGCAGTACGCTGACTTTCGTATTCGGCGAGGAGGACGATTTCGACCTCCTGGTTGAGAGAGGTAGACAAAAAACCGTTCCGCTTGTCCAAACACTCAAGTATCAGAAGGATGGTCCACAATAGCGTGATTCACGTAACCTGAATAGGGATTAAAAAGCTGCCACGTAGAACCATGTGCTTCTATTGTCCAATTTGCCATCAAGATTTCATATGGAAACAGTTCAGACCCAGTACACGATCATGTCAGAAATTAATATTTTGTTCTGGGTCTGATTATTCGGACTAGTCGGTCATTATTTTTCAACTTTCAGAAAGTCTGGCATTCTAGGCCCCAAATTGCATAATATGCACATCATTTTCCAAGCAACTGAACCCCTAAAATGGTGAATTATGGACTAATTTACTTCAATAATTGATATATCACACAGATTTGTGAAGTAGAATTTACAGTAACTTCAGATGTTTTGCCGTATCGCGAACTTTATGAGATCGAGTCCACCATCTTGGTTTTAAGATAAACAAAGATATACTGCCCTCTCCAGGCAGTATAAAATTAATTATTGACCACTGAGCCTCAGCAGGCGGTAGACATGGAATATATAGATAATATAAAATGAAATAAAATAATTAAATTAGATTAAATTAGATTAAATTAGATTAAATTAGATTAAATTAGATTAAATTAGATTAAATTAAATTGTTAAAAAATTAACTTTTTTGGTATTTTTCAATTTTTTTTTTATTTTTAAAGATTTTGGCGTTTTGGACACTTTGTTTTTAGGTTTGGACGCCCTATTTTCAGACTAAAGGTGGGGTTAAGGGGTCCAAATAGCTTCCACTGGACCCCCTGTTTTAACCAGGCACCGCTTACCCTGCTTTCCACATAACATGACCTACCAATTTGTTACCGTACTATACACGTTCCCAACATAATTCTCAGTAATACTTCGCATTTCAAGTGCAATTGCGTGAATATTTCATCACTAAAATTGCTCCCATTTTTCCATTGATCGGCGATGATTCAACTGTCAGTTCACAAGTAAAATTTACTGTTGTTTCTAGTTTGTAATTTCAATTTCCCTAGACATGTGTATTAATAAACAAAACTCTTAAAAATAATAAATTTTTCTAATTGCTACTGACTGTATATATCGGAAATTACTTCTTCATTAACTGCTGATTTGTTTTTGGACTATTTTATAACACTATATCAATATTTTGTATTGTTAAATTAGGATTGTACTAAAAACACAAACATAACAGAGACAACTTGCAAGTCCAACGCAGCTAAAACGCTCCACCTCATTGGTTAAAAACTAATTGCTTATCATGCGAGCCTGTTACGTCGATAATATTCTCAACCCCACAAAACGTTATTCAGTCATTAATAAGCACAATTTACGTGTGTGAAATGCCCTCGTAGGTTGAGACTGTTTCACCATCAGCACGGTGCAAACAGCTACAATAATATTAGCATACATGTGCAGGCCGGATCCAGCTCTGAAAAACTTGCTGAATATTTAGCTGATATTTCCTTTAAAAATGTTAGGATCGTATGCATCGAAAGTGCAAACAGGTAGGTAATAGTACAATAAAACTTATTATATAATGACACGCTTATTAATGTGCTGGTTAAGTAAGCCAATACATAGCATTTTTATCAGTCATGTCAGTGTTTATATCCCGATGCATTTTTATACACCGGTTCCGACCGATATTCAGTACGAACGGATTCTAACGGTCAAAGCAAGCTTTGACCGTTAGTAAATATTTCGAACAACTCGAAAGATGAACTCAGTCCTCAAATGATAGTCATATAATGACCAAAAGATAAATGACTGACTATCATTGAGGACTGAGTTCCGCAGTCTAGTCATACTCTATTAACCCTAACACCAGTAAAAACCACAAAATACCACGATGAAAAATTCATAACATGCATGCATCCCAGGGTCTGCGATGCGCAATCACCGAAGTGTGATATGCTCACGGAATTGCTGGCGGGCAGCAATAACCCGAGCAGCTACCGGTCCGCGATCGTTAAGCTTGGCATGCGAGGGTCAAAGGTTCAAATCCCGGGGTGCCAAGTCAAAATTCTTCTTCTTCTTGAAAAATTCGGATCTTCTCTGACTTCTGATACCAAAAAGCATGGGTCAGTGTTAGGGTTAAAAAAGATGTATTTTTCCAGATTAGAGTGTCCATTACCCCTAACAGTAAAAACCACAAAATACCACGATGAAAAATTCATAACATGCATGCATCCCAGGGTCTGCGATGACGCAATCACCCGAAGTGTGATATGCTCACTGAATTGCTGGCTGGGCAGCAATAACCCGAGCAGCTACCGGTCCGCGATCGTTCGCTTGGCATGCGAGGGGTCAAAGGTTCGAATCCCGGGGGTGCCAAGTCAAAAATTCTTCTTCTTCTTGAAAAATTCGGATCTTCTCTGACTTCCGATACCAAAAAGCATGGGTCAGTGTTAGGGTTAATGATTTCAAAGTGGATACAAATTCAATGCATTTTGATGATTTTGAAATCATTTTGTCATTATCATGAACACAAATTATACAATGTATATCACTGATTGCTTACTTTAAATTACCTCCTGTTCAAACGAACCAATTTTGTACATTCACTATACAATTTATAAACCATAAAACTAGCAAGAGAACAGCTGCGAAAAATGGCATGTACATGGATAAAGTACGGGGCCGGGGTACAGTCGTATTCATTGTACTGTGTGAACCCAATGGGCTTTATCGTGTTTGCAATTCCGCCTCTTACCGCTAAACCTTTCACCTTATAAATTTGTTAATTCCTCAAACACTGGACCAAAGATCGATTAAAACGGTGATAATACTTAAATACAAAAATTATTTTTGAAATTTAAGATTGGGATGGATTCCTTTTACACTACACCCACCGCTTTCGCTCTCTCAAAATGGCCGTCCGCATATTGTTGTTCGAAAATGCAAATTCTATTTTGATCTTGAATTGATTATGATAATGAGGTTAAAGGGCCAAATAGCCAAAATACTAATTTTGCACTCTAGATTATCTTTATGATTTCTTTCTTGTGGTGAGACAATAAGATTCTTTATCTTTAAAACAAATTGAGAATATGTAGGTGTTTAAGGGTAAAGAAATCATTAGAAAATCGGCACAGAATTTCCAGACATTTTTGGGGAACAGGAAATTGATTGAAAGTGTCGTAGACAATATTTTTATCCAAATATTTTCAACATGCCCGTATGTACACCACATTTCGCCAAAATTCATTCTAGAAACGCTTGCTGTTAGAATAAGAAAAATTTTAATGCTAAATTATTGCACATTCTAGGGAAGCGTGGTTACTGTTTTGAAATAACCGAGTGAGAGGGTTTTCAAGAAAATATTTTTCCTGTCAAAACTGAAGCATCCTCTGTATAAAAGAAAATATGAATATTAACTGCACATCATATATAACTATTCGTGATACCCAATTGTGGCATATTTGAGGTCGTTTATGAGGCAGAGAATTTTATTTCAATTTTATATACGCCAAAATATTTTTTAATTGAGCAAGAATAAGGATAGAAAAACGTTAAAAAACTATGTATAAATAACATTAGACCCGGCAAAAGATTACTGTTTCGTTTTTATGGTATTCTAATCTTTTATTTCCCGAAGAAACATTTGGGGTCTAAAATGGATTTTTTATGTAATTGATAAAACATCGAACGTGTATACAAGAAAAATGGTAGGTTCCTCTATAGTATTTAACTGACCATGCTAATGTACTGACACCGTGCGAGCACATGTCAAAATCGATATAATGTATTGTCCATATAGACGCGCATTTATCATTTATTATCGTCGGATTAACAACAATTGAGCGCTATTAATACACATTAATGTTTTTAGGCAAATAAAATTCCAAAATATGGTACGTTTTCTGCTTTTGCTTGTCACGTGGTAGGCCTATATTGAAGTTGCGATTATATCTTCAAATAAGTTTCAAATGGATTCCATCAAGACAAGTGGCCGACTGGTCTAAGGCGCTAGGCTCATAGAGCATATCCAAAGCGGCGTGGTCCGCCGTGAGTTCGAACCCCGCCTCTGCCAAACTTTAATAGATGTAATATTAAAATTTAACTTTTTTTAAATTTCATATTGGGGAAATGTGACTGGGAGAATTTATGTATGGCGTGGAGTGGTGTGGCCCGTATGCATGGTATGGACAACAGAACGGTTCGGCCCATGTGAAATCGTCCAAGTTTGATTTTCGATAGCTTTAGTAGATTTATGTGATTCGGTTTATAGGAACAAAGAAATGGGCAACAATTCTGTGCCAGAGGGGAGGGTAAAACGAAAACCAACGGGCATTTAAATTTGAACTATCTGCAGTTGATAGCAAAATCACACGAATCCGACAAATATGACATAAAACAGATAGAGAAATGTAAAAGCTTGATTTCAAAGTTTATTTCAGCGTCATACGGTATTCGGTTCTTGAGATATTTCAATTTTAATATTACCCATGTAAATCAATATAGGAACTGTATAGACACCAGCACCAGAATCGAGCAAATTACGGCATGTCTCGCCACATTTTCTTTTAGTATAAAAATCGGCACTAGGCCGAATGCCGTTGAAGCTATAGGCCTAAAGAAATGTTAAAATGACGAAGATTACCAAAATTGCTATCTTCAGAAGATAGCAAGCAATAATAATAATAATAATAATAATATTTAAAAAAATAAAAAATATTGCCTAGCACGCGTGTAGATGATGATTCAGTACGGCGGGAAACGGCAAAACTGCATTGAACGGTGTGCGCGCTCAGAGAAAAATCGGCATTAGGCCCACTGCAGAGCTATAGAGAAATGTAAAAATGACGAAGCTGACCAAAACTTAAAACGGCACTTATAAAGCAGAGATTATCAATTTTTACATCTTTCTTTTTTTCCCCATTTTTTTTTAAATAGCGCGGCATATAGGCCGAATGCCGATTTTTTTTAATTCGGGCAGGATAACCGTGCGCGTTTTAGGATTTTTTCGCTAAAATGATATCTACTGAAGATAGCATTTAGAATCTCATCCCGAATCATTGCATGTTTCTACTCTAGAAGTAATGTTTTACATTATTTTCTCTAAATTTTACTTCATCATGTAGCGGCGAGTTTTTTCTTTCTAATACATCAGTCCCGATCAGAAAGTTTAAAGCGATATTACAGACTCATCACTTTCCGCATCTGCCTGTTTATCTATTTTTACATCTCCCCCTTTTTTTTTTTTAAATAGCGCGGCATATAAGCCGAATGCCGATTTTTGTATTCATGCAGAGTAACCGTGCGCGTTTTAGGATTTTTTCGCTATATCTACTGAAGATAGGCCTAGCATTTAGAATCTCATATAGGCCTAGTCCCAAATTAACGCATATAGTCCCAAATTAAACCAAAACAAAATGTCGCAACATTTGAAATTTTAATTTGATTCTCAGTAGATATAGCACCAGTAGGCCTAATTCGATTCGAAAATATATATCTCGCGCAGGGGACAATGAAAACATACGGTAGGACTGCATTTTATTTCAGCTATATACTAGTATTTAGTAGTATTCAGTAGGTAGAACAAAAACCACATGCAATTAAAATTATAAACCAAAACAAAATGTAGCAACATTTGAAATTTTAATTTGATCTTCAGAAGATAGCACACCAGTAACATGATTCTATAAAATATCGTTTTAGGGTTCATATACCACTAAATCCGCGTCTGTGAAGCGGTTTCCGGTAAAAGTTTATCACGCCTATAGTCCCAAACTTTGCATAAAAATTCTAGAAAAGCGATATTACAGACTCATCACTTTCCGCATCTGCCTGTTTATCTATATATTTTTACATCTCCCCCCTTTTTAAAAAAAAAAATAGCGCGGCATATAGGCCGAATGCCGATTGGTTTTTTTCATGCAGAGTAACCGTGCGCGTTTTAGGATTTTTTTCGCTATAGGCCTATCTACTGAAGATAGGCCTAGCACTATGATTTAGAATCTCATATAGTCGAAAATTAACGCCTATAGTCCCAAATTAAACCAAAACAAAATGTCGCAACATTTGAAATTTTAATTTGATTCTCAGTAGATAGGGCCTATAGCACCAGTAGGCCTAATTCGATTCGAAAATATATATCTCGCGCAGGGGACAATGAAAACATAGGACTGCATTTTATTTCAGCTATATACTTATTACTAGTATTCAGTAGGTAGAACAAAAACCACATGCAATTAAAATTATAAACCAAAACAAAATATCGCAACATTTGACATTTTAATTTGATTTTCAGAAGATAGCACACCAGTAACATGATTCTATAAAATATCGCTTTAGGGTTCATATACCACTAAATCCGCCTGTCGAAGCGGTTTCCGGTAAAACTTAAAAGTTTATCACGCCTATAGTCCCAAACTTTGCATAAAAATTCTAGAAAATCGGTACAATATTAACAATTTTAGTGTTGAAAATCGTGTTTTACTAGAACTTGTGAATGTGATCTCTACAAATTTGAAAAGAAAATTCGAAAATTTGAGTGATATTTACGATTATGTGCGCATGACTAAACGAGGTTAGACCGCGGTTAGCAGTCGGATGTAAACACGGGAAAATGTGGCCTTTTTATATAGCACTAATTTTCTCAAAAATTAGTCGGACCTAAAATGTGTAGTCATTTTCAGAAATGTTATGCAGAATTTTGTTTTAGTTAAGATGATATCAAATATATATATTTCAAAGTTGGACGTAACTCGACTTATGGCCAAAACGCGACCCTTATTTAGCACGTAAAGTCTCTGGAAAGTTTTTTTTTGTGGTATGTACCCTTTATCTCGTTCAGCAGACAAAAACGACAACCAACGGGCATTTAAATTTGAACTATCTGCAGTTGATAGCAAAATCACACGAATCCGACAAATATCAAAATGACATAAAACAGATAGAGAAATGTAAAAGCTTTATTTCAAAGTTTATTTCAGCGTCATACGGTATTCGGTTCTTGAGATATTTCAATTTTAATATTACCCATGTAAATCAATGCAGGAACTGTATAGACACCGGCACCAGAATCGAGCAAATTACGACATGTCTCGCCACATTTTCTTTTAGTATAAAAATCGGCACTAGGCCGAATGCAAAGCTATAAAGAAATGTTAAAATGACGAAGATGACCAAAATTGCTGTCTTCAGAAGATAGCAAGCACAAATAATAATAATAATAATAATAATAATAATAATATTTAAAAAAAATTTAAAAAAATAAAAATATTGCCTAGCACGCGTTGTAGATGATGATTCAGTACGGCGGGAAACGGCAAAACTGCATTGAACGGTGTGCGCGCTCAGAGAAAAATCGGCATTAGGCCCACTGCAGAGCTATAGAGAAATGTAAAAATGACGAAGCTGACCAAAACTTAAAACGGCACTTATAAAGCAGAGATTATCAATTTTACATCTTTCTTTTTTTTCCCCATTTTTAAATAGCGCGGCATATAGGCCGAATGCCGATATTTTTTTTAATTCGGGCAGGATAACCGTGCGCGTTTTAGGATTTTTTCGCTATATCTACTGAAGATAGCATTTAGAATCTCATCCCGAATCATTGCATGTTTCTACTCTAGAAGTAATGTTTTACATTATTTTCTCTAAATTTTTACTTCATCATGTAGCGGCGAGTTTTTCTTTCTAATACATCAGTCCCGATCAGAAAGTTTAAAGCGATATTACAGACTCATCACTTTCCGCATCTGCCTGTTTATCTATTTTTACATCTCCCCCTTTTTTTTTTAAATAGCGCGGCATATAAGCCGAATGCCGATTTTTGTATTCATGCAGAGTAACCGTGCGCGTTTTAGGATTTTTTCGCTATATCTACTGAAGATAGGCCTAGCATTTAGAATCTCATATAGTCCCAAATTAACGCATATAGTCCCAAATTAAACCAAAACAAAATGTCGCAACATTTGAAATTTTAATTTGATTCTCAGTAGATATAGCACCAGTAGGCCTAATTCGATTCGAAAATATATATCTCGCGCAGGGGACAATGAAAACATACGGTAGGACTGCATTTTATTTCAGCTATATACTAGTATTCAGTAGTATTCAGTAGGTAGAACAAAAACCACATGCAATTAAAATTATAAACCAAAACAAAATGTAGCAACATTTGAAATTTTAATTTGATCTTCAGAAGATAGCACACCAGTAACATGATTCTATAAAATATCGTTTTAGGGTTCATATACCACTAAATCCGCCTGTGAAGCGGTTTCCGGTAAAAGTTTATCACGCCTATAGTCCCAAACTTTGCATAAAAATTCTAGAAAATCGGTACAATATTAACAATTTTAGTGTTGAAAATCGTGTTTTACAAGAACTTGTGAATGTGATCTCTACAAATTTGAAAAGAAAATGCGAAAATTTGAGTGATATTTACGATTATGTGCGCATTACTAAACGAGGTTAGAACGCGGTTAGCAGTCGGATGTGAACACGGGAAAATGTGGCCTTTTTATATAGCAATAATTTTCTCAAAAATTAGTCGGACCTAAAATGTATAGTCATTTTCAGAAATGTTATGCAGAATTTTGTTTTAGTTAAGATGATATCAAATATATATTTCAAAGTTGGACGTAACTCGACTTATGGCCAAAACGCGACCCTTATTTAGCACGTAAAGTCTCTGGAAAGTTTTTTGTGGTATGTACCCTTTATCTCGTTCAGCAGACAAAAACGACAACCAACGGGCCCCGGGCAACGGGCATTTAAATTTGAACTATCTGCAGTTGATAGCAAAATCACACGAATCCGACAAATATCAAAATGACATAAAACAGATAGAGAAATGTAAAAGCTTGATTTCAAAGTTTATTTCAGCGTCATACGGTATTCGGTTCTTGAGATATTTCAATTTTAATATTACCCATGTAAATCAATGCAGGAACTGTATAGACACCAGCACCAGAATCGAGCAAATTACAGCATGTCTCGCCACATTTTCTTTTAGTATAAAAATCGGCACTTGGCCGAATGCAAAGCTATAAAGAAATGTTAAAATGACGAAGATTACCAAAATTGCTATCTTCAGAAGATAGCAAGCAATAATAATAATAATAATAATAATAATATTTAAAAAATAAAAAATAAAAATATTGCCTAGCACGTGTTGTAGATGATGATTCAGTACGGCGGGAAACGGCAAAACTGCATTGAACAGGGTGCGCGCTCAGAGAAAAATCGGCATTAGGCCCACTGCAGAGCTATAAAGAAATGTAAAAATGACGAAGCTGACCAAAACTTAAAACGGCACTTATAAAGCAGAGATTATCAATTTTTACATCTTTTTTTTTTTCCCATTTTTTTAAAATAGCGCGGTATATAGGCCGAATGCCGATTTTTTTTAATTCGGGCAGGATAACCGTGCGCGTTTTAGGATTTTTTCGCTATATCTACTGAAGATAGCATTTAGAATCTCATCCCTAGTCATTGCATCTTTCTACTCGAGAAGTAATGTTTTACATTATTTTCTCTAAATTTTTACTTCATCATGTAGCGGCGAGTTTTTTCTTTCTAATACATCAGTCCCGATCAGAAAGTTTAAAGCGATATTACAGACTGATCACTTTCCGCAGCTGCCTGTTTCCCTCGCTTGCCCTCGTCCCCCCTTTTTTTTTAAATAGCGCGGCATATAGGCCGAATGCCGATTTTTTTAAATTCATGCAGAGTAACCGTGCGCGTTTTAGGATTTGTTTCGCTATATCTACTGAAGATAGGCCTAGCATTTAGAATCTCATATAGTCCCAAATTAACGCCTATAGTCCCAAATTAAACCAAAACAAAATGTCGCAACATTTGAAATTTTAATTTGATTTTCAGTAGATATAGCACCAGTAGGCCTAATTCGATTCGAAAATATATATCTCGCGCAGGGGACAATGAAAACATACGACTGCATTTTATTTCAGCTATAGTATTCAGTAGGTCGAACAAAAACCATATGCAATTAAAATTATAAACCAAAACAAAATGTAGCAACATTTGAAATTTTAATTTGATCTTCAGAAGATAGCACACCAGTAACATGATTCTATAAAATAGCGTTTTAGGGCGAATTTCTCGACGGGTGGCTTAGCAGTTGGCTAGTCTAGCCTCAAGGTTTAAGAGGTCGTAAGACCAGGCTTAACTGAAAACACGTTCCCCGAAGCACGGCTACCACAGCCTCGAGGCTTCGTTAGCCTGTGGGCCAGGCTTGTAGGATTAGCCCCAGGCTTCGGTAAAATTTGCATTTCTCGAAATCAGTCTTCTGTAGCCGTAGTCTACGCAAGCCTGTTAGGCCAGGCTTACAGCGGCTTTTTTTGGCCCTGCCTCAGAGCAGGTCTTACGTCGTAAGCCGTGGTCTATTTCAATTGACAAATTGCTTAAATTTGTAATGCAAAGTTTTTCTTTCATATTTTTGAGAAATCGAAACAGATGCTGTCTTTCATTCAACATAGAGTAGGCCCCTACCCCTAAGTAATAATTATTCGATTTAGTTGAACATTTCGTCATTTTATTTTAGTGTTCATTCGAGTCAGTTAAAGCCATATTATAACATTTGCTGAGGAGGAACTGATTTTTTCAATTCATTTCTTTACACGATTATATTGTAATTTATTAAACCAATATACCCTGCAAATATCAAGACTCTAGGTGCTGTAGTTTTGTCAAAATCCGAAATTTTGAATAAAACGCCGGAACCGGCGTTTTATTATTACAATGGAATTATTAGTCGAACGCATACACGATGCTCATAACACACAGCCCAGCAAACACAAAACGTTTTTGACATCATTCGGTAAAGGTTATAAAAGGTTGTCCGAAAACGTTTAAATGTCGGGTTATATAAAGGGTATATAATGGGTATAAAACGTTTTCATAACATTAAAAAACATTTTTCGATAACCTACTGCCCAGCAAACACAAAATGTTTTACAGAAAACGTTTAAATGTCGGGTTATATAAAGGGTATAAAACATTTTAATAACATTCCAAAAACATTTTTGAAAACTTGATACTAAACATTCTAAACAGAATGTTATTTTTGGGTTGAAAAAATATATTTGCAAAAACATTTTAAAAACGATTTTATGACCTTTATATAACCCGACATTTAAATGTTATTAAAACGTTTTGAAAAAAAAAACATTGTAAGAACGTTTCTGCGTTTGCTGGGTGCAAATATTTTTAAACATAATGTTATTTAAGTGTTGACAAAAAATTTTGCAAAAAATGTTTGCAAAAATAGTTTACAATACGGTTTTGAAAACATTTTAAAAATATTGTTGTAGTGTGTTTTCATACAAAACGTTTTAAAACGTTTTCATTACCTTTATATAACCCGACATTTTATGTTATTAAAACGTTTTTACCTAAACCAAATCCCAAAATATAACTTATTTAAAACGTTTTAAAAACGTTTTTGTGTTTGCTGGGAGTACGTACACGGCGTGCGGGACGGTGATCTACACAACAAAGGGTCGTACCATAACACGACCGAAGGAGTGGTACGTATTGGCGACATATGCGCTGGTAGTAAATTCCAGCTATAGTATTCAGTAGGTCGAACAAAAACCATATGCAATTAAAATTATAAACCAAAACAAAATGTAGCAACATTTGAAATTTTAATTTGATCTTCAGAAGATAGCACACCAGTAACATGATTCTATAAAATAGCGTTTTAGGGTTCTTGTACCACTAAATCCGCGCCTGTGAAGCGGTTTCCGGTAAAAGTTTATCACGCCTATAGTCCCAAACTTTGCATAAAAATTCTAGAAATTCGGTACAATATTTACAATTTTAGTATTGAAAATCGTGTTTTACCAGAACTTGTGAATGTGATCTCTACAAATTTGAAAAGAAAATGCGAAAATTTGAGTGATATTTACGATTATGTGCGCATGACTAAACGAGGTTAGAACGCGGTTAGCAGTCGGATGTAAACACGGGAAAATGTGGCCTTTTTATATAGCACTAATTTTCTCAAAAAGTAGTCGGACCTAAAATGTGTAGTCATTTTCAGAAATGTTATGCAGAATTTTGTTTTAGTTAAGATGATATCAAATATATATTTCAAAGTTGGACGTAACTCGACTTATGGCCAAAACGCGACCCTTGTTTAGCACGTAAAATCTCTTGAAAATTTTTTTGTGGTATGTACATTTGTACCCTTTATCTCGTTCAGCAGACAAATACGACAACCAACGGGCATTTAAATTTGAACTATCTGTAGTTGATAGCAAAATCACACGAATCCGACAAATATCAAAATGACATAAAATAGATAGAGAAATGTAAAAGCTTGATTTCAAAGTTTATTTCAGCGTCATACGGTATTCGGTTCTTGAGATATTTCAATTTTAATATTACCCATGTAAATCAATGCAGGAACTGTATAGACACCGGCACCAGAATCGAGCAAATTACGGCATGTCTCGCCACATTTTCTTTTAGTATACAAATCGGCACTGGGCCGAATGCAAAGCTATAAAGAAATGTTAAAATGACAAAGATGACCAAAAATTGCTATCTTCAGAAGATAGCAAGCAATAATAATAATATTTTAAAAATATATATATTGCCTAGCACGCGTTGTAGATGATGATTCAGTACGGCGGGAAACTGCATTGAACAGGGTGCGCGCTCAGAGAAAAATCGGCATTAGGCCCACTGCAGAGCTATAAAGAAATGTAAAAATGACGAAGCTGACCAAAACTTAAAACGGCACTTATAAAGCAGAGATTATCAATTTTTACCTCTTTCTTTTTTCCCCATTTTTTTTTAAATAGCGCGGCATATAGGCCGAATGTCGATTTTTTTAATTCGGGTAGGGTAACCGTGCGCGGACCTAAAATGTGTAGTCATTTTCAGAAATGTTATGCAGAATTTTGTTTTAGTTAAGATTATATCAAAATATATTTCAAAGTTGGACGTAACTCGACTTATGGCCAAAACGCGACCCCTATTTACCACGTAAAGTCTCTCGAAAGCTTTTTGTGGTATGTACCCTTTATCTCGTTCAGCAGACAAAAACGACAACCAACGGGCATTTAAATTTGAACTATCTGCAGTTGATAGCAAAATCACACGAATCCGACAAATATCAAAATGACATAAAACAGATAGAGAAATGTAAAAGCTTTATTTCAAAGTTTATTTCAGCGTCATGCGGTATTCGGTTCTTGAGATATTTCAATTTTAATATTACCCATGTAAATCAATGCAGGAACTGTATAGACACCGGCACCAGAATCGAGCAAATTGCGGCATGTCTCTCCACATTTTCTTTTAGTATAAAAATCGGCACTAAGTCGAATGCAAAGCTATAAAGAAATGTTAAAATGACGAAGATTACCAAAATTGCTATCTTCAGAAGATAGCAAGCAATAATAATAATAATATTAAAAAAAATATATTATTATTGCCTAGCACGCGTTGTAGATGATGATTCAGTACGGCGGGAAACGGCAAAACTGCATTGAACAGGGTGCGCGCTCAGAGAAAAATCGGCATTAGGCCCACTGCAGAGCTATAAAGAAATGTAAAAATGACGAAGCTGACCAAAACTTAAAACGGCACTTATAAAGCCGAGATTATCAATTTTTACCTCTTTCCTTTTCCCCATTTTTTTTAAAATAGCGCGGCATATAGGCCGAATGCCGATATTTTAATTCGGGCAGGGTAACCGTGCGCGGACCTAAAATGTGTAGTCATTTTCAGAAATGTTATGCAGAATTTTGTTTTAGTTAAGATGATATCAAATATATATTTCAAAGTTGGACGTAACTCGACTTATGGCCAAAACGCGACCCCTATTTAGCACGTAAAGTCTCTGGAGAGCTTTTTTGTGGTATGTACCCTTTATCTCGTTCAGCAGACAAAAACGACAACCAACGGGCATTTAAATTTGAACTATCTGCAGTTGATAGCAAAATCACACGAATCCGACAAATATCAAAATGACATAAAACAGATAGAGAAATGTAAAAGCTTTATTTCAAAGTTTATTTCAGCGTCATACGGTATTCGGTTCTTGAGATATTTCAATTTTAATATTACCCATGTAAATCAATGCAGGAACTGTATAGACACCGGCACCAGCATCGAGCAAATGACGGCATGTCTCGCCACATTTTCTTTTAGTATAAAAATCGGCACTAGGCCGAATGCAAAGCTATAAAGAAATGTTTAAATGACAAAGATGACCAAAATTGCTATCTTCAGAAGATAGCAAGCAATAATAATAATAATATTTAAAAAAAAATATATATTGCCTAGCACGCGTTGTAGATGATGATTCAGTACGGCGGGAAACGGCAAAACTGCATTGAACAGGGTGTGCGCTCAGAGAAAAATCGGCATTAGGCCCACTGCAGAGCTATAAAGAAATGTAAAAATGACGAAGCTGACCAAAACTTAAAACGGCACTTATAAAGCAGAGATTATCAATTTTACCTCTTTCTTTTTCCCCATTTTTTTAAATAGCGCGGCATATAGGCCGAATGTCGATTTTTTTAATTCGGGTAGGGTAACCGTGCGCGGACCTAAAATGTGTAGTCATTTTCAGAAATGTTATGCAGAATTTTGTTTTAGTTAAGATGATATCAAAATATATTTCAAAGTTGGACGTAACTCGACTTATGGCCAAAACGCGACCCCTATTTACCACGTAAAGTCTCTCGAAAGCTTTTTGTGGTATGTACCCTTTATCTCGTTCAGCAGACAAAAACGACAACCAACGGGCATTTAAATTTGAACTATCTGCAGTTGATAGCAAAATCACACGAATCCGACAAATATCAAAATGACATAAAACAGATAGAGAAATGTAAAAGCTTTATTTCAAAGTTTATTTCAGCGTCATACGGTATTCGGTTCTTGAGATATTTCAATTTTAATATTACCCATGTAAATCAATGCAGGAACTGTATAGACACCGGCACCAGAATCGAGCAAATTGCGGCATGTCTCTCCACATTTTCTTTTAGTATAAAAATCGGCACTAAGTCGAATGCAAAGCTATAAAGAAATGTTAAAATGACGAAGATTACCAAAATTGCTATCTTCAGAAGATAGCAAGCAATAATAATAATAATATTAAAAAAAATATATTATTATTGCCTAGCACGCGTTGTAGATGATGATTCAGTACGGCGGGAAACGGCAAAACTGCATTGAACAGGGTGCGCGCTCAGAGAAAAATCGGCATTAGGCCCACTGCAGAGCTATAAAGAAATGTAAAAATGACGAAGCTGACCAAAACTTAAAACGGCACTTATAAAGCAGAGATTATCAATTTTTACCTCTTTCCTTTTCCCCATTTTTTTTTAAATAGCGCGGCATATAGGCCGAATGCCGATTTTTTAATTCGGGCAGGGTAACCGTGCGCGGACCTAAAATGTGTAGTCATTTTCAGAAATGTTATGCAGAATTTTGTTTTAGTTAAGATGATATCAAATATATATTTCAAAGTTGGACGTAACTCGACTTATGGCCAAAACGCGACCCCTATTTAGCACGTAAAGTCTCTGGAGAGATTTTTTGTGGTATGTACCCTTTATCTCGTTCAGCAGACAAAAACGACAACCAACGGGCATTTAAATTTGAACTATCTGCAGTTGATAGCAAAATCACACGAATCCGACAAATATCAAAATGACATAAAACAGATAGAGAAATGTAAAAGCTTTATTTCAAAGTTTATTTCAGCGTCATACGGTATTCGGTTCTTGAGATATTTCAATTTTAATATTACCCATGTAAATCAATGCAGGAGCTGTATAGACACCGGCACCAGAATCGAGCAAATTATGGCATGTCTCGCCACATTTTATTTTAGTATAAAAATTGGCACTAGGCCGAATGCAAAGCTATAATGAAATGTTATGACGAAGATGACCAAAATTGCTATCTTCAGAATATAGCAAGCAATAATAATAATAATAATAATATTTTTTTTATAAATATATTGCCTAGCACGCGTTGTAGATGATGATTCAGTACGGCGGGAAACGGCAAAACTACATTGAACGGGGTGCGTGCTCAGAGAAAAATCGGCATTAGGCCGACTGCAGAGCTATAAAGATTAATGTAAAAATGACGAAGCTGACCAAAACTTAAAACGGCACTTATAAAGCAGAGATTATCAATTTTTACCTATTTCTTATTATCCCCATTTTTTAAAATAGCGCGGCATATAGGCCGAATGCCGATTTTTTACATTCGGGCAGGGTAACCGTGCGCGTTTTAGGATTTTTTCGCTATATCTCAGGGCAGCGAAAAATAATTTCCTTTCTGGGAACGTGAACTGTTGTTTGAAATATTTTCTGCGAGCGTGAGGAGCAGGAGCTCGAGTAAGAACACAATTATTGAACAAGTGGGGTCCAGGGGCGAAGCCCCAGCGCCGTCCAGGCAGGGCTTAGTGGATTTTTTATGGGCAAAAGACAGCATTCTGAAAAGTGGAGACTATTGCATTTTCATTTCCTTAACCTTAAGGGATCTGAAATGAGCGTTTTGAGCGTTTCGACAGTATTTTTGTGGGACATGAGAGCACATCAGACATATCGAATTGCATTCTGAATACGAAGAATGTCTTTCTGATATCAAATAATTTTCATTTTTTGAAATTCAAGATATAATACAAATTGGATGACAAATGGAGGAAAAACCGACGATCAAATGAAAATTTTGACCTTTTATATTGAAGATGTGGATTTTTTCCCCAAAAGACCGATATTTTTGGTGTTTTGGAAAAAAATCCATATCTTCAATACGATAGGTCAAAATGTTCAATTGATCGTTGGCTTTTCATCCCACCTAAATACACTTTAAGTATAAATCATCATATTTATAAAGTTTACTTCGAGTAGGCCTACTGTTAAATATCCAAAATATAAATGTTTAATCATTTGCCATAAAATGTGTATTACATTGCGAATTTCAAAATCAAAATTATTTGATATCAGAAGGACATTCTTCGTATTCATAATGCAATTCGATATGTCTTAGGTGCTCTAATGTCCCACAATAAATATTGTCCAAACGTTCATACTCCATTTAAACAGTTAGCTCCTGTTAGAAATATTAAGTATTGGTGTTTGTTACAGTACTAGTAATTATTGAAATAATAAAACTTGAATGAATTGGTTGACCATCCCAATGAGTGACTATTTTCATGTAAATAAAGTTACAAAACTCACAATCTCTCTTTGTTGCAGTTCACTTTCATTTACTTTTTAACAACATTTATGTGGGTAAAAATCTTCAGATAATACCATTTTAACTATGATTTACTTAAGTTGAGTGACCATTTTATATGTGGTGTGATCAAGCAAAATCAGTCTGAAGTCGGGCATATTTAATTTTCAGTTTTCTATATGATTCCATGTTCCGACAGTCAATGAAAAACCTGCCATGATGCAGTCATGTCTACAGTAGAATTCATCTCGACCTTTGCAGGACTTAACCCCATTAAAAGCTATTAAACCAAGATAACACTCATTGAAACAGCTCAACTGATTAAATCGGATCTTCTCTGGTTGTGCACAAGTGACTGTTTTCATGTGCGATATCGCAATAAAGCTGGTATTCATAGCTTCAGTTGGGTAACCGATTATAAAGGAAACGAAAGGAAACAATGTTATGTGTGGCTTTGTTCACGAAATCAGACAATGTCGTGCTTTTTGTAAACCAGCATTCTTGAAAATGAGCAACATAATGATTTTTGACTTAACACGGTTTAGAAATAATTTCTTCATATTTTTGGTGTTATCTGTCGTTTACATGTCCTTCCTAAAACACAAAAGTACGACCCTCTCCAAACACCTAAATTAGCTAAAAATTTAGGACATGTTACAAAACTTTATTTTCTAGAACCTATTTAGAATAATTTAAATGTAGCTTTTACCGGTTTTTTGTGGCATCCTTCAGAAGTGAGCGGTCCGATACCAATATTTTCGGTCAAATCTCCATTCAAATAACACGGGGAGTTGGCTAGCTATGCCTTGCCCTCACTCATATTTTACAAAAGTACGACCATTTCTGAACATCTAACCTAGCTGTAATTTTAGGTCATGTTAGAGAAATATATTTGCTAGAAGTTTTGGAGAATAAATAAAATATTGGCTGGTTATTTTTCACACAGTGATGTTAACTAGGCAAGTGTCCATTCTCCCAACATACATCATTTGTAGGGTCACGCGTCAATGGTGAGAGCACTGTGTATTGTGTATAGGAAAACGGACAGTAACTGCAGTATGCTTTTCTGGGGAAAGAATCTCAGTTAGGCTCTACATACGTACCTCATGTTGAAAAACCTCGGGGGAATCCCAGCTAGGCTCTTTCTGTTAGTTACTTTCTGGGATCCCAGCGGTGTGTACGATAGTCTGGTCTGGAGTTAATGTTGACGCAGCAGCGTTAGAGACTACGGTGAATCGAGTCATGAGCAATTACTTTGTTTACATATTTATTCCTGTCATTGGCATTTAGTTGTATTTTTCAGTTAGCGTCCAAGTTCGCAGAAAATATTTCACGAGTGGTAGTGTTCACAGAATATTTTTAGAACTTCAGAAAAAATGATATTAAAGATTAGGATGTTTTAAATTATTTTTCCCGTCTTGATTTTTTCTGCGACTCTGATTTTTTTTCTGGGAACGCCGGTACCACGATACCGGGGATTTTGTAGCCCTGCTATAGACGAATCCAAGTAGCCAAGTCATGGTCAGGATTTGGTCGGACATCTTTGGGTAGCCGCTAGCACCAACCTGGTGCTTTGAGCGTCCAATTGTGCAAATAAAAGCCGCCTAACACCTAGAGAAGATGAAAGGACGAGGAGGGTTAATAGAATAATAGCTAATAATATATATAATGGAGATAATTCCGCAGGTAATCCCGTCGCATCTATTCATACATATAGTCCTTTTGTTCGCAAGTACATCAATGCATAGATACCGCGTGTAGTTAATCCGATTATTATGTCACTTCAACAGCGAATAGACCATGCTGTGTGTTTTGTCGAAGGGAACTGTATTGTGTTATTCTTTTGTCTGCCTGTGTTTTCGCGGAAGGTGTAAAACGGGTGATGGAATGCAGTTTAAAATTTCCGCCAAGGCCGAATCATTTCACATTTTGAGTGCATTGTAGCCGACGGCTACCCAACTAAAGGCTGCTAGTCAGGTGTAGGAATGCGTGTATTTGGATTCGTCTATATCTACTGAAGATAGCATTTAGAATCTCATCCCGATTCATTGCATCTTTCTACTCTAGAAGTAATGTTTTACATTATTTTCTCTAAATTTTTACTTCATCATGTACGGCGATTTTTTTTTTTTTATACATCAGTCCCGATCAGAAAGTTTAAAGCGATATTACAGACTCGTCACTTTCCGCATCTGCCTGTTTCTCTATTTTTACCTCCCCCCGCTTTTTTTTTAATAGCGCGCATATAGGTCGAATGCCGATTTTTTTTTTATTCACGCAGAGTAACCGTGCGTGTTTTAGGATTTTTTTTTGCTATATCTACTGAAGATAGGCCTAGCATTTAGAATCTCATATAGTCCCAATTTAACGCCTATAGTCCCAAATTAAACCAAAACAAAATGTCGCAACATTTGAAATTTTGATTCTCAGTAGATATAGCACCAGTAGGCCTAATTCGATTCGAAAATATATATCTCGCGCAGGGGACCGTATGAAAACATAGGACTGCATTTTCAGCTATATACTAGTATTCAGTAGGTAGAACAAAAACCACATGCAATTAAAATTATAAACCAAAACAAAATGTAGCAACATTTGAAATTTTAATTTGATCTTCAGAAGATAGCACACCAGTAACATGATTCTATAAAATATCGCTTTTTAGATTTCTGAGCGCCGTCCTGGCTAAAACAAATTTGGGTCAACAAATTACAAAAAATGTCCGTCGGCAAACCATACTGTACACCCCCCGAATCATATTGGTCTAGCGACGCCCCTGAGCGATCATCGCGTAGCGGTCATCGCGTCGCGCTTGCATAACGCAGGGGGGCATCTGAGGGGGATGTGCCCCCCCTCAGAAGTAAGAAACTTTTGGATAATGAAGACCTAATTGTGTCAGTACACCTCAGTCATCTCATGAATATGCACATTTTTGACGTCATCTCATAAATATGCAAATTTTTGACGTCATCACATGAATATGCAAATTTTTGACGCCATCTAATGAATATGCAAATTTTTGACGTCATCATATGAATATGCAAATTTTTGACGTCATCTTATGAATATGCAAAATTTGGACGTCATCTCATGAATATGCAAATTTTTGACGTCATCTTATAAATATGCAAATTGATGACGTCATCTTATGAATATGCAAATTTTTGACGTCATCTCATGAATATGCAAATTGAAGACGTCACCACATGAATATGCAAATTGATGACGTCATCTTATGAATATGCAAATTGATGACGTCATCTTATGAATATGCAAATTGATGACGTCATCTCATGAATATGCAAATTGGTGACGTCATCTTATG
Organism: Amphiura filiformis; assembly: GCF_039555335.1. Classification (NCBI taxonomy): domain Eukaryota; kingdom Metazoa; phylum Echinodermata; class Ophiuroidea; order Amphilepidida; family Amphiuridae; genus Amphiura; species Amphiura filiformis. The sequence continues at coordinate 44,005,263 of NC_092641.1, forward strand.
AATATGCAAATTGATGTCGTCATCTTATGAATATGCAAAATTTTACGCCATCTTATGAATATGTATATTTTTGACGACATCTAATAAATATGCAAATTCTTGACGTCATCTTATGAATATGCAAATTGATGACGTCATCTCATGAATATGCATTTTTGATGTCATCTGATGAATATGCACTTTTTTGACGTCATCTTATGAATATGCAAATTGATAACGTCATCTTATAAATATGCAAATTGATGACGTCATCTTATGAATATGCAAATTTTTGACGTCATCTCATGAATATGCAAATTGAAGACGTCACCACATGAATATGCAAATTGATGACGTCATCTTATGAATATGCAAATTGATGACGTCATCTCATGAATATGCAAATTGGTGACGTCATCTTATGAATATGCAAATTGATGACGTCATCTTATGAATATGCAAAATTTTACGCCATCTTATGAATATGCATATTTTTGACATCTAATAAATATGCAAATTCTTGACGTCATCTTATGAATATGCAAATTGATGACGTCATCTCATGAATATGCAAATTTTTGATGTCATCTGATGAATATGCAAATTGATGACGTCATCTCATGAATATGCAATTTTTTGATGTCATCTGATGAATATGCACATTTGTGACGTAATCTTATGAATATGCAAATTGATAACGTCATCTTATGAATATACAAATTGATGACGTCATACAATGAATATGCAAATTTTTGACGTCATCATATGAATATGCAAATTTTTGACGTCATCTTATGAATATGCAAATTTTTGACGTCATCTTATGAATATGCAAATTGATGTCGTCATCTTATGAATATGCAAAATTTTACGCCATCTTATGAATATGTATATTTTTGACGACATCTAATAAATATGCAAATTCTTGACGTCATCTTATGAATATGCAAATTGATGACGTCATCTCATGAATATGCACATTTTTGATGTCATCTGATGAATATGCACTTTTTTGACGTCATCTTATGAATATGCAAATTGATAACGTCATCTTATAAATATGCAAATTGATGACGTCATCTTATGAATATGCAAATTTTTGACGTCATCTCATGAATATGCAAATTGAAGACGTCACCACATGAATATGCAAATTGATGACGTCATCTAATGAATATGCAAATTTTTGACGTCATCATATGAATATGCAAATTTTTGACGTCATCTTATGAATATGCAAAATGTTGACGTCACCTTATGAATATGCAAATTGATGATGTCATCTTATAAATATGCAAATTTTTGACGTCATCTAATGAATATGCAAATTTTTGACGTCATCTCATGAATATGCAAATTGATGACGTCATCTCATGAATATGCAAATTTTTAACGTTATCTCATGAATATGTAAATTTTTGACGTCATCTCATGAATATGCAAATTTTTGACGTCATATGAATATGCAAATTTTACGTCATCTAATGAATATGCATATTTTTGACGACATCTAATAAATATGCAAATTCTTGACGTCATCTTATGAATATGCAAATTGATGACGTCATCTCATGAATATGCAAATTTTTTGATGTCATCTATGAATATGCACATTTGTGACGTAATCTTATGAATATGCAAATTGATAACGTCATCTTATGAATATACAAATTGATGACGTCATACAATGAATATGCAAATTTTGACGTCATCATATGAATATGCAAATTTTGACGTCATCTTATGAATATGCAAATTTTTGACGTCATCTTATGAATATGCAAATTGATGTCGTCATCTTATGAATATGCAAAATTTTACGCCATCTTATGAATATGTATATTTTTGACGACATCTAATGAATATGCAAATTTTTGACGTCATCTTATGAATATGCAAATTGATGACGTCATCTCATGAATATGCACATTTTTGATGTCATCTGATGAATATGCACTTTTTTGACGTCATCTTATGAATATGCAAATTGATAACGTCATCTTATAAATATGCAAATTGATGACGTCATCTTATGAATATGCAAATTTTGACGTCATCTCATGAATATGCAAATTGAAGACGTCACCACATGAATATGCAAATTGATGACGTCATCTTATGAATATGCAAATTGATGACGTCATCTCATGAATATGCAAATTGGTGACGTCATCTTATGAATATGCAAATTGATGACGTCATCTTATGAATATGCAAAATTTTACGCCATCTTATGAATATGCATATTTTTGACATCTAATAAATATGCAAATTCTTGACGTCATCTTATGAATATTCAAATTGATGACGTCATCTCATGAATATGCAAATTTTTGATGTCATCTGATGAATATGCACATTTTTGACGTCATCTTATGAATATGCAAATTGATAACATTATCTTATGAATATGCAAATTGATGACGTCATCTAATGAATATGCAAATTTTTGACGTCATCATATGAATATGCAAATTTTTGACGTCATCTTATGAATATGCAAAATTTTGACGTCACCTTATGAATATGCAAATTGATGATGTCATCTTATAAATATGCAAATTTTTGACGTCATCTAATGAATATGCAAATTTTTGACGACATCTCATGAATATGCAAATTGATGACGTCATCTCATGAATATGCAAATTTTTAACGTTATCTCATGAATATGTAAATTTTTGACGTCATCTCATGAATATGCAAATTTTTGACGTCATATGAATATGCAAATTTTACGTCATCTAATGAATATGCATATTTTTGACGACATCTAATAAATATGCAAATTCTTGACGTCATCTTATGAATATGCAAATTTTTGACGTCATCTTTTGAATATGCAAATTGATGACGTCATCTCATGAATATGCAATTTTTTGATGTCATCTGATGAATATGCACATTTGTGACGTCATCTTATGAATATGCAAATTGATGACGTCATCTTATGAATATGCAAATTGATGACGTCATACAATGAATATGCAAATTTTTGACGTCATCATATGAATATGCAAATTTTTGACGTCATCTTATGAATATGCAAATTTTTGACGTCATCTTATGAATATGCAAATTGATGACGTCATCTTATAAATATGCAAATTTTTGACGTCATCTTATGAATATGCAAATTTTTGACGTCATCTAATGAATATGCAAATTTTTGACGTCATCTTATGAATATGCAAATTTTTGACGTCATCTTATGAATATGCAAATTGATGACGTCGTCTCATGAATATGCACATTTTTGACGTTATCTCATGAATATGTAAATTTTTGACGTCATCTCATGAATATGCAAATTTTTGACGTCATCATATGAATATGCAAATTTTTACGTCATCTAATGAATATGCATATTTTTGACGACATCTAATAAATATGCAAATTCTTATGAATATGCAAATTTTTGACGTCATCTTATAAATATGCAAATTGATGACGTCATCTCATGAATATGCACATTTTTGACGTCATCTCATGAATTTGCAAATTGATGACGTCATCTTATGAATATGCAAATTGATGACGTCATCTTATGAATATGCAAATTTTTGACGTCATCTTATAAATATGCAAATTGATGACGTCATCTCATGAATATGCAAATTGATGACGTCCTCTTATGAATATGCCAATTTTTGACGTCATCTCATGAATATGCAAATTGATGACGTCATCTTATGAATATGCCAATTTTTGACGTCATCTTATGAATATGCAAATTGATGACGTCATCTTATGAATATGCAAATTGATGACGTCATCTTATGAAAATGCAAATTTTTGACGTCATCTTATAAATATGCAAATTGATGACGTCATCTCATGAATATGCAAATTGATGACGTCATCTTATGAATATGCAAATTTTTGACGTCATCTCATGAATATGCAAATTGATGACTTCATCTTATGAATATGCAAATTGATGATGTCATCTTATGAATATGTAAATTTTTGACGTCATCTTATGAATATGGAAATTGAAGACGTCATCTTATGAATATGCAAATTTTTGACGTCATCTTATGAATATGCAAATTGATGACGTCATCTCATGAATATGCAAATTGTTGACGTCGTCTTATGAATATGCAAATTGACGACGTCATCTTATGTATATGCACATTTTTTTGACGTCATCTTATGAATATGCAAATTGATGACGTCATCTTATGAATATGCAAATTGATGACGTCACCTTATGAATATGCAAATTGACGACGTCATCTCATGAATATGCCAAACTTTTGACGTCATCTAATGAATATGCAAATTTTTGACGTCATCTCATGAATATGCAAATTGATGACGTCATATTATGAAAATGCAAATTTTTGACGTCATCTTATAAATATGCAAATTGATGACGTCATCTCATGAATATGCAAATTGATGACGTCATCTTATGAATATGCAAATTTTTGACGTCATCTCATGAATATGCAAATTGATGACTTCATCTTATGAATATGCAAATTGATGACGTCATCTTATGAATATGTAAATTTTTGACGTCATCTTATGAATATGGAATTTGAAGACGTCATCTTATGAATATGCAAATTTTTGACGTCATCTCATGAATATGCAAATTGTTGACGTCGTCTTATGAATATGCAAATTGACGACGTCATCTTATGTATATGCAAATTTTTTTGACGTCATCTTATGAATATGCAAATTGATGACGTCATCTTATGAATATGCAAATTGATGACGTCATCTTATGAATATGCAAATTGACGACGTCATCTCATGAATATGCCAAACTTTTGACGTCATCTAATGAATATGCAAATTTTTGACGTCATCTCATGAATATGCAAATTGTTGACGTCATCTTATGAATATGCAAATTGATGACGTCATATTATGAATATGCAAATTGATGACGTCATCTTATGAATATGCAAATTGATGACGTCATCTTATGAATATGCAAATTTTTGACGTCAATACATGAATATGCAAATTGATGACGTCATCTCATGAATATGCAAATTTTGACGTCATCTCATAAATTGATGACGTCATCTAATGACTATGCAAATTGATGACGTCATTTTAAGAATATACATATCATTTTAAGAATATACATATTGACGTCATCTCATGGATATGCAAATTGATGACGTCATCTAATGAAAATGAAAAATGAATTGATGACCTCATTTGATGCATATATAAATTTATCCTCATTACCTCATGATCATTCAAGACAATAAAAGACTCGAGTCATATAAACCACGCAACTCTCATACATCATAAGCTGGTCTCCAAAGACTGAATTGCGTGGTTTACTCATGCACTGATAAAATGTGTTTTATTATTTTATTATAAGATTTTCTTAAGACATTTTTTATTATCGATTCATTTTCACTCTTAGCCGTGCTGATGAAGATTAAAATTAATGTTTAATCAGTTCCGAGACATGTAACATCTTTAAAAATAAGAATAATTTTTCTCCTATAGCGCATTACAAACATGTTCTCAATGCGCGTTACAAAATACACAGAATAAAAATACGAGCCAACTCATCCAACGTTTTAAAATGCAAAGAAAAAAAGATGTACATGTAAGGTTAAAAAGATGTTCATGTTACAAAGATGTGTGAAATAAAAAATAAAAAGCAAAATTGGAAATCAGTGCAAGAGACTAGAACTGAAAAATCACACAGAAATGGAGTGCTTTAAAACACACTTTGAGAAGAACAATGCAACTAACGTGGAATATGCACAAGATAGTGTTAAAGAGCACACTTTTAACACTATCTTGTGTTAAAAAACAAACATCTTTATATTTTTACGTGTTTAGGCCTATAAATTAACATCCCTAGGCCTATACATTTATGTACAAACCATAGTGTTGCTCTGCTCTTCTGCTTTTGCAGTGCATAATAAAAATACAAACCAACATTACAAATCAGTGTGCAAAACAAGAATGACAGGTAAAAAAATATAGCCTATAACTACGGGGGGGCAAGGGGGGCAAATATTTTCTTGCCCGCCCCCCGCCACTTTTGAGGCAAAAACCCCAAAATCACGTAAATTTCCGCTTTTTGCTGCAATTTTGCCCAATATTTGCCAATTTCGCCCCCCCCCCCCCTCTGAAATTCACTTTGCCCCCCCATGCCCCCCGAAAAAAATTCCTGGCGCCGCCACTGCCTATATTGCACAGTGTTATAATGAAGATGTGTAATGTCTGATGTTGGTCGTGTGCGCGTGGAATGGGTTAACAAAAATACATCAAGTTGGATGCAAAACCATTCAGTGGTGTTAGGTTTTTGTGGATATAGGCCTATTAGTCGTGCTACATGTATTGTGGTTAAGTTATTTGGGTTATGGGTTAGAGTTAAGGGTTCTACATAGTGTCAGCTAGGCATTCAGTGCAAGATAGATAGAGTAAAATGCAGTTGAGGCCTCGGCAAGCACAAACATTTTAAAACCTTATATAAACGTGTGTGTTGCTTCTTCAAAACGTTAAAACAAAATATAATATATTACAATGTTGGGTGTTAAAAAAATTTATGACAAAAACACAATCATGACAATACAGCATTTAAAAGATATTTTATGCCCTTTTATATAATCCGACATTTAAACGTTTTCTGTAAAACGTTTTGTTTGCTGGGGCTAGCTAAATAATAGGCTTGACACAAAACGACCAAAAAAATTGCTGCGCGCGACTGTTCCGTGACGTCGTCCAGTCAAACAACGTTACGTTTTACAGAAAACGTTTAAAAGGCATAAAACATTTTAATAACATTTAAAACACTGTAAAAACAGCGATTACAGTTTTACAAGGTTAGTGGGGGTTAGTGTTAAGGTTTAGGGTTAGGGTTTCGTTAAGGTTAAGGTTAAAGGTTAAAGGTTATATGTCGGCTAGCCTAGACATTTAGTGCAAGCTATGGTTACGATTAGGAAATGTAAAATGGGATTTCAGCTACCCCAAAATGACCACGCACGCCCGCAGCGGCGGAGTTCAGTTTAAAAAAAAATTATATTTGATCTGTAATAAGCCAAATCGGCATTGGAAGTTTGCAGTTTTTGCAGTTTTGGGACACTTTGTCCTTTGACCTTTCAGAGAATTCAGAAATATTGCATTTTTGTACGTACAAAATATAATCTAAAATGTTTTACAATAATTAAAACGAATATAAAAAATATTAATATTTTATAAATTAATTATTTAGTATTTTTAATGATCAACATTACGACAATAATAAGAAAATTAATAATAATTACGTCAATTTTCCCGATATGTCAGAGGTCAATGTATCCCAAAACTGCTCTCAAAAACCGGAAGTTAGAATGGCGATTGGGCTTATTCTGGACGGTATTTTATAAACTCCAAAAGTTGTTGTGTTGTCCAAATATTACAACCACCCCAACAAGCACAAATTACAGAAAATTCTGATAGGGCGAGTTAAATAAATGGTATAAAACGTTCTTATAACATTCAGGGAACATTATGCAAAACATTCTTACATAATAATATACGTTTTGACAAAATATTTTGCAAAAATGTTTGACAAAAATAGTTTGCAATAACATTTGACAACATTTTTAAAATGTTGGTATACCGTAAACGTTCGCCTAATGGCGCTAAGGAGTTCATGGAAATGAGAGAGCGCCATCCCTGTAAAAGCCGACTATTATCACTGATCATTAAGGGTACGTGTAGTTAAAGGTTGACACCTATCGACACATACAATTATGAACAAGATCGAACAAACTTGTTCATGATAAATGCGGTAATCATTCAACTGATACGTTGTGGCCCAGTGAGCAGAGCATTAGACTATAGTGCGAGGATAAAGAGAACTTGTGGAGAAGGTTGATGGTTCGAATCTCATGCAGTAATTTCTGACAGATTATGATGTCTGTCAATTTTTTTTTCTGATTTGAGGAAATTTTATTCTCTATTTTCTTGATTTTATCTTTAACATTGTTTATATAATTTTATTATTTTATCTTGTATGTGTCTTTTTTCATGATTCTTTGTTTTTATCGTTTCATTTTAAAGTAACTCAATCCATTCAATCAAATGTTGTAATGAACCTATTTGATTGTATAGGCATTTGTTATGTGTGTGAGACGAACTGTCGCGTGCGACAAGTCTTTCAATTCGCGCGAGTGTCCTTGCCTATGCATCAGTGGTCATAAGAGGTATATCATTTTATTCGAAAGGGGGGTCCCAAATATACAGGGGGTCATAAAGTCTTGGAAAGAATAATAGGAGGGGTCATAAAATGTTTTATGACCAAAATGTAGGAGTCACACGATGACCACAGAAAGTGTGTTATTTTATTCAAAAGACTGATTTCAATACAATTTTGGGGTTTGGGATCATAAAACTTTTGTTGCCGAAATAGGGGCGCGCAATTTTATTGACGCAGACTTTTTTGTAAATTTGGGACCCCCCTTCCGAAAAAATGATAGCCCTCTAAGAGGATTCAAAAGATAACCTCTGCCCCAATAATCCCTAGCTATATTTGTTTGAAACTGTTCCACGGAGGATGTATCATAATAGGCTCAGTCTTCAAATGATATAAATAAAATTTGAATGAGTGAACGAACAAAATCATACAACGACCAACTGAATAGAGGCTGTCCATATGACGTATCATCCCGTAAATAAGGCGGACTACTCAAATGCATTCAACAAAAGCATGATTGCATCTACCGCGACAGTTCGTCTCACACACATAACAAAATGCACTACGATCAAATAGGTTGATGACAACATTTGATTGAATGGACTGCACTGCGCCATGATTACGGGGAAGAAACCGGTTCAAATCCTTTGTTTGGAGCCAATCTATAAACGCAAGGCCTCTATAGCTATCATTGAATACTGGCTAGGATTCCACAACACAATGAGAACATGGTTATAAGGCGCTTTGGAAGGCACACAATACCCCAATGGCTTTCCATATTAGACCTATGTGCACTCAACAACTATTCAGTATCGAAGCCCGGTATCGAAGTTACGTAACGGGATCACGCGCTTAAGTAATGAACCACGATCGAAACAATCAGTACACAAAAAAGGCATACCAAAATAGCGTGATCGTAATGATCGCCATACAAACAGTGCTTGGTTCCGATACCATCACGGAGTTACGTAACTACTTCGTGGTCTGATAGTTATACCTGTATGATCAATGGTCTGATCTACTTGGGTTCGATCCTTTTAAGAATAGAAAAAAATAGCTGATAATTTATAATGCATAAATGAATAAAGTAATGTAGTTACACAATTTGAAACATTGAGGCCGTTATATTTTTCAAAGGTCATTTAACTGTTAAATGTAGTGGAATATATCACGCATTGATAGCAGGTGGAGCAAATTTTGTCAGCGATTTTTGTTGCCGTTTGTTCGCAGTGCCTATCTAAAAAAAAAATAAGAAAATTAAAATTAAATTAAAAAAAATCGCAATATTCGTTCGTAAAATGGGGACAAAATCCAAAAACATTTCTTGACCCTTCTTCACATAAATGTGGGGGCAGAAATCAAGATTCGAACAAGTACCATTCACAATTCAAGGCGCACCCTCTACCGACTGAGCTAACGGGTCAGACAATAGAAGGGTGTAATTTTGAACTGAAGAATATTAAAAGAATATTAAGAAATTACAATGTTATAAAAAGATTTACCAAAATGAGTTAGGTATAACATATGAATCGATTTACAAATTAAGTCCAATGGCAGTTTGAGAAAGAATACCTGAAGAAACCCAAAAACATTTGCTGCTCTAGCAACTAACCTAGTGACCTTAAGTATTGGGTCATGTCACGATATTTTTTCTGAGGCATTATGTCCAGGTTGCTCAATTTAACATACACGTATCCTTAATGCTGTTGAGATTTTACAAGGATGGCGCTCTCACATTTCTAAGAATCCAAAAGCGCCATTAGGCGAACGTTTACGGTAGTGTTTTTTTCATATAAAACGTTTTTTAAAAACGTTTTGACCATAACCAAAACGCGTTTATAACACGTTTATAACGTTTTAAAAACATTTTTGTATAGGGTAGCTGCAGGTAATATGGGACAGCAGGTAATATGGGACACCTGTTTTCATTTTAACAAAAAGTAGCTTAGAGACATCAATTGTGCTTCTAGAAATGCAGTTTTGGAGTCTGTGTATCAAACTCTTGGAAATAAAGAGTGAAATTGCCCAAAAAATTATGTCGTTTTTTGGCCTGATATAAAATCAATGACGTCACATTTTATGATTGTGTATCCAAAAACTCTGGTACTGAGGGGGCATTTGTCATTTTTTATGATCTTTAGGTGATGGGTTAAGCTTATCAGCAGGTAAAATGCCACTGACAAGTGGCACTTTCCTTTTATAAATGATTATTTTCTCTGATTTTCAACTGAATGGGTGCAGGTAATATGGGACACATAGGAAATTGTGTGCATTGTCAATGCGAAAAGCAAAACTATTTAGAAAATTGAATTTTCTTGTAGAAATTTGCATTTAACATTCAAAATCATGTAACAAAAATATTTTTAGAACAAAAGAGTGATTTTCTGAACATTTTGATTTTCACCATAGAGATAACACAGTGTCCCATATTACCTGCACATGCAGGTAATATGGGACACTTGACGATGACGTCATTTTGACGTCATAGCGTCCAAACAAACATAAAAACAAGGTAACATTGCCTGTTTTATTAATCTTAAAGGACAGGTTGTTCATCATAACAATCTCTTGTGGGCATATCTTCTTTAGTTTTTATGCAAATAAGCTAAACGTCCTTAATGGTCCCATATTCCCTGCAGGTACCCTATATTTGCTGGGACATTGAGCTGTGACAGACATACATCTTTCTATGAACTTTTATGGAACATGTTTTAGTTTGACTAAAGTCATTGAGTCATTATGAAACGTTTGATCAATTTCACTTTGAAAAAACAACCAAAGCCGACATTGCTCACAAACTTCATCCAAAAATGTCTACCTTCAACTGGTGTTCCAGTCTTGGTGTCATTTGACGTATTTTTAAATTAAAGACACATTCAGTGATTTGCTCATTCGAACGATCGTAAAAATCATCAAAATTCATATTTATATTTTTTTATATTTGTCATTGTCATACATAATTTTTTTTTTATAATACTTTCGCTGGGATCACTGAATGAGACTTTAAGACGGCTTTAGCAAAATCTTATTCATAATCATAACTGTGTCCACCGACGAGTATGGCAGTCGACTCCTTAGCAATGTGCAGCTGCGTCATTCCATCGTTTCCGTGTACAGCCTCAAATCAGGAAAACCGTCGTCAGCAGTGAATTTCGTTGGTATACCAGTTCTTTAAAACAAATGTTATAAAGATTTTTTTTAACGTTTTTTTAATGTTCCGTGTTAAACTAACTTGCAGTTGATTTGATGATATGAAAACTAAATGTGATAAAACTTTTTACAAGTTTTTTACAAGTTGTAAAACGTTTTACAAGTTGTAAAACTTTTTAAAAGTTGTACAACTTTTAAAAAAGTTGTAAAACTCTTTTCATATCTCCTTACCTCCAGGTTTTCTAACTTTTTTAATTTTTAATTTGAATACAAGCAGAGCCTGTATCAAAATGAATTAAATTTTGGTCAAAAAAGCCCCACAATGTCAGACACCAGTTATTATGGTTTAAAATCGGAAAATAGGAACAAATGTTAGGTCCCCCCGGAGGATACTCAAGTTTGGTTCGGGTAGGGACCTGCCTCCACGAATCAGAAAGTTGCCTCAAATTTTTACCAATTTTGAAGAAAATTTTTATACCAGAGACCCCAATTTTTGGCCAAATTGAAAACAATTATCAGGTCCAAAAATGACCCATATTTATACCAAAATTAACGTAGAAAGGGTGGTCATTATTTTGCTAGTTTTAACACACAATTTTTAAACACATAAAAGTGTTTTGAATAATTGAACACGTAAGTTTCAATTCTAAACATGGTGTTTGTGTTAAGATTATAATACAGGTTGATGTTTAATATCTAAACATGTCGCTTAGCTAAATACTATCATTTGGATTGTTTAGGACGGAGTATAAGTGTTTGGGATGCGTTTAGATACAAATTCAAAGTGTGATAACTTGAAAACCAAAAGTAGGTTGTTGATTTTATTTTGGATTTGTGATGTGTAGGAGAATAGGTTTCAAAATATGAAACCTTTTTTCTGAAAAAAGTACATGTAGATAATAACAACAATTTTCTAAATGTGATGTGTATGAGAATAGGTTTCAAAATATGAAACCTTTTTTCTGAAAAAGTGCATGTAGATAATAACAACAATTTTCTAAATGCCTAATGTGTTTAAAACGCTAATGTGTAAAATCACAGACTTTCAAAGCCTATGGTAAAATGCCGCCACCTTTATGTGTCCGAGTCCTAATCAAGGTTAAAGTAACGGGGACCACTATACTACTGATGTCCGAAAATATCACCATTGGTTTCAAATGTAAAATTGGCATATTTGTTTGCGATCGGATATACATTGTAAACTGAGCTCAAAAAGAAACTTATAATTTTTCACAACTTGTGAATCACAAGGTCATATCATAAAATCCTGTCAATCAAAATGAACCAAAATCACACCCAGGATTACTTCAATACTCTACCAAGACACATATCGGTAACCAAGCAATTGTCCAACTGACACAACAGCAAAAAGCACTGACATGGAACAGCTTCCTGGACCACTTTCACAGCCCAATATTTGGCACCCAGCACGGGAAATCTGGGAGAATGCATACAAGATCCTGGCATAGATGATGAAACGGTGCTACTTTTTTCTTTTCACACACTTTCTTCAAGAAACAGGTCTTGTTCCACACTATTCCACTTACTCTTTGGGAATTATCACATGTGCAAGGATTTTGTACTCATTCTCACAGATTTCTTTTGCTGGGTGCCAATTATTGGGCTGTGAATGTGGTCCAGGAAGCTGTTCCATGTCCATAGGCGTAGATCCGGGGGGGGATTTACCAGGGGGTTGCTTCATACAATCATCCCCCAATGTTGACGCCTGAATATAGGTTTCTGACCAAAATAACCTCATATTTGCCCATTTTAGCCTCAAAAGTGCACATTTTCGCGCGCTTCGCGCCCATTTGTTCCACTTTCCATATTTCATTAGTTTAGCTTCAAAACAGCAACATTTTTCATTTGTAACATAAACTTATTCTGTCGCCAAAAGGTGCTGGATTCACTATACTTCAAGAATTTTTTCCAATCCCACCCCCCAAATGTAAAAAGAAATCTACGACACTGTCCATGTCAGTGCAATTCGCTGTTATGTCAGTTCGATAACTGCTTGGTTACTGACATGTGTCTAGAGTAGAGTATTGAAGTAAGCATGTGTGGAATTTTGGTTGATTTTGATGGACAGGATTTTAAGGTATGACCTTGTTTCTTTTTGAGCTCAGTTTAGTTCAATCCTTTACCATACGCTCTAAATGGGAAGGCAAGTTATTATAAAATTTCACAGTCAATTATTTCGAAAACTTTTAGGGTTTTTAATGCTAGAACAATCAAACTGGATCACTCAGCCCGATTAGTTGATCACCATGGTCACCGGTTGATCATCGAAGATCGGTAGTTCCCGATAAATGGATGATCCCCAGGTAGTTCAACAGACTTCAGTCCTCACAAACTTGAATTATGCAAAATTATCTTATTTTTCAAAGACGTGCTGACACATAATTGTGTTTCAGGCTTAAATATTATAGCTTAAATATTATTAACTTATAAAGATACGTTGAATTTTCATTATTCACAGCAGTTGCACAAAATATCATCAAGTAGGCCTATATCAATATGCAATTGTGTAAGTTTGGATAACTTACCTCGAATACGTTAAGCAAAATTCATTGGTGCAACTCTAGTCTTCACACCACATCTCTAGTATGCTCATCCGCTGTAGTGTGAAGCCTTTTTCAATAATGTTCCATTATTGCGTATCGTGTGCATTTCTTGCCATGTGATGCCCTGTATGATCTTTTGTAAAATCTTGCCATCGTCATTTTGCCTTCCTCTTCTCCACTTTCCAGTTCTTGGTTGTCATTCAGTGATTGTTTTCCGGCCCGCTATACGTTTCTTACCACGTGGTGAATCCACCTCCACTTATCATGCTTATAGCTTGGTGTATGGCCTACTTGATTCCGGCAATAGTGTTTCGTAGTCATCATGGGTCTACAACTCACTGGTGCTTAATCTCCGTCGCTGGTGAAAGAGTCTCCGTACGGCCTAAGTCCAAACTCCGTCTCCGGAATATGTAAAATAAAATATAAGAAATATTTTAATTGGTTAGTCAATTTCATGAAACCAATCTACTCGGGTTTATGGCAGAGTAAACATTTTCCTGACCTACGGGACCATTTGTATGGCTATTCCAGAAATAATAAAATGTAGACCTACACCACAAAGGCAGGCACTCATCAGTACACCACAAGGGAGTGATTCCACCCTGGTTGAGGGTACCGTGCATTATTAAGGCCGGTCAGAGGGGATGCTTATCAGCGTTTGCACTCAAATATTGACACAAATAAGCTGACACACAAGAGGAATGATATGGGTTCTATAAAGGATTAAATTCAGTTGGTCAAAACTCTAAAATTGAGTTGTCAAGAACCGCAAGACCCGGAAGTGTATACGATTATTAGCTTTTTGCCTCATTTCCTATAAGATCAATGTATTAATGTTAAGAAGTACAGTTTTTAAGTTAAATGGCTAAAACTGGAATGATATGGCTCCTGACATCCGACTCGCCTTATAATCGACTGATAATGCAAAATATCTGATAGATTGCCGATTTTGTTTTGTTTATGTGTGTCACAAAATGACAAAATTACATTATAACAGAAACATGAAATCAAAACCATTTGACAATTGTGATCTTTTAAGAAATGATTTAGGTTGAAATCCATGTCATAACACTGGTAGTTATTTGTCGATTCAGTACAATTTGTCAGGGAATTAGTATCGCAAGATTATTTGACGATTCGAAAAAATAGGCCCAAATATATTTAGGCCTATCGTGCAGAAATGTTAGGCCTACTACTGAATCTTCTCTGTAAACTTAATGGTTTTAAAAATAAACACAGGCCTGTTGTCGTGCGGTTTCTGACACGGAGTAATGAACTCGATATAATACGTGTTTATGTATAATAAAGATATAGATTATAATATAACCCGAATTAACCCGAAGTGCTAGTCTGCCTTTCCTTATATTCTTGTATTCAAAATTACTTTACACAAAATACGAAACAAGTGCCCCCAATTCGATGTGGAGCCCGGCATACATGCTCGTTCGTGTTCTCGGTTACACGAGAACGCATATCAATGACGCGACGAGCAACGCGAGCATGAAGGCGGTTACAATATAAGATTTATAACCATGATAACGAATAAGATTATGTTAGGATTAACATTGTGTCATGTTAGGATTAACATACCGTAAAAACTCGACAGTTATAGCATAATTATGTGCTTACTATCGAGCTCTTTTGAAAACATGAAATTGTATCAAAGTCCGGCGCTTTAGCAACTGAGCTTCTGGGGTTGAGACACAAATTTGCAGGTTTATACTTGTGCGTATCGATGATTTGTTAAAAACCCTTTTTTGTGGATGGGGTATTTCATGTTTGCATGTTTTAAAAGCGCTCGATAGTAAGCCTCATATGCTAACGGTACGTTAGTTGTCGTGTTAGGGTTAAAGATTATGTTAGGTTGTGTATGGTTATAGATTATAGATTGTGTACGGTATGTTAGGGTTATAGACTATGTTAGTTTGTGTCAAAGATTGAGTTAAAGATTATGTTAGGTGGTGTGTGTTAGGGTTATAGATTATGTTAGGTAGTGTATGTTAGGGTTATAGATTATGTTAGGTTGTGTCCCAGCAATCACAAAAATGTTATAAACGTGTTGTATTAAAACCCGAGTTTTGGTTTTGCTCAAAACGTTTTAATAACATATAAATGTCGGGTTATATAGTATTTGGTGCTGCGGTAGTGTGAATATTCTCATACGTTATATAAAACAAAATATAAAACAAATATTGACTGCTCTTTATTCTGGAAATCATGGTTCAAAACATTTCCCATGGCCCGGTTGACTAGTAGCTCTGAGCCCATGGATGAAAATAAGCTCTGACATAATTTCCTGAAGCTGCATTAACATTTCCTGAAAATGTGTATTTCCCTATACTTTGTATAGGGAAGATCCAAGCCAAATTTCCTGAATGAGGAATTTTCCTGAAGATAATTACATCCCTGCCTGATTTTCGATTAAATAGTATAGGCACACGGTCCCCAGTTCACTTCGGGGAAATATTTTGCACCAATATCTTCATGAGCAGCCAATATTTCTATACTATCCAAGTTATATTGGGTTATGTTAGGTTGAGTTTAGGTTAGGTTAGGTTATGTACCATTTTACTGTCATTTTTTTGGAAGTGGCCTCAAATATCATAGTGAGGGTCATTAATGTTAGGTCTATACTAAAAATCGTTAGTAACACTAAAATATATGGGTCACGAAGCTTCAGTTTCCCCGGTAGTTTTCAAACACAAGTGAAAATGGGTAGAGCACAAGGACTCCGGATAGCTCTCCTCATCATGCCTTTCAAAAGGCGGGTCATAAACAATGACAAATTAAAATGGACCCTGGCCACTCTTATTTCCATGTTCCAACGTAAACGACAGTCCCCTGGTAAGTGTTAGGATTTGGTTAGTGTTTAAAATACAAAAGGTGCTAAGTCATTAAAATTAGTTTTAGTAAGTTCTTGCCACGATTTTAAAGTTCCCATGAAATCTCTGAGAAATCCCATTTAGTGCAATATTTTACCATAATTATATTTTCCAATAAACCATGCAATTTCTTAACATTTTCCGCGCAAATCTTTGGGACCTGGTTTAATGATTATTGGACACTGAGCAATATGCACCGCGTTTGATATATATATTTTGGTTAATTTGATAGACCCGAATGTTCGTAAAATTTCGAAAAGTTTAAAAAGAGGCTTTCGATTTTGTTTTGAGAAAACGAACATTTTCATCCACTTTTCATTCACTGTCAATCATTCCATTTCATTGATATGTTTTTTCGTGTAACCGAGAACACGAACGCGCATTGCCGGGTTTCCACCTCGGATAGGGGTTGGTGTTATTTCTCTTTTGTGCTTTAATGTAGTAACTATTTATAAAAGACAGTCAGTTGAAATGATGATCTATCTTTATTATACATAAACGCGGATATGTAACATTTCTGTACATGAAATACATAATACATGTAGGGGCCTACATCAGCCTATATCTTCGAATCGTCAAATAACCTTGCGATACTTGCCTGGTATTGGCCGATATTATAGGCCTAGAGCATGCCTTTTGTTAACAAATGTCAAAACGTTTTGATTTCATCTGATAAAGTAGTGAGATTTTAATGTAGCAATGAAGAAAAAGATTAACACGTACTTTATAATAATAATTGTTTTTATACCATGGTACAATTGTCAAAGGTTCAATTGTGTCATGCAATTCTCTGAAAAATAAATAGGCCTACTATTGCAAAAATATGTGACCATCCTCCACAACTGAGCCCGGATGTCGCCAGTGCCACTATTGAGATATGCTCCATTGAACTTAATTAAATCTATATTAAGGAGAACGGGATGGCAGGTACCACATTTGTTCAGTCTTAGCCATTTAACTACAAACCTGCAGTGTACATCACAATATCAATGCATTGATCTTATAGGAAATGACTCACAGAAGCCAATAATTGCATTTATATTTCCATAGGTCTTGTGGGTCTTGAGTTAAGGCCAGTCATATATAAAAAAGAAAGTTTTGGGCATTTTCTCCCTCCCAAATAAATCATAAAAATAATCGGAAATAACACCCTTTGTGATCTCCTTTATAGATCCTATACCATTGCTCCTGTATGTCAGCTTTATTTGTCTCAATATTTGAGTGCAAATATCTCTAGATCATACTCCCCTCCGATCCGTCTTAATACAGTCCTCAATGATTATGGAATGTCAACTGACAGTTTTGGCTAAATATAGTCCTCCTTTGATAAGTAATGAGGATCCACAAAATACTAAAAATCAATTTCAGGTTTTTGACACATACATGTATCTTTTTAAGGTTATTAAAAATATAGGTGCACTGTATCATGTTCCAGGTTTTTGAAAACGGGCTACAAATAGCAAATAGGCCCACTTAACTTTGATCATTGTGCAGCTATGGTGTCCAGAAAGCCTTTCTTCCGTTCCCCAGCGTCTTCCTAGGAAGTAGCTCCAAGCTCAGTACACTACGCAAGAGGCATTCTTTCTGGAACATAAAATGAAAGGCAGGTTCATCATTTAAATGGACAAATAGTTCGGGCAAATCGACAATGAGCATCACAATTTTACTCATTAAAGCCATAATATACGATTTCTGTCAATTTTTGTTTTATTTTGTACCCAAAATGCTGAAATAATATTAGTAATAACTGCAGGGAATGGTTTCTGTCATTTTAAACTGAAATAACAAGGTAAAGTGAAAGAAACTCCACTGGTTATTTTGGCTGTCTAACATGGAGTTATATGGCGGATTTAAAGTCATAATTATGACTTTATGTCGAAATTACTCTGTTGACCTACAAATATAACAACTTTGGCTGATTAAATTTGGGTGTAAGTTATGACATGTGTAAACGTTACAAATATGCCAAAAAATCAGGTTCGAAAAAATAGACCAATTTCAAATATTATAAAATCGTACATTATGACTTAAATTTACTTCTCTACGAGCTCCTACGTTGTTGATGGATGATGATGATGATGATGGATGATAATGATGAAAATGACAATTAAGAAGAAAAAGATGATGATGATGACTGATGATGATTGACGATGACTACAATGATGATGATGATGGTGATGATGATGATGATGATGATGATGGTGATGATGATGATGATGGTGACGACGACGACGATGATGATGATGATGATGATGATGATGATGATGATGATGATGATGGTGATGATGACGGCGATTTAATTTCTTTTATTTTGTTTATTCATGTCATTTGTTTCGCACTGTGACACCAATCTGAAAAATGTGAGTATTTTTGGAATCATTGCAAGCTTAAAATACTATAATGTGATAAAAATGTGAAAAATAAAACCAGTCAATGACAAATAAACCAGATTACTTACCAACTTGACACTGGAATTTGCGTAGAAAACAAAGATCATTCTTTGATCGAAGGATTATTTCGGAGATTTCGACAATTTCGAAGCTACGTCTGTCTGTACCGTGAGTCAGTGTCTTTTGTTATTGAATTTCCCGCGAATTGACCGGAAGTGGCCGGACAACATTGTGCTATTCCAGTTGAAATCCCCACACCCATATATAGGCCTACATTACCCCCGGACATTACCTTAAATATCCCACATAGGGGGTGGTATATTTTGATTGCAGTCACCCATTTTGGTAATCCCATTTGAAATTCATACTCCCTATGAGGAAGATTAAGGTCATGACTTCCATAGAGGGTGTATGGTCTACAACTGGAATAGTCCCTAAAATTCACGGTATTTCTTTTCCCAACGTGTAAGCTTATGACAAAATCTAACGCTTAACGAAAACCTGCAAAAAGTATGGCATAATGGGGGTACACTTGACTTCGTACTATACTCGTACTTGACCATTGTTTGCTCCATCGATCGACCAAAGGCAAATAAAATGAATAAAATAAAACAATCTTCTATTTCCATGATTAAAATAAAATACAATAAACTAAACTAAACTAAACTAAACTAAACTAAACTAAACTAAACTAAACTAAACTAAACTGAACTGAACTGAACTAAACTAAACTGAAATGAACTAAACTGAAACTGAACTGAAACTAAAATGAACTGAAATAAAAATATATGGAATCAAATCAAATCAAATCAAACCAAGTAAATAAAAATAAAAATTAAATGAAATTTGAAGTTCATAAAAATATATTGAATTGATTGAAATACGATGTAAATTAAATTAAATATTATTTATTTTAAAACAAGAATGTTGGTTAAGCAGCTCAATATCAGCTAATAACTAAACTACTACTTCAAGTAGGTATCCACTGCTTATATTGAAATTGATGAAGTTATTATCTACTTCTGATATTGGCATTGATGAAGTAGTTATCTACTGCTGATATTGAAATTGATGAAGTAGTTATCTACTTCTGATATTGAAATTGATGAAGTAGTTATCTACTGATGATATGGAAATGGATGAAGTAGTTATCTACTGATGATATGGAAATGGATGAAGTAGTTATCATGCTTGCAATTCCACCTCTAAACCGCTAAACATTTATCCTTAAGAATTCAGTAATTCCTCAAACACTGGACCGATTAAAACGATTTGATGAACTAGTTATCTACTTCTAATATGGAATTTGATGAAATAGCTACACAGCAAACACAAAACATTTTTCGTCATCATTCGCAAAAGGTTAGAAAAGGTTGCCAGAAAATGTTTAAATGTCGGGTTATAGGTATTAAACGCTTTTTATATATTCTAACATACTAGTAATGTGATTTAAGTGTTGACAAAATATTTGGCAAAAATTGTTTGCAAAAATATTTTACAGTAACATTGTGAAAACATTTAAAACATATTTTTGTAGTGTGTTTTCATAGGCCTACAACCGTTTTAAAACGTTATCATGACCTTTATATAACCCGACATTTAATGTTATTAAAACGTTTTTACCAAAACATTTTGATCAAAACCAACAATCCAAAACATAACCTGTTAAAAATGTTTTAAAAACGTTCTGTGTTTGCTGGGTATCTACTGTTGATAGTGAAATTTAGTTATCTACTGTTAATATTGAAATTGATGAAGTAGTTATCTACTGTGAAGTTGGCATTGGCATATTGATGAAATAGTTACCTACTGAAATTGATGAAGTAGTTATCTACTTCTGATTCTGATATTGAAATTGAAGTAGTTATCTACTGCTGATAGTGAAATTGACGAATAGTTATCTACCGCTGATAACGAAATTGATGAATTAGTGATATTCTGCTGATATGGACATTGATGAAATTGCTATCTACTGTTGATAGTGAAAATTGATTAATTGTTATCTACTGCTGATATTGAAATTGATGAAATAGTTATCTACTGCTGATATTGAAATTCATGAAGTACCGGTAGTTATCAACTGCTGATATCAGTATTAGTGGTGATGTACTGCTGATATTGAAATTAATGAAATAGTTATCAACTGCTGCTATTGAAGTTGATGAAATAACTATCTACTGTTGATAGTGAAATCGATGAAGTAGTTATCTACTGCTGATATGGAAATTGATGAAGTAGTTATCTAGTGTTAATAGTGAAATTGATGAAATAGTTATCTACTGCTGATATTGAAATTGATGAAATGGCTATCTACTGCTGATATTGAAATTGATGAAATAACTATCTACTGCTGATGAAATAGTTATCTACTGCTGATATTGAAATTGATGAAAATATAGCTATCTATAGTGAAATTGATGAAAAGATAGCTATCTACAGTGAAATTGATGAGCAATTATCTACTGCTGATATTGAAATTGATGAAGTACCCCGGTAGTTATCTACCGCTGATATTTAAATTGATGAAATAACTATCTACTGATAGTGAAATAATTATCTACTGCTGATATGGAAATTGATGAAATAGCTATCTACTGTTAGGCCTAATAGTGAAATTGATGAAATAGGCCTAGTTATCTACAGTGCTGATATTGAAATTGATGAAATGGCTATCTACTGGCATAGTGAAATTGATGAAGTAGTTAGCTACAATATTGTCGTGGATACCTATTGAAAAAACAGTGCCATAAAATTAGGAGGCTAGGAACACGAAATACTCCTGTAAGTGTTGACAAAATTGATGGAGTTTTTTGGCTTGGACTGAGTTGCATGAGGTCGAGTTATTATAGGTCGAGCTGCTTGACTCCCGAAACTAGATGAACAATATTTCCTACACGCCCACCTTTTAAAGTTCCCATATGCCACATACAAAATGGTAGATGCCGCAACGAAGAAAACTTTAGGTGACATTCCGTTACTTAAAACAAAAGCAGGACCAAGAGATAAAGATCTATGGCCAACTAGGTTGAAAGAAGAATACCAAGCTTTAATCAAGGTAACGATAGAAGAGTTAAATTAAGAAGGAATTGTGAGAAACATGTTTTTGTCAAATGCGGGGTGCAAAATTCGGAAGACATGTTGACTTAAACAGCTGTTTGCATTCCGGCCCATTCTGATTCAGGATCTTGAGGCAGGCATGACTCACAACTCTTATTTTTATTTTTATTTTTATAATTTTAACAAAATACAACATCAATTTGTCAAATGATGACACAAATTGGGTCAAATTAAGCCGATTCAGTCAGAGCCTGCTAGTTGCGCATATACCCGCCCGCATGACCCGACAAGGCGGTAAAGGTAGCGTACATGTATCCTCTTGTTATCCAAGGCATATAGAGATTAAATCCTTGACCATCGATCTCTGAGCCCCTCTTGACTATCCATAAAACAAGTTCATACCCATTGTACGTGCATCTGTATGTGAATCGATTGATCACACTAGCACTGCACTGTGTGCATTATCATGTAAATATGGCTATGCATTTTCATTACAAATACACAAGTTCGAAAGTTAATTGATAATATAAATAAATAAATGAATTATAATAAATAAATAAATATATGGCTTGCATTTTCATTACAAATACACAAGTTCAAAAGTTAAATATTGATAATATAATAAATGAATTATAATAAATAAATAAATAAATAAAAAAGAGAGAGAGAGAGAGAAAATAATATACACATTTAAACAAACAAAAATAAATAAATAAACAAGGCTATTTATAAATAAATAAATAAATTATAATAAATAAATATCTCCTTTGTGTGCAGTATGTACAGAACAACAAGGAGTGCGGCAATGACTGGTTTAGATTGGATGTTTAGGGCAGTAAGGCCTTTTCAGCAATAGCTGCCCTGTATGCACATTTGGACAATTTTGCATTCTGTATTGTATGCATACATCTACAAATATGACACCTGGCAGCTATTGTAGCTATAATACTTTTTTCTAGATATCTACTTTGTGTGTAGTATGCACAGAATTAAACAACACGTAATGTGGCAATGATTGGTTTGTTGGGGCATTCTGTATTGTATACTACATCTACAAATATGACACCTGACAGCCAAATAAATACATTTTTCTATCTTCTTTGTGTGCAGTATGTACAGAACAACAAGGAATGCGGCAATGATTGGTTTAGATTGGAATCCAACAAGGATGGAAACAGGTGGTGGGGCAAATGCTGGCATATAGAAAACCTTCTTAAATATGAATTTGACGTTGAATTTGATGTGAGTACGAAACAGATTATCATACTGTCGTTAGGCATGTTCATTGGCACTTTTTCTTCATCTATAATTTGGTTCACCTCAAGTTTGGTAGTGACGTCAATGCATTTTTGCGGTTGCGCCATAAGCGTGCCAACAAACCGCCTCAGTACGCGTGTGTGACACTCAGCGAGTTAAACTTTCCGCACGCGATTCGATACTGCAGCGAGCAAAAGCCGCACATACGTCACTACGAAACTTGAGGTGAACCAAATTATAGCGATATCGCCAGCAACATTTATCGCGATAAACGATATTGTGGGCAGCTGCAATTTATAACCCATTTTTCCTTTAAAAAATGTGGAAAAACAAATCTGCAGTGTAACCCCTCCCTGAGCACTACCTGTCGTTCTAACATTGCCTCTGATTGGTCAATTATGTGATATCTTCACTTTAATCACCAATCAGAATTGAGCTTGCAAATAATTCACCCCAATTTTTTTGCGTGGTGAAATTTACATTCTAACAATGTTGCTGATTGGTCCAATCGTTAATGAAAACTTCTTTTTTGCCAATCGGCAGGTAGTTCCCATGCAGCAGTGATATATAGTGCGCTACACACAGGCACAAAAGCTGCAATGGCTGCTGATCTGTGATGTTTAAGACAGGCAAATTTGACTGACCAAGTGACCAATCACTTAACTTTTAATGTGGCAAACTTCATATTTTTGAAGATTGACTTTTATACCATTAATTATCGTGATCGCGATAATGAAAACTTATCTCGATAAACAATATTAACATTATCGTGAACATGCCTAACTGTGACTGTAACCACGTTAACTTGTTTCCAATACATATTGTTGATGTACTTACACCATTGCAAATTGTTTGCTTATGAGCTTTCCTTCTTTGTATTTTTACATTGATTAGATACCAGTTACATACCCGGCCACCGCCATAGAAATAGCAATACCAGAACTAGATGGGAAAACAGCTAAAATGTACAGAGGTGGCAAGATTTGTCTAACGGATCATTTCAAACCGTTATGGGCTAAAAATGTGCCTAAATTTGGCATTGCACATGCTATGGCTCTAGGGGTAAGTTTTCTAACAGATTATTTTAAATCGTTATGGGTTAAAAATGTGCCTAAGTTTGGCATTGCACACCCTATGGCTCTAGAGGTAAGTTATCTAACGGATCATTTTAAATCGTTATGGGTTAAAAATGTGCCTAAGTTTGGCATTGCACACCCTATGGCTCTAGGGGTAAGTTATCTAATAGATTATTTAAAACCGTTATGCGCTAAAAATGCACCAAAACGTACTTAGTGCACTGTATAAAGAAATGTATGGAGCGCAAGGGCTGTTGTACAGTAATAGTGTAGGACTCGCTGCACTCCCGTGAAAATGGAAACGTACACATTGACACGATTCAAATGAAAGAAAGAAATTATGTTGGAATTTTTGGATGTTTTGAATACCTTTGGCTGTTTTTGGCAAGTATTAAATGATTTTACATGGGTGGAACATGAAAATTACAAGGTAGAATGTTTTGCTAGAAGTATTTGCATCGCAAACTTGCTACGTATCATAGAAATTTGATTTCTTGGAAGTACCAACTTGTATAAACTGCAATGTAACCCTGGCTATCACAAGCCATGGTAGTGTCATGTTTTTGTTTCCGCTGACTGATGACCAATTATACGAGATCTGTACCTCTTAATAATCATGAATTGAATATTTTCCTGTGCTGGCTGACATATTTTTCACCGTGTTCTTTTTTTTGCTCTCCAGTTGGGACCTTGGTTAGCTGTGGAAATCCCAGACTTAATCAGCAAAGGACTAATAGTACATAAAGATGATGACAATGGTGCTTCAAAGTGATCACAGTGTATATAATATATGGACCAACATAGGAAGAGCGTTGACTAGTATTGTAAAAGTGGAAATTTTTGTGCTACATTTATTTTCGCGATTTTCGTGTTCCAAGCTGCTACAGCGAAAATAATAACACGTGAATATATTCCTTTTGTGTATAGGTCAATGTAAGGAAACGTTGATTGCGAATTTAAAAACAAGGGAAACAGTTCAGAATTGGCAAAGCGAACAAACAATTGCGCAAAAATATCCACTTTTACAGTATATGGTGGGACATTTATGCATGATTTATACTCAAAGCCAGAGATGAAAATACTAGTTTGCATCTGACGTCATTGTCAATCAAACACATAAATGATATGTTTACAAGTTGATTGATGACTGAAATTTCTGAACGTAGCAGTAAAATAGCATGCCTTATGGTTAATTTTTGCACCTTCAAATATACAAACCGTCTCAAAAGTTCAGAGACTTCTTTTCTGAAGGCACCATGTCAACAATGCCTAGAGAAAATGCTTTTTGCTTTGTAAAAGTACCCTAATTTTTTGCCATTTTCTGTGATTCCTTTTCTCAATGATTCTTTTTTTCCATTGAAGGCACCAGATGAACCGAACTTCCTTTTCCTTCCAATCAATACAAGTTTCATAGGGAGTTTGATTGACAGTGACATCATATGCCAACTAGTCTTTCAGTTTCAGCTGATTTCAGTTTCAGCAAATTCAGTGTCAGCTTATTTATAGCTTTGTTTGGAATTTTATTCTTCTTCTTGATGATGTTGCTGTGGCACATTTTAATCCATGTTCAAAACCCATGCTCCAAAATGGACTATTCCAGTTGAAATCCATACTCCCTATGGAAGAAATGACCTTAATCTTCCACACAAGGGAGTGTGAATTTCAATTGGGAATACCTAAATAGGTGACTCCAATTGAAATCTACACCCTCTGTGTATCACAGCAAAGGTTGAAGTTAGGGGGTTTTAATATTAACAGTGGTAATGTAAATTTAAACTGGTATTTTTTTATATTTGCTCTTAAAATGTGAAAGCAAAGCATTGGCCAGATTTAAGAACTTGGCCAGAATTACTACAGGGCTGATTGTGCACCCTTGTTGCCTGAATGTTTTGAAAAATAGGTGGTGGGCGTATATAGGTGGGCTTATAGACAAATCCGAAGATGATGGTCAGGATTAAGTCGGCCCTAGCTGGGGGCCATCCGCGCCAAACTAGCTTAGTTCGTATGGATTGCGATCCATGACACCCACTATCGCGAGCGCATCGGAGCTTGTAGCACTTGCGCCGCGTCACGGGAGCGGTAAACGCTGCACGCCTATGATACTGGCGTCGCGTAAAATGGATGGATGGCCCCCAGTGAGGTGTAGGAATGTGGCTCGTCAGATTCGTATATATACGGGTGGTTATGAAGATGATCTTTCTTGTATGACTATTTGTACTTGAGGGGAAAAATTGGTATCGAAGGGATTTTTGTTTTTGTTATTTTGTTTTCTTTCTGTCCAACAGAATGGTATTGTTCATTCAAAAGAATATGACTACTAATATATACATATTGTCAGGTGTTTATTCTTCATAGTCATTGTGTCGCATAATGTGCAGCATTCAGGGCCAGATTTACCATTGGGCCAGATGGGCCCGAGCCCAGGGCCCCCAAATTTGCCCTGTGCATCTTCCTGTTTAGCTCCAAAACACCATGATTTGGGCCAAAATCGGGTAAAATTGCCAAATTTTTGCACGCTTCGCGCGCACTGGCCAGTTATGTAGCAAAATTCCCTGACCATCATTTGGGGCTAAAATAGTATGAAATTGGAATTTTTTTCGCGCCAAATGTCCTAGCTAAATCTCTCTTTTTAAATTATAATGCTCCCGCCGACACTGTCGATCTATACCTAAACCAAAACTTGGCTACCTAAGTGCACATGCCTTCCTCACTGTGAGTTGGGGGCCTCCAAATTTTGGCCTGGCCCAGGGCCACCAGAAAAGATACCACTGATAGCAGCCAAAATATAGTGTTGCTGCTCATGCTCGGTGCCTTACGGAAGGCACTTCACAGGGATGGATTAGGTGATAAAATATTCCTGTTCTACGGGCCCGACTTGTCCATATTTTAAATATTGGGGAAATTTTGCTTGTATAAATGAATGCCGACCCAAATTTCAAAAATTTCTGGGATGTTTTTGTGTGCGTTTCAAATTTATTTACAGATTTACAAGGGTAATTTTTACTTGCAAGGTCCATCCGCCCGTAGAGCAGGTTTATTTAATTTATTTTTGTTGCCTTAAAGTAATCTGGTATTCTCCCCTTTGAAAATCACACAATGTATTGGGCTATTCCATTTAAAATCCACACTACCCCTGTGGAAGATTTAGATAAAGTCTTCCACAGAGGGAGTATGGGTTTTAACTAGAATAGACAATTGGGTAACTTCCATTTGAAATACTCACTCCGGTTGTGGAAGATAGGTAAAGCCATTATACAGGGGGAGTATGGGTTTCAAAATGATTAACTCTGATCAATTACATTTGAAAAACATACTCCCCTTGTGGAAGATATTTCCAAAATCTTCCACAGGGGGAGTGTGGATTTCAACTGGAATGGCCCATTGTGAACTGTTAATCATGTTAATATAAGAAATGGAGCTAAAATTTCTCAGGCTGTTTGGGCCCCTTTAGTCTGAAAATTTACTAATTTGTATACTTTGTCCAACCGATTAGTGACTTGTAACATCATGGATTGATATGTAATGACATGCATGCAGTTGGGTGTAGCACCTAGAGTGCGATTTGCGTCATGCATGTCATGTACACTATTTAACAACAAAAAATATTACATGGATTGAGGTTTATTGACAGATGAATTGATGATCATGCCAGGAATGCAACTTTTGAATCGTTAAAATTCCCAAACATTGCTTTTGGCAATAATAATGTTCACATTCCAAGTCCCAAGACAAGCATCTTGGACGGTTTTGATATTGTGACCCATCACAGTGCCATTGTCGGAAGATTGTCTTCATGAAAAAATGAAGAAAATAATGAGGAATTTGTACCATATCTTTATCGCATAAAATCACTATTTTAAATTGGACTTGAGTCATGATGGAGCAAAACATAGACATTAGTGAATGTACATGTAAGAAAGTCGTAAGGGACTTTCTATATCATTGCCACTTTGCTGATGAATAATTCTGGCAAATACATCCTAGCAAAATTTTTATATGATGGAATTCTAATCCTCTTATACTGAACACTGTATGAGCTAAAGATAATGCATGTGTCAACGTTGTAAAAGAATATTATTTAAAAAACTAATCAGGATTGCTAGCTAATTAATTTCCCAAACTTGCTTTAGTCCACAAACCCTATGTTACTTATTTTACCTTCCTGGTTCATTGGGCTATTCCAGTTGAAATCCATACACCCTATGGAAGACATGACCTTAATCTCCCACACAGGGGGTGTGAACTTCAAATGGGAGTCACCCATTCAGGTAACCCAATTTGAAATTCACACTCCCTGTGTGGGATATTAAGGTCATGCCTTACAGGGTGTAAGGAATAGCCCATTGCAAAAACAATGTTTCTAAAAGAGAAACACGGTTTCTAAAAGAGAAACACGGTTGTGGTGGACTGAGCGAGTTTGGAAACTATTATGATTGTAGACATTATATATAATGTGAGTTTAGCAGAAGGTAGAATAGCGATACCTCTCTTACATGTTACGCATAATTCGACTTGAGGGCAGGTGACCAGGCTGTGGAACCAGGCAGGGGGCATCAATTATTTAACAGTGATTCAGCATGATGATAAGTAGGCGAAAGGCAGCGGCATACAGTGTTAGTGAGTGATTCAGAGTCACACCACTTAATCCCTGTATAATTCATGATAATTATGCGTAATTTGTATTTAACAAAGAGACTAATCAATATTCGTCATTCTGCCAAGAAACTCATGATATATGTGATTATACCGTAAACC
This sequence comes from Amphiura filiformis, assembly GCF_039555335.1. Lineage (NCBI taxonomy): Eukaryota > Metazoa > Echinodermata > Ophiuroidea > Amphilepidida > Amphiuridae > Amphiura > Amphiura filiformis. Next base: position 44,034,546 of record NC_092641.1, read on the forward strand.
TTTGCCTAATATGGCGCTATAGGCTCCCAAGATTGACATAACTAGAATTTTAGACACAAACTAAAAGTGCCCTCCCATAAAACTCCCACCAGCAAATAATGGCACATACCCTTAATTCTTGTTGGGATTTTTAGAGGCGGGAGCTCTCTATTTGTACATGAAGGCAAAGGAGCCCAGGTGCGCCATAAGGCGAATGTTTACGGTAATATCATCACAAACAGGGTGGTTTAAGGAGAGGAGTGTCTAATTGAAAAAGATCCAAGTTTCTTTTGTAAAGTGTCATATCTATTTATTGTGTTTTAACTGTAAAATGTCAAAACAGATATATTAACAAAGTAAATAAAACTAATCTCCATACTTATGGAAGTTAAATCCTAAATTGTGTTTTTTGGACTTTTCAATGTTCTAATCTAAATCTTATCTAAATTCCAGACTGAGAGATCGCGCAGTGTATTTTTAGCTTAACCAATAAATATGGGCTCAATCGATCCAATTTTATATCAAACTTGAGCCATGGGAACTATTATATAATGGTGGTGTTCAAGGTCACATACTGAGGTTAAAGGTCATTTGAGGTCAACTTGTAAAATAGGCTGAAAATAAAAAAAGAAATGCCTCAAATGAATATGCAGTGTTCACCCATAGCTTTGGACAATCTATTTGCATGATTTGGGAGTCCCTATTATTAGCTATTATTTTACTTGTTACCAAAACTAATCGCAGGTGAGACGCATGGGTTGAAAACGGCCTTGAGACTTTTCCACAGTCCTTAGGAACCCACTTACGACTCATTTCGCTCGATCACATCACATAATCGTTATGAGTTCCCGAACATTAGTTTGTCTTTGTTAAATTCATGTTAAGCATGAATTCTGTTGTATTAGTTTGTGGAGGTGATTTAGTGTGATATAGGGTCCACAACTAAATACTTTTTTGAATAAGTCGAAAAATATTTGACGAAATGCAAACATGTACAAATGTATGGGTAGCCTTATTTGTTTTACACATATGGACCAAATTATAGCCTCACACGTCATTGCGTTCAGTCACAATGGTTCATTATGTAAAAAAAGGAACCGCTTTAAACAGTGTTAAAACCTGACTGCTATGGACTCAGGTGCAACTTTTAAAATGGCCTCTTATCTTTTCTTACACAATTTACCATTGTGATTGAACGCAATGATATGTGACGCTATAGATTGGTCCACATGTGTAACTAAAAGAAACACGGCTATACATACCTTTTTATATTTTTACATTTCATTAAATATTTTCGACTTTTTTGAAGAAGTATTAGGGGAACTTAAAGTTGTGGACCCTATAGCAAGCAAAAGAGAGCAGTATACAAATATACAGGGTTAGTTAACAGTGCAGTGCTGGGCTATTCGATTCCTTGTTTACTTATTCAAGAGAATTCATACGTAACATGGATTTAGTAAACAAACAAATTGATAGTTCTTATCTGCCAAACAATAATGTTTGTCACAAACATAAAAATGCAATTCCACAAATCAAATCTTAGCTAAATCCTTTCAAAACTTTATTGAAAATAACTTCATCAATGTACATAATTATTCTACACAAGAAAATCTATCTCTTAATTACAATAAAGATCATTACAAGGCCTTGGATTTCTTAAAAGCTACGATATACATGTAGGCATAGTTATTTTGTCATTCATTTTATGAATATTGTGTGCATTAAAGTTAAAACGAATCAAAAACCTGGCCCACATATGCAGACCTTACCTAATGCCAGTATCATAAAAATTCTGGTATGCGCTATAATGACTGCGTACTTGACTGTGGTTTACGTACAACTTGGCTTTGAATTGCGGATAAGAAAATGCTATGTGCATACATATGATCAGCCAATTGAATATGATTGTGTACAATGCATGTCAAACTCTGAATTATGAACAAATCTTAGTCATATGAGCTATACATAATTACAGTATCAATATGTTTGGTATTGGGCTATTCTATTTGAAATATACACTCCACTGTCGAAGATTTAGCTGTCTTGCACACAGGGAGTATGGATATCAAATAGAACAGACAATTCAGTCTTCCATTTGAAATACTCCAGTTGTGGAAGATATATGTAAAGCCACATACAGGAGGGAGTATGAGTTTCAAAATAATTAACTGTAGCCAAATCCATTTGAAAAACTTACTCCCTCTGTGGAAGACTTTTCTTAAATCTTCCACCACAGAGATTTTAATTGGAATACCCTGTTGTACTATGCCCAAAATCAGGTAGTATAGGGTTAGTTAAGAGGTATTTTATTCATTGCTTAGTATTTTACCATGTCCGATATTAGGGTAATATAGGATTAGATATGAGGTATTTTATGTCATTGATGATTACGACCTGTGAATAGAGATCCCATGCTAATGGAAGCTTTGGCCTTGCCCTGAGCCATGTTTTCAGAAATCCACCCGTACAGTCAAGGTGATAAAGATAATTATATAAATAGAATAATCTACAAAATCTCATCTTAAATTACAAAATATACAAAAATATTGCCTACTTTCTATAAAAAAAAAGAGGTTGGATAAAAATTATTCACATTTACAAGATTCTACAACAAATTGCATTACATGATATGAGTATGGTTACCGCATACCTACGCAAACAAAAGCATCTATAATAATAGATTTTATTTATATAAAACTCGACAGATTATACATTGGACGGAATGTTTATGCCAGTTAGCACTGGTCAAGGTGATACTAATGTATGCATTTGTTTGCATGACCAAGAATGCTAATAATTATAGGTACTTCTTGCCTAAAGTGGAACACTTGGCATGCTTAGTTGAAAATACAGCGCTATCAAGAAGATTGCATGCACACATCTTGTACACGTTTAGTATTCTACATGGACACAACAAATTTGTTCCACAATGGCCAAGAATTCCCTGCAGTGTTAAAGGACCATGGGTGTTTTGGGCTATTCCAGTTGAAATACATACTCCCTATAGAAGACATGGCCTTAATCTCCCATACAGGGGGTGTAGGTTTCAAATAGAGTTGCCCATTCAGGTAACCCAATTTGAAATTAACACTCCCTGTGTGGGAAATTGAGTTCATGTCTTCCATAGGGGGTGAATGGGTTTCAACTGGAATAGTCCACACCTATTGTAACACAACATATGTATTCGAAGGAAGAACTACAATTAGATAAAAGACACAATGGGCTGGTTTCTAGCCAAGCTTCGAGAAATCGGATCAATGTGTCATGAAATTCACCCTGTGTCTAGCACTACATCTTTTCATAAACCTCTTGGACTAACTCTACGACACACTAAAACACATTCTGATTATATAATTCAAGCAAACTGGACGGAAACATTTAATTCACATTACCCTGCAATTCTGACAACTTCCACTTACAATTTATACAAAATATATGTAAAAATGTTAACATTTTCTTATACAAAATTGCTTTTCATATCTTATGGACAGCTTATACAAATACAAATCTTTAAAAAAGCATGTACAATTTTGGTATTTTAAAAAAATGGGAAGATACAGTATTGAAATATCAATTTTTATGATTATTGTAAAATATTTCAATTAGTGTATACAATTTTCACCATCTATAAATGGTATACTGTCATAATGTGCTTTTAAAATTCAAGATGTTGTAGTTTTATCTTTGGAATACAAATTTTAATTTTTACTATTTATTACTTAATGTTCCTCAACAACAACACATTTCTCTTGTCTGAGGAGTGCATTGATAGAACTTACATTAAATTGCTCATTTTTTTTTCAATTTCTGGGAAGAAAATGAAAACAAAAGTTGGGGTGAAAACCCAAGAAAATCACTTTCAAATGGCTTAAAAATAATCCTGGGTACAGATTTTTCCTTCGTACTCTATACTAATGAAAAAATATAGTAGTATAAGTGATATGCCTGATGGACCACTTGTGGAACTTAACATCCAAAAAGGCAACATAAATCATGCAAATGAATATACATAATTATGGTATGCATGTTTTAATTTTTGTTTAGAGTCAATGTTTCATCAGACCAGAGACAATTTTTTTGATTATACCTTACAAAATAAACACTTGCCAACTACATGTTTTATAACGTAATCAATGGACTATTCCAGTTGAAATACATACACCCCTATGGAAGACACAACCTTAATCTTCCACACAGGGAGTATGAATTTCAAATGGGGGTACCCAAATGGGTGACACCATTTGAAATCAACACCCCCTATGTAGGAGATTACAGTCATATCTTCCATAGGGGGTGTATGGATTTCAACCGGATAGACCAATGTTAACTTTAAACATTTTGACTACACCACCAAACATGCTGTATGAAAAAGGAAATATACCACATTCTTGTATCTTAATATAATACTTATTATTGCTATTAATTTCAATAACACATAAATCCCTGCTAAATTGTGTCTATAAAAAGAATATTTTCTATACAATTCAAGGTGTTGACATACAAATTGCGTTGATGGAATACAAATTTACATTCTTATTTTTATTACTTTATACTACTCTTTACACAATAAACACACAATAACTACATGATTCTTAACACTTCAACATTGTATTTGTAAAATTTGTACTTATGAAAATCTTCATTATGCCCAACAAATAGGCTATTCAAGTTAAAAATCCATAACCCCCTATGGAGGACATGATCTCAATCTCCAACACAAAGGGTGTAGATTTCAAATGGATTCATCCATAACCCGATTTGAAATTCACACTCCCTGTGTGGAAGATTAAGGTCATGTCTTCCATAGGGGTATATGGATTTCAACTGAAATAGCGCAGTTTCACTGATATTTGCGAAGTCGAAATGAATTGAATGAAGCTGGTAATTCCTCTGAAACAATTTTTGGTTCAACATATTGGGCTAATCCAGTTGAAATCCATAAACCCCATACGGAAGTCATGACCTTAATCTTCCACATATTAAGGAGTGTCAATTTCAAATGGGGTTACCCGAATGGGTGACTCCGTTTGAAATCAACACACCCTGTGTGGGAGATTATCAGATTAAAGTCATGTCTTCCATGGGGGTGAATGGATGTCAACTGATGGAATAGCACATTTGAAGAGGCAATGAAAGAGTCTGCTAAAACATAAAATTTACATTTAACTTCTTAATATACTATACAGTACAGAATATAAATACTATACAGTCCAAAACATGCATTTATAATACACATTTGAAAAAAAATATACTAAGTTCACATTCGGCTCATGTCATTATTAAGTCAATATTGTTCTTCCATGTTAAACTTTGAGTGAAACACCAAAACTTATTTTCCAGGAAAATTCACAAATATTCTAAGTTTGAAAGCTCTACTTTATTCTGTCACAATTTGTTCAACAACATGTTCTGTTCTGTTAACCATGTATTAACATTTACATGTACCCACACATTCCTATCTGAAACTGCTCATTAATTATTACAGTACACACACATTTAGTCATTTACTTCTTTTTAGGTCGTTTCTTGTCCCCCTTCACCGCAATATCGGCAGCACTAGGCTTCCTCTCAGTCTTTGCCACAGGTTTCTTAGTTTCCTTACTTCTCTCAGACTTTCTCAGGTAAGACTGCAGTTCTTGCTGCTTCTCTTCCAACTGCTGCCTGAAGATGTCCAGACGTTTGGAGATGACATCACGCTTCAGGGTCAAGTTTGTGATCTGTGATTGGCAGTCACTGAGTCTGGAGGTGGTGTCTCTTACAACAGATGATACCTGTACAAGGTACAAAATTGCATGTTTATAATAATGCGCTGCATGCTAGCCATTTAGGCACCAACATAAAAAGTTTTGAGGTATTTTCTCAAAATATCAAGAACTATCAAATAATCCTAAGAACCACTGAACCAATACTACTAGGCTTGTTTGTACTGGAGGTGGTGTCTCTTGTATATAGTACCTATAGAAAGTACAAAATTGCATGTTTTTAATTAATGATCTGCATGCTAGCCTTTTTTCTTAAACACTTGAGAACATTCCTAATCTTATTGGTTCTTACCCAGCTTTACCTGTGTGATATGACAGCGCGTGTGCGTCAACGCGATACGCGATCTCGCTATTTGGACCAATCGGAGGCGCACAGCAACAACTGAATGTGTATTTAAATCACTTTTCTAGCCAAGTGCAGTCAGTGACATCAATGCGTAGAGTACAACAGCGCAGGTCTACATTTTAAAAAGCCACATGGATGTACATGCAAAACAGCTGGTTCAGTGCCTTGAAGTCAGTGACTGCATGAGGCCAAAACACAAAGTTAACTTTTAAGGTAAGGGGCTATAAATTGTTTTAATACACCTCAAAAATTCATGAACTATTCATGCCAATAACTCGTGTACTGATTGGTCCATTGGTCGATATGTTGCTAAAATATTCATTTATGCACGATGGAGGTTTAGAAAATAATAAAAATATATTATTTTATTTCATGGCAAGTAGATTGAGTAAGCTTATAATTCATTTTGATTTGAAATTCATGTGCGTCCACTTGGACGCAAGGCATTGCTGAACAGTGCGTCCAACAATAGAAAATTGCGTCCTGGACGCACGTACGAGCCTCAGCGGGAGCCTTGATGTTGTATTTGTATAATGCAGCATACAGTTACTTACAATGGGCTAGTCCTTAAGCTTGGCATCTCTGAAATAACTCAATTGGCTTACCTTGTTAGCATCAGTGCCTTGATTCAGGTCTCTCTGTGATTGTAACTGTTGTCGTAAATCATTGATAGTGTCCTGGGTTTTCACCACTTGACTGCTGAGGCTGGAGAATTCTGCACTCAAGCTGTCGACTCGGTTTTCTAGGGTTGAAACTTCATCCTGTAACCATTGATAAAATAATTAACATTAGGTTAATTGAATAGCAAAAAAAAAACCTTGCAGAAAAACTTGGACACTCCCAACAAATCCCAGCGAGGTTCTTAGTGGACCAGCTCTAATGAGCCATTCCATTTAAAATCCACACTCCCCCTGTTGAAGATTTCGGAAATATCTTCCACAAGGGGAGTATGAATTACAAATGGAATAACACATTAACCAACTCTACTTGAAACTCATCCTCCCTCTAGCTGTGGAAGATTCAGGATAAATCTTTCTCATAGGGTGTATGAAACTCAAATAGAGCTGGGTGTTCATTCCATTTTAAATTCATACTCCCCCTGTGGAAGATATTTCCAAAATCTTCAACAGGGGGAGTGTGGATTTTAAATGGAATAGCCCAATGTTGGCCTGTACGGAAATATAATTGAAGAACAAGGAAAAGAAGGACCACTCCCAAGAAATCATGTGAACAAGTTTACTGTCAGTCTTAGCAGTTGTTACTGCTGCCCTGTGGGACAACACTCTGAGAAAGCACTTAGATCTGGCCAGTCTGACTAACATCTAACCATGTCCAAGTCCTAACCGCATCAAGACAGGCCACACCTAAATGCTCAGTATGGAGACCTGTGGTTTATAAAATGATCTACTTTCAATATTTTCAAGAGCAAAGGGCTGATCAATTTAAAGTCTGCACTCCCCCTGTGGAAGATTTTGGAAATATCTTCCACAAGGGGAGTATGAATTTCAAATGGAATTCGCACACCAACTCTATTTCAACCTCACCCTTCCTCTATAATCCACAATCCACATGCCTTCCTCGAATTAGTAAAGTAAAATCAAATTTCTCAAAAACGACTTTACTCTGTTATGGTAGTTAGATTTCTTGCGTCATTTCCTTTCTGAAAATGTATGCTTTTATATACTTTTCATTATTAATTTTAGAGATACAATAAAAAACAATTTCAAAATTACTGACTCAAGGAAGGTATATGGACTATAGCTGTGGAAGCAGCCTAATGTGTTCTTCATGTGAAATTCATACTCCCCTGTGGAAAATATTTCCCCAATCTTCCACAGGGGTGGTGTGTGCATTAAATGGAATAGCCCAAAACAAGCAAGTAAAAACCAACCTGCAAGAACCCTTTATGTATATCCATATCCTTAGCTTTCTGCAGCGCCATCCTCACTCTGCCCCCAGCGTACTCCCTCGCCGTCGTCTGCTGCACCGCATTCTGCCATAAAGCTGTACCGCTAAGCTCCCCTGGTAACTTATCCACAGATGTCTTGGATGGGATGCCCACTGCCCTGACAGAGGGCGCTGTACCACCAGTGAGCGTTGCCAGTCGCTTGTCAATTTCGTCGCTGCTACCATGCTGTCTTGCCAGGACCATTTTGTCTTCTGTGCGGCCGAGGAATGTCCTCATCTGGTCGTTGACGGCAAAGTTGTTGTATTTGGATAATCTGTTGAGAACAAATTAAAGATAGAACTTTACCCAGTTGCACCAATGATTTTTGATCACTATAATATATTACATTATATATTTAATTTAAATCCTTTTCTGGTAGTTTGGATTAAAAAAGTATATAATTTGTATATCTTAATAGAGGATATGTAATTATGTAAGCTGTAAAAAACAACTTGAAGCCTCTAAAAGTTCATATAAGGTTGTAAATAAACCAACATTTTATATTAACCCCTGGGTACTACTGGTAATCTAACAGCATTTCTGATTGGTTGATAATTTGAAATGCTCATTTCAATTGCCAATCTTGACTAGGCTTTCAAATATTTGATCTTATTAATACCATCCTTGATTGGTTCAAAATTGGACACAATATTCATTTTGGCCAATCGGCAGGTAGTTCTCATTGGGTTAACATCCTTTATACAAGTGCACTTCAAAGTTTGGCACCTAATTCAACGTGCAGAGTACAGGTAGGTAGGTAAGTTTACTGTATATCCAGCATTTCTTTTTATCCATGTTACAAGAGTACAATGGGCTATTCAGTTGAAATCCACACTACCCCTGTGGAAGATTTTGAAATATCTACCACAGGGGAGTATGTTTTTCAAATGTAATTGGTCAGAGTTATTCATTTTGAAACCCATAATCCCCCTGTATACTGGCCATACCCATATCTACCACAACTGGAGTGCGTATTTTAAATAGAAGTTACCCAATTGTCTATTCTCTTTGAAAATTATACTCCCTCTGTGGACAACTTTAGCTAAATCTTCCACAGGGGTAGTGTGGATTTTAAATGGAATAGCCCAACTCACCTGTCATTCAGTCCATCTCTAGTCATATGGACTCCATCTCCATCCGCATCTTTGAGTAGTTTCACATCCAGGAGTTCCTTCACTGATTCCTCCCTTACCGTCTCTCCTCCTTCACCTGTGATAGACTCCAGTAACATCTTAGCGGCATTCTCAAGCCTCTCCTGGTTCTGTTGGACATCGTTGGTATCTGGGTGGTGTCGGTAACGAGCAAAGAAGAGATCGTTGCAGACTACCGATAGGGCGTTGTGGAACTCTTGCGTGAAAGCTGCGAGGCTGTCATCTCGCATGTCACCTGAGATTTAAAGCACATAAAATTGTCCAGTTTTAATGCTCATGAAATTTGAACAGTTAAGTACGATAGGTGCAAAATATATGCAACATAATAATCCAAAAGGACAGTTTTTCATCCTATATATCCTGGACATGACACGTCATGCCCTAAAAAAGTCAGTGCCATAAATGGATACCTATTCACGTCTTCGAAAAATTCACATATTTTCTTATCTATTCTCATGACTTTAAACCCAAAAAGCTGCTAGCATTTTTCTGATCAAACCTTGCTTTTAGGGTAGAAAGAATGACACTCAATGACACAATAAATAACTAAAGACAGAATCCTTGGTCATGTACCAAACTATGTACATGTCAGTTATGGCCGTCGGTTAAGGCCATCGGTACAAGAAGGGTGTTGGTGAAAAAAATTTGGGTTAACAATCAACAATTATGTGTGCACTTCTAATCTTCTAATACAGGTTGAATAAATAAAAGAGTGCATGTAGTGCAATTACTTCAAAAACTTGGACGTGACCCTCCCCTTTTAATGATATTGATATATAAACGTAAATGTGCCTTTAAAAAATTTGGAAAATTTTGCTCTGTACCCCCTCCTCTCCCTTTTTTAGATTCTTGAGCGCACTGGGCCAAAGAAAAATGGGTCAACAATTCACAACTTCCGTGTCTGCAAAAACTATTTCCAACGGTACATTTACAAGTTGTGCCCCCTCCTAAAAAAACAAAAAACAGAGCTTTCCAAAAATGACAGACACAAGAAAATATTTTGTTGCAGAGAGATTAATTGGAAACAACTGCACAGAGTCAATTCCCTAGATTATTTGGAAAATCTGTCACAAAATAACACATAAATTTGTCAGGCACTGAACAGCAATGTTCACCAATTGAGGCCATCAATCCACCAGAAACAAATACTATACCAACCTGTCTTAATGTGAGATAATGCATGCACCAACACAAGCACAAAATCACCGACCCTCTCCATCCTCTCCTTACGCATATACAAGATCCTGTTCAAGTCATCATAATGATACGAGTTACGGTACGCATTTCTTATCAGGTTCGGATTAGCGGGTACTTTGTCGGCCAGCAACAGAGTGACGGGATTATGATTACAGCTGGTGGACACCATCTTGATGACGAAGCAACCAAACTTGTAGATGACAAAGTTGCGAGCGCCGAGCTTGTTGAGGTCCGTCGGGATGAGGGCGGTGTCTTGTGACCATTCGGCGTCACGTTCATCAAGGAACGGCTCACCTAATGAATAGATACATAATAATAACCATTTACTTTGTGAAATAAAATGTACAGTAAATTGCAATCAAATTTAATATTGTGATTGATCATGATTTTGTATGCAATTATTTTTATAGCAATTAGCATAAAATAACAATAATAAAGCCATAGCATATGATCTTGTAATATGAAATTGTTTTTTTTTCCTAACCTGATTTTTTGCAATATTGGTAATGTTTAGTCATGTCCAAACTTATACCTAAATGGAATCAGTCAAAATTGTTGTGTTTGTAGGTCAACAGAGCAATTTCGACACAAAGTCTCCCATAGAACTTCACGTTAAACAGCCAAAATAGCCAGACAGAAACCCTTCCCAACTTCCATTTTGGGTAAAGAATAACAAAATTAAAATTTGACAGAAATCGTACAGTAGGCGATGAAAAAAAATGTTCTAAAAACAATTTCTGTCAAACTCTGTCCACTTTTGACCCCCAAACGGCTGATTATACATGCATGCATACAGTAAATTAAAAATCTAAAAAATGGAAAATCTGGGACGGTTGAGCCATAGAACAGGGTGTTTTTTTTCTCGTCCCCTTATGGCTTTAAGGGATGGGGTATAAACGTTTGGACAGTATTTATTGTGGGACATTAGAGCACATCAAACATAATTGATATTTTTGATATTTAACAGTACTCGAAGTAAACTTTATAAATCTGATGATTTATACTTAAAGTGTATGTAGGTGGGATGAAAAGCCGATGATCAATTGAAAATTTTGACCTTTTCAGTATTGAAGATATGGATTTTTCCCAAAACACCAAAAAAAATTAGGTCTTTTGGGAAAAAATCCATATCTTCAATATGAAAGGTCAAAATTTTCAATTGATTAAACTTTTCCTCCCAGCTACATACACTTTAAGAATATATCATTAGATTTATAAAATTTACTTTGAGGACTGTTATATATCAAAAATGTGAAAAATATCAAATTTTAATAATTTGTCATAAAATTTGTATTATATCGTGAATTTCAAAAAATGAAATTTATTTGATATCAGAAAGACTTTCTTCGTATTCAGAATGCAATTCGATATGTCTGATGTGCTCTCATGTCCCACAAAAAATACTGTCAAAACGCTCATTCCAGATCCCTTAATACCAAAAATACCCAAGGCAGTAGTTTCCCCACTAACCTTGATCCCTCTTCCTGGGTGGTAATTCAGCGCCTTCCATAGTCTTCTTTATCTCACCAAGTTTCTTATACAATGGTGACGCCATCAGGAGAGCGGTTAAGTCGCTATCACTGAGCGGCGCTACCTCAGCATAAGCAGCTGGGAACTGTGTGTTAACCAAACCGGATTGCTGGTAGCCTGCGTATGCAATTTTGGGAGCATCCTCTGAAATCAAGTGGTCCGTTTCGATGCATTTCTGCAGAGCTTGGACCTGAAATAATTAAATGAGCATATTTGGTTAAAATAATGAGCATTTTTGGTTACCAAAGACACCTGTATTTGTTAAAATTCTGAAAATCTGGATATATATATCAGTACGGAGCGCTGATAATTCACATACTCCTCTGAATTCACAGACCCATCTGATAATTCACATACTCTTACTGCTAATTTTGCTTCAAAGTGCTTACATGCTGTTGTTATATTGTTGTGGTTTAAATATTTCCTATGTGCTACAGCAACATAATATCTTTAATAAAAAACATTGAATAAAGTTATGCTGCAAGTTTTTTCGTATAATTCTATTTTATTGCATCATTTTGCTTGGCTTAAAAAAAATTGCAGATAAAATTTTAATTTGCACAGATGAAATTGAAGCAAAAGAGCTCATTAACTATTTTATGTATCAAACAGACTGCCTAAGTGTTTTACTTGCTGCAAAAATTGAAATAAGTGAAAAAATATGTGAAATCGCAGACCCCTGGTATGTGAATCTGGAGTCTGTGAATTATCTGAGCCCCCAAACTGATATATAATGTATCTTTTCTTAATACCCTTATCAAGGGCTTAAACTATTAAGGGAAAAGAATGTGAAATCGCAGACCCCTGGCATGTGAGTTCACACACATGTCTGTGAAAGTTCTAAAATTTTGGAATTTATTTTTTTAAACTGCCAACTCTGGGATAGGTGTCAGATTTAGATGTCTGCTTGCAAATTTTCAATATATAAAAAACATTGTCTCTGCTCCATCTTATGGCAATAAATATCTTACAACAACTATATTCATATAGTTTATGGTTCCAACATGTTACTGTAGTAACTTGCCTGTTGATGACATTGTCTTATGACCTCTTTTTATGATAGTCAAGGTTTTCTCACACTCACCTCTTCGTGTTTCAATTTTTCCTCTTCCATTTGTAATTTTTCTTGCATTTCAGCTTTGTTTTCTTCCATTGTGGCTTGTACTTGCTCCTTTTTGGCATTTCTCTTCTCCTCACGTTTCTTCTTCAGACGTGCCTATTGCATCATGGGAAAACAAGAATTTGTTCACCATGAAGCATTTGTGAAAGTCATCAAACCTCTGGCAACACCATCTTGTCATAGGTCAATGACCTTTTGCTGCTAAGTCAACAGACGGCCTGACGACTCACCTAGGATAAGGTGCGATACTGTAGCCTCTCAAAAACATTTAATTTTATATTCAGCAAGTAACATGATTGTTTTATTTTCATACTGCAGTTTGACCTCATTTATATGAATTTCTTGGTTATCTGATCTGCCTCAGTAGCCTTGCAATATGTCAACAGTCTATTTGACTGGTACAACTTACCCAAGTAAGAAAAGCTTTCATCCATAACCAGGATGGATTTGAACCTGGGACCCCTGGAGCTCTACACCAACTGAACTATCAAGGAGCCAGTGGCATCAACGTGTTGGGCCTCTTATAATATCGTTATTAAAATCGGCAGACGGCGAATCCGGCTTTCAGTCAATTCATGTTACGCATGAATTATTTTTGAATTCGAGAACAAGGGATCAATGCTTTACCTATAGAGGGCAGCATATCAATTTGTCAATGCTTATCGTCGTTGACCGTACTGTGATGCACCGTTATCTAACCCTGCATGCCACCCTCTTTTGATTACTTATTATGCTGTTATCATCTGATCTCCGTTAAAAATTGATATGCTGCCCTCTTTTATGTACAGCATTAATGATCCCTTGTTCTCTAATTCAAAAGTAATGCATTTATAGGCCCTAAGTTTAAGGATGAATAATATTTGATTAATTCCAGCAAAGTCATGGATGTATTGTATTAAATTACCTCCAGATCAGCTTGCATTCTCATCCTATCAGCGTCCATCTTATTGGACATCTTAGCCAGGTCTCGTTCAAACTCTTCCATCAGACGCTCTTGTTCCGCCTTATTGCCGCCATCTTTCCTCATTTGCTGTAGTTTTTCCTATGGATTAAAACAAACATTAATTATTATTGGATAAAGTCTAAATTCAATACATCGAGACAGTTGAGAACCAGAAATCCTGAACTCACAATGGTTTTCATTGTGAGTTAAAGCCATATTATAACATTTCTGTAAAAATAGATTAGTATCTATTTTCCATAAAATGTTAGCTTTTACTGTCAGATATGTCCCCTTTTAATTTTGAGCCGAACAAGCGAGGTAGTAAAGCATAGAAAATTGGAATTTACTACTAGCGCCCATGCATGTTACTGGGGGTGTGTGTACATGTACGTACTGTGCACACATGTTCGACTAATATTTCCATCGTAATAATAAAATGCCGGTTCCATCGTTTTATTCAAAAATTACAGCACTTATAGTCTTGATTTTTGCAGAGTATCTTTTACATTACAATCGTGTAAAAACCAAAATTAAAAAAAAAAAATTTGAGGGCGTTCTCCCAGAATTTTAAAGCTTTCTGGTTCTCAACCCTCTACATGATCAATTTTTGGGAAAAAGTACTAAAACCTTTATTTTTTGCAGGCTAAAAGGAAGTAATTCTATTATCACTGCAACCATCCCAACCAGAATCCTAACCCTAATCCCAATCTGTTAATCCTAATCCTCACCCTAAACCTAATGTTAACCATAACCTCTTGTGATTGGTGGTGGCAGTGACAATTAACTTAAGTTGAATCAACTCAAAGCATTATGAAGACTAACTAACAGAGGGGATGGTTACACCAGAGGACCTATGACACCTAACAGTGCCCTTGCAGTTCCTTTTCTCTTTTGTAACTAATAAAGAAACTAAACAACAAAAGTGTATCATTTAGAGTGACATTTGCATGTAAGCCCCTTTTATGACTGTTTGTGTAAGAAAACATTTGTGGTGTGATCAAGCAAAATCAATCTTGAAGTCGGACATTCGATTTTCAGTTTCTTATAGGATTGTAAACAGCATTTTCAAAGCTACATTTTGCAGAAAACCCCATTGAATTTGGGCAACCAGTTCAGAAGATGTGAGCAGTTTTCAAAACAATAGGAAATACTTCCTTTGTTTGGCTATATCTCCAAATCAATATTTCCGACTTTCAACTGATTCTGCTTGATCGCATCACATTTTTTCCCAATATTGACCAAATTTTGAAAATAAACCTTTTTCTCACTGAGGTTCAAATGACTATCACACACATATGCAAGATGACTATTTGCATATAATCCAAGCAATGGGCTATTCAATTTAAAATCCACACTACCCCTATCCTATGGAAGATTTTGGAAATATCTCCCACAGGGGGAGTATGTTTTTCAAATGTAATTGTCAGGGTTAATCATTTTGAAACCCATACTCCCTCTGTATTATGGCTTTACCTATATCTTCCACAACTGGAGTGAGTATTTCAAATAGAAGTTACCCAACTGTCTATTCTATTCGAAACTCATACTCCATCTGTGGAAGACTTTAGCTAAATCTTCCACAGGGGTAGTGTGGACTTCAATTGGAATAGCCCAATCCTACCTGTTGTTTTTGTCTCTTCTCTTTGACCATTTCCTCCTTTCGTTTACTGAGGGCTGCCATTCTCTTTTCATTTCTGTCTCTTTCCTTCTTCTCTTCTGTTGAAAGCTCCTTCTCAAACTCTGACAGCTCTTCTTCCAAACGTCGCTTCTCATTGGCCTCAAATTCTGCAAAGCATCAAAGTACATGTGGTTGGGGTAGTGTGACATTGCCAACTAAACTAGATGGACCGCGGTTCTTGGATGTGATGCCTCCACCAAAGGGAGCAATGTGGCACTCAAAAGTTGATACAAAGTTTCAAGCCTCAAGGGCAGACTGAATTTAACATCAGATGACACCTGGATGACTCGGCTGTCACGATTACCTGGCTGATGGTGATTGTACCCACCAAGTTTTATGCCCATACAACAGTTTTTACTAATTTGACCTCAGATGACCCCTGGTGACCCCAAAAAGACCTTCCAAAAATTTGGCTCTATATATTGACTGTTCCCACCAAGTTTCCTGCCCATACGACAGTTTGTACTAATTTGACCTCAAATGATCCGTGGATGACCTCTGATGACCCTGAAATGACCTTCCAAAAATTTGGCTTTAAATATTGACTGTACCCACTAAATTTCATGCCCATACAACAGTTTCACTAATTTGACCTCAGATGACCCCAAAATGACCGTCCAAAAAATTGGCTCTAAATGTTGACTGTACCCACGTGTAATGCCCATACCACAGTTATTACTAATTTGACCTCAGTTGACCCCAGATGACCCCAAATTGACCTTCCAAAAATTTGTCTCTAAATGTTGATCGTACCCACCAAGTTTCATGCCCATACCACAGTTATTACTAATTTGACCTCAGATGACCCCTGGGTGACCCCAGATGACCCCAAAATTACCTTCCAAAAATTTGGTTCTAAATGTTGAATGTACCTACCAAGTTTCATGCCCATACGACAGTTTTTGCTAATTTGACCTCAGATGACCCCTGGATGACCTAATGTGACCTTGACCTACTAACCAATACAAACTTGTTCTGCATGGAGTCAAGATGCACCCACCCACCAAGTTTGAGGAACATGCAACCCCTAGTCTCTGAGAAAAGAGGTAAATAAGGAAAATGGGCCCCTGTAGGACTACATGCAACAAAGTATAAAAAGGTCCCCCCGATAAATAAATAATGAGGGTTTCCATAGTGTAGCTATGACCCAAGATTGGTTGCATTAGGATTTAAACTGTTCAATTGAGACCAAATTTTAACCAAAAGTCTCAAAATAATGGTATTTTACAAGTTGACCTCAAATGACCTTTGACCTCAGTATATGACCTTATATCACCACCAATATATGAGGGTTCACAAAGTGCAGCTATGACTCAAGTTTGGTTGCAATAGGATTTGAACTGTTCATATGAGACCCAATTTACAAGTTTACCTTGTTTGACCTCAAATGACCTTTGACCTCAGTATATGACCTTGAACCTCACCCAAAAAAAAAGTATCCATAGTTTTTGACCATGACCCACCTATCCTGAAAATCTGAAGTCAATCCGCCCATCCATGCCCGAGATACAGCATCCGGACGGACGGAAGGATGGAAGGACGGAAGCACGGACAGTGCAAAAACAGTATGCCTCGCGGTGGAGGCATAAAAATACTAAGTATATAAGGCCCCTCATCTCTGTTCATAACTTGACATATTTTTATTTAGGCTCCGTAGCCAGGGAGGGTTTAATGCATCCTCCCAATCCAACAAAAGGTCACCTTTTGTGAATATATGTTAAAAACGGTCCTAATTTGGAAGAAAAATTCATATAAGGTGCACATTATTCAATATCAAAAATAACTGACCCAAAAAGTCACAGGGTGGAAGGGGGAGTTAAAGTTCATATTTTAGATGCAAGCAGATCCCCCCTCCTGTAAAAGGTTATATTTTGGAAGTCCAGCGCCCTGCTCCCTGAACAATATCTGCCAATCTAAATTGCCTCTGATTGGTCAATTATGTGATATCTTCACTTTAATCACCAATCAGAATAGAGCTTTGCAAATAATTCACCCCAATTTTTTTGCATGGTAAAATTATTCTAACAATGTTGCTGATTGGTCCAATTGATAATGAAAACTTCTTTTTGACCAATAGGCAGGTAGTTCTCATGGGGCTAAATAAATTCACCTTACTCAGATTGATTGAATTATGCACCATCTGGTGTGGTCATAGTCGTAACTGAGCACTTTTAAATTATGGTAACATATTTCTGTCTAACATCCAGGTTTGAGCATACCTTCTTTCTCCTTGAGTATCTTCTCCTCATTTGCTAGTCTTTCTTTCTCCAATCTCTGTTTGACGTCTTCTAACTCTTGTGCCGCCTTGGCAGCTTGTTCAGCATTGATGAGTTGATCACTGTCCTGATCATCACTTAGCTCCCTCAATGCATTGGCATATTCCTACATGGAGGAAAGAGCAGAAAAGATGATGAAAACCAACAAAAACATTAAAGAATGAAGGCAATGGTGAAAACAAAGACTACTACAGACTATTTATCAACAGTCAAAGTCCCTGTGCATTGTATGCTGTGAATTCTCGCATATTCATGAGGGCCGATTGTTTGATTGTGTTGTGTCTAACAATCATATCAGCATTACATGCCTCCGCGTATACGTGATAGAGCTTTGCCTGTCTTTGCATTTATGCGAAAGACTGTAAAAATATGCGGCTTATGCGTAACGGTTTCGACTGTTGCATTTCATGGAACAATCGACCTTCATTATCAGGTGATGCCGAAACTTTGACTGTTTGGAGTTTATCTGTTACCTCTTTCATCCATGGGTGAAAAGTTGGAATATGATATGATAATATGGTAAATGAGAGAGAGATAAAGAAACAGATAAAGACAGAAAGATTCTAGAGATACAGAGAGAGAAAAAATAAAAAATGAAGAAATAAGCAAGTACGCAAAAAAGGAAATGGGAAGGAAGACTGGACGAATGACTGAATAAAGGAGTGAACAAACAAACAACCAAAAGAAATAAATAAAGAAAAAAAAAGAAGGAAGAAATGAAGAACAAGATATTGATGAAGGAATAATGTGTGAAAAAAAAAAATTCGGATGAACAGAATACAGAAAATGGAAAGGATAATACAGTATTCGATTGTACATAAAATAGAAAGGTAGACTTGCTTCTCCACGATATCTTGTTTTGTTAAAAATGTCACAAACAATGGACCATTATAACGACAAAATATCTTATATTGGAACAATTACATTCAAAGATTGTTGGTCACCACCACAATGCATATTCGTAACATCTTTCACAGCCTGATTATTCTATGGGGGACACATTAGACTAAAAAAGAACTGACTCCACTATGTTAGTGTGTCGCTCATGGATGACAAATATAATTGAAGACCGATTTAAAACGACTAGTTTGCATTTGACGTCAGGGCAAAGGCGCAACGTGATTGGTGTACCTCGCCTTGTAACTGGCAAACTTTGATTTTAATTGCGTAATTATTCGCATTCTATGTGTAAAGCGTTGGGCTGATAACACTACAAAGTTATTATTCGATTTTGGGCTCTTGCTGATAAGTTTCATAGGTCTCCATGCATAACAAACCAAGATGGTGAATTTACCATAGCATTACACGCTGGACAATTCTGAGTCGTAGAAAAACATTGGCATGATCGACAGGAATTAAATATAATAAACATAATTTTTCACCAGGTTTGCTATTGCAAAAAAAAATAAAGGAGACAAATAAAAAATAATGACTGCCTAGGGAATGGAACCCAGTTTAGTCCATTATCATGTTTTGATGAATCAAAGTGTGTGAAAATATTGGATCCAACACATAATAATGATAAAATCGGATGCTTAACGCCCATTATTTATTGGTCTCGCTTTGAGTTTTAAAATATTGGACTCGACTACGTCTCGTCCAATATTTTAAAACTCATAGCTCGACCAATAAATATGGGCTCAATCGATCCAATTTTATATCAAGGTTGGTTCTCTTTAGGTCTAAACTCTTTGGGTGGACATTTTAATGTTCCCTTACCTGATAGTGTCTTTCTTTCAACTCCAACTTTGCCTTGGCGTATCTCAACTCCCAATCAGACAGCGCCCCCTGTTGAATTCCTCTCTTCTCATTGACCAATTCTTTCTCTAACTTATTCAGTTCCAATTGCTGTTTATTAAGCAGGGTTGCTTTTCTTTGTCTCCTTTCTTCCGAGCTAAGATCTTCTTTGCTGAGATCCGAGAGCTCCCGTTCGTGCCTCTGCAGCATGGAGTCGCGCATTGTGTTGAATTTGTCGTGCAGTTTAGCTAGTTCACCGTCAATGGCTACTTGGCGCTCGGCTCCGAATTGAGAGTCAAGTTCGTCTAGCTCCTGGGCTTGACGCTTCTCAAGGACCTGTGATGAAGGATGGAAAACAACTTGTAAGACACAATCTCAAAAATATAGGCCAATATACCAGCAATGGACGACGAAAGGGCACTTGCGCATACACCACCCACCCCCACCACAAATGGGTTATTCCAGTTGAAACCCATACACCCCTATGGAGGCCATAACCTTAATCTGCCACACTGAAAGTGTGAACTTCAAATTAGGTTACTTGAATGGGTGACTCCATTTGAAATCTACACCCCCTGTGTGGGAGATTAAGGTCAGGTCTTCCACAGGGGGTGTATGGATTTCAACTGGAATATTCACACACTCAGCAGCTATCAGCTGCACTCCCCACTCAAACCTGTCATTTAGTCAACACCTTGGTCTGTGGCGGACATTTTAAAAATGAATTTAGAAGAGCAGCAACGACACCACTTGCATTACATTCCAGATGTTAAATCTACATCATCAAAATTTGAGGAAAAATGAACGAGTCAGTTTTATTTTAGAGCCATTTGTCTATAACTGGTCTTTACATGTAGCCCTATGGAGAGAGTGCCCGTTGAGGGCGCTATAAACCCCATTTTAGGAACAAAAATGTGATTAAAAAAACGGACTCTTGCAAATTTTCTAAAATTTTCAGAGTATGTAGTATGAACATGTAGAAATATAATCAAGTTGTTGCCCTACCTGCTCTTCTCCGAAAAAATAAAAAGTCCTATACCTTAATGATAATAAAACCTAGATGTCAACATTAAAAGTGGTGAAGTGGTAGAGGGTTATAGCAATTAGTAGAGTTTAGCACTGATACAAAGAGCAGTATTTTCTGCACATCAAAACTTCAATACCCTTTACACCCTAGGTATTATAACATGTTTGATTCCGTAAAAGTACAGTCAGTGTGAAGGGTATTCCAAACTTATTCCAAAAAACTACTTTCGTTTGTCACTGTACTAGCCATTGGTATTGCAAATGCCTTGGATTTTGGTTTGTTTAGTAAGATTTGAGGTAGTGTTATAGCAAATTATCTTAAAATACATGCACTTTTTATAGTTATTTCTCCTTGGACACACAGTGGCAACACCAGGGGGCACATTGGGGAGGGGGCAGTCAGAACTCTTGCCCCCATCAAGTAAAGACTCAAAATAATGAAAATTTCCCCTTCTTTCCACAATTTTGTGCACAATTTGTTGATTTTGCCCCCCTGAAATTGACTTTACCCACCCCCCTGAAAAAACATTCCTGACACCGCCATGGCAGACACATCAACCATGTGCTTTAGTAGTATCTTTTATTTGTGTCAAATATATTTCTTGGTGAAAAACTTACAGATCTGATGATTTTCTCAGCATTTCCAGTTCCTTGTTCCTGTATGCCCTCCACAATCTCCTTTCTTTCTGCTTCCTTGATGACCTTTGACCTCACTTCGCCAAGTTCCTTCTTCTGTTCTAGTTGTTCCTTAGCCATCTCTACTTTCTGTTTGCGTTTCTGATCGGCCAGAAGGCGCTTCTTGCGTTCTGCGAGTCGTTCGCGTACAGCTAGCTGTTGGCGTTGACGTTCGGCATCCAGTTTGTCTTCAAGGTCTTCAAGTTCTCTAGCATGAGTTGCCAACAACTGTTAATTGATTCAAAACACAAAATCATTTATTATCCAATCCATATCTGAATGAATATTAGCAGTTCTTCACAACAAGGGATGTAACCAGTAAATGCTACACAACAGTAGGTAGGTCAAACTATTCAATTCTTGAATCCTTCTGATCCCAGGTATATTTTGTTTTGGGTTTGAATATTATCTTTATACCTTATATATCACCATGAAATAAAAATATTACTCAAGCCTAACTTTACAGTTCTACTTGACATGGGGAGCAGTTATACTTTATGCCGGGGAATTGGGAATTTACAGGGATTGCAAAATGTTCTTGTCAGCAAGATGGGGGGAATCCAAATATTTTTGCCAGCAAAGAGGGGGGAATGGAGAAATTGCATAAAATAAGGAGGAACGGATGCAAAGGGGAATGCAAAATGTTTGGTTGAAATTATTTTTTGAAATCCCCATCCCTCCGGCGTAAATACTGACCGATCCCTAATACATACCTGTTGCATTTCTTCCTCCGACAGATCCCGTCTGGCAGCCAACTCCGCAGCTTGTTTATTCCTCTTTTCAGATAACACTTTGGTCTTCTCCCTTTCCAGTCTCTCCATCTCGGATGCTTCCTTCTTCTTGCCTTCTTTAACAATCTTATCCTCAAGATTCTTCTTGTCTTCTTCTTGTCGTTCTTTCATTTCTTCTTGTACTCGCTGGTGTTCACGGACCACGGCCTGGTAGAAATCAAGGACAAAGAAAGAAAATGTTAAAATGGTACAAATTTGCATGCACTAAGAACTAGTTAGCAAAAATCACATTTTTATGCAGGTTGGCGGATGGGGGTTAAATTGCCTATAGGCCTGTGTCCATCTAAGGGACCAGAAAGCTCACATAATAGCCTACAATTAATCTTTTTCAAACTACCACAAAAATTTGATAATAAGCATATGTGCCTATTAATGAGTTGCTAAGACAACAACATATTTTTAGGGTAGTGACATTAGGTGAAAAAAGCTGTAAATGCGCAAAAATAGCTAAAAAAACAGAGACTGAAAATTAAAGAAAACAAGTAAATTTGAACAAAACAAAAGAAGCTGATATCCACTAAAAAGCTGAAAAGTTTGAGGTCTGTTTTTTAACCCTGATCTAAACAAGAAAGCATATTCACCTGTTCTTCCATAGACATCTCTGCAATCTTAGCAGGAGTCAGTTGTTGCAGTCCATCCAGACCGCCTGCCCCGCCATCTTTATCCACAACTTTCTCCTGCTCAGCCAAGATACGTTGAGCAGCAGCCTCCTCTGCGAGTCGTCGCGCATCCAGACGTTTCTTAGCACGTCGACTTTCAAGCTTGGCTTGCAGGTCGGCTTCCTGTCTGTCTTTCTGAGTGGCAAGCTCGTGTGCTACGGCTTCATTTTGTCTGCGAATCTGGTCCATGATTTGCTGTTGGAGGACTGGGTCTACGCTGTGTTTCTTTGAGAACTGTTGATAAAGAGAAATTATATTACATGTTACATTTCAACAAGGGAAGGGAGTCGAACCTTTTATCTCTATTTTTTGTTAGCAATTAGGCCAGACTCTCCCGTGGGATACAAAACATGCTCAATTTTGTACCTTTAAAATACTTTTAGCTAAAAAGGTATGTTTGTGGGTGCCTCTTTTTACATGGGTGGGTGGGTGGGATACTTACATCATCCATGACCTGTCTATGTATTCTCTGCATTTCCTTGGTGTGTTCTTCACTGACTTGTTTCTCAATCTCTTTGAGATGTTCAACTTCTTCTGCAGCAAGTCTAGCATCTAAGGCTTCCAACTCTTTCTGATGCCTGGCTTCAATCGCCTTGATGGTAGCGTCATCTACATCTGGACCAAGCTGAATGAATGAAAGATTTGTAAGCAAGATATTTAGACATCTGGTGTATACATACATACTGATCAAATGATTGAGACCTATATCTCCCTACCAGGGCTGTGATACTCGTATTGACACTTCCATTGGTAACTAGGGAGTTTTTAGCCTAAAATTTATGTAAGCAGACAGCAATGCTTGCGTATTCCTTCAATAGTGTCACTCTCATAAATGTTTGATTGACATTTCCTAGGCATTAGGCAAAAAAAAAAAAAAGGTTTGTCTCAAAGCTCACGAGTGGTTTGAAAGCAAATGCGAAATTGTATTGCTTTTTTTTTTTTTTTTTGAATTCCCGACTTGGTATTTTTATGGTATTTTGGGGGAAAAAAAATCAGATTTTCACTGATTTTTCCGGAAAAAAAAACAAACTTTTGAAATAAAAAAATTCTGCATTTCTTTTTTTACAAATGTGTGCGCATGCTTTGAGACAAACCTTTTTTTTTGGCCTTATTATTCTTTAATAGTTTTAGATCTAAAAACAGGGGCACATGATTGTAACCTAGTGGAAATTACATTTTACTTGTTTTGAGAAATAAATTCTTTTCTTCACAAATTTTGCTTTATTAGGGATATATTACAACTATATTTGTTGAGTTTCTTGCCAATTTATGTTTGAATAATTTACGACAACCACGACATCTTAATCCAAGTCTAGTATTGTCTGCTCATCAGATATTACAGCGATCGGAAACTGACTTCATTTGCGCAAATGTGTGGCTTATCCTATTATAGCCCTAAAGTATATTTCAATAAAAATTTTAATTGAATGAACATAGCTTGACGAAAGAACACATACACTTTGTGACCAACGCATGTGTATATGCCTGCGTGTACTGATCGGCCAGTATTTCTGATAATTGGTTTGATCAGTATTTTTGCCCGCCCACATTGTGTCCTTTGATATACAATGATTTAATCCTGTTTGAAAGTTATTATACTTAGTCTTTCCCCAGAGCAGCCAATGCACATAAGCGTTGAAAAAAAATAACCCACTGCATTTGGCCGGATTCGAACCGATGACCTTCATAATACTAGCACAACGCTCTAGCAACTGAGCCACAGAGGCATGCTGGAGTAGAGCGGAAGATGTAAATCTATAGGTATTAGGTTCGATCAAATGCTGTGTTAATCAATGATACTATACTCCAGAATCCTTCTTCATGGCATCCAACAGATCTTTGCAACATTTGTTCATCTTGGATTTTGAGAGTTTTTTTTTCAACCTGTTCTTGAGTGTATAACCTAGCCATAGTATCTTACCTGCTCTAGCTCAGCCTCATGTTGCTGCTTCAGCTTCCTGACTTTCTTCTTCTTCCTCTCTGCCATGCGTTTCTTCATGGTATCTGTCAGATTATTGCGACGTTTCTCCATCTTGGTCTTAAGCGCTTTCTCTTTGTCGACCTGCTCTTGGATGGCTTCTTGTGTGGCATCAGCTGACAGTGATCCCACCGTCGCAATGTTTTCCTGGTGAGTTGATATACAAACATAGCAAGTTAATTACTGTGAGCTACAAAGATCCATAGGCATAAAACAAGTTCAGTTTAATTTTTAAACTTTACTAGGAGTAAAGGAGGAAAAGAAAAGATTAACCGGATCCCCTAAGTCTAACCTCCATAGTTAGACCAGGTCTAAAGTTTGTTTGGCTTATATAAGGCGGAATTATTCAACTTTTGTTACTGCATGTGTTGATAAGTCCCAACTCATGCTCCTGTAAATTCACATAAGCGTGCGCTAGTCACGCATTACGCAACCCACAACTAGCGTAGCACTGCGCCCAACAGTGTGCATGCCATTCTATATCAATACACAGTGTTATAAGTCTTATTTTTCCCCCTTATATAAGCCAAACAAACTTTAAAGTTAGACCTGGTCTAACTTTTTTAGCGTATATGGACCTTATTATTTAAATTTAGCGATGGTCATGTTTTGGTAAAGCAGTGTAATTTATCAATGTTATTGTTATTCTTTTTAGAGCTTTGTTCCTTTCCTTATTTTGAGTCATATCTGTTGGTAAATGTTTTGGTGTTCTTAACTTATAATTTAGGATGGTGGCCACTCTTTAGCCTATTTTGACCTTTTGGGGTCACATCCTCCATGATAGTCCAACTCTTCATTGGGCTATTCCTGTTGAAATCCACACTACCCCTGTGGAAGATTTTGGTAATATCTTCCACAGGGGGAATATGTTTTTCAAATGTAATTGGTCATTGTTAATCATTTTGAAACCCATACTCCCTCTCTGGAAGACTTGAGCTAAATCTTCAACAGGGGTAGTATGGATTAAAACTGGAAAAGCCCATTATTATGTCTCTAGACTTCACTGTCACTCACCATAGGAGGCTTAAATACATTCCCACAATTCACAGATATTTGCACACAATCCCAATGCAAGGTATGGTCAACTGTGCATATGTGTACAAAAGGCAGACATACTAAGGTCAGAAACCCCATTGGGTTATGGGAATGTATTTAAACATCCTCTGGGCACTCACCATAGCAGATACCAGGTTCTCAGACATCTTCTGTTGCTGTTCTTGAGCTAGTTTGTCATTTTGTTTGGCTAAATCTCTGGCTCTCTCAGATGCTTCTTCTGCCAGGATGATATTCAGGGATAACTCCTGGTCTAGAAGCTGTTCACTGGCATTAATATCAGGAAGAGCTGGTACTGGAAGACCAACTTCTGATGCCTGTAAAAGAATGTATTCAAAATCAAGGTTTCAGACAGAAAATTAAATATCTGTTCAAAATTGCCTGTTTCCATGGTTTCAATAGAGTCGGGTAGGGGAGGGAATGGTGTCATTTGCCAACCTCCCACCCCCAGTCAGAACAAAAACCACTGAACTTTTTTTCTGGCACTACAAGTTTCAATCAATCTTATGACTGCTTCACCACATAAAGTCCTATTAAATCAATTGCAATATCAAATCTTTGCGAAAATTATGCTGCACAATTGAGTTGAAAATTGAAATCCTTTTAAGCATAATCTCTTACAAAGTCAGTACATCTAGTTAGTTTCTTAGTACAGGTCTTTTTGTATCTGCTAACATACATGCACGGATTACATACATACTACAGAAGTCTATAACCCACTATTTCATCTAGACCACTACAGGGTACCAAAGTGGTAGTAACTGAACTTATGGAAACAACAGATGCCTCTATCATTCACAATGAATTTCTCCCCCCCCCAAAAAAAAAACCAACTCAATTTATTTTGTAATATCCTACCTCTTGCTTATGCCTAGCTCTCATAGCTAACTCTTGCGCCTTCCTCTTCTGAGCCAGTCTCTTCAACATATCCTCCATCTGTCGCTGCCTTTGTGCATCAAGTTTCTCCAATACTCGAGCCATCTCTTTCTCATGATTTGACATGACCTTTTCGACCTCCTCTTGTGTCTCTGCATCTTCTAGGTGAGATGCCAGGTTACGGGACATCTTTGTGAGTGCATCTTGACGTTTACTCTCCTGATAATTCAAAAATGTGTACAATCGATTACCTGTATGTCCCTCAATGTATATAAGGTAAAACACAGTTGTTTGGATTACAGACCAGCCCACATCTTGAAAATTGGCTAAAAAAACCCCATTTTTGTACCAAAGAGTATCAACTCAAATTTCTTATGCTTCACAACATTTATTTCTTCCCTGTACTGATTTGCTATTCAGTACCACATGGGCTGATAGTGACAAATACCTCAATTAAATAACAGAGCTCATCCAGATCTTTCAAATGAGGTATTTTTGTACAAATATTGAATGCTATGAGTGGCATGGTTAAGATTATAGGCCCAAGGTGATCTCAAAACTATGCTATGATCCGAGGTGCAGCCGAGGGTCATAGCATGGTTTTGAGATCACCGCGGGCTTATAATCTTAACCATGTCCCCAATAAAGCAGTCAATATTTGTTTTATATACCGAATGGATACGTGGATGTTGCGATTGCGCAGTTTGATTGGGATGCACGTGACCGGTCCATAGTTCATTTTGAGGGCATAGTTAATTCAATGACTGCACATTCAACCAATCAGATGACAGGAATCTATATATGAGGTATATAATGAGGTATTTTTGTTCACTCCATGTTGCACTGAAAAGCAAATCATTCCAGGGAAGAAATAAATTTTGGGAATCATAAGATATCTTCTCTGCCTTTAAGGGCTAGTTAGAGTAGTTAGCTGTTGTGACTTGGTCGAATCCTGGTATCCTGTGAATAATAATGACCTCTGACGAAAATTATTGCGGTTATGAAGCGGGCTTGACGAACAATTCAAATATCACCGTTACACTTTCGTAGGACTTGTGGTTCTTGAGTTATGATGTAAGGAATATCAAAGCTAAACATCTTCATAAAATGACACATATCTCAAGAACCACAATACATTAAGCAACTTATGAAAGTTCATGTTTTGCATTCCGTACCCATTCAAATCTTCATGGTGTAACTTTTCACTAATCCCCTAAGCCCATAACTACTCCGACGTGCTTTAATGCTCTACATGCTAGCCATAGGCTTCAACATGTTTTGAGATATTTTCTCAAAATATCAAGAGCTATCTTAAGAACCACTGAACCAATACTGGGCTTGTTGGTACTCATTTGAATGCATTTTTCATGCTGATTCCAAATATGGTCATGAAAATGTACAATTCTGAAATTTTTGAATTAAAAAAAATATTTGAAACTTGTCGTCTGCAGTTGGCACCCACGTGGAGAGAGTTAAATAACTGATTCCACACTTACATGTTCATGTAGGAGATGATCAATCTCCTTCTCCTCATCTTCTCTAAGGTCTCTATCCAACTGTGCCCTCTCGCCATTCTGTCTCTTAAGGAGGTTGTCAACCGCAGCTCCCTTGCCACTTGTGACATGCATGCCTGCTGTGGAGATGCCCATAGCATTAGCTGCTTTCTGTTTCAGCATCTCTGGACTAAGCGGGATCTTACCGGTGTTGAGTTTCTCAATTAGGAGCTGTAAGGCAGCCATGAGTTCATTCTCTCTTCCTTGACCGCCTGGGATATATTTAGTAAGATTGAAAAAAAACCAAGAATATTGATTAAAGTTAAAAACTGTTCATCCAAACACATGAAAATTATTTAAACTCGGCAGAATATTGAAGTTTATTGCAAATAGTGGGCACAAGAGGAAACAGAGGAAAACACTGAGAAAAATAACATGCTGACTTCTAAGAGAAATTCTATTACCCCCACGACCCATTATTCAAAATCGCGCACTGTGATTTGTTGAAACGCGTCATGTGAGAGCCCATTATTCTGCAATATATGGGTCAAGCGCCGTAACACATTCTACGCACAGCATTACACTTGGTTACGTGTGCAATATTTCCGCGATATGCGCTGTCACTTACGCGTACGCGCTCCACCTTGAAGTAAACAACTGAAAATATTTGTCCCAAAAAATGATATTATCTCTTAAAATCGCACTATTTTCTGGTAATAGAATAGAAATAAAGGTGCCGCATTATCCTTTACGCAAATAATGTGTCCTCGGCAGTAAAAGCGTTTAAATAATGGGTTGGCTGCGCCTCACCCATTATTTACGTTTTACTGCCTCAGACACATTATTTGGGTGTAAAGGATAATGCATTACCCTTTATTTCTTAACTATAACAGAGAGCAGCATCAAAAGACGAGAGTCTAACAGACAGACAGTGAAAGACGGAATGACCGACAGACACAGAGAGTATGAAGGATAGTGAGAGAAAGATTGAGAAAAAGATATGAAAGGCAGAGGGAGAGAGGAGACATAAAGAGACAGCAAAAGGACAGACAGAACTGAAAGACAGAATCAGACAGACATACAGAGAGACAGAGAGACACAGAGAGCTGCAGAAACAATGAAATGATAAGAAAAAAGGAGAAATTGGAAGCGAAAGGCAGCAATATACAGGAAAAGAGAAAACAAAGTTACCTCTAACAATATGTAACCTTTAAAAACTATGTTGAGTTTTAAAATCCACCACGATAAAAAAAATCATTCCTAAACAAACTCAAGATGACTAAAACAATGTGTGCTGTAAGAAAGCAAATTCATCGTCATCATCGATCAACTCATATCTGAATATTTGTGACCTTCAGGATTAAATTTCTCTACTCATGTTAGTTTGAGCTTTTGTCTTCCCTATTTATAGTAAGATTCAGAAAAAGTATAGTTTGACCTATCGTACAGCTGTAAAGTACAAGCCATCAAAGATCTCACCTGATATCTTATAAGTCTTCTCCCTCTTCACATTGGACACTTTTTCGTCATCATCACTGGACGACGACGATGAAGATGAGCTGCTAGAGCCTCTACGTCTTCTCTTTGTTTTTGCTTTCTTGCCCTGCTTCTCTGCCTGCTCCAGCTTAGACAGATCTAAACTCATCAGCAGGTCTTTGAGTCCATCCGTCTGTTGCCCCATGCGTTCGTAGAAGCCTCGTAAGTCTTCTTGTTGTCTGGCCAGCTGTTGTGATAAGTATAGAGTTTGATCTTCCAGCTTATCAAACAAAGTACGCACGTTGAAGTTTTCAAGTTCGCCAGAGCCTGGTTTGATAGACTCGGCGCCCTCTACGACGCGTGGACCGAGGAGAATGTCATCTCTGTGTAAGGGAACAGAAACATAAAGTAGTATTGTCAGAAATCCTTAAAAATTACATTTCATAAAGACAACAGTTGAAGAAAAACCATGATTTTTATGTGTCAATGAAAACAAACCCAGCAGCAAGTACTGGACTAGAAAAGTATGAGGTAGCTGTAACTTGATGGTAAACTAAGGTTGCGGTTTACAATGACATAATCATTACGCAATCCATACCAGACTGATTGACTATCTTGACTATTATTTATTTTATTTATTATTATATAATACTTATAGGGCGCTCTACGGAGCACACAGCGCCTTACAAAAGCGACAAAAACACAATATAGCAATACACAAGCAAAAATACAGAAAACAAAAAGAAATGCAGAAAAATTAACTCTGGAACAAGTGTGTTTTCAGGCGTTTTTGAATATAGACACAGGCGCCGATTCCCTGATGTCAACGGGGAGACTATTCCAAAGGCGAGGTGCAACAACAACAAAGGAATTATCTCCGACTCGTTTTTTAGATCGAGGAACAACAAGTCTTGTTGCATCAGTAGAAGAACGAAGTCTGTGTCTGTATCCGCCAGTAGCTACATCCTGAAGTAGCTGGACAAGATCAGTGAGATATGTAGGGGCCTGGTTATTTAGACATTTAAATGCATATAGAATGATTTTGTAAATAATTCTCTGTTTTACCGGTAACCAATGGAGAGACAGCAAAAGGCCATCAGAGGATTGATCCGTCCACAAGCATGGACTAGCAGCGCAGCCTTATTTTGTAATCGCTGCAAGCGTTTCAGGTCGACTTCATGGCGCCATAAAGGAGTGAGTTGGCATAGTCGATGCGGGATAAGATCAATGCTCTGACGGCATGATGACAAGCGTCTTGGGTGATGAAACGGCGAATACGCCACAAATTACGAATACAACAAATTACGACTGGCGCACAGAGTCCTATATTTAGGAGGTAGCTGTAACTTGATCATAACCTAAGGTTTCTGTTTACATGTCATCATTACGCAATCTGTACCACACTGATTGATAACCTGACTGGTGCACCAAGTTCTATATTTAGGTCTCAACATCCTCATGGGATAAATACCAGCATCCACACTCATCCATCCATCCACCCACCTACACACCCACCCACTGACCAACCATCTATCCATATCCAAACAGACTAGACAACCAGTAAGGAGCAACATAGGTGGTATCGGTGGTTGTGCATCTAAAGTCCTGTATTTAGGCTTCCACATTTTCATTGGATATGTACCACCCACCCACTGACCAACCCTCTGTCCATTCTTGAATAGACTGGACTAGATCAAACTTGTTAAGGAGCAATTAGTGTTCCCTACAGTTCTTTGCAACTTACTTTTCATATTCACTGTGTTGTAGATACGGTGGTATCTGTGGCGGTGCACCTAGGGTCCTGTATTTAGGCTTCCACATCCTCATTGGATATATACCAGCACTCCTGGGTCGCCACACAATGACAGCTATCACTAGCATGATGACACATACACCCAAGAATACAAGCAAACCTACAATGGAAAATGATGAAAAGCAACATTTACTTGGGTATGTATTTGAAGGATGTTAGGCAGGGGTAAATTTACACACAAATCTGAGATTTTGCTATCTTGTCCAATTCCTTGATTATAGATGAAAAGGTTCATTGCTATTCAGCTGATACTTGATTACATCCTCAATCAATCAATCAATCAATCAATCAATCTCAATTAATAAATCAATCAATCAATCAATCTCAATTAATCAATTAATCAATCAATCAATCTCAATTAATAAATTAATCACTAACATTAATCATTATTGCTATTCAGATGATACTTACATCCTCATTCAATCAATCAATCAATCAATCAATCAATCAATCAATCAATCAATCAATGACAAACTTTACAGAGTACCAAAAACCAAAAGAAATTGCACCTTCTGATCAAAAAATCACCAACAGCTCCTTCTGATTGCTTAGTATGACACTGGCATAAACAAACTAATTGGGCTATTTCAGATGAAATCCATACACCTCTATGGAAGAAATTACCTTAATCTCCCATACAGGGAGTGTGAATTTCAAATGGGGTTACCTGAATGAGCGACTCCATTTGAAATCTACACTCCTTGTGTGGGAGATTAAGGTCATGTCTTCCATAGGGGGAGTATGGAATTCAACTGGAATAGCCCATTAGCTTACCAATAATAAGAGCCCAATCTGGTGCCTCATTCTGGGCCTCATTCTTGCCTACTCTCTCCTTATACAGGTTGCTAGGCGATGACGGCTGTACAATTGATCTTGTGCTGTCACACGATGACCCCGATGCCATGACGGAAATGATAACCTCCCACTCGCTCTCCTGTGCGTCCGCAAATACGTACTGGCCAGATTCGGTGAACACGTACGCAAACGAATCAATGGTGACGTTGGTGTTGACGACGTAATACGCCAAATCGCGGAACTCGCTGTAGTCGTAAGTTGGATTCGTATTGAACAGATGGTCTTTCTTGTATACGGGATAGCTACTCAGAGAACGATTCAAGTAGTCAATCGTAACTCGGAATATCATCATGTCCTCTAGTTCCAGACAGTAGATAGGGTTGGGGATTCGGGGACACCGGTGGCGGTCTCCGTCGCAAGGAGACGACGACGACTGGAGCCAGTGGTGCTGTTATACAGGAATGAAGTGGTGACATATACGGAATCTGTTGTTGCTGTTTGTGTTTTGCCTACAAAGAAAATAATAGACAACACAAAGTTAAGTTGAAGTTGTTAATTTTTAATCTAAAGAAAACAAAACATGTAGGTAAAATACCTGTTTTGCCAGTAGTATCAAATGTCTTATTATAAACATTGTGCCACCTGGGAACTAAGGGAGAACAGTGCCAATAAACCAAGAAATAAATAAGCCAAGAAATAAGCCAAGAAATAAGCAAATAAATAAGCAAATAAGCAAGCAAACAAACAAACAAACAAACAAACAAACAAATAAATAAATAAGTAAATAAATAAATAAAGAGTTGTATGGAGATCTCTAATTATAGACAAGTAATGAAATCAGAGAAAGAACAACTCCATTTGCAGGTTTGCACATGCATCAGTCCTGCTGCCCTGCTCCAAAACTGGTACACAATACCAAAGGCTGGCGGTTACTCAAGTAAAAATTTCAGGCTAATTTAATACAACTTTCATTTTTTTTTGGCAATTTCTAAAATTTTGGCTACAGGTAGTTTTCTAAATAAATTTGGAAAATATTAAAAAAATTACCTATCCATATACCTAAAATGGCCTAGAAAAGGGGGGCATTGATATACCAAATGACCAAAAATGCAACTCATTTTTGCAGCACAGTTTGAGGGAAACCAGGACATTCCTCTGTTCTAGGCCCGTAATCATGGGGGCTGGAGGGTGGATGCCCCACCCCCAAATCGCCAAAGGGTCCCCTTTTTTGACTCAACAAGTCCCGTTTTTTCAAAATTTTGAAAAAAAGTCCACCTTTTCAACCCCCTAGTCCAAAAAGATCTAAGTTTTGAAAAAAGGTCCACTATTTCAAAATCAGCCACCCCCCCCCCTAAAAAAAATCCTGGTTACGGGCCTGCTCTTATCTACAATAACGGCTTTGAAGAAAACACTAGATTGGAGGCAACAGACCTCAAGACTGCACTACAGGAAGATAACATGTAGAAGGTCATCATAAGCATCCCATCCCCCTACCATGTCAGTAAGAAATCTATACCACTGAAGGTCATTGCAATATGAGGTTGCCCTTCAGCAAGTAATTTTCAAAAATTGTCATGTTCTTGTGTATTTGAAATCCAATAACAATTTTTGCCAGCTTACCCAACAAAAGCTCCTCTACATCAGCCTGGTCTCTGATGATATGTCCTAGAGTACCGCTGCTTTCAAATGATGTTACTATAATGTTTTTACTTCCAGACGTATGTACATTAGGTCCAACTACATTAGGTACAGGCTGAAAGATACAAAAACAACCCACACAAATGATGAAAGGTGACAAAGTGTCAAACTCTTGTCTGCATTCTGGTCAGAGCTTCCCCCCTTTGTTTTTGCAAGTAACTAATACCCCTGCTTGTGTTAAAATGGCTGCATGACGCGCACTTCCAACCTTTACTGTGCTCTCCCTACCTAACCCCTCTTTCTCCCTGCATGCCCTTGCCTTCCTCCTGCATGCTACTTACCCTTTGCTTGCTTTGCTATTCTTACTATACTATAAGGTTGTAGGCGCAGGAGGCAATACCATCAGCCCTCCTACTAATTATCAAATAGGTAGGTCTTATGGCCTAACAACAATGGGATTTGAAGTTAAAATACTTATTACTGGGTCTAGGATGTTGGCTAACTGTATGGTTCAATGGCTTAATTAGTCACATAAATGGGCTATTCCAGTTGAAATTTATAAAAACCCAATGAAAGACATGACTTTAATCTCCCACACAGTAGGGCCGTTGTCGAGTAGAATTTTCATTGTCAACAATCGTAAAATCTCAAGATCCAACATCGGCAAGTTGTTGACAAAGCAATACATCAATAAAGTCCAAATATTACTGTCAATTACATGTAATCATATCGGTAATTTACCATTACAAAATTAAGTCTATTAATCCACCCATCATTGTCAGCTTGTGCTCAATTTTTTACACCTAGATGTTATTTTAATAATTGTGATCTTAAGGTAATCTCTAATATTTTTAATGACTAGTCTTTGTCGACAATTAGTCCATGCTTGTCGACAATCAGGAAAATTGCTTTGTCAACAATATTGTCTACAACAGCCTTGTCAACAACAGCCCTACCACACAGGGAGTGTAGATTTCAAACAAATGGAATCATCCATTCAGGTAGCCCCATTTGAAACTCACACTCCATGCGTGGGAGATTAAGGTCATTCCATAGGTGTATGGATTTCAACTAGAATTGCCAAATTTTGAACAACATGGGCAGATAATACAAAAAAAAAAACACTTGCAATTCTACCTATTTGGAGTGGATCAAAATAAAGCAGCAAGAAATGTTCATGACAAAACTTATTATTTCAAAACTTGGATTTTTTTATGGTTAAGCCTATGGCTAGCATGCACAAAGAGTATTAAAGAAGTAACCAGATTTAAGAGGTCTCAATGATTTGTAAATTTGTAAAGTGTGCTGAGGCTTGTGGATAAACGTCTAGGCAAAGTGCCTGTGAGTAGCGCACTATAAACCACTGCTAAATTATCAATACTATGGAAATTGTACATCTGTGCAGCTGTCACAATGTTCTTACCTCCGTAATAACACTGCCATCAGGTAGCGTTGTTGTGATAACCAGTTTACCATTATCAGTTAAGCTTCCTGACACACTAGGTTTGTCGGCTTCACAATCAATGTCACAGATCTCCTCTGGAGCTACATAAGTATTGCACTTGCATCTGTAAACATAGTTTTAAATATCACCAATTAATTAAGAGAGTGATCAAATCAACATTTCTGCTCACAAGTCTCATACATACATATTTTCCAATAATTTGCAAGAAAAAACACCACAGGGTTGACAATTAACTTTTTAATGTGGCTAAGAATGCAGAAATGCATTAATTAAAAGTGATGTTACTTCTTTTAAGACCTGAATTAAAATTATTACTTTATCAATTAAAATCATTAATGCAAAATATACAAAAGTATACATTTTTGGAATGGAAAATAGCAGGGAATATAACAAAATTGTTATTTTTGTAACAAAATTGTTATTTTTGTAACAAAATTGTTATTTTTGCTATTTTTATAACAAAATTGTCTTAAAAAATGTTGGAAATATGAGCAAATATATATGCATCAACCTGCAAGAAAAATTAATGCATCCAAAATCACTGCACGGATTGCACTCCCATGCATTATACACAATCAATGCATGGTTTGTATTTTTCTAACATTTGCTCTGATTGGTTCTCACTATATCTAAGAGTGTATGAAATCTGGATGAGATAAATATAACATTCTAAACATTCCAGCTGACTTTGACTTCAGATACACTGTATCTTTCATGTTTATGTAAATAAATTCCCAAATGTGACTTTAATGTCATCATTTTAGTAACTGCCTCCAGTGACTGACTAATGCACCAGGCCACTATAAATCATGGATTTATATAGCACAATACCTAAGATCATTGCGCCTTACAGA
The DNA here is from genome assembly GCF_039555335.1 of Amphiura filiformis. Taxonomy (NCBI): domain Eukaryota; kingdom Metazoa; phylum Echinodermata; class Ophiuroidea; order Amphilepidida; family Amphiuridae; genus Amphiura; species Amphiura filiformis. Next base: position 44,070,805 of record NC_092641.1, read on the forward strand.
TTTAATTCCCATATTCTCTCATATCAAAGGCCCCTCTAATAATCGCTTCACCATTTTTTTCAACCACACTGGTCCATAAATGCTGCCAAAACACCATACAGTACCCGTATTTTCGAACATCAATCGACGATTTCACAATACCCATTATTGACAGTGTTTACAGTCATGGACGAAGAAAATAACAGACCATGTACAAGCAGTCAAAGTCTCCGCAGCATCCGATAATGAGGGCTGATTGTTCCATGAAATGCGACAGGCAAAACTGCTATGCACTTACTGCATATTTTTACAGTCTATCGCATATATCGCGTAGGCACGCAAAGCTGGCTTGATTGTTAGACACAACAAGATGGAACAATCGGTCCTCATGAATATGCGAGAATTCACAGCATACAATACATGGGGACTTTGTTGATACAGGGTCTGTATTAGTCTGTGTTTACAGTAATTTGTAGAAATTCCATATTTTTTGTGGAGCACTGTAGCATTGCCACATGGTATTAATGATGTTTTAATCAGAATCATCATTGTAAAAAAGGCCTCTTATTATAATGCCCCCCCCCCCTTTTGGAAAAAGTAAGTATAATAACTTTTATGTCAAATACAGTATATAAGAAAGTCATCACTTCACATACCTTCCGAGATCCACATCATATTCGCCATCATCTTCCCCACACGAGACAGTGCAGTCTTTGCTACTAGGAGTCACACAACGCCTAGAGCTAGCATCCCTAGCCTGTGTCAGCTCACAGCGTTCATCAACCGTCGGCTGACAATCCCCGTCACTATTGCCGTCTGTTTGCTCAGAGTCAACTTCATCAAAGAAGACGTACCCTGACCAGCAGACACAAGAGCCGTCTACGGTCTGGAAGGATCTGTATTTGCCGATGCAGTCACATTTTTCTTGTCCTGAAATCAAAATGATTGAATGATAATATATATTGAATCATTTCTGTTACAAAGAAACAGACCCATGGAAGATCAACTCTTGTCTTTGGGCTTTTATGTGTATAAATAAAATTGAAAGGAATTTTATTTCAATGTAATATATAATTTTTTTCATATTGGTTTCAAAACTGAAGCAATGTTAAATATTCTGTCAAAGTATAGGCAAGTAATATATCAAAATCTTAATGAGCATTTAACTGTACTACATGTATAATCTTGTACTGCCGAAGTTGATCAAAATGTTTGAATGATAAGTATACACAATAAAATATAACGATCCATTCTTTGATTCCTCACGGTGAGTTGTATCAAGGCTAATCTAGACGTTAAGGGACCGTTCACAAACACTTGTTAAGGGGGCCTGATGCAAAAAGGGGGGCCCTGAAAATTGTTGACCCTCCTAAGGGGGCGCTGAAAAAAATGACCACAAATTTTCCTGGAAAAATTGAGTTTATATGTTTTTCTATGGGGTTGACCCATAATTTTCGTGTCAAAAAGGAGGGGCTCTGAAATTTTCAAGGTCTGTAAAGGGGGGGCCCCGAAAAATGTTTGTGATAAAATTGTTTTGCATCAGGCCCCCCCCTTACAAGTGTTTGTGAATGGTCCCTAACAGCAGATATCTATTTAGATGATGCTAACAGGTTGGCAACAAGATAGAAATTAACCTTCAGCTTAATACGTCGAGTTCAGTCATATTCAGGTCTAAACAGGTGCAGTCGTTGTTCAAGTGCAACTGAAGTCGAGTTCAAAAGTCGTTGTTCAACAATGCTCCCGAGGTTCATTAAGTCGAACTCAATTGGACCTTGTCGTGGTTGAAGTGCAACTTTTCCTGGTCTATACAGTCAGTTGAATTGAATTCTACTTTTTCATGCATGTCGCTGACCTGGCGAGGTGAATTTCCGGTTCGGGCGCAATTCGTGCAGGCGCATAGTGTAAACACCCAATAAAAACCACAAACACAAATTAATTTATGCTAATCCTCGATCTTAATCGAATTCGATGTCGAGTTTGAATTTGACATTTCTCTGGTCAAAAACGCGGTCCTATTCTTACCTTCCTGTGCTGTAGCGGAGCTACCACAAGGCCTACATGCACTTTGACCCAGCATATTATTGAATGTATCCGCCGGACATGCCACACAGTCTGTGATGCTATTAGCCAACTCCTGGTTTCCATAGTAACCCCTAGGACATGCAATCGGTGCACCGGAACCAGCTGGGCAGTAGAAGCCGATAGGACAAGGGTTTTCCTCTGGATTGCCAGTTCCTACAAACACACAAAGTCAATGTGAACAAAATATTTGTAACCTACACCCTATTCAATTTGTTAATAAATGCATATAAACACACATTAATTAACCTATTTCATACACAAGAAAAAAATCCTACGAGTTTGCTATTTTCATAACAAAATTGTCACTAAAAATGTTGGAAATGAGAGCAATGTAAATGCATCACCCTCAAATTAAATGCACACACCCGGAAGAACTGCACGTAGTACAAGGAATGTGTGATGGTGCATTATACACAAATTTTAATTGTATTAAAATACACTCCTGGCATTTTTGTAACTAACTTTAGCTCTAATTGGTCCTCCTTATCTAAGGAAAAACAGCAATCTTGACACCTTTCCAGAAAATAAGAAGCTGTGAATGTGACATTCTTTATGAGAGTTCACTCTTTATAGCTAATCTTGCATTTGTTCCTGACTATGAGTAGTAACATAACTGACTAAAATCATAGGTGATGTTCTACTGAAGATCAACACTTTTGCAATCAATTTAAGGGTATACGATGTATTGTTGGTCAAAGCAGCAAAAAAAAGTAGTTCACAGCATCTTGCAAATGGTAGTGAGCTTTAGCAAAAGTTGCATTGTTCAATTCATAGCGAGCGTGTAGAAGAATTCAAATATCACAAATATACTTTTGTAGGTCCTGTGATTCTTGAGTTATGTTGTAAAGAGGGCTGAAACAACAACACTTTTGTAAAACGTACATAACTCATTAACAACAATAAATTAAGCAAGTTTTCAAGTATATGATTTGTAGAATGAACTTTTGCAAAACACCAAAGTGTTATTTTTCAATAATATATTGATTCAGATAATGAAAATCAATTTTTTTTGGCTGCTTTGACTAACAATACCTCATATACCCTTAAACAAACAAAAAATCCTCATTAAGAATAAACCCTTTTCTTTTTCAAGCCCTTGTCTTGTCTCTTCATTATCATGATTTTGATGTGTCTTTACCTATAGAATTTTGATATTTATGTGTCATTAAATTTAATTTAAAAATAAGGGAAATGCTACATTGCATCATTTTCCTCCATAATTTAATTTTAATGTAAATTATGGAAATAAATAAAGATGAAGTTGAAGATAAATGAAGACAAACAAAGACCTACCTTCAGGACAGTAGTACCCATCAAGACAAATAGCACAGTCAAATCTCTCCGTATGGTTACCATAGGTTCCTGCTGGACATATACTACATGAGTCATTCACGGCATCTCTGATGTCATTATGATTAACAGCTTTGTACCCTAGAGGGCACTCCACTGGTACCTCGCTACCTTCTGGACAGTACTTGGGGTAGTAGCACCTGTGTGGGAAAATAAAAACAATATCAGAGGTACGAATATGAGGTTGCCAAGACACTGTATATTCCTGTACCTAATGGGCTATTCCATTTAAAATCCACACTACCTCTGTGGAAGATTCTGGAAATATCTTCCACAGAGGGAGTATGAATATCAAATGGAATTAACATATTAGGCAGCTTACACCCTCTGAGAAAGATTCAACTTGAATCTTCCACTGAGGGAAGGTGAGTGTCAAATGAAGCTTCTAGTGTGTTAATTCCATTTGAAATTTATACTCCCCCTGTGGAAGATATTTCCAGAATCTTCCACAGGGTAGTGTGGATTTTAAATGGAATCGCCCAATACTCTTAGAAATCAGTCATATTGATTTGTCATGCACGGGGACAAATATAGTCAGTTTTTATAGGGCCAGGGAGTAGCTAAACTTCACTAAAAAAACCTACCTGAAAAAACGTATCCTGATTCCGTAACCGTATTTGAAGCTCTTGCAAACATTCTTTTGAAAAATTAGTTGTTGCTTTAGAATTAAAATTTTGCTTCATGCTCAAAAGGGTAAAATCTTCCCCCAGTGTTCCCAAAAATTGGATGAGATAGTTAAATATTAGTTGACATAATGTATATGATGCAACCAAAGAGTAGTAATTGCAGTTACCCAACATGTAAAAAATTATTCTTAATACGATGTACTTACAGTGTTGGTGCACTAGCTGCCAGTGGGCAATAGTACCCACCAGGGCATATGGGTGGTTCCCCCGTGACACCTTCACAGTAATGCCCAGCTCTGCATGAAACTTCAATAGATGCACCTAGAATTGAAGACAAAAAAAATGAGTAAATAAATTACCAAATTTAGAAAAGAAAATGGCTGTGTTGGAACTGTGCAATTGCTGTCTTGCGTATTCTGTAAGTGATATTTTTACAGGAACTGCATATGGAATATTTAAATGTTTCAAAACAGCCTACCATGCACTTTTCAAAACAGTGCTTTCCAGGTGTCCACAGTATAGCGATTAAAAGAGCCATAGGACAGCCTATTTTATGGTGATAATTTCTCACGGAGGTATAAGTGTGTTAGTGTTATAGACCTGATGGAGAAGTCCTCTTTTGGTCTATACACTAGCGTGCTCGCCTTTTAATCCCAGGGTCGTGGGTTCGAGTCCCGGCAGGACCGGAAGTGGCTCTAGAAGGCGCAGGATACTTCCGTGAGCGGTTTGTGACAGAAATGGTGGCAGCAGTGGTCCCAGGTGTTTGTTAAACACCAGGCGGATCCATCGGTATGTGTTAGGCATTCTTGCTCATATCTTTGGAACTGGTTGTTCAATTTCAATGGGGTTTTCTGCAAAATCCAGCTTTAAAAATGCTTGTTACTATCCTATAAGAAACTGAAAATTTAATATTTTCGAGTTCTAACTGATTTTGCTTGATCGCATCACATTATACAAAAATCTCCAAATATGACTTTACACGGCATGTCAACTACTTTACGAAAATTAAAACATATTCAGTAAGTATCTCTTACCTTCTGGACATTCGTAAGTAGCCCTGCATGGAATGCCATGTATATTGATAGTATCGTTGGGGCAATAGTATCCTGGCGTACATAGAGGGCAGTCTTCGTTACTAACACGTCCAGTTGTAGTGCTCATGCGACCTCCTGTGCAGGGCTGTGGTTCCGCGGTACCTTCTTCACAATAATGACCCTCAGGACATGGGAAGAAGTTGGAATCTGTCATGCCTGGAAGAAAATGTTAAAAAACAGATTAATAACATACACCACATGAATAATGAACAAAACTCTCTCAAAGGAGTGTCTAATATTGATTCATATAACCTCTGCATATGATGTTGTATGACAGGATGCACTGCCTGAGCTTCAATCCCCTCTCCCATTTCTAAGGGTAATTTTAATTTAAAAAAATAGCAAAAAGCTTTGCTCTTAGGACAATTTTTTTCAAAACATGGACCCATGTCTAAGGAAATTCTGTAAATATTACCCAGTTTTGGACGTTTTTCTAAACATGGACCAGTGTCCAAATATTTTCTGTGAAAAAACTACCCCACAAGCCTTGGGATTTGCAGTGGAAAACAGATCTATTTGGGCAGCAGATCCCTGTATACTTCAACATAGAAGTACCCTGGCCCAATCCCTGATATTGACACTTAATAAGTGCTATTACTTCCAAACAGTAATGACGTATTGGGCTATTCCATTTAAAATCCACACTACCCCTGTGGAAAATTCTAGAAATATCTTCCACAGGGGGAGTATGAATTTCAAATGGAATTAACACACTAGAAGCTTCATTTGAAACTCACCCACCCTCTGTGGAAGATTCAGATTGAATCTTTCTCAGAGGGTGTGTGAAATTCAAATGAAGCTACCAAATGTGTTCATTCCATTTGATATTCATACTCCCCTGTGAAAGATATTTCAGAATCTTCAACAGGGGTAGTGTGGATTTTAAATGGAATAGCCCATTGAGCTTACCTGTTTCATTACAGTAGTACCCAGCAATACATTGATGACATTCCTGCATACTCTCTGCTCCTGATGTGTCTCTATAGTGATATAGTGGACACTCAATGGGTGCTATTCCTTCCAAGCAGTAATGACCCAGTGGACACGCATATAACACAGGATCACCTAAAACAAAATGGAACAATAGAAAAATTATTCAAGAAAAATGTGTAAGGCTTAAAAAAAACCAATGCCATGTCTCAAATGCTTGGCAGTTTCAAAAACGAATGCGGATGCATTGGGTTTTTATCAAAGAAATTTTTAAAACTTAATTTTAAATTTAAATGTCATTTGCGGGTGTTCAAAAGTACACAGCATAAAATTGCAGTTCATTTTAGCAACTGAAGTATAAATATCAACTGTTTTATACCCATAATCGAATCTAGTAAATTTTCTTCAAAATGTTTCTCAGAATTTCGTGATTTTATGGCAAAAAACTAACAAAATATATCTAAAAAACAAAAAAAAGAAATTAAGTTGCTGCTTCAGCTGAAATGGATGCGCTAAGATTATCTAAAGTTATTGTGACTAAAATGTAAAGACTGCCTTAAAATAATTTTGAAATTGCATATTTTTATATCACAAAATCTAAAAAATTGTCTTATTTGGCAGGAAAGAAGTGGAATAAGAAACTAAAGATGGAGAAATTTGAGGAATAAGTCAGAACAGAAATATTTTATAGACCATGCCAGAAGTTAACACAGACATTTTGTCTGAAAAAATTTGATCCCAATCCAATCTGGCATAAATATTGACCAATACCTAATGACAATAGTCTTATCTTCCACGCTTGACAGGTCTATTTTGATTGGTTACTCAAATGATTATGTACAGTAATTAACCAATCAAAAGACACTTACCTTCCAAGCAGTGTTTGCCAGATGGACAAGGTGCACAATCCTCGACCCTACTACCAAATGTCTCATTCCTATATGTATCATTCACACATGGTATAGGGTCATTTATGCCTTCTGGACAATAGTGGCCTGCTGGACATGGTCCAGCACACATGGTGTTATTGTAACACTGGTCTTGGTCAGCGTTGGCCGGAGGTAGCTCACCAGCTGGAGTGAACTCATAGCTCCCGCTAAGACAGAAGTAGCCTTCTGCGCAGTCTCCTTTCAGTTGGCCTCCTCTGTGTTGAGAACAAAAATCCATTATCAAGCAGAGTATTCAAATGCATAGACTTGAAAAGACAATCATTAAGTTCATTTAAACGAATGCCACAGAAAAATGGTGAAGTCAAAATATTTCACCCAGTAATTCAAAATAAACTCCTCAACAAAAGTTTGGAAAGTTTTTTTAAGCATCTGTATCTCCAATTATTTGTGACATATTCATATCGTGTTGCATATCACTGGATAGCTACAATACTCCCTTTACAATGACAACCCATTTGAAACAACAACATTTTTCACGGCTGAGTACACGCCTTGTGAATGTAGTGGGATCTCAAAATGAATTTGCCAAATTGACCATTATTCTGTGCTCAAACAAAGCTAGCCACTATCCTCAATAGCGGGTGGAAAAACCACAGGCAGCCACAATAGTCAGGCACCTTCTCCTCATGCTGCTCACCGATCTGGTTACACGTTACTGTGGGATGGAATTCCATTCTTCCACAAGGATTCGTTGCAGGTCATTCAATGTGGTTGCCTATGGGCTTCTTTGGCACGCACAGCACGATCAAGCTGGTCCCAAGTGTTCAATCGGGTTGAGGTCTGGCCCCCGGGTCTGGCCTGATGGCAGGCCATTTTGACTCTACTCCCATATTCTGTAGGTAGTCGTTGACTACCGTGGCTATGTGGGGCGAGCGGTGTCATTTTGGAGGATTGCATTAGGTCCCAGATTGTGAAGCTATGGGATTGCAGCTTGCTGCACAGAATAATGGTCAATTTGGCAAATTCATTTTGAGACCCCACTACATTCACAAGGCATGTACTCAGCCGTGAAAAATGTTATGGTTTCAAATGGGGTGTCATTGTAAAGGGGAGTATTGTCGCTATCCAGTGATATGCAACACGATATGAATATGTCACAAATAATTGGAGATACAGATGCTTGAAAAAACTTTCCAAACTTTTGTTGAGGAGTTTATAATTATATTTATTAGCTCCATCCTTATCATTTCATGTTGGTCTTTGAAGAAGTAAATAGTTACTGGTAATATAATGATTGCTATCTAAAAAAGCCATAAATCAAAATACTTATTTACCAAATAATATATTTATTATCATTTTTTATCTTCATCCTCATCATTTTCCTTCAGGAGGATTTGGGGTTTTGATGATAATAAACATATTATAAATGATAATGAATTGTTCAATTGATTTGTTGTTCTTTTCCTTGTTCTATATCTTCAATAATGTTTTATTCTTTTCCCTCTAAACAGACCAGCATTCTTTTATAAACATTTTAAAGCCTGACTTGAGTATTTTGCTTGAGCCGGTCCCAACAGGACCCAAGTGTGTCTCCGCATGGTGAGACAATTTAAACAAGCAAACAATTAATGATATTCAATATCTTACCTGCAGTAAGAGCCAGACAAACAAGGCCTGCATTCAAACTCAGCTTTCAACCCAGTCACATTGGCCTCAGTAAATGTACCATTTGGACATGGTATTGGGTATCGTGTAGCTGGAAAAAAAAAAGAGTAAAAATAAGATTCTTGTTTTTGTATCAGTTCAGATTTCACACCACCAAATATATGGTTGAGTGCCCTTACTATTAATTTTACTGCCTGTTTCAATCCATGGCAAAAACACCTTATACACATATAAATTAGATATTAAAATGAGTTGAAATATGCTTGCTTCTGGCTTAATTTGGATTGGTCATGATTACTATAAATGAATTAAATCCTGCAAGTGTACCACAGATGTGAGAGATCTAGTAACTTATAATGATTTTGAGCGCCCTTTTTCTTTTGTTTTCTGTCTAGAAATATTTTATTAGGTTTATCTGGGGTTGAGAGAAACCCATTACAATATGTACCACAATGGACAATTCCAGTTGAAATCCATACACCCCCTATGGAAGACATGACCTTAATCTCCCACACAGGGGTGTAGATTTCAAACGGAGTCACCCATTTTGGTAACCCCATTTGAAATTCATACTCCCTGTGAGGGAGCCTAAGGTCATGTCTTCCATAGGGGGTGTATGGATTTTAACTGGAATAACCCATTTTGGAGTAGACGATACTGAATGGGTTCACACTCCCTGTGTGGGAGGTTAAGTTCATGTCTTCCATAGGGGGTGTATGGATAACCCATTTTGGAGCAGACGACACTGAATCTTACCTTCTGGACAATAGTGGAAAGCAATGCACGGCTTTGGATCTGGGAACAGTGCACTCTGACAGTAAAACCCTGCTTGACATGGGATACATTCAGACTGTCCTTCATCCGGCTGATAATTACCCACACCGCATGGGGTAGGGGCCGCTGACCCCTCCTCGCAATAATGACCCACTGGACACTTGTACTGTCTTGGCGTAGGTGTCGTTATGGTATCATTAGCCGGGCAGTAGTAACCTTGGTTACATGGGCCGGTAGCGTTCACTTGCCCGGGGGTGTCACAGTAGTAGCCACCTGGGCATGGTTGGCATTCATCCACACCAGCTGCGCCCGGGATAGTCCTGATGGTTCCTACAGGGCATTGTACAGGAGCTCTTGTTCCTTCGTCACAGTAGTGTCCTTCAGGGCAGAGTCCGTTGTCGGGGAATAGCACAGTTGATGTTGGTACTTTATCCCATGCTCCACCTGAACACCAGTAGCCTTCTTGGCATGGACCTGTTAGTAGATGATGACAAACAAACAAACAAACAAACCAGGTAATAAATGGCAGCAAACCTGAACACCAGGAAGTAACACTTTTAAAATAAAAGTATGAAATATCTTATTTGAAAATGCACATATAAATCAGACAACTTTTCAGAAATAGAATACACACAATTTTCTGTAAAAGAGCATAAACTTATGATGACTGTCTAACAACTATAATTTGATCTATTTCTGAATACTCAATTAGACCTTGACTTAACCCCTTCTACTCGCCAATGACCAATGGTTAAATAATCTTGATGGCAAGACTGTTGATCAGCCAAACAGCATGATTATTTATCACTTCTGTATTTAAGCTTGTGTACGCTCAACGCACAGGAGGCCACATAGGTATTAAAAAATCTAGTAGAATTCCATCAGAACCAATGAAACAATGATCAAACCTAAGAATTATAGATTTAATCTAACACTCCAATGTTCACTCAAAGCATCTGTCTAGGGTCAAAAGGCCGCCGGTTTAGATCTGGCGGAGTACGTATGGTTTTTTTTCAACAATTATTCTGAGGAGATATTGGTAGAGTTTAAACCTATACACACAACTAAAATTGTTCACTTAAGTGAGCTTTCGACACGACGACTCTGTGTCTTTTTCAAACTGATGGTGATTGGGTTATTGATCTTTATTGTGAGGAGGTTAAAAACTCATAATTTCCACTTTCACAACTTTGGATAAGGCCATCTTAATTAAATCCTGTGTCTGAAAGCTTGTGAGAAATTGAAAACCTAATGCGGAATGCGGTGTTGTTTACTGTATTTTTTTTAACTTAAATTTTTTTATGTGTCAGTACAGGATTTCGATCAAGCATTTTGTGCAAAAAATATCAAATGTTGGAATAGCAGACAAAAAAATCACTGCTACAAATTATTATTCCCTTTTATTATTTTTGTGTCCAAAGTTTGCGAAAAAAATCGAAAACTTGAAATCAAATACGAATTTTGAGTTTTATTTTCACATTTTTGTTTAAAAAATAAATAAAAAGAGATAATAAAAAATGAATTTCTTGATTTTCAAAGAGGACTACGCGCACGAGTTAACTAACGCGCGCGGCAGCTTTGAGACACAGGATTTAATTAAGATGACCTAATATAATTGTAGACATTACCTGTTGGGAAGCTATTGCCAAGCCCTTCACAATATCTGCCTGATATACAGTAGGTACACTCCTCCTCAGCACTGATGCCGGTGATGTTATTGAAGGTTCCTTCGGGACACTGGATTGGAAGTTGCTCACCGTATGGACAATAATGACCTGAAATGCACAACAATAATGTTATGAGTAAAAATGTGACATGATCTGGTCCATGGAGGCCAAAGGCGGCAAATAAAATTGAGATAAAGGCAAAAAATGGAACAAAAAAACAGTAAAATACATAAGAAAATAGACATCACAAAACTTCATAATATTAGAACCAAGTGTGCTAGACCTTTGGTGTTTTCAATATATGATAGCATAATGTTTGTAGAAGGTAATAATTATGGTAACTCAATTTTCAAAAATGCCTCCTTTGGCCTCCATGGACCAGATCGGAACCTGCATTTAAATTGGGTTAAATCAATTTTACGTTTCATTGCACTGAATCATAAAAAAGAAATTGAATATTTTTCAAATCATAAAGTAGCTCTCAGAAAAAACCATATTGTAACATAACGTACACAGGGTACCTTGGATTAGGGTCAATATCTATTTGCATATGGGGAATTGGTCATTAACCAGAACCCTAACCCTGACATCACTTCAGGTGATATCAGAGTTAACATGAACCCTAACCCTGGTATCTCCTGAGGTGATGCTTTAGATGAACAATTCCCTATCTGCATAACTAACCTTTTCCAGCAGATCTGGTTATTTCTAGACAAATGGAACATTTGTAACAATTTAACTACTTTTTAGCAACTCTATTCATGCTGTAATTGCTACACAACAACGTCTATAATTTGAAAATGCAATATCATAATAATCTCATTAATCTGAAAGTCTTGGGCTATTCCATTTAAAATCCACACTACCCCTGTGGAAGATTTTGAAAATATCTTCCACAGCACAGGGGGAATACAAATTTCAAATGGAATGAACACATTAACAGCTCCATTTGAAACTCACCCTCCCTCAGTGGTTTTTAAATGGAATAGTCCAATCAGCTTATTTTGTGATCCTCTTTTAAACGAAATACAAAAGACAATCTACTACAACTGCAACATCAAGCAATGTGTACTGTAAACCAAATTACTTAAGAGTAAAGTAGAGTAATGCTAAGAAATCCTCACCTGATTTACATGGGTCTGGTACCGTCATATTCTGTTCTTCACACATCATACCAGCAGGACACAGTGTACAGTTATCCTGGCCTTCATTAGGCTGGTAGGTGCCTATATCACAGCTTAGTTCTAGCAGGGTACCTGCAGGGCAGTAGAAGCCTGGTGGGCATGGGTAGCCCATGCCTGAATCACCTGCTGGTGTAGCGGTAGTACTGCCACCTGTGCAGACATAGCTGTAGGAGAACACAGAAGATATGGAACAAATTATGTAACTACAGTATTTTACTCTCAGCAAGTCAGTGACATCATCACCATGTTAAGGTAGGTGTTTTGTGTACGCATATGTGACTTGTCTTTAAATAAATTAAAAAAATAGTGCGCTACTCACAGGCACAACGCCTCGACATTGATCCACAAGCCTCAGTACACTTTACAGGTTGCCGCTGACCACTATGGCCCCACATCATTCCATAAACCATTTAACAACAATTCAGGGACTTTGCTGCTACAAGAGCGCATACCCTAGACATTCCACAAATAACCTTCGCAACCAGGATCAGCTCTCCCGAGTTTCGTACGGGTTACAACGAGACAAATAGCAGTAAGTTCCTTGTCCAGGGGAATTTCAAGCTAACTCAAATTTTCAACAAGTGCATACTAGGCATCGCACGGGTTAGAACCCGCAACCTCTCACACGAGAGACGAACGCCTTAACGATTGAGCTAACTTGACTGCATCTAAAATAAAGTAGAGAAAATAGTAGGCCTACACTCTCCAGATCACCTTGTGTAGATAGTTTTTCATATTTAAAAAATGCAGTTGTAAAAGTTGCATATGAGTCCATACGAGTCAACTTTCAAACAATGCAGTTGGTGATGCCTATTCATGTGTTTGTTAAGGAAAGTTACTCCTATGGACTCAGGTGCAACATTTTAAATAGCCTTCATTTTTTACATAATGAGCCATTGTGACCGATCGCAACGATATGTGACAATATAAAATGGTCCACATATGTATGCAACAAATAAGGCTACACATACCTCTTTACATTTCGTAAAATATTTTGTCCATTTATTTCAAAAAGTGTTAGGGCGACCTTATAAATTGTGGATCCAACGATTAAAAGCACTGACTATATACCCAGTGGTACCAGGATCAAATCCTGGTCCTGAATTTAAAGAAATAAGCTGACTTCAGGTGAAGAATAAATAATGATCAAGATTAAAAAGTCATTCTCCTTACCCTGGGTCGCAGTCAGGTGCCTGGTTGACCTTGACAAATCCCTGCATATTACACCATTTTCCTGGTGGGCATTCATCACAGTCCCCTTCATTAGTCACCCCATAATCCATGGAGAAGGTTCCTGCAGGACATGGCTCTGGGTACACTGTACCGTTGATACAGTAGTAACCTTTGGGACAGATGTCATTACCGGTGAAGGTCGTGTTGTCACTTTCATCAACCTGAGGTCAAAGGTCAAATTAATTGATTTAATTAGGATAAATATGCTTCCTTCATAGTGCATGGATGATGGTTACATTTTTTTCTCCTTTTTATACTAATTTTGACTAAAAATTCAGAGCTGCTTACTTATGTGAAGCCATGAAGCAGCAAAAAAATTTATTAAAGCGGGTCAAAAATGTAATAAAAACAGATATCCTGCAGAGAACTTAGCTACTTTTTGGAAATTAAAAAAAATGCATAGTGCTTAGGAATCTTAGCTACAGGAAGCCGAGACATATCTTACTTTTTTGCCTTGCGATGCATACCAGAACTCTGCACAAATTTGATATATCATTTACACAATTCTGAATTATTGCTTATATATAGCCCATAAAAAAAGAACTGCAAAGGCCCCCCCCCCAAAAAAAGATTTTTCACATGTTCCTCACACTCATTTGATTCATACTGCATGTTTGCTAGAGCAAAATTGCAGAAATGTAATATTATTTTGTTTTATTTTTACATTTTAACCAAATTTGGCCAAAAATCGACTGTAAAATCAATGTTCAATATCAATTATTTTTTGATATTATAAAATTCAATTTATAAAATATAAAATAAAAAAACTGCATACCACATTAGATTTCAAACTCCCATGGGACATGAGATAATTTTTTTTTTTTGCCTAACAATAAAAAATGTAAAAAATTCTTCCAAAATTGAACCACTTACCATATCATCAAATGGTGTAGCCTCCGACGCTCCTTCAATACAATAGAACCCAGCGTAACACAACCCAGTAGGCTCAGTCAGCGCAGGAGTCTCACAGTACATACCAGCAGTGCATTGTATGCAATCAGCCTCTTCTTCATAGCCGGTTACATTGCCATATGTACCTGGAGGACATGGGTACGATTCCCCATTGCCAGTGCCTGCTGTGCAGTAGTAGCCACGAGGGCAGTCTTCTGGTACACTTATAGGGCCGACTGTTAAGAAAGTAGGAAAAAATTGCTTATTGATTGCCCACTGGAACTCAGAACTGAGCCAACTTCACCACCTTTCAACTTCTTTTTTTAAGTTTGTAAGTTACAAGTTTATTTATTTCACATCACAAAAACCAAAAATAAAGATTTGGCGCATAAGAATTTGTAAAAATCTGTATCACAATTAGTCAATTTTTTTCTTCAATTTTTGAGCAAAAATGAGGCCAATTTGGGGAAAAATGCTTTATTTGGCATACCAATTTCCAGACAGAGAGAGAGAGTAGACACTGATCCTTTGGGGCAGTGCTAACTTAGTAGCCATTCTTTTGGGACACTCTATATAACATATTTAACTGAAGACTTAGCATCAAAGAAGCACAAAGCTCTGCCTCTACCTCTACTTAAAGGATCAATTAAAAAAATGAAGAAGTCATTATTCTGGATCAGGAGGAACGTTGTGTGGCATAGGAGAGGCATCACAGAAGCCACATGGGAGCATATTGAGCAAATATCACTAAACAAGAAAGTGGACTCCACTTTAACTTATCTCATGCATGGGACCGGGCCATCAAGACGATACCTATCCATCTATCATTTGACTAGTCCAACATATCAGTTGCCTGATGAAGTCTGGTAATTCCATACATAAAGTAGCGAAGTTGCAAAAAGCAAGTTCCAATATTAGATTTATTTTCAAAATTCAATCCCATACTCACATTCCATAGGATCACAGTAGTAGCCAGCAGGGCAAACCTCGCATTCACTCTGTCTAGTCTGATAGTTGTACGTCCCGTTATCACATAGCAACGGCTCCCATGATCCTTTGGGGCAGTAGTGACCTATTAGGCATTCCAAGCCTACAGGTGCTGATGTGGTCTGACCACCTGGGCAATAGTAGCCAGCGTCGCATTCTTCATCTGGTAGCACATTGCCCACACCTAAATTCAGAATTTAATACATAAATATTACATTAGGTTATCCTTTGCACTATTTTTTACTGCTGTTCGCATTTTTTCCTTCCTATATACGTGCTGTACCTCAATTTTGAGTATTATCGCTTGGTTACCTATGCATGATCCTGGACCCTATAATTGATTGCAGATATTGCATATATACCTCACACTGGACACATCAAATGGGCTATTCCCCTTGTGGAAGATTTTGGAAATATCATCCACAGGGGGAGTATGAGTTTTGTATAGAATAAACAATTGGGTAACTTCTATTTGAAATACAGTTGTGGAAGATACAGGTAAAAGCATAATACAAGGGGAGTGTGAGTTTCAAAATGATTAACCCTGAGCAACTGCAGTTGAAAAAACATACTCCCCTGTGTAAGATATTTCCAAAATCTTCCAGAGGGGGAGTGAACTTTAAATGGAATGGCCCAATTTAATGATTGAATGGCAATGTCTGTTATTGTGTAAAAAGGTAAGTATTAACCATGCATAATGCTCTCCAAATCATAAACACCGCTATCAGTGTGGTTTCTTACCAATCAGTGACACACACTGACTGCCACTCACATTAGGTGAGTGGAAAATCTTCAGCTAATCTATTTGAATTTGCTACTTTTTGAATTGTATCACACAGATTTTCAAACAAATCTTTATAATCTGGAAGCTTTTGAATTCTTTTTCTGCAAGTGAAGTAACAATCCACAGCTAACAAAACTCTTGCTTAAAATTAATCCTGTCAAGAATTATCACCACTCAACAAGTGCAGACTTCTTTTGATCTGGTGTTTATATAGAGTGTATGCAATAAACCAACCGGAACCATATAACAATTGAAATGGCAGCCATGTTGGGGGGGGGGGCAGTTCTAAGGTGACATAGGGACATATCTCTAGTTTGATTCCACAAACATTCATACCTATCATCTGTTTTATTATATTATCATGCAACTTGCCCTGTGTGATACCAACCGGAGGGCAAAATTTCATTTAACTGAGGATGACTCTGTCATGAGTGATGTCGTATTGCATAGCCTCTATTCCCTATAACATACCTTCACAGTAACTCCCTGATGTACAATTGAGACAATCCTCCAACTCTATGTTGCCAAGAGTACTACTGAATGTTCCTTCAGGACATGCATATGGGACACCTGTACCTACAGGACAATAATAGCCTGCAGGACAGACATACTGGTCTGGTTCTGAGCTAGTGTGGTTGCAGTAGTAACCTTCTGAGCAGTTACCTGAAAAGAGAGATATGATCTACTTGTTAGTATAATTGGTCATGTTATCAGGTACTTTTTATATATATATATATATAATTGGAGGACCAGCTGTGTTTTTTGGTTGATTTTATGATAAGAAAATTAATATTCTATAATAATAATAATAATAATATTAAATTTGATGGATTACCAAGATTTAAGTCGAGTGGGTGCTTTGGAGCTCTTAATTTTTTGTAATTTCACTTAGTTCTTTTTTTTAATTTCAACTTTTTCTCTACCTCCTTTATTTCTTTCATTTTTTCTTTTCTTTTCTGTTCTTTATTTTTTGGAAATTTAAGTGGGTGTGTACAGGGCCGTTCCGACCATTAGGCCAGGTAAGGCGGTCGCCTAGGGCGGCAAACGCAGAGGGCGCTAAAAAAGGGTGAAAAAAGAAAAAACGGGAATGAAGAAAGAAAAGTGAAGTAAAAATGAGGGCGTATAAAAAGAAAAAATGGGCAGTATACAAATAGGTGGAAAGGGGTGAGTTTTCAAGGGGGTTACCCCCTTAACACTTTTTGGTATGCTTTGGTTTGGCGGCAGGGAGAGAGTCTTTGCCTAGGGCGGCAAAATCCCTAGGAACGGCCCTGGGTGTGTACCACATTTACTACTTTGTGGATCCGCCCCTGGTTACAAAAAGAGTTGACAGTGAAAAGGTGAAATAGAAGGCAAAATTTAGTTTTTGTTGATTCTTCGCCAGGTGTACAAAAGAAACTATTATAATTGTTCTGCCAACAGAGAGTGGTGTTACTGATTTTTTACAAGTGGTCCTTGGGAATTTCTCAGTCCAATAGCAAATTATACTTTCACTTTCAACAAAACTGATAACATCTCAACAATCTAATGCCCTGAATGATAGCCATAGGTTTCAACACAAAAAGTGTTGAGATAATTTGCTCAAAATAGCAAGAGTTATCTCAAGAACCACTGAACAAATACTAGCCTTGTTTGTACTCATTTTAATGCATTTTTCATGCCAATTCCAAATATGGTCATTAAAAAATAAACAATTCTGAAATTTTTGAATTAAAAAAAAAATTGAAACTGGTAAATAAAATGAAGAGCTTTGTTGCAAAACCCCTTACATCCACTTTTGACTTTTTGAGAAAAACAGCTTTTTTTAATTGTGCAAGTATTACTTGTTCGATTTGATTCAATTTGGGATTGGATAAAGTGTTGATGAATAGAAACTAAAATAATAGGTTTGGGACAATTTTCAAGGCTTCCTATTTATTTTATTATTTATTTTATATCACACCTTTTGTGGATGTAAGGGGTTTTGCAACAAAATAAATTTACCCCTTTTCTAGAAACCACCTTTGCAATCAAATTTGAGCCCATTTGTTTGCACTACATTATGTAACTTGACTAATGCTTTGAAAATCAAAAAGAAAAATTGAAATATCTCATTTACTTTTTTAATTATGAATTTTTAATTAAATTAAAGGAAAATGGCATTTTTGGGTATTTCGAAACTACACCTTTTGTTAATTAAAATGATTTTTTTCAAACATAGTGACCCAAAAACAGTTCCTTTTGGTTTTAATAGGTAAAGAACATTCCAGGCTACCATTATACATCAAAAAATTTAAAACAAAACAATTCTATATTCATTTTAAGTTCAGATTTCCGGAAATTCCTAAGATTTCCCAAACGGAAATATGCGATAACTCCGGAGGGAAGGTAGTATGAAGGTCAAACAACCACCAAAATGTGTATTTTTACCCACACTATAATATTATGCCAATAACTCAATTTGGCCAAAAGTGGATTTGAAACAAAGCTCTTCAAATACAGACCTGAAAATAACCTTTAATGAAAATGCTGCCAAATGCTCAAAAAAAGCTGAAAAACAGTGTAAAATTAGGGTAAAATGGCTCAAATTTAGCTGAAAATAAAAGAAAACACATTATTCATCAACATAAAAAGCTCATATCTGTTAAAAATAGGAAGAGTTTCAGGTCTGTAAATACAGTCAAACCAGTCCCACATACCTGTTGGTTCAGCCAGTCCAGGTGTTTCACAGTACGTTCCACCAGGGCAAGACAATGGTTGCTCCGAGCCTTGAGGACAGTAGTAGCCAGGTCCACACAGACCGCCGGTACTCAGGCCAAAGTCCGGACATACACAGTCATATAATGGATGACATGTATTATTGGGGTATTCATATCTGCAAAGTAGAAAAGCGATATCAATAATTACATCTAATGGGCTATTCCAAATAGAGTACAAGCGGCACGATAAAGCAACACACCGCTCATCAGTAGCAAGCAGCAGAAAGTTTGAAACCAGCATTGGAGGTAGACTCTCCTGAACAGTAGAAGAGTTCATCACATAAACCTATGCTACCAACAACTCTCCCAACAATATCATACACTTACCCAGGTGTTGGTACTACTACAGACACTCCTACATCAAATGGTCTCTTAGCATCTGACCCTCCGGAGCAGTAGAAGCCTTCATCACATAATCCAGATGGCATTTCTAGACCTGATCCTTCACAGTACATACCAGGTGGACAGTACATGCAGGCTGTAATGTTCCATTGGTCTGTAATGCGAAAGCAGGCAATTTTGTTAATAACCACAAAAGTGATCGGAACAAGCAATTTTGGTCAAAAACACAATTTCTTTTACCAAACGCATCAATAGCAAGAGTCATAAAGTGCTTCAATAGGGCTCCACAAGATTTATGTTACAACAACAACAACAACAACAACAACAAGAAGAACAACAACAACAACAACAACAACAACAACAACAACAACAACAACAACAACAACAACAACAATAATAATTATTACAAGCTACCATAAGAGGTGGCTAATAGCATTGTGGTGTACTTGCGGGGATTTGAGTGCAAGACAGGTTGTTCAAAATGGATCAAATTTTGTTATGTGCACCAAAATTAACCTCATTTTGCCCCAGCAGTTACCATCACTCTGTCATTTTTAACACCTTTGCATTAATTTGTCCTGGTAAAGTCATTCAGGTGGCAAGTCAACAGGACAAATTTGCATGCAATTTGACCCTCATTTTGTCCAGAATTGTCACAGCTTCACAGTTGTCAATAAGGTTAAGCAACCAAATGTAACCTAATAGTCTCATACATGATTTGTGTCTTCTGGATCCGTCACAAAGGATCATTGCCCATCATTGTACATAACATAGCAACCACATCATCATTACGCTATTCCAGTTAAAATCCATACACCCCCATGGAAAACAATACCTTACACTTCCACACAGGAAGTGCAAATTTCAAATGGATGCAGGCAACCACATTTAAAATTCACACTCCCTGTGTGGAAGATTAAGGTCATGTCTTCCACAGGGGTGTATGGATTTCAACCAGAATAGCTCAGAGTAGTAAGATACCAAAACTTTCTTCAACAATGTGCAAACAATCACCATTACATCAGTCCATCTCCCTCCCCCCATTTAATTATAAAGTTACCATGTATACTTACTTGTCACATTATTGTATGTTCCTGCATCACATGGGAACTCATCTTCACGTCCTGTACCCTCTGGGCAGTAATGACCAACCGGGCAATCCAGAGGGACAACGGTTGAATTCTCACAGTACTTGCCTAATGGAGAGAAAACAAACCAAACATTATTCATCAAGTAAAACAATATATAACCAGTTCTGCTGTTGTGTTACTGTACATAATATCACCTTATGATTTGTAGTGACTTACAAAATGCCCTTGTACATTTAGGGATTCACTCATGTTTCACCGTTGTTCATCACCGATTAACAACAATGCATCCGCATTGTGTGCATGGTTTACTTCAACAACGAAAACAAGCTAAAGATTGTCTAATTCACATGATTCTTTCATTTGGAATGTCTGTTTGTCATTGCTACACATCCTTCCAAGAAAATTGGTGATTTCTCTGTGGATATCAACAATAAAAAAATGATTTAAGAAACATCTTCCACAGAGGGAGTATGTTTTTCAAATCTTACACAACTGAAGTTGACCCAATTGTCTAAGACTTTCAGCTAAATCTTCCACAGGGGGACTGCGGATTTCAAATGGAATAGTCCTCTGTGCATTAACTTGATAGTAGCATTGCAAAGAACTATCACAGAACGCATGAAAGGATTGTGGACAAGACATGTAAGCTACTCACCTGCCGGACATATCTCACATGCTTCCATCTGTGCATCTTTAGCATAATAGCCAGCCAGACAAGGCACAGGTACAGCAGTACCCTCTGGACACTCATGACCAGCTGGACATATGCCACCAGTACCAGTGTTGTTAGTTCCATCGGGAGCACGCACATTAACACCTATAAGAAAACAAATTCATAAACGGTATTAATATTCCTGAGTGTGAATGAATAGGCACCCTACCAACTAGGCGCTGTTGAATTGTTCAGTCAGTAATATCTGTGGCGGTGAAAGCTACATAGAACCAGCACATCATTATTTTAAGACAAGCGTGCCGATTGGTCGACAAGGCCAAATTGATACATTGTTTACAAAATATCAACCAATCAAATGACAGCTATGTTACCATACAATTAAACAGGTCAAACGATATCAGTTCAGATTGGTGGTCTATTACTGCAGCCATTTATCTTTTTGAGGCATGACTTATTATTATATATCAAGATTATTGAATACCGTAGTTGACTGTACCACCGTACTTTTCATGTTTTGCCATATTAAATACGGTGAAACCGTACTGGTTGGCATGTCTGTATTGGGCTTTTCCAGAAATTAATGGCACCTACTTTGAAGAAGACACGGGAAAATCAAAAAAGTTTTTGATTTTTCCATGTCTTCTGTAAGGGTAAATGTTGTTAGCAATTGCGAGCACCAACATGCTATATACACCCCCTACACTTTTGAACATGAGCGTCAGTGATGATTATTTTTAGAATCAAATTGAATATTGATAGCTGATTGATCATTGATTATAAGTTATTGATTATTCCCAACACCATCTCAAACACTGTTTACCAGCATACTAAATTAAGACTGTGATCATGAACTCTGTAGGCAGGATACGGTATGTACTGCTGGCTATGTTCTTTCTTTTGTTTTTTCTTATTTTATTTGTCATATGATTTACGAGGTCAGAATTATCAAATCTGTCTTCTTTAGAGGTGAGGGCCAAAAATTTCTGAAGACCTCATTAAGGCATCAAATTTTTCAATGTTTTTCATTTCACATTGATTTTGCCTACTTACCAACAGTGCAATAGAATCCTGGATCACATGATGCAGTCTCAGTATCTCCCCCTGGAGACTCACAGTAATATCCCCCTGTGCACTGTGTACAATCAGCTACTTCACTTAGTAACTCACTGGCTCCAAAGGTGCCTACACAAACACAATCATGTATCAACATAAAATATAACATTGTTATCAACTTTGAATTGCTTTGCAGCTTATGCCTCTTCACATTTACACTGATATGAAAATAATTAAAAACAAGCTACCCAAATTATAAAGCATGAGCCTCAAGCTATGGCTGATCCTTCATGTAATTATTTTGCATATGAAAGTCTAAGCTAAACCTAACCCTAATCCTGACCTAAATTATGCATGTTTTCTTACAATTAGAGTCACAAAATTCAAAATTGACACACACAAGTCTAACTAAGCATGAGTATAGGCCAAGATATTACTCTAATCTTATCTTACTATTTATGCTTATTTTGAATAACTGGCGTTTACTAAAACTAGACTTTGTACAAGTCTTTAGAATTGATTGTCGCAGCATACGTAAAAAAAAAAAAAAAACCATCAACAAACTTAGGTTTTTGGATCTATTTCCAAACATAGGCCAAATATTATACAGAATTTGACTTTTATTGCCAGGTAGTTCCACCTAAAAGAATGAGCTGTGTTTTATTTGACAAAACAGAATAATATGATATTATATCTTAAAGCCCAAAACTTGGGCCTGTATTTTTCTGCAATCATGAGTAGTGACACCATCCAGCATGCACAGACACATACATTTACTGTATGTCCTCAGTTATACATCCCTTTCTCATGCATGTGTGTCCAACTAACAGTATTTACGGTAGTTCCAAAGGCTTGTACACCCTCTCACACACACCAACATACACTCAATCTAAATGTAATATAAACTTACCTTCTGGACATGGTTTAATATCATACCCAGTGCCAGCAGGACAGTAGAACCCAGCTGGACATGGGTCTGGCTCAATCCCTTGGACACACATATAGCTGGCTGGACAGCCCAGACATTCTGCAGCTCCTGTGTCATTCATATAGGTGGCGTTGTTACATGGTAGTGGACGGTCAGTTCCCTCGGGACAGTAGTGACCTAGTGGACAGATGTCCCCTGTGATGCCATCTGGGAAAAAAATTCAATGATTTTGTTTGAATAATGTACTTCATGTTTACTTTGCTTGTGATATTGTCACATACCAACCAGCCATCAAGAGTAAATTCATTGAAGCATCCTGCTATATCTTTGAGTCACTTGGTCTTGCCAAGCCTCGAACCCACTAACCTGGGCTGCAAAGGACAGCATGTTAGTGCATAGACCAAAAGAGGACTTCCCCATCAATGACACTAACATACTTACATCTTGGTCACAATATATGACCTTGACTGGCAATCATAAAGTGGATTCACTTTATACTTCCTCCATTCTTTACATATAAGTTGAAGAATAGGAAAGATATTGATGGAGTAGTGACAGAAAGGCCCATCTGCAATAGCTGTTAGGTGGTATATGTGTACAATATAGCAATATATAATGCAATATAGAATGCAGAATGGTCAAAATTGTTTATAGGGCAGCTATTGCAGATATGGCTTTCTTGCACCAAGCCTCGATATGCAAAAATCTTTTACACACAGAGTAACAAAAGCCTCATCATTTCCGTAAACTGATCATATAGTCAAGGACTGAACTTATTTGTAAAATGACCATTAGGCGACAAAAAAAAGAAACCCTGTTCTACGGGCGGACGAACCTTTCAAGTAGGGTCGGTCGGTCGGGTTTTTTTTTTGTTGAAAATGACCCAAAAAATCACTAAAATCTGTAAATATTTGCAATTTGAGTAAATACAAAAAAAAAATTGTTCCTGAAATTTGGGTCGGCATTCATTTGTACAGGAATTTTTTTTCCCAATTTGTTCAAAATCTGGGTCGGTTGTGCCCGTATAACAGGGTTTTCTTTTTTCATCGCCTTATGCCATTATAGAAACTAAGATCTTGCATACAGACATGGCAAAGAATGACACCAAGAATGCAACAAAATTAACATTGCAATTTGGATGCACATATTTTGGCTTCAAATTCTCATTAAATCAATATTTAATTGTTATTGTCATACGTAAATAATTAACCTCCACTGCATGCATCTTACCTTCAGGGTTAGGTATGGAAGCATTGCCTGAGCAGTAATAACCTTCCATACACTGGTCAGTTACATTGGGTTGACCTGAATACTGACAATAGTAGCCTCCATCACATGCCACACAGTCTTCCTCCTCATCTTTGCCTGTAAAGGGAACAAATTGAAGCAAACAAATTAGTTCAAAAAGTAAGGCACTAACCTCTAAAGTTTGTGGGATAGGCTTTTATGACGGGAATTCATAACAAGTAGTGGCTTTAACAGGTTCGCCTTCGGACAAGTTTAGAACCTTTAAACCGCTAAAGCTCCACTGGATAATTTTCATGGAGTTTTAATGACATCTGGTAAAACAATATATTTTGCTGAAATTTGTCACAAAATAAGGATTGAATTAGATGAACCAAATCAATTGATTGGAGGCAAACAAACTCTGCAGCACAGGATTGCCCCCCGGGGCCCTGACCTTTTGCAACAGAGAGATTGGCACTTCAAAAAAAGGGTGCCGATAAGTGAAAAACCTGTTTTTGATAAGCTTACCTGTGTATGGGTTGTAGGTACCAGGTGGACATTCCCGCGGTGTCGGTGTGCCTTCCGGACAATAATGACCGATAGGACAGTAATACCCATAAGTCTCGTTGGCAGGATTAGGTGATGTAGCACCGAGTTCACAGTAATACCCTGCTGTACATTCATCAAATGGTTCAGTCAGACCGATACTCGGACAATACCATCCTGGATCGCAGAGTGGACACTCTGAAGATGCTCTCAGACCGGTTTGGTTGCCATAGCGACCGATTGGGCAGTCTTCACCTGCGAAATGAAAGTGATGTAAACTTGTTTATACTGGAGCCCTATTTCTAGTGTTACAAAATCAGAGTTTCATTCATGTGATTTCCGTTTATTTTTCGTACCCTGCGATCGCACATCTGTGTCACTGGGCATAAATATTGTTTATGCCCGGCTTGCAACCAATCAGAAATGCGGAAATCACAAGTAAGCATGAATGCTAGATAATACTGGATTATGATAAAGATACTTTTATCTTGATGAAAGGATGATTCTACTTAACCATCCACTTCACAACATTCATTTTGATTCAAAATTCTCCTCTGAAAGTGTCCTTTTATATACCATTTGTGACCATCCACCAGAACTGAGACCGGCTTGGCGACTATTGAGATATGCTCCATTGAACTTAACAATAAACAATAGGAAACAAAGGATTTATTGACTGTTTTATTGATTTTTCACTATACTTAAATGTCAAGTACTATAGACATGATATACATCATTTTAAAGCATTTGGTTGAATATCTCAAAAATGATGATTGGCGACTTCAGGGCTCAGTTGTGCTGGATGGTCACATTTATAACTGGTAATTTTCATGCATGTACATTTTTTGCACTTTGCTGATTTTGAACAGCTTTTGATTGTCTTTAAATTCGTCATTTTGAAATTCCTCAACCAGACATACACATCGAATTACATATTTCATTGTTTACATCACATGCTGTTGTATTTGAAAGGCTGCCTTGTGCGATTTTTTTAAAACTGTTATCTAAATTGAGATGAGATACACTGTAAAATTAACTTTTATATTAATTTTGAGGCATTATCACAATATTACAATCTCATGTCCTTTCATACAAGACAGAAGCATATAAAATACAAAATAACAATATGAAATACAACAATGATAATAAAATTCACATAAGGCAGCCTTTTAAGATACATCAGTATGTAATGCAGACAACTATTTTTGCATTTTTATTTTTACAGTAATTGTGTTAAAGGGAGTCTCCAGCAATCATAACATTATACCTTATATGTTATAAAAATAATTATCAAGCACAAATCACATGGTTTTATTTAAAACAAACTCATATTGACCATAAAAACGAATAAAAACAGTCCACTCTCAACACGCTATATTTAAAATTTCTGTGCCGAAATTGTCTAAGTGCAATGAGGTTCTTGTGCTCAGTAGTTGTCACTTGTCAGCCTTCATTGTATTACTGGGGCTTCATTGCACTCGACAATTTCGGTGCCCGGAAATTTTGAATATTGCGTGTTGAGAGACGGATGTTAATATTTGTTTTTATGGTCACTATGAGTTTCTTTTAAATAAAACCATCTGATTGGTGCTTGATGATTATTTTTCTTACATATCAGGCACAATGTTGTGATTGCCGGAGACTTCCTTTAAGTGCTAAAAGTGTTAAAATTAACATTGTGCAAAAATTTCCACTTTTACTGTATCTAATAATAAATTTGAAAGGCCCAACTTACCAACAATGGAACCCAGTTCGCAGAAGAACCCTTGTGGGCATATATCCCCTGTGCTGCCATCATCAGGCGCAGGTTTATAGGCTCCTAGGGTACAGTAGTAGCCTGCATGACATTGAGCTTTGGGTGCTGTCAGACCAGCCTCATCACAGTACCAGCCTGCTTCACAGTCAGTGCATTCATCTGTAAAATGGGAACCACAAAATTAAGTTACATTATATTCTTATGTTGAATCAACTTAATACATCAATTACTGACTGGTGGGTTTCAAAGAGTAACATCAACCAAATCTTTTGAAAATGTTCATCAGGACACCATTTATTACATAATTGACTATCATACTAATTAGATAATTCAATTAGATAATTGACTATCATACTACTCCAATCCTATAACGCACATGAGATCAGCTTTAAATAACATTTATAACACGTTTGGGAACTGCTGATTTATACACATCTTGCATCTATCAAGGATCCATGGATATCCTCAGTTTGGTGTGTGTCCAGTTGTGAAAATATAAATATAACAGATCTCCTCAGTTTGGTGTGTGTCCACAGTTGTGAAAATATAAATATAATTGTTCATGTTTGGATGTGCTATCATATGACAACACACCACCATTCAAAACACAAACAAATAGACAATAACATACCTGCACTAGCCAGAGCTGTCTGGTTAGAGTATGTTCCAATTGGGCACTTGTTCTGCTGTGCATATTCTGTTCCATTAGGACAATAATGTCCCTGTATGCAATCCTGCGGCACTATGATACCAGTCACATTGTTTAACTCATATGGGTCACAGTAGGTTCCTTCAGGACAGGTATCGCATAAACCTTGTCCTTCTTCAGGCTGGTAGGATCCTGAAAATTAATTCAAAAGCAAGTTACATTGTTTATATCATTGGATCACTTTCTGTATAATTTATATAGGATAGATAACTGTAAATGAAAAATGAAAAAAATATTGTATGTTCGTTATTCCGGTCTACATTTTGGTGACATTCAGGCAGGTGTCTTTACCCTTTTCTGCTCTTTTTAAACTTGTTGCCATCCATTGCTCTGTTTTATTCACTTCCTCCTCTCCTCTTTTGTTTTCTCCTTCATCTGCCCTTCTTTCTTTTCATACCTGTGTAAAGTGTGCTGAGGCTTGTGAATTTATGCCTGTGAGTAGCATACTATATATCACTGCACTTTTCTTTCTCTTTTTTTTTTCTTTCTTTCATTTCAACAAATTCATTACTTTGCTTAAAAAGAGTCTTGGTTTAGTAGCAATGTGGCTTACGACACCATCCCAGTATTTTCATTCAGCATAATGTGTACAATCCTCCAATCACATGACCACCAGATGGGTGGTCAAGTATCAGCAGATCGTCATAGATTAAGGGTAGGTCATATTCGTTTACATGAACGGAGGATTGTAAACACTATGCTGAATGCAGACATTGTAGCGGTGTCACGTGCTGCTAAACCATGGCTAAACCATGTACCATCCAGCCTCACCTCTTGGACACAATTCAAGTGCATCACTGCCCACAGGACATGCAAATGTTTCAGGACATCCATGTTGCTATACCATTTTTCACCCTGATGTAGCAGTGACGAGACACATTAAGGCAGCTGTTTCGTGTGCGCATCTATGCAGCATCTTTATGCAAACATGTGTATGCCAGTGTTTTGCGCGACCGCTAGTGATTTGAAGCTGCACCCAAGGGTGAAAAATGGTATAGTAGTAGACTGACCTCCTGGTTAATAGTACCCCTCTTTCTTCTCAAGACCTCGAATAAAACTATTTGTGGGCCCACATAAATATTTTCCAGTCACTAACTTCTTCTTTATTTCATTCCCTCCATTTTTTTTCATTCCTTCTTTCTCATTTCAATAAAAAAATTACTGTTTTGAAGATGACTAATTGGGCTGTTCCATTTCAAATTCACACTACCCCTGTGGAAGATTTTGAAAATATCTTCCACAGAGGGAGTATGAATTTCAAATGGAATAACACATTGGCAGCTCAATTTGAAACTCACTCTCCCTCAGGGAAAGATTCAGGTTGAATTTTTCTCAGAGGGTGTATGAAATACAAATGGAGCTTCCTAATGTGCTCATTCCATTTGAAATTCATACTCCCCCTGTGGTGGATATTTCCAAAATCTTCCACAGGGGTAGTGTGGATTTTAAATGAAATAGCTCGTTATGTTATAATTTGTAATATTATACCAATGTTTTCTGGCCCCAAAAGCAGTAAAGTTATAACTCACCTCGTGGACATAACTCAGGTGCATCACTACCCTCAGGGCAAGCAAATCCTTCAGGACAATTATTGCTAGTAGGAGTCCTAGAAATCTGACCTCCAGGACAATAGTAGCCTTCTCCACAAGGACCTGATGGCTCTGATAGGTGCTCACCTGCACAGTAGAAACCTGCAAATAAAATGGTAAACATTGAGTATTAGGACATGATGCAATAAATTCAGATTGATGTTCAGAACAATCATTGAGCACATGCCACGGCCCTGCACTTCTTAGATCGCCTTGATAAGAGTTCGAAGCCCTGTCGTCAACAGAGGGCAGTAAACTCGAGGTAAAGAATATCCCATATCGCGTTAATGAGCTGGGCAGTAACCGTAGAAAAAAGCTAATTTCTTGCGAAAATTGACAAGTAACTTGCACAAATTTCTAGATACAGTTACTATAAGGTCGTGCGATGTATCCAAACCATTTGTTAACCATTTCTTTTTTAGGGAGCAATAATTATTTTATCATGAATATTATTGTCATGTTGATGACATCATAGTTACTCACATTTTGTTCATTTTTAAATTTTGAAACATTTAACGCTCAAAAGTCACACAAAATCAATCACATATATTTTTCTTTATTTCACCAGAGTGTCCTTGCCAAGATTCTAGCATCAGACCATGCGCTTTCTCAAGATACAGCCTTCATAAGTGTTAGGTCACTTCTGTACAATTCTTATAATTTGTTTCATGCATACAAATAGCGATGCACGTTTTTTTTTTTTTTTTAATAGGTTTTCATGTCCGATTTTAACGATAAAACATTATTCCCTATAGAAAAACAATATGGCAAAACATACAACAGTTTGTAACATTCTCCATTAACTTAACCATCTATGTTTGGATTGTGATGTAATTAACGTGTGTAATGAGATTTTCTCTTTCTGAATCCGACTTGTAAAATGTTATTTTTCATCACAATTTCTCATCAAATTCATACATTTCTGGGTCAAAAGTCAGGTAAAACACTTTGTGGTTTTGAAATTTGGTTTATAAATAACGCTAATAAAATAATTTGGGTTGATCAAGCAGTTGCTTTTTATGATTTTCAAGGCAATGTGCATAAATGATGAATCTGCATGTACATAATTTTTCACTTCAGTAAGCTCGTCTTTTGACCAACGTTCATTATTGATCACGGGTTATATTGTATGCGATTGACATCAAAGAACCACATGTGTATGAGCTTGTGCATTGAATTGAATTATACAATGGTTATTCAGGTTATTGATCGCTAGATGGAAGCGAACATGATACATATTACGTAGGATTCCATGCCTGTGCGGGGATTTGAACCCTACACAGGCGTTTCGCGCATCCAGATGCCCACTGGATGCCCACTGGTGGTCCACTGGATGTGACATCCAGTGTCACTCCGGTTTAGGCACATCCAGTTGACAACCAGATGTTGACATCTGGTGTGACACTAGATGTCAATATGTGGTGGACTGCTAGTATTGGAAATCAAGCGGACCACCAAAAGTGTGCATCATGTTGTCTGCTGTTTGCATACATTAGGTGGCCTGCTTGATGTGGTTATTTGGAAAGCTAACACAACAATGATGCCATATTTGGGCATACCAATTCTCATTTACAAGTCACATGACCAAAATCTTAGCTAAAACGTCAAAAAAACATGATTTTTGTGATTTTGATGAAAAACCATGGGAAAAAAGGTTTTAAATAAGTCTAACTCCGTTATTTTTTTAATCTTGGATCTGAAACTTTGCAGATATATCAAGGTTGATAAAAACTTACCATATAAAGTAAAATAAAGTGAATCTTATATTTTCACTATCTTCTGTTGTCATGGTAACATGTTTAAAATCCACAGATTTGGTAAAAATGAGTCTAACTCCGTTATTTTTAGAACCTCGAACCTGAGACTTTGCAGGTGTGTCAAGGTTGATAAAAGCTAACCATATATAGTAAAATATAGTGAAACATATTTTCGCTATCTTCTGTTGCCATGGTAACGTGTTTAAAATCCACAGATTTGGTAAAAAATGAGTCTAACGTCGTTATTTTAAGAAACTCGAACCTGAAACTTTGCAGGTGTGTCAAGGTTGATAAAAGCTAACCATATATAGTAAAATAAAGTGAAACATATATTTTCGCTATCTTCTGTTGCCATGGTAACGTGTTTAAAATCCACAGATTTGGTAAAAAATGAGTCTAACACCGTTATTTTTAGAACCTCGAACCTGAAACTTTGCAAATATGTCAAGGTTAATAAAATCTAACCATAAACAGTAGAATAAAGTGAAACACGTGTTTTCGTGATTTCCTGTTGCCATGGTAACGTGTTTAAAATCCACAGATTTGGTAAAATGAGTCATAACTTCGTTATTTTAAGAAACTCGAACCTGAAACTTTGCAAATATGTCAAGGTTGATAAAATCTAACCATAAACAGTAGAATAAAGTGAAACACATGTTTTCATGATTTCCTGTTGCCATGGTAACGTGTTTAAAATCCACAGAGTTGGTAAAAAATTAGTCTAACTCCGTTATTTTTAGAAATTCGAACCTGAAACTTTGTAGGTGTGTCAAGGTTGATAAAAGCTAACCATATATAGTAAAATAAAGTGAAACATATATTTTCGCTCTCTTCTGTTGCCATGGTAACGTGTTTAAAATCCACAGATTTGGTAAAAAATGAGTCTAACTCCATTATTTTTAGGAATTCATACCTGAAACTTTGCAGGTGCAAGGTTGATAAAAGCTATACATATATAGTTTTTAAAAAAGTGAAACATATATTTTCGCTACCTTCTTATGCCATGCACAATGTCAACACCCTATATTATAAATTTTTTTTTCATACAGCTCCATACTCCATTGGTGATCAATATTCTATTGTTGACATGGATAAAGAAAGTTTACATATGCATTGTGACATAGACTTGTGATTGAATATATTCTATACAACACCTGGATCTTAGGTGAATGGGCTAAATGTTCCTTTATATAATTGTAATTCTCAAAATGAAATATATCACAATTTCAACTCTGCGATTTAAAAATTGTTACGCATAAAATGCAGTAAAAATATTTCCAGAGCCAACAACAATGGCCGCTAATTAGTGTATTTAATTTCAAGTTAGTGTATTAAAAACAAAACCTGGGTTTTACCTGAAAACAAATCAATTTCCTTGTAATAGCAACACTACATGTGGTACTAGAGCATGTACATAAATCGTAATAATATGTAGAATAGAAACTTGGTGGTATCTCATATGATAAGTCGTATGATGCTTAGCCTGAGTCGCTCGGCCTATCTCGAACAAAATCGCCATGCGTAGCTATTGAAAAACGAGAGGATTAGCCGTACTATCACGGCAATTTTGACATGAAGATATAGGGATGATGACGCTGTGCCATGGTAACGTGTTTAAAATCCACAGAGTTGGTAAAAAATAAGTCTAAAAGAGGAACAAGATCAAAACACTCATCAGAAAAGTTTCCAAGTTCTTAGAACCGCTGAACGAAATGTCATCGTAATCGACCAGTAGTGATTGATTAAATTGAAGCCTCATTCAAATACATGTAGCTATATTTTTTTTAAAGTAGGCCTACACGGCTTTCGGCTGAACCACTAACAGGCTATGTTAGTACATCTATGGCAATGACTGTGGGTAATGACAAAGGTACCCAGATTTGAATTTTGATCATTTTTACGATCATAGGCCTACCCCGGGGTGGTGCACTATAGGTGGGGGCCAAGATATTTTGGCAGGGGAGTGGGGGGGGGGAGTGGCAGGTCGGTAGGGGAAGGGACAAACGATTTTTGGCAGGTTGAGGGGGGGGGGCAAGTAGGGAGGTAAATAAGGATAATTTATTGGGTGGGCGATTAGAGAAAATAATTTACTGGGTGGCCAGCTGAAATTAATGGCATCCATACGTTTGCATTTTCTGAAATTTAGACCTAGGCCTATTGT
Source organism: Amphiura filiformis (assembly GCF_039555335.1). NCBI lineage: Eukaryota > Metazoa > Echinodermata > Ophiuroidea > Amphilepidida > Amphiuridae > Amphiura > Amphiura filiformis. Next base: position 44,103,508 of record NC_092641.1, read on the forward strand.
ATGCTCGCGGCCGATCCTAAACGGGGCTGCGGAAAAGATAAACTTTGACGCCCGCTTCATCAACATCCCGAAAAGGTTGACCCATTTTATCGGTGGTTTGAAAAAGTGAAGAGCAAAAAAAAAAAAAAAAAAGGGGGGGGTTATAGGCATTCGCTAGCTAAAAGCCCAAAATTGTATGTATTGTTCACATTTTTAAAACATTTTTCATAATTTCTACACCCTTTTTTGTTTAATGATTCTTTTTTACCGCTCCTTCTTCCAATGCCCCTTCTTTTTGCCGCCCTGCTCACGCCCCCAAAGCCCCACAAATATGCGCATGTATGTGACAAAAAAAACCCAAAACAAAACAAAAAACAGCTCAAATTTGGTGTAAAATTTGGATTTTACCACTCCCTAAATGGACATTTGGTGGCTCTTTCCATCATATTTCCTCAATTGGAATAGGTCATTTGTGATTTTGCTGTGAACCAACAATCACAGTGCGGGTTCCGCTCCAAGAGATCAACAATTGACATGATCGTCTCGCTACGGCAACTGCAAGAAAAATGCAGAGAGCAGCAACAACCCCTTTACCTGGCATTCATTGATTTGACCAAGGCGTTTGTTCTTGTTAGCAGGGATGGTATATTCAAGATGCTTCCTCAGATTGGCTGTCCACCCAAACTACTCAGCATAACTCGTTCTTTCCATGATGGGATGATGATACAGTCCAGTTTGATGGCTCAATGTCTGAAGAATTTGGTGTCAAAAGTGGAGTAAAGTAAGGCTGCGTACTCGCACCAACACTGTTTGGCATTTTCTTTCCAACTACTCAAGCACGCCTTCAAGTCATCCACAGAGGGAGTGTATCGTCACTCACGATCTGACGGTAAACTCTTTAACATTACACGTCTGAAGGCCAAGACCAAAATAAGGGAAGTACTGATTAGAGACATGCTATTTGCTGATGATGCTGCGATTTTTTTTTAAATTTATTTATATTTGCATCACAGTGGCAGCCTAAGTTGGTCCAATATAGGCCCAATATTTGGTCCAAGCCCAATTTTGGGCCCATGAGCAAATGATATTGGGCCATTATTGAACATACATCGGGCCACCATCGGACCAATATCGCCATGGGATAATAGCTCCACCATCAATCCACATCATCAGTGATCAGCAACTTGAGGTAGTTCATCAATTCACCTACCTATAGGCTCTACTGCCACAGACAATGATCTATCTCTGGATGATGAGCTCAACAAAAGGATCAGCAAGGAGGTCTCTACTCTCTCCAGGTTATCTAAGAAAGTATGGGAGAACAGCTCACCAATACAATAAAAATGGAGGTCTACAAGGCATGTGTAATCAGCACGCTCCTCTATGGTAGTGAATCATGGACGACCTAGAAGAACGGAAGCTGCAAGTATTTCACTTGAGATGTCTACGCCGCATTCTTGAAATCTCCTGGAATCACAAGGTCACAAACAATGAAGTCATGCCCAAGGCGGGTATCCCATCAATGCGGGTATCCCATCATTGCTACCATGTCAACGTCGCCTTCAAAGGCTAGGACATGTGAGTCGAATGGAAGATGGTCGCATTCCCAAGGATCTCCTCTACGGAACTGTCATCAGGACACAGAAGATAAGGTCGATCGCTACTCCGCTTCAAGGATAAGCACTTGACATGAACTGGGTCAACTGGGAATCTATTGGTAGTGTCGGGATCGGAAAAACTTGGAAGCAACATCTCTCTGATGGCCTGAAAAGGGGAGAAGACCTCATCCAGAATGCTGCTGCTGCTGATAACAAACGAGCAAGGCACAAAGCCAGTCAGTGAGGCACATTCAAACCAACCCTACCAGATGCACCAGTCTTCATATGTCAGGTCTGCAATAAAATCTGCCATTGGTCTATTCAGCCACACAAGACGATGCTTTTCAACCACCTCAGACAACGCTACTCCATAGTCTGCGAAGACTGACCGATGCCAACAACAACAAAAAACAATCTTATTATAATGTCCGTTTTATTTCAACAAGTATTCAAATTAATAAGATGTTGACCTTATTACTTGACAAGATCATTCATTTTACTTTGACAAGATTCTGTTATGTCCCCCTCCGGCAAGAATTATTCTAATTTGATTTCTTTTTTGGTCATAGGCCTATTTGATAAGTTGGATCATTTTTGACAAGAATCCTATTAATTTTTTAAGCTGACAATTAATTGACATTTCAAATATTAAACTTGAGTTTCTGGTCATTTTGATGAGAATGCTCATAAATAAACATAATTTTTACCAGGTAGAAAAGGTGATACCGCCGGGATCGAACCCACGACCTTAGGTTTACGGGACCTGTGCCTTAACCACTGGCCTAAGGGAGCTTCCTGATTAAGCAAATTGTTCGTTTTGATAAAACAATTCAAATAAGGATAGGATTGCACCATCTAAGAAGCCTAGGTAACACAGAAAAAAATTGAAACAGATTTTTTAAACTGTGAGAAATCAACCTATGAAATTGGGTAAAGTTGTTTTTGGACCACACTGTAAAGTGTACATTGTTATTGTCGTGGAATGTTAGTTAAAAGTGTGACATTTCTTGACCTATTTTCAACATGATACACACATATAGCAGCATTTTCATTATCCCCAGACACTGAAATGACGAAAACACATACGCCAAAATTTGGGCCTCTGGTCAGCCATTCAGAAAGAACGCATAATTTATTCAAGCAATGTTTTTAGAAAATTCCCTGGAATCAGCCAAATAATAATGATTTCTGGACAACTTTTTCGAACGGAGTAAATACCCGACCGAGCCTCCCAACAATTACTGGGAAGCTTGTTGCGCCTATAACCCAAGAGTTCCCCTTAACACACTGGGAACTATTTTGCTAGGCACTCATCTAGCGATCAACTCCTTATCGAGGAGGAAAAGCTACATATACCAATGGACAAATATTTCGCTAGGCAATCCTCTACACGATATCTCCTCGGAGGAGGAAATAAAAGGCTCCATAATTCCACTGGAGAGAATATAAAATGCAGCGGACTTACATGAATTCGCTAGGCAGTCATCTAGCAGCGTCAAAAGAAATTAAATGGCTGATACCTTTCTCATTTTCCTATTATATTCATATTCAGATTACATAGTGGACATCGGTAAATATACCCATGCCAAATACCCAGTAGGTAGATACCTCCGGATATTGGAACTACTAAATCGAATTTATTAATGTAGTACATGTATAATTATGTACATTAAATCGATCATTTTAGAAAAATGATCCAAAAACTGCCACAAGGACTACTTGTTAACATCCGTACCCTGTACCATGGAATAAGCTATTTCTGATCCCCTCATTCCTCCTTTGCTAGTAAATTCATTCATTCATATTTCATTTTCATCAATCATCAACATCAATATACAAGTGATACTAATAGCTCAACAAAGTAATAAAATTAAATGTAAACAAGAGTGATTGGTATATAAATAAATCTCAATACATTTAGGCAGTAACAATTAAATCAATATAATTAAATTAGAATAACATTACTATGTATGATTGACCAAAATGCACTTTAAATGCATAATGATATTACGAAGCGTGCTTGTAGTGGTTTATCACGGAAATACCACACTGCACTGGCAAATGATCTTGAAGTACTTCTACGGTGATAAGCGCCTAACTGATAAGCTGGCTCTCTACAAACACGCTCAGTGAATAATACATACATACATAATAAATACCGCAAGATCCACGTTTGCGATTATTTGAAGAGCCTCTGAATTTTACGGTCGAGGCCTCTTCACCACAGTGGACCATTAACCCGATTTTTTGTTTGAACATGTTGAAGGAGTTAATTGCAAAACCCATTATTTTTTTTTTTTTTTGCCAAGCAAACACAGTGCCATGCTCTGCACATTTATGAATTCGAATACATAACTAGGATATCATGTCTAATACAAAAGGCAGCCTTTAACAGAAATTAACGCGATAACCAGCCGGCTGCGCAACCTCATAAAAACTTGAACCCAATATTTCATTTTTATTTATACTTTGATGAACAAGAAAAATCTGAGGGCATAGTACTTGGCCCCTGTCTAGCTATCCCATGCCAACCTGGTGTTAATTCCTTCCTTCCTGCTATAAATAAAATTACTCGACCTAAGACTGAAGGGCATTACCACCTAAGACTGAAAGTGGTACCAATTGTATCGATTTTGTTAATGCTTCTGAAGACACACTAGAGTGAACACACCTATACAAATAGAATTTCAGAAAATACAACTGCGCAACAGAATAGAATGTGTTGCTGAGATATAAATTGAACCTAAAGTGATCTACCCACGCACACTCTCACACCCGTATACAATAGTCATACTCCTATGTAACTCAAAAACCTCAATGTAATTAGAATATTATTCAAATTCAAAGAACTCTCAATCGAATATATTTTCCTTTCTCTTCAGATTTCATCTCATTCCTCATTACCTTTTAATTTGAAGACCGACACTTTATATGTACTTGTCTCACTACTGCGAGACTCAAATTTTATGACACACTATCAAACTCTTGAAATCAATTTTAAACAGATATCAATTATGACATATGGGGAGTGGTGGGTGGGATAAAAATTTCTGCATCCGTTCTTGCTGAAAAACTGACAGAGAATGGCCTTAGCTAACAAAATGGCCACCGACGGCTCCAAGCAAGGCTGCCTGTGATTGGCCCGCCTGATACCAAACAAGGCACCCAATTGGCTTCCCATGGAAACATCGCGTGACATCACGAGGGCGATTCCATTTCAGCAGCAGGGATAATTTTTTGTTTCATTTGATATGTACAAATTAAACTGCATTTTGTGGCAACAGTAGGATTCGGCATATCTGTTCATAACATCCTTTATCTATGCATTACAATAAGATGCACTCTGTAGCTTTTCGAGGATTAGAAATAATTAATTTACTAAAACTATATCATTTTTTTTTTAACAATAGGCCTCATGGCTGCAGCTAGAGGGGAGATAGGGGGGGGGGGGGCTGAGACCTCCCTTGTCAAATCTGTCAGCAAAATCGTTCCGTTCTCGGCAAATCGCAGAGGAGAGGAGAGGCTGCGCTCGCAACATACGAGGGGCGGTCAATAAGTTCGTAGAACAAGGTACTTGAAAGAGAACTAACCAAATTATTTCTATCTCACTCTTGAGCATGATCACTGCAAACCTTAATGCACCCGTCGAAATTTTTCTGGAAGCCTTCTATGTCAAAAAAATGGAAGTCTTCCGATAGCTCCTTGAGCACTCTTCAGTGAAGGCTCACCAGCATTGATCACCAGCAAACCTGATATTATGAAGCTAGGACTTAAAATTCTAAAATAGGTTTCACTAACTGGAGGCCATGCCTGAACCACAATATGGTTACTTTAATTAACTGACCCCTCTGTTGTGAATGGCAGCTTGACAAACTAAGAATAGCGTACAGGACACAATCCGAGAACAGTCACATTCCTACTATCAACCTTCTTCACATGATGGCTTGCCTCAATTTTGCTATCAAAATTGTATGATATATGCCTATGATTGTACTTTCATTCGCAAATGATCTGCCATCAAGACTCTCCCTGGATCTCAGAAAGCGGCGATGAAGACCTTGCACTATGGTGACCGAGTGATGATCTTCTTAGGTGTGGGAGATCCAGGTGCTTCCACTAAATGCTCTCGTAATTCCAGTGATTAATGTATGTTTTATCACCTGGACCTCAAATCCTCAATATGTCAATTGGTATCAAATTTGTACATGAAGATTCTGAGACCCCATCTAGAAGACACCCTGGAATACCCAATGTTAATGGATTAATGTTGAAAACACATTCAACAGAGTTGTCATATTTTGTGGCTATCTCATCTTTCTTTTTTTGCTCTGTATTCATTAACAATACCACTGTACCAGCACGTATATCGTTAGTGGTAACGGTCAGCAAGTCTTTTGGACCTTGGATGATCTTCAAGGACGCTCATTCCATTCTTGAACTCTAAGAACCATTACGTTGCTGTTGAATATCAAGGACTTCATTACCATTTACAGCAACTGTACATTGTTAAATTTTCACTGCCGCCGTTCGAATAAATTTCCATAATGACCCTGTATTCACTTCTGGTAGTACCTGTGAATTCATGGAGGTTGGCTTCCTCTGAAGAGTGTCCTGTCCATACAGTGAAAAAAAAATCTAATATCTATGCAGTAATGTTTTGAAGGAACAAGCTTTCAAATAAGACCAAACTCAATACCGTGCGACAAAGTAGCATACCGAGATCTACGAACTTCTTGACCGCCCCTCGTACATCTAGATCATTTAAAGTTTGCAATTTGGGATGGGGATTTGGGATTTGGCATGTTCAAGGGGGGAATTATTTGGCATGCCAAGAGGGGGGGGGCAAGCGATTTTTGGCGGGCGAGAGGGGGGAACAAGCGATTTTTGGCAAGCCGTTTGGAAATTTTACTCAACATTATTGCACAGCCCTAAACTATCTGTGGTCATCTTGTGACTCCCTACATTTTCGTCATCAAAAATTGTATGGCGCCCTATTTTACTTTTCAAAATTTATGACCCTCTGTCTATTTGAGACCCCTTCCAAAGAAAATGATAGCCCCTTAGTACTAGCTAAACAACATATAGCTTTTATAACACAGGGAACCACCCCTGGAGACTTGGAGAGCAAAAAACATCAACAATTATTAAAATTTCCAAAATAACAATCCATGAAAACAAAGATCAATCAATGCATTTAAAAATAGTACCAGCTGAAAAACATGGAGCCAACAACACTGGGAACCACCCCTATATTATTAATATTTGTTCAAAAAAATAATTTGCAACATCGAGAATAACAAAATCCATTAAAACAAAGATCTAGCAATTATGCATTAGTATAGGCCTACCAGTTAAACAACATGGAGCCAATAACACGGGAACCATCACTGGAGCGTGGAAACCATCAAAAGATGATTTTTTTTGTTCCAAAAATAATTTGCAACATCAAAAATAATTTGCAACATCAAAAATAACAAAATTCATGAAAAAAGATCTTGAAGCAACGCATTATAGTACCAGCTAAACAACACGGAGCCAATAACACTGGGAACCGCTACTGAAACGTGGAAACCGTCAAAAAGTATAATTATTGATAAAAAAAAATTGCAACATCCAAAATAACAAAAATCCATGAAAAAAAAGATCAAGCAATGCATTAGTAATAGCTAAACAACTTGGAGCCAATAAAACCACGAACCACGAATGGAAAGTGGAAACCATCAAAAGTAGATTTTTGTTAAAAAATAATTTGTAACATTCAAAATAACAAAACCCATGAAAACAAAAGATCCACCAACGCATATACGTACTATCCAAACAACACAGTGTTAGAAAAGAAAAGAAAATGGGAACCACCACAGGAGCCATCTGGAAATTAAATCGCCAAAAACTTAAAAAATATGATCATGCCAAAAATATTTTTGATGACTGCATGTAGATGTGCACGGTATGTCTACATCTGCAGTGCAATCGCATGTATACAATCATAATGCTAGCAGATGTCTACATCTGAATTCTAACTCACGTGTGAACATCTGTCAGCATACCTGTTGTCCACATCAGGTAGGCCACCAGATGTCACCACATCCTCATGTCCACCTGGTGCAGCTGCATCCAGTTGCCCACTAGATGTTGCCGCAACCGGTGGGCAACTAGTGGTGCACCTAGTTGCCCACCGGATGTCGTGACATCTGGTGGGCAACTGGATGCGCGAAATGGCTGTGTAGCGATCAGAACTATGAACACTTTGAAGTGTTAGCACCTTGCAGGGCCGTGATGCATGAGAGAAGAAAAATAGAAAATCTGCTAATGCATTCATTTTTAATGATGCATTCATTTTTTAGACTATACAGCATTATTCAAACAAGGATGGAAGTGCTTGATAAAACATAATGGAACCGCTTGAAAACAACAACCTGAAATAGTATGGAAAATATGCTAAACAGGCAGAAAATGAACTGAAATTAAAACAAAGTACCAAGATTTGAAAAATCACAAAAACCCTGAAATCAAGCTTTGAAAAATTTTCTTATACTAATTCTTTACATCGGCAAATGCTGCAATTGATCCAGCCACTGAACCGTAAGTGAATGTTATACATACCCATTTATATCAGGGATGACAATACTATACATAGGCAGAAACAGCTTTTTTTTATGGCAGTAAACAACTTCTTTTTTTAGTTAGCTGGCACCCTTTTCAATGGCTCCAGTTAAAAAAAACCTCTGTGCTGAAAAAGGAATCAGCAGTTTTCTTACCATGGGCGAATATTTCACAGCTTTATGAATTATTTAATATACTGAAGCTCTTACCTGGTGTGCACTGCAAACAATTAGCCAGCTCTGTATTCCTTGTTGTGTTAGAGAACGTTCCATTCGGACACGCTGTTGGTGTACCTGATCCAATCTCACAATAATGACCTTCTGGACATTCCAGGCCTGATGGGTTAGGACTATCATTACCTCCTGGACAGTAGTAGCCTGAGTCACACTCAGCTGAAAATACAAATAATTCAATCCATGTTTAATGTTTATGAGCACGATGGCAGAGCGAAACATGCTCTGACTCAAAATCGGAAGGTTGCTTGTTCGAGCCCCGCCAATGCCATTGTATTGTGCCCTTAAATCACAACATTATGACTTATATGATAGAAAATTAATTATCAAGCACAAATCACATGGTTTTATTTAAAACAAATTCATATTGACCATAATAATTAATACAGCCATCTCTCAACATGTGATATTCAAAATTTCCGGGCGCCGAAATTGTCCAGTGCAATGAAGTCCCAGTAATACAATGAAGGCTGACAACAATTGAGCGCAATTAACCATGACGTCATTGCACTAGACAATTTTGGCGCTGGAATTTTGAATATCGTGTGTTGAGAGCCGGCTGTTTTTATTAAAACAAATTAATACAGCCGTCTCTCAACACACAATATTCAAAATTTCCGGGCGCCAAAATTGTCCAGTGCAATGAAGTCCCAGTATACAATGAAGGCTGACAACAATTGAGCGCAATTAACCAGGACGTCATTGCACTAGACAATTTTGGCACAGGAATTTTGAATATCACATGTTGAGAGCCGGTTTTTATTTGTTTTCATGGTCAATATGAGTTTGTTTTAAATAAAATCATGTGATTCATGCTTGCTAATTACTTTTCTAACATATGTGATACGATTAAGCAAAATGAGTCTAATGTCGATGTCGATCAAAATCAAAATTCAGTTTTCAATCTTTTTATATGAGCTATTCTTAGAGCTTTATTTTGATGAAAACCCCATCATAATTAGACTTATCGTTCCAGAGATATGTTCAGAACAATAAAATACAAAAGAAGTTGAATGCTATTATTGGTTATATCTCAAAATCAATATTTCCGACATCCGACTCATTTTGCTTGATCACATCACATATATGGTATAATGTTATAATTGCCGGGTTCATCCTTTAAATGCTGAGAAGGTAACAGACAAACAGACTTGCTGTGGAGGAGGTGTGCTTCAGTTAAATCCACCTGAATCAATCTGGATTCAGAGCAGCTGTGTGGATTATGTACATATCAAAATAAACTCTACAATGTCAGGAACCAGTTGTTGTCATTTTAAATAGGTCTCTGAACCCCATTTTTACCCAGGTGGCGGATGACATGATTGAGGCGGAAACTTGTGAAACCGCCAGGCCGTATGGCATTTTCCAATATAGCGGTTAGTTTTGTGGGGTTCATTATCGAACCCCAACGGTTTTAGCTTGTATTTATATTATTTATCAACATAGCCCTATTTGTTTCTGATATTTCAAGCGTTTTAAAATTTCAAAATAATCCCATTCAATTACACGGTTGACGATGAAAATTTACTGAATTTAGAGAATGCAATGCGGCTACCACCTGTTTTTACCTGTAGTCAAAGCTAAAATAGAGTAACATTTAACAGAAATGACATTAAGATATTAGATGTTCCTTTAAAAATTGATCAAAATGTTAGGTCCTAAGATGCAAAAACACTTGTCTCTCACAAGTTCTTAAAATAACAATACAGGTTTCAATAAAAAACAATTGCAGCATTGTGTCTATATTAATTTAAATCATATTTACCTGGAAAATTTACTAACTGTTTTGTTCAGAATTACTCAAGCATGTGATGTGATCAAGCTAAATGAGTCCAATGTCGATCAAAATCAAAATTCAGTTTTCAATTTCATTACATGATCCATCCTCAGAGCTTTATTTTACTGGAAACCCAATCATAATTAGACTTACGGTTCCAGAGATATGGCCATTTTAGTGTTGTGCAGAACAATAAAATGTAAAGGATTTTGAATAATATTATTGTAAATAAATAATATATTTATTATTATTATAATATTATTGGCTATATCTCAAAATAAATGTTCCTGACATCCGACTGATTTGGTTGATCACAATACATATTATTCCACACTTATTCTGAGAAGTTTCACGCTACACCAGATACATTCAAGATATGTCTATAGTCTATTCAGTAAAAGACAGAACATGACCTATACCAAAATGCATGGTATATCCACACTTATTCTGAGAAGTTTCACGCTACACCAGATACATTCAAGACATGTCTATAGTCTATTCAGTAAAAGACAGAACATGACCTATACCAAAATGCATGGAGCTTACACAAATAGGGTAAAGGTCATGTTACCAATTTATGGTCCATACTTAGTTGTTATAGATCATATAGAGAGAGGTAGAACATAACTTTGGACAGGGTGTATCATATAACAAAGGTTAGTGAATAGGGGTCATGTTCCACTTTTACACTTTACAGACTAAAATAGAACTATAAACTAGAATTGGAATGATACATATTTTGACTATTGCTTACCTCTGGTAAAGATGCACGATCAGAATTGACACTGCTAAATTGTACTGATTTTGTTGATTGCAAATCGGACAGGATATTAAGTCAACTATCAGGCTTCCATTATTGCCCTATTGGCCTGCAACACTTTGATCCAAACAACTTTTTCAGTATCTGCTTGGACCATTGACTTGAGATTGTGGGATATTAAAGCAACTGGCATCTTGTCCATGGGAAGGTAAGTATACAATATTGGATGGCTTTGAGCACTTATTAGTTATTGGGTTCAGCGTACATATGGTATGGGAAATACCATGTGCTCAGTGTCATACCAAGCGAAGCCGGAGGCTGAGACTGGTATGACACTGAGCACATGGTATTTCCCATACCATATAGATGCTGAACCCAATAACGAATTTATTATACCTTTAACTCAAATGAATTATCAAATATTAACAGTTCACAGAAATACATGAAAAAGTGCCTATCATCACGGCGTTTTTTACCATTGAAACCCCTCCTTATACCCGCAGCTATAGTGGTACGGCCGTTCTTATGTGTGTAAAAATATGCTGTCATCGATCTAGTACCACGCTGTATCAGGTCGATGAGCGCGTACTATACGCTCTTATAAACCTAATACAAGGCGTACATAGCCTAGTACCATGTTTACAAGGTTACCGGTGCCTTTGATGTTTGCGTCAATTTGACTTGAAGGTACAATAACATAATACCGCATGAGCCATAAAAATGACCAACTGAGACACAACATCAAAGGATTTTTCTGCTTCTCCATCTAAGAAGGATTACTTCAAATGTAAGGTTGAATATCTCAGAATGTTTCAGGCTAAGGCCAGCTAACCAAACGTATAGATCAAGCACCAGTTAACACTAGCATGACACCTTGCCCATATGGGGATTCGCCTTCACCATCAAAAGGGGGATCTGTGTATAATATGTACCCCCAGATGACCAAATTAGTCTGTAGTAAGTGAATGGGGTCCAGCACCTCTAACCTACCATGCAGTTGGAAACACAATTTCAAAAATGGTTGCTTGTGTACCATTATTTAAACATAATATTTAGTGCTGTACAGGTTAGCTTCGGACTGGCGAATAAAGGAAAGTTAGTCAACAGACTTGACCCAATTTTACCTTCTACATCAGATGAAAAAAGAAAATGAATTTCCCTACAATCCCATATACATGTATGACAACTTCTGTACAGTGTAAATTGTCTGCATTTTTTAATTCTTCAGGTTTTATGTTTTGGTATTAATTGTCACTATACGGATCATTTTGTAAATTTTTGCCAAAGCTAAAAAAGAAGTATAATCATAAAACATTCCAAACCTACTTTCATTTTTATCAAATTGAATAGGCATTGGTTTACCTCTGTAAATATATCCTCTTGGCTACACACTATATCTACACGGTTCATTGGTCATTACGTTGAAACCAACCCTATGGCAACCATTGATAATTTATATTGTTTTGTATTGTATTGTATTGTATTGTATTGTATTGTATTGTATAGGGGTAATATAAATCACTTCATATGTTAACAATAAACTTACATAGAAATACAGATTGTGAAAACTGAAAAGTAATTAAGATATGTCTGCTATGGGCTCTGTTAAATCTGCTATATAATATTTTTGACATTGAATTTAAAATAAAGCAAATGTGAAAAGTCATGTCAAAAGGAGACACTTTTGGGCAGGATCATAAATGGAGAAATAGCCAAAAATCAGCCCAGGGGTGATTTTTTCACAATTTGGGTTTGTTGCAAATTTGTTGTCTGATAGTTTCAGACCAGAATATAACTGGCATCTTGTATATTTTGAGACATTTTACAAGGTAATTCCTACTCCATTGTCAATATATTTTTAAAAGCTGATATCTCAATTTCCAATTTTATAATACCATCAATTACGAACTAATATCTTCACTTAGGAATGTCCGATTTCATTGGGAAAAATTGTGTTGTGGAGCAAAATAGCTCTATATTTAAGATATGTAAAAACCTCGAAATTGATAACCTGCTATGAAGTGTCTCCTTTTGACATGACACGTCACAAATGTTTCTTAAATTATGAAAACATAAATCACAAGAAGAATTTAACTTTGTGTAACATGTAGGCAAAGTAGAGCATAGAAACAAAGCTGATTGAAACAACAAGTTTTTTAATAGGCGGCAAGAAATAATTTTTGTTTCTGGCACTAAAAGCCCAAAGCAAATTATTATTTTCATCTAAGTAGGCAACCTACCATATCAGGGCATGTGGTTGCTAATCCTAGATGTTAAATTTGATTGTTTGACTGGTTATACCAGTTTGGTGAAGTATAGCTTTGCCTATTTCTGCCAAGTTTCTCGTTGAAAAGGATAAAAAAAAACCACAAATTAAACAAACACAAATATTTGAATTTCACACCTATTAAACCTTTTTCTTTTTCTTTAAAAATTAATTTGCCGGTTTTGGTTTTATGTCCGTAACAAAAAACACCAATTGACCAGACGTCTTGGAGAGGTAGTGTGGACAAACCATCAACTTTTTTGCTTTGCCAAAGGTAATTACCGTAACCACCGGGTATAAGCCCACCTTCGCTATAAGCCCACCCTCTATTTTTCAAAACATTCTGGGAACAAGGGTGCACTCAGGTATAAGCCCAGTACTTAGAGAATAAGCGATAGGAATTTTTTATTTTGCCTATCCTCTACCGTGTGATGAGCGACAGGCAGGTCCAATATTTTGAGTAGTGGATGCCGGGCGCAGCGGTATCCACTACGATAAAAATATTGGACCTGCCTGTCGCTCTATCATAGGTAGAGGATAGGCAAAATAAAAATTCCTATCGCTTATTCTCATTCTTATCAGTTAAATATTATTTTAATAACTGTAAACAAATTTTTAAGCAAAAACTAAGTTACCGTCATAAAACTCCCTCATTATAAAATGAACGAAACTTGTTTACAACTTCAAGTATTCTGTTGCGGCGTATTGCTATCGCGTTCACAGTATTCCGCACTAGTCTACGCATCCAGCGAGATACATACGCGCACCTCTACTCGCGTGTTACGCATTATCAAGACGCATGATGACGTGGGGTCGTCTACGGCCTGATAAACGGCACCCGAAATCATGCGATTGTCCAATCAGAAATGTGTCTACGAACTAGACCACTCCCACTGACTAAGAATAAATTTTGGTCAAGTTCTTTAATCAAATCAATGCTTTGCTCTCATATATAAGAACAAATATATAAAAATATCAGTTGATAATTAAAATTACACACTTGCAATTTTAAGAAATTGACATAGATGATAGAAATTACTAGTACATTGGGCATATACAAATGGGGGATGATTGTTCCTATTTTTAAATTCAAGCACTAGCCCTTCCCCGGTTATAAGCCCACCCCCTTTTTTGATGTGAAATCTGCCATCTAGGGGGGTGGGCTTATATCCGAGTGGTTACAGGTATTTACACTGTTAGTTCACTGGAGTGGTTTATTAAAAAAGGCTAAATATTGGGCTATTCGAATTGACACCCCCTATGGAAGATATGACCTTAATCTCCCACACAGGGTGTGTGAATGTCAAATGGGGATACCTAAATTGGAGACTCCGTTTGAAATTCACACTCCCCTGTGTGGGAGATTAAGGTCATGTCTGCCACAAGGGGTGTATGGATTTTAACTGGAATAGCTCACTAATATCAGATTCTCCTGATTCATATATACTTAAACATGTGTATTTCCTGTTTTGTGTTCAGGACAGCTTTCATGATGATGGCAATCATACCATATCGGTGTCTTGTTTGGTTTACGCTTGGGATGATCTGCATAGAAGTCTCAATATCTGAGATAACCCACGATACCATAACATGTCCACAGCAGGACTTCATTCTCCAGCAGAATGATACAATTACTATTCAAACGTATGAGAATGAAACTTGTAACTTTACAATATCCTCATCTCATTACCAAGGTATTACGGTGAATGTTCTTCATTTGTACTCATGGACTATTTATGACCACTTCACAGTACAGGAAGCAGGAGATGAATGCTTCAATCAATCGTTTGGCTGGATTGGATCTTCTGAAAAGCCATGCACGATAGTTTTTAATTGTAGCATCATTCATATCAACATGAGAGCTTCTTCTATTGTGGAAATACAGGGGAGCAATTGGATCTCCCTATCAAATGCAAATGTTTTGCTTCATCCAGATCTCCATGAATGCCGTAATAAGTTCCATCAGTGTAAAAATGTTCAGAAATTTGATGACATTTCTCCAATTCCATATTATCTAATACAATATTTTGAACTAGAAGAATATAATCCATCTCTCAAGATAACTTTAAGGGGGTACTACACCCCTAGCCAATTTTTTGCTTATTTTTGCGTTTTTCTCAAAAATTATAGCATATTGGTGATAAGTAAGATATGTATATTATAGGGGCAGGGACTACAACTACTGCACTGAAAATTCAGTAACTCAAGGCAAGTAGTTATTGATTTATTGATCAAATATTGGTTTTCCCTCATTTTTGACTCTAACTCCACAACTGTTGTCTGTGCTGCAATAAAATTTCCAGTGTAGCAGTTGTAGTCCTTGCCCCTATAATATACATATCTTACTTGTCACCAATGCGCTATAATTTTTGAGAAAAATGCAAAAATAGGCACAAAATTGGGCAGGGGTGTAGTACCCCCTTAACAGGTGATTATCCATTCCACTTAGCAGAAGAATCACCTGGATTTGACCTTGATCTTCCTCTTTTTGTACTTTTGGCTGAATTCCCACAATGTCCGATTGGCTGTTTTTGTTCCCTAAGCTTTCAGTTGTTTCTCACTAACTGTCCCGATATACCTGTTATCAAAAACACTCTGCTAGTGCATCAACCTCCTGATCCCATTATCGCAAACTTAACGACAGTAGACCTCTCCAGCAGACAAGTTACTCAAGTGGAACCAAACACCTTCTCCAATCTGACGGATGTTATCATTTTGCTGCTGAGTCATAATAACATTAGCACCATTGGACCAGGTATTTTTGAAGGTTTACAAAACATTCACACACTGGATTTGTCATTTAACCAAATCTCAAGTATAGAAGCGGGCTCATTCTTGCATTTGTATGCACTAAAACGGTTACTTTTAAATGTAAATATGTTAACATATATCTCACATAGTTGGTTAGATGGTTTAGTCAGTGCACAAGTACTGTATTTAGGGGGTAATTCTATCAATGAAGTAGAACGAGACATATTTTCTGACATGAAGAGCTTACAAGTCTTGTCAATAACTGATTCAAATTTATCCCAAATTCGAAACCTTCCAAGTAGACTACTTTTGTTGGACCTTTCATCAAATGTTTTTTCAAGTTTTCCAACAGATCTTCCGAATAATTTAACTCATATATCATTTATCAATAACCAAATTTTTGTTTTGAACCAAACAATATTGGAGGAAGTTTCCTCAACATTGATATCACTAGTCCTATCACACAATGACATAGTGTCCATTCCAAATGATCTGTTCAGTCTTGCTCATAATTTAAAACGCCTATACTTGAATTCTAATGCACTCAAGGAAATACATATTGACCTTTTCTATAATTTGACAAAGTTAGAATTATTAGATCTGCGCAACAATGGCATTGAATCAATACCATCAGGTGTATTCAGAAATCAACATTCCTTGCAAGAGCTTCGGCTGAATAATAACAATCTTAAAATGATTCAAATTGACCTTTTGTATGGGTTGACAAAGTTAGTAAGATTAGGTCTGAGTTACAATAGCATTGAATCATTACCATCAGGTGTATTCAGAGATCTTCTTCTATTACAAAAACTTTGGCTACATCAAAATAAAATTAGTATGATTCATATTGACCTTTTCAATGGACTGACACAGTTAGAATTGTTAAATATGGCAAACAATAGCATTGAATCATTACCATCAGGTGTATTCAGAGATCTACAATTATTGCAAGAGCTTGGTCTGAATAACAACAAACTGAAGATGATTCAAACCGACCTTTACTGTGGGTTGATAAACTTACAAGAACTAGATCTGAGTAACAATAGCATTGAATCATTGCCACTGGGTGTATTCAAAGACCTCCATTTATTGCAAAGGCTTTGGCTGAACAACAATAAATTGAAGATGATTCAAATGGGCCTTTTCAATGGGTTGTTGACCAAGTTAGAAAAATTAGATCTGAGTAACACTAGCATTGAATCATTGCCATCAGTTGTATTCAATGGGTTGACCATGTTACAAAACTTATTCCTAAGCAACAACAACCTTGAATCGTTACCATCAGGGTTATTCAGAGATTTGCTATTATTGCAACAGCTTGACTTGAATTTCAACAAACTGAAGATGATTCAAATTGACCTCTTTGATAATCTGACAAAGTTAGATATATTAGCTCTGAGCATCAATTGCATTGAATCATTACCATCAGGTATATTCAGAAACCTGCAATTATTGCAAGAGCTTGGGCTAAATGGTAACAAACTGAGGATGATTCAAATTGACCTTTTCTATGAGTTAGCAAACATACGAGTAATAGATCTGACTAACAACAGCATTGAATCATTACCAGCAGGTTTATTCCGAGATCTGCAATTATTGCAACAGCTGGGGCTGAATAACAACAAACTGAAGATGATTCAAACAGACCTTTTCTACAACTTGACAAAGATACAAATATTAGATCTGAGTAACAATACCATTGAATCATTACCATCAGGTGTATTCAGAGATCAACCTTTATTGCAAGAGCTTGGTCTGAATAACAACAAACTGAAGATGATTCAAACTGACCTATTCTATGGGTTGACAAAGTTACAGATATTAGGTCTGGGTAACAATAGCATTGAATCATTTCCTTTAGGTGAATTCAGAGATCTGCAATTATTGCATGAGCTTAATCTGAATAAGAATAAGCTGAATATGATTCAAATTGATCTTTTTGATGGGTTGAAAAAGTTAAAGAAACTAGATCTGGGTAACAATAGCATTGAATCATTACCATCGGGTGTATTCAGAGATATGCAATTATTACAAGAGCTTGGTCTGAATAACAACAAGCTGAAGATGATTCAAACTGACCTTTTCGATGAGTTGACAAAGTTAGGTATATTATATCTGGGTAACAATAGCATTGAATCATTACGATCACATGTATTCAGAGATCTGCAATGTTTGCAAGAGCTTAGGCTGAATAATAATAAGCTGAAGACGATTCAAATCGATCTTTTTTATGGGTTGAAAAAATTAGAAACATTGGTTCTGAGTAACAATAGTATTGAAGAATTACCATCGGGTCACACTTTAGGCAATAAATCACATCTAATGTTGAATTATAATATGTTTCAAACATTACCTCCTTTATTTAAGGACCTCACAAGCTTAAAGCAACTCTTCCTAGATGGCAATAGGTTGACTGAAATACCAGAAGATATTTTCCAAAAATCTGATGGAATGCCATTACAGCTTTTGAAACTTAATGCAAACAAAATTAAGAAACTGTATCCATATCAGTTTGCCAATTTGATCAATTTGAAAGTTCTTGACCTTCATGATAATGAATTGAATCAAATCCACAGTAGATCCCTGTTTGGTCTGACCAAACTGAAATATCTGGCCCTCAAAGACAATGATTTAACAAGAGTTACTAAAACCTCTTTCACAGGAATGACTCTGAAGAACAACAGCTACCTTAGTGTTGACAACCCTGCCACATGTTGCTTTCTTGAATTATCAAATCAGTCTCAATGTGTTCCCACAAATAAAACATCACCTTACTTGACATGTAAGCAGCTTCTTCCCTCCACTGGAGTCAAGTACTGCACATGGATTTTTGGATTTTCTGCTTTGTTTGCAAACACATTAGTTTTCATTTGGGGTTGTCAAACGATAAAGTCCAAATCAGCGGATGGAAGAGAAGTGAAACAAATTGTTTTGATCACAAATTTAGCTCTTGCAGACTTACTTATGGGTCTGTATTTATTAGCTATTGCATCAGTTGATCAATACTACAATGTGTACTTCCCTTTGTATGCTAAACTTTGGAGAACCAGTGCGTGTTGCAGAGTAGCGGGCTTTCTATCAGTCTTATCAAGCGAAGCATCACTTCTTTTTTTAACCCTTATAGCTGTGGATAGACTTTGGGCATTTAGAAAAATCTTTATAACACATAAGCTTTTTGGTAAAAGGACACAAGTATTGCTGGCAATATTTGCTTGGGTTACTGCTTTTGCATTAAGCATTATACCTGCAATCTTCAATGATGATAAATTTTCTGATGTATCACTAGGAACCCCAAAAGTCCGGAAAGTACCCTTTTTGTCCGGAAGAGGCGAGGTTAGTCCGTAATAGTCCGCAAAAGTCCAGAAAGCTAACACCTAAAAGATAATTCAATTAACTCTGGTTCAAAGTTTGGTCACTTTGTCCGCAAAAGTCCAGAAGAGTCCGTAAAAGTCCGGAAAATCCTAGAACTTATGCTAGAGCTGCAGACATGGAGTCTGAACTGGTCAACCCAGCATTCACACCTAGCTCCAGACCATTGTTAAACTATTGACTAAGAGAGTAATAAAGTTTCTGACTGTGAGGCTAGCTTCAGACTCCGTATTGTACGTACAATATTGTATGTACAATACTTTTCGTGACGTCAAAAAGTATTACACGTGCAATAAATATACGTGCCACGACGATTTGAATCAGATTAAATAACGCGCTATAACCCTGACGGTTCATTGTTTGCTAAATCCAAGCGAGGTCACCAGAAAATCTATGCAAGAGAAATTTCTACTGCTGCTGATGAAAAATCCTAGAGTGCGTTTAGAGGTTCTTTCTGCACTTTACCAGTAGCCTAATAAATTCATAAAACAATAAAAATCAAATAAAGATTTAGGGCAAATGTTTTTACTCACTGCTCATCTGATCCACTTTCCCAGGAAACTAAATACCGATACTCCTTAGTTTTTCCCTGACTTTCCAGACATAATTATGAGTAAACATCAAATTTAATGTTTACAAAACAATCAAATATATATACATTCTTTTGCATTTTGTACATAAATATTGATATCAATAATGTAGGCCTACAAACATTAAAAAAAGGGGGCCTAAGAGTATGTCTATTTTTAATCATATACTAATTACGCCATGCCCAAACATATCTTATTATGAAATCGTGTAATGGAAGTGGAACCCAAATTCCAATCAAAAATAAAAACAAATTTGTTATCAAATACACTAGGCCTATACATTGTATTATAGGAATTTAATAGATGGTTCATTTTAATAAATAAATAGATTAACACGGGTAATGGACAAGAAATATTTGGCAATACCGGATTTACCAGAGAGCCAGTGGATAAAGAAATTAATTAAAATTAAAACAAATTAAATGAGAAAATGAAAGCAAGGACATTTGGCGAAGTATTGTTTTAGAATTGAAGGAGTCCTAAATGTTATCCTGGCCCCAGGACACTGATTAATGTAAATTCGACCCATAGTTATTTTATCTACTTTTGCCAGCATTCAACCTGTTCAATGTGATTTATGCCTATTTTTAATAAAATTCGAAATCTGACGTATCAACGTTGTATCGTGCACAAATTATGATTCGAGACTATTTCATTTGACACGGTTGTATGGATTTCAGAAGATCGGTCCTATAATAGATATCGATTAGAGAATTACAGCAAGAGGCTTTGAGGATGCCGTAATCCTCTTGACCATCAACCAATCAGAGAGACATATTTCAGAATTATGTTCAGTATATTTGAAACTCTTTCAACTCTGAAATATATATTTCAAGTAATCTCGTTTCACATTAACACGTTTATGGATGTATTGGGATGATCATAAGTAGGTCTATAACATACACCATCATAACATGCCTCAACTATATCAACATGTAAAAAGCTGTTGCAAATTCATAACACAACGTGTTATAATGTATAATGTTATGCCAAAACTTTAAAAAACAATGAAAATATCAGTATCAATCAAATCAAAACCAGAATAAATACATAGGCCTACAAATAATACTTAAGAAACTGACTAAATCAATATATGACTAAATGTCAGTATAAATGAATCGCTAAATCAATTAATCAATCAGTAATCAATCAATCAATCAATCAATCAATCAATAAATAAACAAATAAATAAATAAACAAATAGGCCTAAATAAATAAATCTATAAATAAATAAATAAATAAATAAGAACTGAATGTGCCATTTATATTATTATTACAATTTTAATATTATTAATATCGTTAGTATTAATAGGCCTTTTAATATTAAGTACAGTTGAATACAAAAAGACATGAAAAGATGTTCATCATTCCGTGCACGAACACTCACTAAATTTACCACTCTTAGAAATTTGGCAACTACGTATCAATTAAGCAACCAATGATTGTAGCACAATATATATTTTCCCGGTACATACTATTTATTGCACGTGTAATACTTTTTGACGTCACGAAAAGTATTGTACATACAATATTGTATGTACAATATGGAGTCTGAAGCGCGCTTGAGTGTAATAAAATGACAGAATTATTGATTGGAAATGGTCATGGTTGGTGAACATGATATTTAACAAATCACAAATTACAGAATTTGCACCAATTCAGAGATGTTTTCATGCATTTCATTTCTTATTATACTTTATTACAATGTACTAGTCATAGTATTACCAAAAGCTAGTCATAAATTATGTCACATGTTTTGATCATGGTTACATAATAATTCACATCTTCTCTGGTTACCCAAACATTGGTTAGTTTATGATTTCCTTTTTCTGTCTATTTTCTATGAAAAATGGCAAAATAAAAGGTGTGTCATGATATCCCAGCAAACACAAAACATTTTCACATTTTTTTAAATATATTAAAATGTTATAATAATGTTAAATGTGTGGTTAAAGATTGGTTGAGAAAACATTTTCTTACAAATATTTTGTTTCTCCCTGTGTAGAGGATGTAACTTGTAAGAATCATGAGACAGGAATAGGTTTCAATCACTGAACATGCTTTTTGCTTAATAATAATATCTAAAATGGTGCTTGGTGTTCACATTTTTTCATTTTAAATAAGCATTTCCATTAAAATAATTGTGTCCTTTTGACTCTAGGATTTACAAGTGAACTGAATATTTTACAGGTTAAAATGAAATAAACAAAATGAACATATGTTGGGGCCATTTTTGCCAATATATCTACAACTCACAAGCTCCCACCCCCTGATTTTAACAACGATGGCAAATACTATGAACCCAAAATACCAACTACACGTAAAATGATGTACCAAATAGCCAGCTGCATCTCCTTGCGTCATTAACTTCACAGTGGGAATTAAAAGATTACCTTTACATTATAAGAAACTATTCTCAAATTTATTACCAGTACTTTCTACTTTTTCTTTATTTGAACATGTCCTTCACTGGCAGCATAGAATTATTGTACGAAGGAACAATGTTTTTCATTTCATTTCAGACCAATTTGATGCAACCCACTCTCTCATACAACACCTCTGCACAAAAATTCAGAGATAGGTCTTGGTACAATGTGACAAGTGATTAGATTAAATGATCCTTTGCAGTGCACACTTACTAGATCACAAAATCAATAGTTCACCATTGTATTCCACTTAACATGAGGAATTTGCTCTTGAATCTTAAATCTAATTATTGATTGATGGATAAGTTATTTACAAAGGAGAAATATCAGCTTCTATGCTATTTTCATGAAATGATCAGAGTCCAGTATGATAACATTTCTGATGTGTTAATTCAAGTCATTTGAAAGTACACAAAATATATATTACTCCCCATTCCAGAAATTGTTTGGGATTAAAAAAATATTATCAAGTTCTACCAAATGAAACATAGCTTAATCCTAATCATTCATTTAGTCCTAACTGGAGTTAAAAGAAAAAGTTCACTATTTTACTAATTTCTTGAAAAGAGAGCCCAAAACATGCATTTTTGGCATGTTTTCTGACAATCAAGTCACAAAAATCACAGACTTGGATCACAGACTTGGAACAAGTCTAAGCATTTAAAATCTTGAGTATACATGTATGCCAAAATTTTGCTCTAATTTTCATTTTTTGTGTTACTTTAATTAAATGGTTGGCTATAAGAATTAAACATGCATGACTTTTCCAAAATTTAGAATGCATAAACTGAAATTAGTCTTAGTACAAGTCTTTGGGCTTGATTGTCACAGCATACGAAAAACACATGTTTTTGGCCCTTCCAAAAATTGGCTAAATATTAAAATTTGACTTTTATTGCTAGTTTATAGGACTAACTAAAGGATTAGGATTTAGCTATGTTTCATTTGGCAAACAGGATAATATTTTTTTTTTTATTCAAAAAATTAGTTCTGTATTTTTCTGGATTAGGAGTAGGTCACATAAATCAAAATGAAATGACTGTAAAGGTAAGAAAAACAAGAAAATAAAAAAATGGCAATTTTGTGAAAAGTAAGATAATTGAAAATAACAGAAGAAGTTTACAAACTCTGTTTTGATGTCTTAGAATTAACTCTTGAGCATGGTCAACACAAAAAGCACCAGTATATCTGTAACCATGATCAAAACATGTGACATAATTTATTACTAGCTTCTGGTAATACTATGACTTGTTAATTGTAATAAAGTATGATAAGAAATAAAATGCATGAAAACATCTCTGAATTGGTTCAAATTCTATAATTTGTGAGTTGTCATATCATGTTCACCAACCATGTATCCTGTATGGGAGATCCCGCCTTTTGTTCAGGCGCACCGCTGATATAGCGTAAAAAGTTACATGTAGAACAACAATTAACAATTGTCACTGGTTTCACCACAGTTCACCGACCACCACCATTAAACATTCAATTGTTAGGCTCACTGCACACCTCCAGGCAAGGGAAAGTTCAGGTGAGGAGCAATAATGCATATGCAACGGAGGAGTATGAGTTTACATGTATGATAATATTGAGCATCTGATTAGGGTCATGCAAAAATGTGAGTTTGTGAGAGCCCTTGCAAGGGCATGCATTAATGTGGATGCCTAACTGCAATACAACATGTATGTCATTGGGATTATGCAAAAAGCACAATAGTACAAACACTGGCACACTTTAGGGGATACAATAAGTACCATATAACGTGCTGGGGTGCATGAATAAACACAGGAACCACAATTAAATAAATATAAATATGAGTCAGTACATGGCATAGAAATATACAATGAACCTTATTCATGTAAACATGATAAAACATACATAGAAAAATAAGTTCAGCAAACATTAGAATACACAAAGGGTCAAATTGGGTGTCAGGAAACATAGGTCTCCAGACTTTAAATACGATGCATATAAGAACACTAAGGTTTAGACAGGTTCTCCAAGAGCATGCTACGTTGTCTGTGGAGGCTTGAGCACAGCTTCCTGCTAATAGGTTCCACAATTTCAGCAAGTTGAAACTCTGAAGTCATGGCCCTTCTAATAACTTGATGGGAGCAGTCCAGAATGAGCTGGAGCAGAAGATTCTGGTTGCTGAAGACTGTGTCAACTTCACTTTGAGAGCAGATCATGAGCAGCTCGTGCTTAAGCAGTTTCATGTAGTAAGATCTCTGTTGGTTGAGTTCGGTGCATCTGATAAGAAAGTGACATCTGTCTTCGGGTTCTATCTCACACATCAGACAAGTGTCATTGGTCTTGTACTGGTTGAACTTAGCTCTGTTGCACTGGAGCACATATGTATTGGTAAGCAGTCTGGCTTTGATGCTGGCATGAGTCGCCTCACGGGGTTAGTGGAAAGAGCTGTCCATACTTGGTGTGGGTGGCCTATTTGAAAGTTGCTAGTGTTAATATGGTTAAGAGATGATTTCATCTGTGCTTCACTTTGCATGTTTTCATTCCAAACAGCACTGATAGCTCCACTGGTTTGAGAAGTCCACTTGTTTTTCTCAGGGGGGTTAGCAATGACATCATAGATTGATGGTAAATGATACTTGTTAAGCACTTTCCTCACCTTCATAAACCATGACCTGCTGTTGAATGATTTAACAGCAAGTTGCCTGATAGCGAGTTCTCTTTCAGTGCAGCTCATATCTCTAGCTATGCTTCCAAAAAGTGAAAGAATGGCAGCATCAACACAGGCTTCGACTGGTTTTGCACCTAGTAGGCCATAGACGGCAGCATTCGAGGGGCTGGTGACTTTGGCAAAATTGAAGTTGCCGTAGTATCTTACGCTGAAACTTCTCAAGTTTGTCGATATCGGCCTGCTTGTAGCAAATGGCATCAAGACCGTACAACATTCTAGGTAGGGCATAAGTTGACCAGATGTGGTGAGATATATGTGGTGCAAGGCCATTCCTTCCATGGAGCCCCGCACCCATTAATGCATACATAGTTCTTCTAGCCAGTTGGACTCTGGCATCAACATCAAGAGTGTTACTAGTATTCCGGCAAATTCCTAGATGGGCCGTTTCATCATTGTAAGGAATAACTTCACTGTCTATTTCTAGGTCAGCCTGCACATTCACATTGAAGGAGATTGTAGCACTCTTGGATGCATTTATTTTATATCGGTGATCGTCAGCATAATTGTTGACTAGGTCTAGCAACTTGTGCATCAGTGAGAGAGTAAGACAGTACCACCATGTCATCTGCACATGTGGGGGCAGGAATGTTGACTGTGCCGATCTGATGGCCCCTGTGCTGTTCATACAGTTGGTCGAGGAGTCTATTGGTAAACACTTTGTAGATAGGAGCAGATGATACACCTCCTTGTCTGACACCTTGCTGAATTTTGAAGCTGTCAGAAATGAATCCGTTCCATTTGACAGAGGTCACTGGATTTGAGTATAACTGTTTAAAGGTCAGCCATAAATCTCCGTCAGCACCGGCTTCATAGAGTTCGTCGAGAAGAATCTCATGGTCTACCACATCAACGCTTTGCTTACGTCGAGGAAAGTTGTATAGAGCGGTTTTTTAACTCTAGTGCTTCATTAATGGACTCGGTTAACAGCATTGCAGCATTCGAGGGTGAGAAGCCTTGTGTAAAGCCACGTTGCATACAGTTCTGCTTGGGAGCTAAGATTGGATTTGCTCTCTTCAGCCAGGTTTTCTCCATGAGCTTTCCCATAATTGGTGTTACTGTAATGCCACGGTAGTTATCAGCAAGTGTTTTGTCTTTTTTTCTTCTTAGGGATAGGTGTCAACACTCCATTCAGTAGGTAGTCGGGGACAAAGGTTGTATCCAGCATATAATTGATAATGCTTGCAAGTACTTTGAGGACACTAGGTCCGGCATGTTTTAGATGTTCAGCTGTTATGCCAAAGCAATCTTGGGATTTACCATTTTGAACGTTGCAATAAGTTTTGGATTTCTCCAGGTGTTATCGGTTTAATCTTTTGCTTACTGCCACGGGCTTCACTTCGATCAATGACACCTTGAACTTTGAAGTTTCTTTGAAGTTGTTGTTGAAGTTTGCATCATCTTTGGAGACTGCAAGTTGGCTAAAGTGCTTCCTGAACCCGTCACAGATATCATCAGGCTCGGTTAGTTCTTCACCATCTATTTTTAGCAGACTAGTTGGAGCTGCTTTCTCAGCTCTTTGCATTTTGACAAGTTTGTGGAATAGCTTGGTGTCATTAGTATCAGCCTCCATGATATCAGAATAGTGCTGCTCTTTGATAGCTCTATTGGATCTTCGTATTTCGGATCTAAGCTCTCTTTTGATTTCTTTTCTCGCAGTGACTATAGGATGTGTTTTGAGTAGGGTCTCCCTCTTCCTTCCAATAATGGTGCATCATTTTGCAGTCCTTCACAAGTTTCCCAATTCTTGTATTCCAAACCTGGAGTCCTTTCCCAGACTTCTTGTGCTTACTAGGTGGTTTTGTAAGACTGTCTTGGAAGGCCTTAGTCATATTATTGGTGAGAGAGTTTATCAGGCGCCTGAGGTCTTCATGAGTCTCAATTCGCAGATCAATCTTGGCACTGTTGGTGGTCATAATTTCGTTATATTTGTCCTTATCCACCTTGGTCCAGTCAATTCTGGGAGCAGAATATCTGTTGATTTTACGATTGCGCTGTGATGAGGAGTTGGTCAAAGTCGCTTTGTTGCAGCTGTACTTTAGTGTAGCATGCACTGGTTCATGATCAGATACGTTGTTACAGTTGGCATCATTTGGTACGTTAGCATTGATCTGAAGAAGGCTTTGGTGCTCCTTGGCAATTAGAAGGTAGTCAATTTGAGAGACATCAGTTCCATTGACATGAAAAAAGGTGTCCATAGCAGGTACCTCAGTAGATACGTTATGATTGTGGCAGAACTTCTTAAGAAGGTTATCTCTGGAATTAGGTGGCACTCTAGTCAGTGATGCGTTGAGATCACCCATCATTACAATAGCATGTGTGTCGCTATACTCGTTGTAGATTTCGCTAATTTCATCTAGGACAGACTGGTAATCATCATCAGCATAGCTTTTCCCTCTGCAAGGAAGGTAGGCATTTATGAGACAGTAGGTCACAGTACTGGTGCTAAGTTCAATGCAAATCAACCTGTTACCACCATCGGGCAGCAGTCTAGTATTGCCATCCAGCTCAATCCTCCAAAAGAAGGCCACGCCTCCGTATCCACGTGGTTTTTGGAAGGGGGATATTGGGTTATCATCGTCAACAGATTTCGCTGCAGCTCTGAAATTTGCATCGAGTTCATGTAGCTTCTGCTGCTCGAAATTAAACAACCAATGCCCATGACCATTTCCAATCAATAATTCTGTCATTTTATCTGTGCTCACAGCCAGAAACTTTATTACCCTCTTAGTCAATAGTTTAACAATGGTCTGGAGCTAGGTGTGAATGCTGGGTTGACCAGCTTAGACTCCATGTCTGCAGCTCTTGCACAAGTTCTAGGATTTTCCGGACTTTTGCGGACTCTTCTGGACTTTTGTGGACAAAGTGACCAAACTTTGAACCAGAGTTAATTGAATTATCTTTTAGGTGTTGGCTTTCTGGACTTTTGCGGACTATTACGGACTAACCTCGCCTCTTCCGGACAAAAAGGGTACTTTCCGGACTTTTGGGGTTCCTAGTGTATGCATTGGGTTACCATTAGTAAGAAGTAAAATATATAGAAGAAAGTATGAAATTGTAACAATATCATACAACTTTAGTAGACCTGATACTATTCTTGGGGTGGAAACATTTACAACAATGGGCTCAAGAATAGGAAACTATTTCTCAATTGGTCTTTTTCTTGGGTTTAATTTTCTGCTCTGTTTGATGATTGCAATATGTTATGTACTGCTATTCATGAATATCTGGAAATCAGGATTTGCACTACTTAAAACTGATTTCAAAATGGCGATAAAGATGAGTTCCATTGCATTGACTGATCTAATGTGCTGGCTTCCCATTGTCATCTTGGGTATTCTAGCACAGACTGGAGTAAAGGAACTCAACCCTGAATGGATCCCATGGATTACAGCATTTGCTTTGCCAGTCAATTCTGTACTCAATCCATTTCTGTATGCTACTGTAGATCGTGTGTCAAAACATTATGTAGAACGAATACACCCAAATTCTTACAATAATATGGAGACAATGCTGTAGTCTTGTAAAATGAATCAACTAGACCAGGCCTTCTCAACTACTTTATTTGAAGTGCCAGCATGTCAAGGGAGGACTCTGCGAAGTAGCGCGCATGCATAGCGGTTAAGGTGCAGTGGTGCTTTATCGTGGGTCAAGGAAGCAGCGCCTCCGGAAGCTCATGGATTTTAAGATTATTAAAGGCCTAGATTGGGTATTTTCACCCGTTTTTTGTTCAAGATTTATGTGAAAAAATTGCCGCGCGCCACTTTGTGTGGGCCACTTCGACCGACTCCAAGCGCCACGCGGGCCACCAGTTGAGAAGGCCTGAACTAGACCTTCCTGCTGTCCAAAAAATTGTAATAGGGGATTTCCATTTGGATAATAGAAACAAAATATGTATCACAACAGCTCATAACACATGGGACATGAGGGTTGAGGCTATCCATAAACTAAACAGATACAGACTATCTGCAAACAGCCAAAGTCCCAGCATCACTTGGTAATGAGGGCTGGTTGTTCCATGAAGTGTGGCGCAAAAAACTGCTACGCACATACCACATATTTTTTCAGTCTTTCGCGTAAATGTAAAGACACACAACAGTCAAAGGCACCCGACGCTGATGTGCTTTGATAGACACACACAATCGAATCAGCCCTCATGAATATGCAAGAATTCACAGCATAAAAAGCAGAAACTTAGTGGATAGTCTGTATCTCTTTAGTTCATGTCGAGGCTATCATTTTTTTGATCATACTATCTAAAAGAAACACATCTCAGTCCTAAACTTTTAATAGAGTTAAAAGAAACATATGACCTTTCTTCTAATATATACTAAAATCTCCATTTTGATGGGGTAAAGTGGAAAATGAGGTTTTCAATTGAGTGACCTACATTTTTTTGCCAATGAATTTCATAAAACCCCCCAAATATTTAGGTGTTATTAAAATATATTCCTTGAGAGAAATTTACAGCCACCTGGCTAGCTGATCATGTTGCCTTTTGAACTGAAATATTATTTGCAACACTATGCTTATTTATCAAAGATATTGACAAGACTTATGCAATCCGTGTCAAAATATCATGACACTCGTAATGGTCTACTCAAAAAGCCAATATATCTCTTTGTTGCTTATGTGTGTAGTAGTGAACAAGACCTGCCAGAAATCACTGCATCTATATTGAAGCTACAATCATAATTTACTTTTACAACCAAATACAATGTAGTTAACAGACAAATTTGAAACTTTGATCCCAGGTTGACGTTACACTTTCAGCTTTATTCCACTGATGTTGTTTGTTAAAAAATTCCAAATATTAAATTATTCTTATTCAATGGGTGCATCTTGTAAAGAATTCACGTAATTTGATTGGTTTTCTGGAGTATAATATCTCACAATAGTGGATAGTGATATTTGTCAGGGCGCGCGCCGCCACACATTGAGGAGCACGCTTGTTGCTCCTCAATGATCGCCCGATAATGCTTTCGCGTAATACACTTGCAAGAACTAAAACACGATTCGGCTGCTTAGATGTTCGTGATGGTTTCGTTCATATAAAACAACAGGGATGTCCTCACAAAAGTAACTTTATTTTTTTCTGAAAAAAGGCAGTTTTTCTTGCAAAAATTACATTAAAACTGAATAAGAATGAGAATAAAAGATAGGATTTTGTCTTTTGCATAATTGCGCTGGCATCCACTACTCAAAATATTGGCCAGCCCATCCATTATGACACGATATTGGATAGGCAAAAGACAAAATCCTATCTTTTATTCTCTAAATATATAGTTGTTGGGCTGGAAAAAACTTCAAGTGTTATTGGCCCTGAACATGTTTAAAGCAAAACCTCCTATGTAACCTCTTTGCAATTTTGTTTTAAACATCTTCAAGGGCCACAAGTACATAGCACGCTGGGCCTCAAGGAAGAACAGATGATTAATTGTGTTTTCAACTGATTGAGTGTCCCAGGTTAAAGAAGAAATAAAACAAACAAACAAACAAAAAGCACGATATATATTTTAAGCATATCTCTTAAGCTGTACATATGAATTTTATATATGTAATATTTTATAATTTCTGCTTGTAATATGTACAGT
Organism: Amphiura filiformis; assembly: GCF_039555335.1. Lineage (NCBI taxonomy): Eukaryota > Metazoa > Echinodermata > Ophiuroidea > Amphilepidida > Amphiuridae > Amphiura > Amphiura filiformis. The sequence goes on from NC_092641.1 coordinate 44,134,152, forward strand.
GTTAAATAGTATGGTAGAAAATATTATTTCTCTATTTATGGTGATCAAAACGGGTAATGTAAAAAAACAGAGAGGAAACACGTTTGTGATCTTTGATGCATTGATATGCATAATAAGCATCTTCATTATTACATTAATAACTAAAGTAAGGGGTAAATTTACAGTTTTCAATATCTTAATTTACAGATTGCACAGTAGCAATTATTGAGCTTATTCAAGTTTGTTCAGCTTATAATTGGCAAAAAATGAGACTCATAACGATGTGTATTGATATAGAATGGCGTGCATGCAGTTGGGCGCAGCTGCACTTTTGCTAGTTGCGCAATGTGTGAATGGTGCACGCTTATGTGAAATTTTTGCCAATGGGCTAAAAAGAAATAAAAACACAGAAATTCCTGTTTTAACAGGAAAATTCTCATGCCTGTTACATGCATCTGCAAGTGAAATATTTGAAATCCTTGACACATTCCTCCTACAATACTGTTATGATGAGAAAAAAAGTCACTTTTGTCATACAGTTGTCAAAAGGGCTGGATAACTGAGCCTGTTCTGAAAACTTAATAAAATTATCAAATTATGTTTATGTATCCACTTTTGTATAGTCCTTGTTACTTCATCTCAAGAAATTGTGTTTTTGTGTAATGTTGACTTTCTAAATTTAAAGGTGGTATTCGTTTTGGTGAACTTGAAACCATGCTATGACCCTTGGCTCTCATGCAGGCGACTTGAACATCGCTTTTAATCGCTTTTGAAATTAATCTACTAGCTTGGCAAAGCTTACCTGTTGGTGATTCTAGCTCATAATCTTGGCAGTACCACCCAGTATCACAGTCTATAGGAGCAGCCGACCCTGATGGACAATATGTTCCTGGTGGACACTTATTGCCGGTGTAGTTGACCGATGGACAGGTACAGTCAGAAATCACACTTGCATTACCTTATAAAAATCATATCAAGAAGAGAATTGTAAGTCATTTTCATGTTGCAAGTACAAATGATTATACAGGGATGTGCCGCAAACCTGGGGCGCATTACGGCCATACGATATATTGAAGACCCCTTTTTCTAGGTACATTTTGGTGTACGGATGGGTCATGTTTTCAAAATTCCCAATCAGAATGGAGCTTTGCATATAATTCACCTCATTTGTTTTGCATGGTGAAATTAATCTAACAATGTTGCTGATTGGGCAATTGATAATGAAAACTTCTTTTTGGCCAATCAGCAGGTAGTTCTCATGGGGTTATATTAATTTCATCTCAATTGTGCTATTCCATTTGAAATCCATACACCCCTATGGAAAACATGATCTGAATCTTCCACACAAGGGTTGTGAATTACAAAGTGGGATTACCTGAATGGATAACTCCATTTGAAATTCACAACCCCTGTGGGAGATTAAGAACATTTCTTCCATAGGGGGTGTAAGGATTTCAACTGAAATAGCCCATTTCAGCTTACCTGTCGGCAACGGTTTGGCACTAAACGAGCCTCCAGTACAGAACCACCCAGCACTACAATTACCAGTAGGCTCCTGCAATCCCTCACCCCCACAGTACATTCCTGGAGGGCAAAGGTCACAAGAGGAGCTATTCTGCTGTAGGGATAATCCATTGTATGTGCCTTCTGGGCATGGGTTTTCATAGGCATGGGCGGTACCTATAGGGCAATAGTAGCCTTCTGGACATGGGTAGATGGTTGGATCGCTGGTGTTAGATGGACAGTAGTAGCTAGCGGGACAGCTTGCACAGCCATTTTGACCTGAAATTGAAACAGAATGATAATATTATTAAATCGGTGAAGAAAGTCTATACAAAACTAAATCTGAACAAAATGAAAACAACGTTAAACAAACAATCCAAAAGACATTCATAGTCAGTGGCTGTGGCTTTGCTTGTTAGCTCTGAATTTCACTGGTTTCTGCAAGCCGTCACACGATAGACAGCTGCAACCATGTCATCACGGAAGATGCTTATCGAGGTGCGAGTATGTAGCTCGTTCTAGAGCATAATATGCAAACTAGAGCGCAGTATGTGCAACTAAAATGGTAAACAAGATTCGTTCATTTTGACCAAATATTTTGACTTTCAGTCGAGCAATGGATTCAAAGTTTTCATGACTTAATTTTTGCTAAATAAAACAGTGTTTAGTTATCAAAATAACATTTAACTGACTACAACTAAGAATGAGAATAACGATAGTAGTTTTAGTTTTTACTTTCCTTTATTGTGTGATAGATGACAGGCAGGTCCAATATCGTAGTTGCGCCGGCATCCACTACTCAAAATATTGAACCTGCCCGTCGTCTATCACACGGTAGAGGATAGTTTAAACCAGAATTCCTATCTTTATTCTCTAATTAACGTCTTTTAGTATGAGCTACTTACTAGATCATTGGCTGACTTGTTTGTTTGTTTGTTTTTGGGGTTTTTTTTCTCAGTGATAAATTTGCTTTATCTACAGTGTTATATGATTTATATAAAAGAATACCAAGATTCGTGAATCTATTTTTCTTTCCTTTGACTTGATGTAGCTATATAATATGAGCACTTCATATCAAATATGACTGCATCCACTCTGTCTAATGTCAACAATTGTAAAATTTTAGGCATTAGCATTATATAATTATTATGAAATTTGATTTTCAATTTTCAAATGTTAAAACCCCCACTAGTATAAAATTGTTAGTTGATAAAAATATGCAATTCTGAGGTGAAAATTGGAATTTACTACAAGCACCATTGCGTGTTATTCTGTCAGTCATGCTACTGTACGATCCTTTAATTTGTGTGTAGGATCGGCCTGCACGCCATGTAAGTACTGTGTTATGAACTAACATTTCCATCATAATAATAAACCACCTTATTAACCCTATTCTATTACCCCCTATCAATTTCAAATGGCTTAATATGCATGTAAAAAAATTATTTACACAAATAAAGTCTTATCTTTGGAACAGTTTTGATAATTTATCACTTCTCTATCCACAAAACACCTTTTGTCCTAATATAACTACCATTAACACATCATAAAGTGGTTTAAAATGTTGGAAACCTGCATATTTTAACCATTTTTAGGCCAAATTTTGCCCTAAAATTAGCCCAAAAATGTCCATAAACTTTTAAAATATAGTCCAAAGTAACTCGGATTTCTTTTTATAATATGTAGAAATACGGCAGTGTATTTAAAACTGCATAAAAATGCCACATTGATGTACTCATACACTTCAAAAATGTAAATCAAAATAATTTTTTCATTATATTTGGCTATGAGCTCATTAATTATTCATGAGCTAATTTGCATAAAATTTACATAATTAAATATTAATCTTGTTTTTAAAGCTTAAAGTCCAAGCTTGTCAATGGTATGCCACTTATTGGTTTTTACCCAACCAATAACACTGCAACACAGTAGTTAATATGATACCTCCACACCACTCAAATATACCACTTTTGTGGGGGTAATAGAATAGGGTTAAGATGGCTTATTCAAAATCTCAGATTTTGACTACAGCAGCTAAAGTCTTGATTTTTGCAGGGTATCTTAGTTTACTGAAGTACATTACAATCATGTAAAATACAGAATTTTACAAAATATTGAGGGCGTCCTCCATCAGCAAATGTTACAATATGGCTTTAACTTGAATTTGAATATTATAAACTTGTATAAAAACACGACCATAAAAGAAATGGAAATATCAAAATTACTCAAGAATTCACTGAATGTTCCAATCAATCCACTTACTAGGACTACTTGTATAAGATCCAGCTGGACATTCCAATGGAGTGACCGTTCCTCTTGGGCAGTAGCTACCAGGTGGACACACACCGCCCACTCCTTTATGTCCATCACCATCTGTCGGTGTGGACGTGTCCACTCCAGACTCGCAGTAGTGACCGGCATCACACAGGCCGTCTTCATCTGGGGACCCGGGTGTTGCACAGTAGTAACCACCTGAAGTGTAGTAAGAAATACAAGAAAATAGTCATAAGAGCAGCAAAATGTAAGGCTGTTATCTGCCCAAGGAGCAACATTAAAATGGCAGTCGCCACACTCAAGCATAATCCCCACCCTAATCCCAATCTTTTAATCCTAACCCTTAAACCTAACCCTAACTTAACCACAACCTTAATTTTTTTATAACATTTGGCCAAAGCCAGGCAAAGCCCAATAGTGCTCAGAGGCTACTTAATTAAAGGGATGCCAATATGACAGGACAGGAATATGGCAAGAGTTGCAATTTTAGAAGGAGGAAAACTGGAGCACCCAAAGAAAAACTAGCGAGGACGCATAGATCAGCAACCAAACTCACATGTGGCAACATAGGAATTGAACTCAAGCCACAGTGGTGAGGAGTGAGAAGACTACTACACTATCCCATCCTCCCTCTCATGGTGGTGGTAGTTATAATATTCCAAAGCAGTGTTCATTGTGCCAATATGATTAGTATTTTTGTCTGCTAAATATCTGTCAAGTTGCAACTCTGTATCTAAAAAATACATGAGATTGCAAAAAAGGAACACTGCAATAACTTAACATGAAATTCAATCAGATATCAAATTATATGCTTGGTTGTAGCCTATTTTGATTTTTTTTTCACTTTAGCTATTTATATATAGTGAATAAATTGCAATCTCCAATTTTTTGTTGGGAAATATGAGATGCATTATTTTGAAATAAAATTGTAAGAAGAAAAGTCCTTCCCTGTAAAATTACCTCATATTTTAGACTCTGACTAAAGTAAATACCCTTTTGTGAATGCAATCTATTGTAGTTACCTGAGCATGGTGTACAATCGTCCTCTCTCTGCAACCCTGTAGTGTTACCAAAGAATCCAGATGGACATGGTACATAATCATATCCTGTACCCTCTGGGCAATAGTAACCCTGAGGGCAAAGGTCAGCAGTGTCACCATGGATACAGTGTCTTCCTGCAGGGCATATGTAGCATTCTGATGCTCCAGTGTGGTTAACATAGGTGCCATTAGGGCAAGGTGTGGGGTCAAGGGAGCCTTGCTCGCAATAGTAGCCTGCCCAGCAAATATCACCTGGAAAGGAAGAATCAATCAATCAATCAATCAATCAACCAATCAATCAATCAATCAACCAATCAATCAACCAATCAATCAATTAGGATGTTAAATAGAGGTAAGAGAGTAAGGCAACACATCTCTCAAAACTTCATTCATTCCTTGATGCAAGCATCAATCAATCAATCAACCAATCAATCAATTAGGATGTTAAATAGAGGTAAGAGAGTAAGGCAACACATCTCTCAAAACTTCATTCATTCCTTGATGCAAGCAGCATATCCATACACCAAACTCTATACACAAAATCTCTCAACAAATCATCACACATTTGATTCATTACATGATTCTTTGTTACATTAAAGGTTGCTAAACCATTGATTTGGTAGCCAAACTTGGTGACTTTTGACAATTTCCTGTCCCATAGAAACCAATAGTTAAGACAAAAATTGGGTGACTTTTCAACATTGGCTCCTGCGACTTCCTGTGGTTTCCTGCCTCATAGAAACCAATGGTTAAGAGAAAAATTGGGTAACTTTTCGATTACATGACCCGCAATTTGGGCTGAATTTTTTTGGCAACCCTGAAGGTAGTATCATAATTGTACAGTTTCAGTATGCTCTACATCATGAATGTGTACTGCGCAACATGCACAACACAGCCCTATACAGCTCACAAGAAATCACATTGTTCGTGCAAAAGGTAAACCAGTCAAATATGATTCCAAATTTGCACCTCACACTCCATGCACAGCAAATGACATGTGCACAATTATGATACCAGCTTAGTAAAGACATAAATTGATCCTATACCAGATATTCCATCACTGGGTGCACTGTTATTAGCTCCTCTTGTACAGAAATAGCCCTCAGAACATTCATCTGTGACGTTGGTCTTGCCTGGTGTCTCGCAGTAGTAACCTATACAATATTGAGAGAGAAAATAAGGTCAGTGATGGTGTAAGTCAGGGCTACTAGCCAATTTCATTTGAAAAACATACTCCCTCTGTGAAAGACTTTCCTTAAATCTTCCACATGGGTATAGGAGATTTCCAATCCAATGGAATAACCTAATGTTCTTACAGTATAAAGGCTGCTTGTATCATAATGTTCTGAATGCTGACCATAGGCTTCAACGTAAGAAGCACAAGTCTTGAGATATTTTCTCAAAATATCAAGAGCTATCCTGAGAATTACTGAAGCAATACAAGGTTTGTTTGTACTCATTCTAATGCATTTTTCATGCTGATTCAAAATATGGTCATGAAAATTTACAATTCTGAAATTTTTGAATTTTTAAAAACAATTCAAACTTGTCGTCTGCAGTTGACACATACCTGGACTACATGGTACACAGTCGCTCTCATCACCCATTCCTTCTACATCAAGGAATGTTCCTGGTGGACATGGTTCAGGTGAAGCGGTACCATTAGGACAGTAATAACCAGCCCAGCAGATATCTCCATATGATGTGCCTACAGGTGCCGGCTCCTCTGATGAACCAGAGCAGTAGAAACCTAGCAGAGAGAGGAGGAAAACACAAAAAGTGAAAATGGTTTTGGTATCACTGATTCACCTCAGTACTTATATATACTATATCATCACCTTTATGATAATTCCCTAAGTACAAAATATGAAGCAAAATATCAAGCATACATAAGTTGTGTAATCACCTTAATCATTTGTGATTATTCCTTCTAAATTATCTCATTATCAATTGTTCTTGTGCAAAAATTGGTGAATAAATATGGGTTCCTCAATAAATTCCCAATTGATGTCACACTCACTGTTTGCATGTGTCATTCTACAGTAATCCGCAATGCTATAGGTCTAAGCCTATTGCCAGTTAAACAAAGCATAAAAGATTTCATTTTCAGCAGTGGACAAATTTTGCCACAAAATTGCCACTGCATTTGTCACAACAGCATAATGCATGCAAAACAGTTACAAGCCAAAACATGCTATGCACACACTACAAGATTTCTATTGGGGCCACCTGCACACACACACACAGTCAGGTACTTGACTGGGTACCGTGCAGTACCAGTTGAGTAACAGTGTAGTACCAGTGCAGTACCACTGCTGATGAGTCCTGTACAGTAACAGCATTGGTACTGTGTAGGTACCCTGTGTATACCAGTCAGGTACCTGTGTAGGCAGCCCAAATAGGAATCTTGTTGTGTACTACTCACCTGCCCAGCATTCACCAGACTCTTTAGTCAATCCCGTTCTACTACAATAATATCCAGCAGTACAATTACTACACTCTCCTGCAGCAGTCAGTCCTGTCTGATTACTAAACATCCCCTTAGGGCATCCGGCACCTGTTATGCTGCCCTCTACGCAGTATCGGCCAGGCGGGCAGATGTCACCCGTTATGCCATCTGTTGGGGTTGAGGTAGAGGCACCACCTGTGCAGTAATGGCCTGCTGTGCACAGATCATATGGTTCTGTGTTGCCTGTTTGGGAAAGAAACAAAAACATTCTTGCTATTTTAGATTTGATGGAAACACCGGATCAATATAAAGACAGCGTAAAAAGTTGTACTTCCCACTTTGTACATCTCATCACCTTGATAAAGGTGTTTGTTTACATGAACCTCTGTTCATACCCAAGGCAAGCTGAGGACATGAATAATGATCATAACCTTAATTCTACTCATGAAACCTGGAACATTTGGTGACTGTATTTCATACAAATAAATCCTAGAAGCAGCCCAGTATTAACATTGCTTTTAAACAGGCTCTCAACCTATGTATGTATAAATCAGAATTTACATTAAAGGCAATAAACTAAATTGTAATCAAGTCTCCCATACAGGTACTACAGTTTGTCCACATTGAAGTACAAAGTAAAGTACGCAGTAAATTACGCAATTTTTGCATGCCGTAATGTCAAAAGGAATTAACACACTGCTAGGCACACACACAAATGGACACCCATCTTAATACGCGATACATGATATGCTTATGCAAAATGTGCGTAAAATACTTCGTACTTCAATGCGGACAAACTGAATCATCATCATCAAACAAAATTTCAAAATTTGGATGATATTGATCATCAATACTCAATGAGTATTGATCACCACCTACCTTCTCCTGGACAATACCATCCAGGCTCACATGGTGTACACTGTGTGTAGTTATACAATCCAGTCTTGTTGCTGTAAGTACCAGCAGGACACAAGAACTCTGCCTCATGCTTAGTGCCTTCAGGGCAGTAAGAACCTGCTGGACAGATGGTAGGTACTGAGACGCCGCGGAGACTGACAGAAATGTTGCCTGATTCTGTAATGTTCCATGTGTCCAAGATTTCATAGTCGCCTGTGGAAAATAAAAGTTATTACCTCAAAATCAATAATATTGAAAAAACATGTTAAAAACAATCACAAAATATTTTTTAATTTAAGACAAACACTGTCAATTGACAGTGAAATTTTTTACTTCAAGAGCTAGAAGTGAGCTATAAAAGTGGCCAATGGCCAAGATTATATATCAAAGACTCTACAATATGAGGACAGTCATCAGTCAGTTTGGGAGGTGCCACTAGGATGGCCAGTCTAATTATGGCTTCCTTTATAACAGAAGTGGCTACTTACCAAAAGCTTTACAGTATGATCCTTGAGGACAGACATCACAGTCATCCTGCTTCCAATGAGGTTGGAAGGTGCCACTAGGACAGCCAGTCTGGTTGTGGCTCCTTTTGAAACAGAAGGGGCCAGTTGCCATTGGCCAAGATTACTTACCAAAAGCTTTACAGTATGATCCTTGTGGACACACATCACAGTCATCCTGCTTCCAATGAGGTTGGAAGGTGCCACTAGGGCAGCCAGTCTGGTTGTGGCTCCCTTTTGAAACAGAAGGGGCCAGTTGCCATTGACCAAGATTACTTACCAAAAGCTTTACAGTATGATCCTTGAGGACAGACATCACAGTCATCCTGCTTCCAGTGAGGTTGGAAGGTGCCACTACGACAGCCGGTCTGGTTGTGGCTCCCTTGTAGACAGAAGTGGCCAGGACTACAGCCAAGATCTGTAGGTTGCGGAGTGTCTTGGCCACCTGGGCAGTAGTAGCCGGCATAGCATTCAGCTGCTGGTGTCGGCAAGCCATATTCATCGCAATACCAGCCTGCTGTACAGGCCTCACAGTCTGTGATGTTAACATTCTCCTCTCGATCTGGAAAATATATCAAGACAAGAAAACAATTTCAAACCTGGTTCATGGTTGGAAATACATATCTGCCAAGATAATTACACCATACCCAGTGATTTAGCTGCACAAAAGTGTGTAAATGTGGTCAACTAAATTCAGTTTTAGTACTGGTATGAAGTTTCACTATTTTTAATAACAGACGGATGTGCTGTCAGACTGGCTGCAAAACACAAAGAAATTAGACACACAACATATAAATTAGAATAATAATCTACTTCCAATATTTTTTGAGCAGTAATATCTATTCACATCATTACAGAGAAACAAAGAGATAGAGAATTAGATATAAAGATAGCAATAAATGACAGATCTAGAGAAGTCAGACAGACAAGACAAGACAAGACAAGACAGTCACTCAAACACACAAACCTGAAAATGTTCCTGGTGGACAAGGCTCTTCAACTTGAGTCCCTTCAGGACAGTAATGTCCTAGACTGCATGGCATTGGATCAGCCTCTGAAGCACTGCCATTACAAAAGAATCCCGCCAGACATGGGCCATCAGGTGTCGCATTCTCGTTACCATCACAGAATTCCCCAGCAGGGCACGGAATGGGCTGGTTGGATCCGGTTGGACAATATGTACCTGGAGTAAAATAAACACAAAATAGATGTCATCTATTTTTGTCCAACAAAAGAGATTTTTTAATTTCACAGAGATTTAGCCTTTCATCTCAAGTATAACAGCAACAAGTGAACTGGCAATCTACACTGGTGAATTTTGATTTGGGCAGCCAAATCCTAAAACATGCATTTACTTGTTAACCTCAAATGGGCTTGAAATGACCTTCAATTTATTGACACATAATGCTGATTATTTCCACAAAGGTTCACAAAAATCCAACTATCTTTACTAATTTAACCTCAGATGATCATGCTAGTTGTTCAGCATGTTTGTTCACCACTTTGAAAGACTAATTCAACTAACAAAATAAAGTGTTTCTATATACTTTTGCTCTCAAATTTTATTGCTGCAAGCCTCACTTCAAGGAACATTGATATCAATCCTCAAAATAATGGGCTATTCTGGTAGAAATTCATACACCCTGTATGAAAGACATGGCCTTAATGTTCCACACAGGGGGTGTAGATTTCAAATGGAGTCACCCATTCAGGGAACCTCATTTAAAATCCACACTCCCTGTGTGGAAGATGAAGATTAAGATTAATGTCATGTCTTCCACAGGGGGAGTATGGATTTCAATTGGAATAGCCCAAATGAGGCCGTTCAATTGGTGCTGATCAATAGAATTCAGAATTTTTTTGAATAGTTCTCTCACCTGGTGGGCAGATAGCTCCCGTCTCATTTAGTGAGTACACTGGGCATTCAGATACCGAATATCCATCAGAAATGTTGACATACAGGTGTGGTTTATCAGTGTAAGCTCCTCGGGTACAATACCAGCCAGCGGCACATTCTCCTGTAGGAACCTCATTGGCATCACCTTCACAGTATGTACCAGCTGGAATGATATGCAAATATATGCAAATTAATTTTAATCCACAAATCAGCAAATTTTTGAAATGACAGGCAAAAAATTCTGGAAATAATCCAGTACAAATCAGTTAAAACTAAAATAGAGAAAACATAATCAAAATTAAAGAACAACATTTCATAAAGTACATTGTTACAAAATCGGCAATAAACAGAAAATGGTCTAGAGCCGACTTTACTACCACTTCGTGGTGGATGGTCACATATGTGCTTCTTTTGATAATACTTTCAAACATTATACTGAAGGAATTGGATAGAAACATTTGCACAGTATTTTTTGTGGGACCTGAGAGCACATCAGACATATTGAATTGCATTCTGAATACAGGGAATGTCCTTTTGATATCAAATAATTTGGTGTTTTTTTTGGGAAAAAATCTATATGGTCATGTTTTTTATACTGGGCACCTAAAAAGGGCGGCTCTGTTGCATTCTTAATCATCAAGACGTGTTTACATGCATGTAGCTTGTTTATTTGATATTTATTATGAGCTTGTTTGTTTAGTCTTACTATTTTTTTCCTTAGACATTGGTCTTTCAATTTCTGAAACAAAAATTAATGATTTTCATTTGTACTAATTACTGTAACTCGTTAAGTCTAATTAGTCAGGGGTGGATCACAATGCTGTACAATGGTGATCCTCCGCCACATGATCTTCAATAAACATTATTGATGGATTTCTACTTGTTTCTGTACTTGATCTCAGCCAAGTGATATCATGTTTAGCATTCATTGCCTCAGTATTTGTTAATTAGACAATTAAAAATTACTAATTACTTGTTGCTACATAATAAAGTTTGTTGACCTCTATGTATTTGAATAGGATTTAATGTAGGCAACATTCAAAAGAATGCCACGGACAAACGAAACATGATAAAAGGCTTCAATTTCTTAAGCAGACCTTGGTTGTGATCCTCTTTACTTCAGTAAACTAAAAACTAGTAAAACATAGAAAGTTTGCGACAAATCTGAAAGAGCGCCCTCATGCTCAATTTTGATCCAAAAAGTCCATTTTTATGAAAACGCTTTGTCAAATTCTCTTTTAACTTTCAAAACTGGATTGTTGAGCTTATTGTACATCTAGTTACATGCCTCAATCATGAAAATTTGCATCTCCAGTGCCAGATAAGGGATGTTTTAAAGAAATTTATATAAATATTGACAGATTTTTGACCACACTGTATCTACATAATTGAAGTACTTGACCGCTAAAAGTTCCATATGGCTAGGTGGGCAATTAAGTTAACTATATTAAACATGTGTCAAAACTTTACATTATCAATGTACGTCGAGGGGTGACACCCCTAACTGAATTAATATTTTCATTCTTATTTTGCTTGTTACACCTTGTATATTATATAGGTCACCCTGTATAATTACTCCCATTGTATGGTTTCTGAAATCGTCTGAGTATATGCTCTCAGAATATATCCTTTTATTGGGTTTTAATGTAAACTTTTGAAGTTATAGTACCAAACCTGTAAAAGCATGTGATTTGTTTGAAAAAAACACATGCAACGTAACTGGTGCCCAACATAAAAAACATGACCATATCTTTAATACGAAAGGTCAAAATTTTCATATGATGGACCGCTTTTCATCCCAGCTACATACACTCTAAGTACATATCATTAGATTTATACAATTAAGTTTGAGGACTTCTAAATTTCAAAAATATAAATTTTTAATCATTTGCCACAAAATGTGTATTATATCACAAATTATCATCAGGACATTCCTTGTATTCAAAATGCAATTTGATATGTCTGATGTGCTCTCAGGTCCTACAAAACACATGTGATATTGTCGCTATCTGAGCCCTTAAAGCTAGAATTATAGGAAAAATGTTTGTGACCTTACCTCAGAAAGTTTGAAAATGGCATATATACCATTTTGCATCTGAACCATTCAATTTAATTGTTTTGTTTTGTATTGTTTTGTTTAGTATCTGTGTTTTGTTTTGTTTTGACCACATGCAATTGGTATAGAATTTCTACCATAGATGCCATTACATGGAGAAATTGTTATGCCTGACTCTCTTGGGCTCAAAATATAGCATTAAGTTTCAGATGGACTCAAGATTGTAACCTACCTTTGCATGGTAAACAGTCAAAGTAGTCATCGGCCATTGATCTGTTATTGTATGTTCCAGCAGGGCATGCATACTGAACAGCATACTCTGTACTCTCAGGGCAGTAGTAGCCTGTGAAATAAACAAAGTAAACAAAACAGGTTAGACTATTATACACATTTGTTGGTTGTATTAGTCCAGCATTCCAACTAGTTAACCCAGAAATGCCAACTAGTTAACCCAGAAATGCCAACTAGTTAACCCAGAAATGCCAACTAGTTAACCCAGAAATGTCAACTAGTTAACCCAGAAATGCCAACTAGTTAACCCAGAAATGCCAACTAGTTAACCCAGAAATGCCAACTAGTTAACCCAGAAATGCCAACTAGTTAACCCAGAAATGCCAACTAGTTAACCCAGAAATGTCAACTAGTTAACCCAGAAATGCCAACTAGTTAACCCAGAAATGCCAACTAGTTAACCCAGAAATGCCAACTAGTTAACTCCAGAAATGTCAACTAGTTAACCCAGAAATGCCAACTAGTTAACTCCAGAAATGTCAACTAGTTAACCCAGAAATGCCAACTAGTTAACCCAGAAATGTCAACTAGTTAACCCAGAAATGCCAACTAGTTAACCCAGAAATGCCAACTAGTTAACCCAGAAATGCCAACTAGTTAACCCAGAAATGCCAACTAGTTAACCCAGAAATGCCAACTAGTTAACCCAGAAATGTCAACTAGTTAACCCAGAAATGCCAACTAGTTAACCCAGAAATGCCAACTAGTTAACCCAGAAATGCCAACTAGTTAACCCAGAAATGCCAACTAGTTAACCCAGAAATGCCAACTAGTTAACCCAGAAATGCCAACTAGTTAACCCAGAAATGCCAACTAGTTAACCCAGAAATGCCAACTAGTTAACCCAGAAATGCCAACTAGTTAACCCAGAAATGCCAACTAGTTAACCCAGAAATGCCAACTAGTTAACCCAGAAATGCCAACTAGTTAACCCAGAAATGCCAACTAGTTAACCCAGAAATGTCAACTAGTTAACCCAGAAATGCCAACTAGTTAACCCAGAAATGTCAACTAATTAACCCAGAAATGCCAACTAGTTAACCCAGAAATGCCAACTAGTTAACCCAGAAATGCCAACTAGTTAACCCAGAAATGCCAACTAGTTAACCCAGAAATGCCAACTAGTTAACCCAGAAATGCCAACTAGTTAACCCAGAAATGCCAACTAGTTAACCCAGAAATGTCAACTAATTAACCCAGAAATGCCAACTAGTTAACCCAGAAATGCCAACTAGTTAACCCAGAAATGCCAACTAGTTAACCCAGAAATGCCAACTAGTTAACCCAGAAATGCCAACTAGTTAACCCAGAAATGCCAACTAGTTAACCCAGAAATGCCAACTAGTTAACCCAGAAATGCCAACTAGTTAACCCAGAAATGCCAACTAGTTAACCCAGAAATGCCAACTAGTTAACCCAGAAATGCCAACTAGTTAACCCAGAAATGCCAACTAGTTAACCCAGAAATGTCAACTAGTTAACCCAGAAATGCCAACTAGTTAACCCAGAAATGTCAACTAGTTAACCCAGAAATGCCAACTAGTTAACCCAGAAATGCCAACTAGTTAACCCAGAAATGCCAACTAGTTAACTCCAGAAATGTCAACTAGTTAACCCAGAAATGCCAACTAGTTAACCCAGAAATGTCAACTAGTTAACCCAGAAATGCCAACTAGTTAACCCAGAAATGTCAACTAGTTAACCCAGAAATGCCAACTAGTTAACCCAGAAATGCCAACTAGTTAACCCAGAAATGCCAACTAGTTAACCCAGAAATGCCAACTAGTTAACCCAGAAATGCCAACTAGTTAACTCCAGAAATGTCAACTAGTTAACCCAGAAATGCCAACTAGTTAACCCAGAAATGTCAACTAGTTAACCCAGAAATGCCAACTAGTTAACCCAGAAATGCCAACTAGTTAACCCAGAAATGCCAACTAGTTAACTCCAGAAATGTCAACTAGTTAACCCAGAAATGCCAACTAGTTAACCCAGAAATGTCAACTAGTTAACCCAGAAATGCCAACTAGTTAACCCAGAAATGCCAACTAGTTAACCCAGAAATGCCAACTAGTTAACCCAGAAATGCCAACTAGTTAACCCAGAAATGCCAACTAGTTAACCCAGAAATGTCAACTAGTTAACCCAGAAATGCCAACTAGTTAACCCAGAAATGTCAACTAGTTAACCCAGAAATGCCAACTAGTTAACCCAGAAATGCCAACTAGTTAACCCAGAAATGCCAACTAGTTAACCCAGAAATGCCAACTAGTTAACCCAGAAATGCCAACTAGTTAACCCAGAAATGCCAACTAGTTAACCCAGAAATGCCAACTAGTTAACCCAGAAATGCCAACTAGTTAACCCAGAAATGCCAACTAGTTAACCCAGAAATGCCAACTAGTTAACCCAGAAATGCCAACTAGTTAACCCAGAAATGCCAACTAGTTAACCCAGAAATGCCAACTAGTTAACCCAGAAATGCCAACTAGTTAACCCAGAAATGCCAACTAGTTAACCCAGAAATGCCAACTAGTTAACCCAGAAATGCCAACTAGTTAACCCAGAAATGCCAACTAGTTAACCCAGAAATGCCAACTAGTTAACCCAGAAATGCCAACTAGTTAACCCAGAAATGCCAACTAGTTAACCCAGAAATGCCAACTAGTTAACCCAGAAATGCCAACTAGTTAACCCAGAAATGCCAACTAGTTAACCCAGAAATGCCAACTAGTTAACCCAGAAATGCCAACTAGTTAACCCAGAAATGCCAACTAGTTAACCCAGAAATGCCAACTAGTTAACCCAGAAATGCCAACTAGTTAACCCAGAAATGCCAACTAGTTAACCCAGAAATGCCAACTAGTTAACCCAGAAATGCCAACTAGTTAACCCAGAAATGCCAACTAGTTAACCCAGAAATGCCAACTAGTTAACCCAGAAATGCCAACTAGTTAACCCAGAAATGCCAACTAGTTAACCCAGAAATGCCAACTAGTTAACCCAGAAATGCCAACTAGTTAACCCAGAAATGCCAACTAGTTAACCCAGAAATGCCAACTAGTTAACCCAGAAATGCCAACTAGTTAACCCAGAAATGCCAACTAGTTAACCCAGAAATGCCAACTAGTTAACCCAGAAATGCCAACTAGTTAACCCAGAAATGCCAACTAGTTAACCCAGAAATGCCAACTAGTTAACCCAGAAATGCCAACTAGTTAACCCAGAAATGCCAACTAGTTAACCCAGAAATGCCAACTAGTTAACCCAGAAATGCCAACTAGTTAACCCAGAAATGCCAACTAGTTAACCCAGAAATGCCAACTAGTTAACCCAGAAATGCCAACTAGTTAACCCAGAAATGCCAACTAGTTAACCCAGAAATGCCAACTAGTTAACCCAGAAATGCCAACTAGTTAACCCAGAAATGCCAACTAGTTAACCCAGAAATGCCAACTAGTTAACCCAGAAATGCCAACTAGTTAACCCAGAAATGCCAACTAGTTAACCCAGAAATGCCAACTAGTTAACCCAGAAATGCCAACTAGTTAACCCAGAAATGCCAACTAGTTAACCCAGAAATGCCAACTAGTTAACCCAGAAATGCCAACTAGTTAACCCAGAAATGCCAACTAGTTAACCCAGAAATGCCAACTAGTTAACCCAGAAATGCCAACTAGTTAACCCAGAAATGCCAACTAGTTAACCCAGAAATGCCAACTAGTTAACCCAGAAATGCCAACTAGTTAACCCAGAAATGCCAACTAGTTAACCCAGAAATGCCAACTAGTTAACCCAGAAATGCCAACTAGTTAACCCAGAAATGTTAAACCAGAAATGCCAACTAGTTAACCCAGAAATGCCAACTAGTTAACCCAGAAATGCCAACTAGTTAACCCAGAAATGCCAACTAGTTAACCCAGAAATGCCAACTAGTTAACCCAGAAATGTCAACTAGTTAACCCAGAAATGCCAACTAGTTAACCCAGAAATGCCAACTAGTTAACCCAGAAATGCCAACTAGTTAACCCAGAAATGCCAACTAGTTAACCCAGAAATGCCAACTAGTTAACCCAGAAATGCCAACTAGTTAACCCAGAAATGCCAACTAGTTAACCCAGAAATGCCAACTAGTTAACCCAGAAATGTCAACTAGTTAACCCAGAAATGCCAACTAGTTAACCCAGAAATGCCAACTAGTTAACCCAGAAATGCCAACTAGTTAACCCAGAAATGCCAACTAGTTAACCCAGAAATGTCAACTAGTTAACCCAGAAATGCCAACTAGTTAACCCAGAAATGCCAACTAGTTAACCCAGAAATGCCAACTAGTTAACCCAGAAATGTCAACTAGTTAACCCAGAAATGTCAACTAGTTAACCCAGAAATGTCAACTAGTTAACCCAGAAATGCCAACTAGTTAACCCAGAAATGCCAACTAGTTAACCCAGAAATGCCAACTAGTTAACCCAGAAATGTCAACTAGTTAACCCAGAAATGTCAACTAGTTAACCCAGAAATGCCAACTAGTTAACCCAGAAATGCCAACTAGTTAACCCAGAAATGCCAACTAGTTAACCCAGAAATGTCAACTAGTTAACCCAGAAATGCCAACTAGTTAACCCAGAAATGTCAACTAATTAACCCAGAAATGCCAACTAGTTAACCCAGAAATGCCAACTAGTTAACCCAGAAATGCCAACTAGTTAACCCAGAAATGCCAACTAGTTAACCCAGAAATGCCAACTAGTTAACCCAGAAATGCCAACTAGTTAACCCAGAAATGCCAACTAGTTAACCCAGAAATGCCAACTAGTTAACCCAGAAATGCCAACTAGTTAACCCAGAAATGCCAACTAGTTAACCCAGAAATGCCAACTAGTTAACCCAGAAATGCCAACTAGTTAACCCAGAAATGCCAACTAGTTAACCCAGAAATGCCAACTAGTTAACCCAGAAATGTCAACTAGTTAACCCAGAAATGCCAACTAGTTAACCCAGAAATGCCAACTAGTTAACCCAGAAATGCCAACTAGTTAACCCAGAAATGCCAACTAGTTAACCCAGAAATGCCAACTAATTAACCCAGAAATGCCAACTAGTTAACCCAGAAATGCCAACTAGTTAACCCAGAAATGCCAACTAGTTAACCCAGAAATGCCAACTAGTTAACCCAGAAATGCCAACTAGTAAACCCAGCAAATTTTTACCACAAATACGGAATTCCAAATTTATTCAGAATTCCAAATTAATTCAGAAAACTGGCATCTCTGGTAACCAGTAATATTCTATGAAATAAACCAAACAAACACAAACAGTAAGACTATACGGAACACAATTTTTGGTTGTATAATTAGTAATCCCTCACGTCAATACATATCTTGGGGAATTCTTTCGAATTCTCTGTCTAAATAATTTGTTCATATTTCTGAGACTTCAGTTCCAGGACAGGAGAGGACCCCTATTTTGGTTTTATTGGTTTATTTTGGTTTTAAGGGTGGTCTTAACCCTGGAATTATGGAAACTTTCGGGCTTCATAACTGCTAAATTATTAGTCTAAAGAATATAAAAGTATACATTTTAGACTGGAAATGACTTGCTGAATTCATCTGTGAGGTCCAATTTGGGCCAAAATGCTCATTTTGAGAAAATCCCAAAAACGGGTTTTTGGCCCAAATTTTTCAGTAACGTAACAAAAAAAATTGTTTGGCCAAAATTTTTTTTTTATTAATTTTAAAAACTAGATAAAAATATCTAGGGAGCGTTTTTTTTTTTTTTGAATTTTGACCAACTTTGAGAAATTTGCACCAAAAATGGTAAAAAATGCAAAATTTTCAAAAAATCATAAAAAGCCTGATTTTCGCCCAAATTTCAAATATTTTTGGTGAACAATTTTTTTTGTTACGTTGCACTAAAATTTGGGCCAAAAAACCTGTTTTTGGGATTTTTCCAAAAATGAGCATTTTGGCCCAAATTGGACCTCACAGATGAATTCAGCAAGTCATTTCCAGTCTAAAAATGTATACTTTTATATTCTTTAGACTAATAATTTAGCAGTTATGAGGCCCGAAAGTTTTCATAATTCCAGGGTTCAGACCAACCTTAAGGACAAAATAGACAACATACCTAATTAGCTCAAAAGTTAAGTTTTTATTTCTCATTTGGGGAAAAATTAATTTGAGTAACACATCACGGTGAACACATCCATTCATAATACAGAGTAAAAGTTGACATAATGACCTCTTCACAGAGACAGTTGAAAACAAAATAGATTTTGTTATTATGATTTTCTTATCTTCAATTCTGTGAACATTTGGCAAATTTACACACAGTATATTGTACTCATCTACACTTGGCAGCTACATAATGGTAGCTATCGCACTTGCCCAATTCTGGCACTGAGCAGTTGTTATATCAATTAGCTTTGCAAGATTGAAATGGTAAAGTTTACCCAAGTATGTTTACATCCAAGCCAAGTTTATTTCTCTTTGAACAAGTAGATAACAAACAAATACTCACCCTTCCAACATGGTGTATCCAGATATGTAGTTGAGTTAGCCGGACAGTAATAGCTTGGTGGACAGGCAGTACATGCAGCTTGAGTGGTGAGATCATTATAGGTACCAGCGGCGCAGCCTATGGCCTCAGGGGTCGCTCCAGGACAGTAGGTGCCCTCAGGACATGGACCTGGAAGATATGGTAAGAAAATTGTGTTTATAGATTGATTCAATTCATATTTGTCATAAGGGGATTAAAACAACTTTAAAATCAAGATACTTCTAAGAATTTTTTGAAGAATGTTTGTAGTATGTATGCTTTTTTGTGGTCCTTTTACAATTATACTACAAGAAGCATCTTCATTCACAAGAAGTTTTAAGTATGTTTAGTAAAAATAAACCAAGAAGGTAACTGTATGATAGCACTGTAGCAAATAGTCACACTTCAGCTCAAATCTGACTACATCAGTTTGGGGGCGCTGTGAATTCACACACTCCTCTGAATGCAGAGACCCGGTCTGCACAATCACATACCTGGGTCTGTGATTTCACATACTTTTCACTTGTTTAAATTTTGGCAGCAAATAAAACACTTGGGCAGCCGTTTTGGTACATTAGATAGTTAATGAGCTCCTTGGTTCAAATTCAACTGTGCAAATTAACAATTTCTATCTGAGCACTTTTTTAAAGTAGAGCAATATGATGCAATAAAGCAGAAATATTCAAAAAACTTGTAGCATAACCTTGTCCACAGTTTTTAAAGACATTATGTTGTTGTATCACATAGGAAATATTTAAACCACAACAATATAAATAACAGTATGTAAGCACCTTGAAACAAAACTAGATAAAAATGCAGTAAGAAGTTAGCAAGAGTATTCAAAGGAATCTTTGAATTCACAGTGCCCCTAACTGACATACAACACTTGATTGTCAAGACAAGTGAATATTAAAAGAAACTAAATCATACTGTTAAACACTGTGATCATGCAATACCACCCTACAATAATCAATAATGCAGGGTCTGTAAACAGCCTTTCTTAGTTCCATTGGCAATGAATTAAATAAAAGTAAGTGAATTCAATTATTGTGCTGATAATTTTTTGTGCTATGACAATTTTAAGCAGTTTTATTTAAATTCTTACTTAAATTTGGCTAATTTAAATTTTGTCCATGTGGGTTTATTAGATTCTTTAATTTTGTGTAAGCTTTCCAGAGTGCCAAAAAGCGCAGAAATTAATGTACTGTGAACATTTCCACATTAACAGTTGCCTCTACTTACCTCCCAAACCTGTATTATTGTTATTAGGTGCAGGTGTATCTACACCAATCTCACAGTAGTATCCGGGTGCACATGGTCCTGTTACATTCCATATACCGGTCTCGCTGCAGTAATAACCGGGATCACACTGTGTGCATTCATCAGCTGTGGCTAACATTTCCACTGGGCCATAGGTACCTGGGGAGTGAAAAAAGAATGATATGATTATGTTTATGAGAGCAAAAACAGATGCTCTTGCAAGCCTGCTGAATAAAACTTCCAAAGGGTTTAACAACCACTGCAAAGGGGGTAATAATAATAACTGATAAAAACTTGTGCCACACAAGATGATTACATTCTTTTGACATTCAAACAACCTTTTCTCTCCTTTCTTTCCACACTTTATCTCTGCCTTTCTCAGAAAAACAACTTCAAAAATTCAATATGAAACTGACACTTACCGAGAAAGTAATATATGTCCTACCTGCAATATATTCTTTGGTTCACCTCAAGTTTGGTAGTGATGTCACAGCTTCTTGTGGTTGTGCCGTAAGCATGCAGACCCCTTGTGCGTGTATTCTGCACACGATTTGATACTGCTATCAGTGAAATACATACCTACGTCACTACTGAACTTGAGGTGAACCAATGTATAGTGAGCAATAATAATTATTTTCAAAACTTACCGATAGGACAAGATTCATAGTCAAATCCTCTTGAAGGTGGACAGTAGTGACCAAGTGGACATGGGTCTGGATAAGCCTTGTTGACACAATAGTAACGTGCCGGACATGGGTTACAAGCATCGGCTTGGGTGTGATTCATATATGTACCTGGACAACAAAAAGGAATGATATAGTATTAGTGACCAAATGGACTCGGGTCTGGGTAAGACTTGTTAACACAACAGTAACATGCTGGACATGGGTTACAAGCATCAACTTGAGTATTGCATGGTTGCAAGTTATGTTTCTGGACAAGAAAAAAGTTTTTGAGCCTGTCTTGGGTTATTAATGTTCTGTTTGCACATCTTACTATAATTCAACTAATATTGTGTGTTTTGTCAGTTTTAATCATACGGGAGATTGAAGAAGGGGTGTTATAACCTATATTTTGTACACTTTATTTTGTAGTGTCTTTAAGAAATTGATTTTGTTTTTAGTGTACGGTAGTGTAGTATAGTTTTGATCTTACCATCAGCACAAGGTGTATACCAGTTGCTATCAGCTTCACAGTAAGCACCTGCTGGACACTCGTCACCTGTCACGCCATCTCTGGGGGCGCTGTTGTTAGCGCGACCAACGCAGTAGAAGCCTGCATCACATACATCTGAAGAAAAAAATATTAGGAGTAACTAAACATGATGACAATAATGCTATAAAGTGACCAATCTGGCTGCAGGTTATACAGAGCTATTCCAGTTGAAATCCATACACCCCTATGGAAGACAAAACATTACTCTCTCCCACACAGGAGGAGTAGGTTTCAAATGGAGTCACCCATTCAGGTAACTCTATTTGAAATTCACACACCCTCTGTGGAAGATTAAGGTCATGTCTTCCGGGGGGTGTATGGATTTAACCCTAACACTGAACCCTGCTTTTTGATATCGGAAGTCAAAGAAGATCCGAAAAAGTCAAGAAGAAGAAGAATTTTTGACTTGTTGGCACCCCCGGGATTCAAACCTTTGACCCCCCGCATGCCAACCACACAATCACGGACCGGTAGCTACACAGGTTATTGCTGCCTGGCTAGCAATTCCGTGAGCATATCACCCTGGGATTCATGCATGCGCAGAATTTTTCATCGTGGTATTTTGTGGTACTAACAGGTGTTAGGGTTAATCTGGAATAGTCCAAGCCCAAGATTCTCCAATTACTCTTGTGGATTCTTCCTCCAAAGTAAAATTACACTACATGATGATGATGTGATGCAATCCGATCCAGTCATTTTGTCATCAGATAGTTTTACATATCACCTAATACTCTATTATCCTCACGACCTATTACCAATTCTATTACCCTCACAATCCATTATTGAAAATCACATGCTGTAGTTTGTTAAAATGCATCACATAAAAAAGAACTATATTTGAACTTTTGTGCTCTGAATGCATATGGGTTACACAAGGTTACACATATAATTTCCTGGCGATATGCACTGTTACTTGTGCTGTGGATACTGTCTCTTTAAATCGCACCATTTTTGCCGTAAAATAATAGAAATAATGATTGTTGCCTTATCCTTTACTCCTAAATAATGAGTTCCTGGCAGTAAAACTGTTCAAATTATGGGTTGGTTCGTCTGCACCTCACCCATTATTTACGGTTTTACTGCCTCGGACACATAATTTGGGTGTGAAAGAAAGGGCATTATCCATTTATTTCTTAAATATAAACTTTCCTTAAAATTCACAACACACATACATTGAATGAAAACCCCTTGACTGAGTCAAAGTTTAAGAAATCAATTATTTCAATTTTCCATTTGTTTATCATATAAAAATCTACAAATAATAGTAAACATACCCGTATAGTTTGTTTGTCCCGGTGTATCACAGTATTTTCCACCTGGACAATCCAAGCAATCGTCTTCCTCCACCATGCCAGTGTCATCCCTATATGTTCCTATAGGACATGCTACTGGGGAGTAGGTTCCATTGGGGCAATAGCTACCAGCAGGGCATATATCCCCATAGCTCTCAGTGAATGGATTGGGATCTATGGCACCCAGGGTACAGTAGTGGCCTGCATAGCATTTGCCTGTTGGCTCAGTTAGACCTACAAAAACAAGTATTATTAGAGAGTTATGTTGTGATATATTATGACACAATTAGGAGACAAATATAAAGTTTGTTCGGCATATATAAGGTGGAAAAATAAGACTCATAACACCATGTATTGATATAGAATGGCAAGTATGTAGTTGGGCGCAATGCTCATGCTAGTTGTGCGTTGCGAGCGCGAGCGTGTGTATGGACTTTATTGATGCACGCAGTAACGAAAGCCGAATAATTTCCGCCTTATATAAACCGAACAAACTTTAGATGAATCCAACAAGCCATGGTCAGAATTCATTTGCCCATTGCTGGGTCCCATCCACATCAAACTTGTATTGTGACTGCCCAATTCGGTGGATAAAAGCCACTTAAAAATTGATCTTATATTGTATTGTATTGCATTGTAAACTTTCATCATTCTTTTGTCTACGTGTAACATGGATGATGGAATGTAGTTTAAAATTCTAACAAAAGCTGTATTATTTCACATTTCAGGTAGGATGGAGCCCGTCAATGTCTGTAATTGAGGTGCAGGAATGTGTAAAATTGTATTTGTCTATCCATTCACTGTAATTCTAAGAATCATTTGCTCACTTGTCTGAAACTCCAACAGCTAGCAGATTTCAAGAAAAAACATCTCTTATTTATTGGGCTATACCCATTATGGAAGACATAACCTTAATCTTTTACACAGGGGGGGTGGATATATCAAATGGAGTCATCCATTCCGGTAATCCCATTTGAAATTCGCACTCCCTGTGCGTATGGATTTTCAACTGCATGGAAAAACCATACACGCATGCCATTAGGGTTAAAAGCCACCAGTTTTTTAAATTTTTAAATGGGTGGTTCTTCTGATTTACTTAAAACTAGTTTAGGGTAGTGTTTAAAAATGTTCCGAATACACTATCATATTTGGGTAGGCTTGGGTTCGTGTTATATATTATGCTTTAGGGTTTTCTATATTTATATACAAATCAGATATTCCAGTTGAAATAATACACCCCCTATGGAAGACATGACCTTAAGCTTCCATACAGGGGGTGTAAATTTCAAATGGAGCCACCAATTCAGGTAACCCAATTTGAAATTCACACTCCCTGTGTGGAAAATGAAAGTCACAACTTCCACAGTGGGTGTATGGACTTCAACTGGAATAGCCCAAAGCCTACCTTCAGTCTGGCAATGATATCCAGGTGTACAGTCCTCACACTCTGTAACATTCTCCAGACCATACTGATTACTGAATGTCCCAACAGGACACTTGATACCCTGGTCTGATCCTTTAGGACAATAATATCCTGGAAGGCATTCATAACCTGTCACGCCATCCGTCGGTCTGGAATTATTCACCGCCGACACGCACACATATCCTGCATCACACAAGTCGGCATATGACGTTAAACCTAAAGCGTCGCAGTACGTTCCTCCAGGGCATGGACGACATTGCTCTTCACTTTCAAGTCTTGTCTCGTTTCCATAGTAACCGTGAGGACAGAGGTATTGATTGGCACCCTCTGTGCTTTCTGGGCAGTAGGATCCAGCTGGACAGTCTGTGGGTATCACAACACCATGGCTGGAGACGTTGTAGTATAGGGCAGCTTCAACTGCATCACAGTAGCTGGAAAGAAAGATGCACAAATTTGATTTTAACAGGCATTTAAAGCACAACAGCTTTTATTTGGTACTACTTTCATGTATTCACTCACAAAATTATGCATAGATAAACACATCATCAACACCAATCTATGTACTATGGTAGGAATTCCAATTGAATGAACGCATCTTTCAATAGCATGACGTTTTTTTGCGTACACTGCGCGATGTATGCAAGCATGTGTTACTGTGCGTGAGTAACGCGGAAGTGAATCCAACCATGCCAACGCACTCATGATTGGTTAGCATTGTATCCAAGGATGTGCGTTCGCGTTGTAGTTTGAAATACACGATATATGATCGCGGTTGGATTGAGTACAGCTGTTGAAAGCTGCAATTGAAATTCCTACTATAGATGAAATCCTAGCCTAAATGTATTTATCATTACCATGAAGAAATTACTTTACATCCATTAAGTAATGTGTTTTAGGTAATTTCACTCAGCACTTATATGTGTTATTTCAGTTCAAATAGATACTCCCTCTGTGGAAGACTTAAGCTAAATCTTCCACAGGGGGAATGTGGATTTTAAATGGAATTGCCCAATGCACCATAAACGGGAGTGAAATTTATCCCAGATAATTTTGCCAATAGGCCATTCCATTTAAAATCCACATTACCCCTGTGGAAGATTCAGCTAAAATCTTCCACAGAGGGAGTATGAATTTTGAATACAATAGACAATTGGGTAACTTCCATTTGAAATACTCACTCCAGTTGTGTAAGATATAGTTAAAGCCATAACACAGGGGGAGTGTGGGTTTCAAAATGATTAACCCTGACCAATTACATTTGAAAAACATATTCCCTCTATGGAAGATATTTCCAAAATCTTCCACAGGGGGTAGTGTGGATTTCAACTGGAACAGCCCAATTATGTTTTAACCGAATACAACACAGACAACTTACTATCCTTCAGGACAAGGCTTGCATTCCCAAGTCCCCACTTCGTCCTGATACTGACCAGATGCACAAGGCACAGGGTCAGGACTGCCTGTAGGACAGTAGTGACCGATGGTACAATTGTATTCTGCCGGGTGTGGACTCTGCTGACCAGCGGGGCAGTAGTAGCCTTGGTCGCAGTCATCGGTAGGAGCTGTGTTCTCTACGCCTGCACAGTATTTCCCTGGAGTGCAGTCATCGCAGTCACTCGGTTGGATGTTACCTGTGAAAAAGTTAGAATTAATTATTATTAGATTTC
Organism: Amphiura filiformis; assembly: GCF_039555335.1. Classification (NCBI taxonomy): domain Eukaryota; kingdom Metazoa; phylum Echinodermata; class Ophiuroidea; order Amphilepidida; family Amphiuridae; genus Amphiura; species Amphiura filiformis. The sequence goes on from NC_092641.1 coordinate 44,160,435, forward strand.
TCTCTCAAATATATAGGACGCTCACACATTTATGCGGCGTCCTTAAGCGCATGGGTGTGTACACCAGTGCTTTCAGCAAACGCATGAAATGTGCAACTGACGTCACTGCCACATCATGGGGGAAAATGATATAGCATAAAAAGATATATTTACAAAACTGGATGTAAAATTAACATTTACATGATATGCCTATTAAGCAAATCTACTAAAATAAATTATTGTTTATTCAACCTCCAAATGGATTTTGGCCTAAAAAAACTTTTGATATCACTGATTAAGACATAAAATGTAAGACAAACCCGATGTGTTAGAAAATGTTATGCAGGGTTTGGCCTTGGTGTTGCAGAGATCTGCTCACAGTACTTGCTTGGCAGATACAATGCACTAGGTCTAGATAGAGATATCACAATAATAATTTCCCAGCTTGGCTAAGCTTACCTGACATGTTAGAGAATGTTCCAGCAGGGCATGGTGTTGGCGTAGCAGAGCCTTGCTCACAGTATGTGCCTGGAGGACACACACGATGTGGTGGGTCTGGTTGGGATGCATTACCATCACAATAATAACCTGAAAATGAAGAATAAAAGTTATCAGAATAAAAGTAAATGCAGAACTCTTGTTCCAAAAATACAGTTAATAGCAAGACAAGATCAGCGATTAGTACAATTTGGTCAATCATTCATGAGCGAGTAAAGTAAAGCCTGCCTTACATAATATTTGACGGACACACCCCAACACACACGTAACTTGTAAAGCCATAAGGTATTTTCTTTCAGATGATCTAAAAGAGTGTCAATACTCATGGTGTGGAGCACGGTGGCGGGGCGGAACGGGCTAGGACTCATGATCGGAAGGTTGCGGGTTCGAGTCCCGGCAACGCCATCGTGTTGTGCCCTTGAGTAAGGCACTTTATCTCGATTACTCCTCTCCACCCAGGTGTGAAATGGGGAGCTGTTATGAATACTGTCCATTGAGCGCCTAAATGTATGAGCATGCCTTGGGCATTGTATGGCAGCTGACATATTCTAACGACGGCGGAATAAATGTAAAGCGCTTTGGTACATGTTCACATGTGAAAGGCGCTGTATAAATACCAACATTTTTAACATTTTAATACCAGGTAGTCATCTTTTGTTTAGGATATCTCTGCTTACCTGCATCACATGGTCCATTTGGTGTAATCCTTTGATATTCAAGACAATACTGGCCTTCATCACAAGACACTGGATAGGGACTACCGCTAGGGCAGTAAGTACCCGGCCAACATTTACCACCTGTAAAAGATTATAGAATTATGTAGAATAAAATATAGCAATTTATTGATTAGTGGGGGGTTTTTTTGGGGGGGGTATTGTGGAAATCTATAAATTTTACCTGGACCTATGAATATCTCTTGGGCAAATGCTCCCATGATTCATAAAAGCCTACTCACTTCGATATTTACAGTATTTACTGCACTCTTATTTCTATGATTTCACCATAAGTGTAATCTTTTATTGAGTAAGGTTCTATAGACTAAATTACAAATTTTGCAAATTTGAGTTGCAAATTTGAGTTGCAAATTTTAGTTCCAGTATTTGATTTAATTTACAAAATAATGTTCTATAGACTAGCTCCATCAGTTGTCTGCAATGCGCATGTACTGTTTTATGCTTTGTGGTGGACTGAATAACTTACAGTTCATATCATGATGAACTCGTGAAAATATTCTCTTGTGTGCCATTGCGCGACTCACTTGCAACATGTGTATTGCGCCTTGTGCCATGCCGTTGTGACAAGAGTTGACAAATGAGCACAGCATTTCTAAAGCTTCAACATATGTACACTCTTGTTTCTAGGATTTTTATTTCTTAATATGGGCTTATACTGCCCCCTCCCTGGTAAAGGCCACAACTGACACTTTTGTCAAAATTTAGTTATGACCACAGGGAACATGATAAAATATCTAAAATAACCTCAATTTTGTAATCCCAACCCATAAATTTAACCAATTGAAACAGGTTTACTTGTACAAGTCTATAAGAGCATTTGTAAAACAGTTTTTGTCCATTATCTCAAAAAAAAAATCAATTGATGTCAGGTACCCAAAGGTAAGGTAAGTCTTTACTGAATCTATTACAGCAAAATTATGATGAATGATGAATTCTTGTCACATACCTGTGTAGTTAGCAAGTGGACATGTGCACTCAGACAAATCTGTAGCATTGTCACTAGTGAGAGGTTCAGCCATATAGGACCCGCCTGTACAATACCAACCAGCACTACAGTTACCACTAGGTGCATCTAATCCATCGGCTATAGGAAGAAAGAAACAAAACAATGTTTGGTTAGTCACTAGTCAGAGGTTCAGCCATATAGGACCCGCCTGTACAATACCAACCAGCACTACAGTTACCGCTGGGTGTATCTAATCCATCGGCTAAAGGAAAGAAACAAAACAAAACAATGTTTGGTTAGTCACTAGTCAGAGGTTCAGCCATATAGGACCCGCCTGTACAATACCAACCAGCACTACAGTTACCGCTGGGTGTATCTAATCCATCGGCTAAAGGAAAGAAACAAAACAAAACAATGTTTGGTTAGTCACTAGTCAGAGGTTCAGCCATATAGGACCCGCCTGTACAATACCAACCAGCACTACAGTTACCGCTGGGTGTATCTAATCCATCGGCTAAAGGAAAGAAACAAAACAAAACAATGTTTGGTTAGTCACTAGTCAGAGGTTCAGCCATATAGGACCCGCCTGTACAATACCAACCAGCAGTACAGTTACCGCTGGGTGCATCTAATCCCTCAGCTAAAGGAAAGAAACAAAACAAAACAATGTTTGGTTAGTCACTAGTCAGAGGTTCAGCCATATAGGACCGCCTGTACAATACCAACCAGCAGTACAGTTACCGCTGGGTGCATCTAATCCATCAGCTAAAGGAAAGAAACAAAACAAAACAATGTTTGGTTAGTCACTAGTCAGAGGTTCAGCCATATAGGACCCGCCTGTACAATACCAACCAGCAGTACAGTTACCGCTGGGTGCATCTAATCCATCAGCTAAAGGAAAGAAACAAAACAAAACAATGTTTGGTTAGTCACTAGTCAGAGGTTCAGCCATATAGGACCCGCCTGTACAATACCAACCAGCAGTACAGTTACCGCTGGGTGCATCTAATCCATCAGCTAAAGGAAAGAAACAAAACAAAACAATGTTTGGTTAGTCACTAGTCAGAGGTTCAGCCATATAGGACCCGCCTGTACAATACCAACCAGCAGTACAGTTACCGCTGGGTGCATCTAATCCATCAGCTAAAGGAAAGAAACAAAACAAAGCAATGTTTGGTTAGTCACTAGTCAGAGGTTCAGCCATATAGGACCCGCCTGTACAATACCAACCAGCAGTACAGTTACCACTGGGTGCATCTAATCCATCAGCTAAAGGAAAGAAACAAAACAAAACAATGTTTGGTTAGTCACTAGTCAGAGGTTCAGCCATATAGGACCGCCTGTACAATACCAACCAGCAGTACAGTTACCACTAGGTGCATCTAGTCCATCAGCTATAGGAAGAACGAAACAAAGCAAAACAATGTTTGGTTAGTCACTAGTGAGAGGTTCAGCCATATAGGACCCGCCTGTACAATACCAACCAGCAGTACAGTTACCACTAGGTGCATCTAGTCCATCAGCTATAGGAAGAACGAAACAAAGCAAAACAATGTTTGGTTAGTCACTAGTGAGAGGTTCAGCCATATAGGACCCGCCTGTACAATACCATCCAGCAGTACAGTTACCACTAGGTGTATCTAACCCATCAGCTATAGGAAGAAAGAAACAAAGCGAAACAATGTTAGGTTAGTTCTAGTTGCACAGCTCCTATACAGCATATACGTGGTATAATGTTTCTGTTTTGTTTGATTTTGATTTGATTTGATTTATTGATAATCCATGCAAACATACATACAAAAGCAGAAAAAACCAAAAAAAAAAAATAAATACAAATAGTCAACGGGTCCCTAGCGGATTCCCTAAAGGAGGACATAGCATTGTTAAGCAACCTCATATTTTGTGTGTTGCTCAAAGCAATCAACCGTATGTATGAATAATATAATTATCTTACCGATAGTCTATATTTATGCATACAAAACTTGACAAGCTGATCTCAGCTGTAAAATTTTCCTTCAATATGTCAAGGGCATACACCTTTCAGCAACAGATCCTTGAATATTGGGCTATGCCATTTGAAATCCATACACCCCTTATGGAAGACACAACCTTAATCTCCCACACAGGGAGTGTAGCTTTTAAATGGATTCACTAATTAAGGCTACCCCAATTGAAATTCACACTCCCTGCATGAAAGATTAAAGTAATGTCTTCCATTGGGGATGTATGTATATATTTCAATTGGAATAGCCCATTGCTAAATGGTGTAAAGTGTGCTGAGGCCTGTGGATCAACATCTAGGTGTTGTGCCTGTGCTTAGCACACTATAGGCTGGAACGGAGCTACGTCATGCTGGTGAAAACAACCAAGAGTCGGTGAAAACAACTTGTTCAGATCAACCAAATTAGGTCACTGGACCGTGCGCCCACTGCGCATTGCAAGCGTTACACTTTGCGCCGAGTGCGTGCTTGGAATGTTTTGTTTTTGAGCTGCAAGTTGCCAGGGAAATTTGCTCAAAATAACCCACGTCCGCTCTCTCCTGTTATATAAATCACTGCGCCATTTAAAAATTGTAATGAGAGATTTAGGTCAATGTGATCTGTGATGCGTACTAAGCCCTTGTGGAATTGGATGAATGCACATATAGACTATCAGGCTAAGTAAACTTACTTTCACAATACTCTCCAGGTGGACATGAGAGACAGTCTTCCAAATCATTGCTTCCATTCACAGGGTTGTAGGTGCCTTTAGGACATGGGAACTCGGTTGAATATCTGGTGCCAGCCTCACAGTAATAACCTAAGCAGGATAGAATATAAACCAGGCATGTAAGATTACAAATATTTAAATTTGTATTCAATATATCAATACAGAAACATAACATCTGGCTGAGGATGCCGTTGGTACTGTGAAAGCTCTCCTGGTAAGCGATCAAGCGATCAAATTTAGTAGTGTTGAAGTTTAAAAAATTCTTCTAATCTATTACAGAACAAATGGTCTGCAACCATTCAAATACTAAAAATACCAAGTATGTGAAGGAAAAAGGTATATTGTTTGCACGACTTACCTGCTGGACATATAGTATTCAAATAAGTTGTAGCATTTTCCAGACAGTAGTATCCTTCCGGGCACTCGGTACACTCAGCCTGGTTGTCTAGCTCTGTATAATAGCCTGCAGGGCAACCCAGGGGGATGATGCTACCTTCTGGACAGAAGTATCCTGTGGGACATATGCCTCCTTCACCAGTGTGGTTACCAGTTGGTTCTGCCATATTGACACCTGGTGAGATGATGGTTGAACAGACATTAGTTTTTTGGAGGAATGCTGGAGGAACACTATTTTAGTCTCCCATGCGTGACAATTTAATATTGCAAATTTGTGATAGCCTAAAACATGATGCCATTTGGAGCCTGAACTCTTTAGTTTTTACCTCTTAGAATGAGGTATTCCAGTTGAAATCCATACACCTCCTATGGAAGACACAACAATAGTCTTCCACACAGGGAGTGTGAATTTCAAATGGGGTTACCTGAATGGGTGACTCCATTTGAACTCTATACTCCCTGTGTAGGAGATTAAGGTCAAGTTTTCCATAGTGGGTATATGGATTTCAACTGAAATAGCCATATACTACACAAACTAAAAACTATAGGCTATGGCAAAGTCATTTTTTCTACACAAATCATCGTCTGCATCACATAATATCATATCTTAAAAAGCTGCCTTGAGTGATTTTTATTATCATTGTTACACTTCATACTGTTACTGTAAAAGCGGATTTTTTTTTGCATTCCGAGCTTCTTCAAGTATTTAATATTTCAGCATCTTCTTTCTTTCATAAATGGACATGAAATTGTAATAATATTGCAACAATACCATATATTGCAATAAATCAACAAACAATAAATAACAATTCGATGATAATAATAAAAAAGATCACACAAGGCAGCCTTTTGAGATTTTTAGATTTTTAGCAGACGACGAAATAAGTTTCAATAAAACAGTACTTACCCACTTGACAGTAATAGCCAGCAGAGCAGTTACCAGCCACTGCTGACTGTCCAGGATCCTTACAGTATTTGCCGCCATCACACTGCACACACTGGTCCTCTCTATACAGGCCATTAATAGGATTATAGGTACCCTGGGGGCAGAGCTGTAGGTCAGCACCGGTCTTGGCTGGACAGAAGAAGCCTGGTGGACATGGGTCAGCACGGTCACGATTGACGCAGTAGTAGCCTAGTAAAGGGACATACATAGAGAGGTACAAAGTGTTAAATATAGTGTACTACAATTATCATTTTAATTAAAAAAGACAATTATCAGTGGTTTGTTTTATTATGCTCTTTATATGCAAGAATAAAACTTTGGTAAAGAGAAAAATATGACAAGTATCTCAACGGGTCGATCAACCATCTTTTCACAGTAGTTTTTGTGGGACATGAGAGCACATTAGACATATTGAATTGCATTCTGAATATGAAGAATGTACTGATGATATCAAATAATTTAGATTTTTTGAAATTTGTGATGGCAAATTATAAAAAAATGGATATTTTTTACTTGCTATTTACTTTAAATACATATCATTATATTTATCAATTTACTTCGAGGGCTGTTAAATATGAAATATTAAAAAAAAACAATGTTTAATAATTTGCCATAAAATTCTTATTATTGCGCAAAATGATTTAATATCAGAAGGACATTCCTCGTATTCAGAATGCAATTTGATATGTCTGATGTAGGAAGGAAAAAAGCAAGGTACACCAACTTGATGTGGGGAAACAAGTAAAAAATGCAGACTAGACAGTATGCAGGGGGACAAAAACAGCAAATGTAGGCATAAGAATTAGGCAAAGTTCGATAGCCAAAAATTGCCAGTTTCAAGGCCCACAGAAATGTTAAACATGCAAACACAACAAGGATCAATGAAATACAAAAGTTCACTAGAACGAATGCAATATAAACAGACACACTAAACCAAACAACCAGTGGGGGCACAAAAACTTTTCTTTCCTGTTGTTCATATTCAAGGTATCCTCTTGTATCATTTATTGATCCTTGATGTGTTTTGTGTCCTTGTCCGTTGGATTCACCATTACCCACTATGTCTGATGTACTCTCAGCTTCCACAAAAAATACTGTGCAAACGTTAATATCTGATCCCTTAACATCTTATTTCCATACAGGACAACATTGTCATAGAACCTACCTTCAGGGCAATCATAACATGCAGACGCCATAGAGTGATTCATATACGTCCCATTAGAGCAGTATGTATGACTGGGTGATCCAAGCTCACAATATGAGCCAGGTGGACATATATCACCTGTTACACCATCTGTAGGAGCAGGTGAACTGGCACCACCAATACAATAGAAGCCTTCATAGCACAGATCTACAGTGAGAGGAAAACAAACAAAATGTTTGGAATATATATTCTACATCTTAACCAATAGAAAACAGAATGAACAATTATTTGGTATATTCCTATAGTAGAAATTTCAATTAAATGAACACAGCTTTCAACAGCTGTACTCACTCCAATCCAACTGCGATTGTATATCGTGTAATTCACACACAACCTTGGATACAATACTAACCAATTACGAGTATGTTGGCATGGTTGGATTCGCTTCTCCATTACTCACGCACAGTCGCACACGTTGGCGTACATCGCGCATTGTACGCAAAAAATCGTCAAGCTGCGTTCATTCAATTGAAATTTCCACTATAGTAAATCACTATGATGGACTGCTGAACTGTTGAATTAGGTAGAACCCATACCTTCAGTTGTATTTTGGTTGATTTCATTTTTATTTTCAAGAACAGAGTCAAATATACCAAATTTTGTTTTACATTTTTGCTAAAAGGTTGTGATCTAACACTAATAAGCTTGATCCTTAATCTAACTCTGACTATAACCCAATCCCGGACTCTATCACTAGCATAGGGTGACCCTGAATTAATTATAGAATTAAGCCTGTGTTTGATTGAATCCTGTTGTTTACTAGATCACCAGAATTTAATACACTCAACGAGAACATTCAAGTATGCACTTCTTTTATACCTAACATAAGCATTATTCTGGAACATCATACACACCCTGTGTTATAAAATCACCTTGATTCTGTAAAAGTACAGTGTGAAAGGTATCCCAGAATTATTCTCTAACTGATAAAATGAATACAAATCAACACAATACCTGATTCTGATGCTGAGCCAGTTGTATTACAGTACATTCCTGGTGTACATGGGAGACAGGCTGTCTCATTGGTCATCATCTCGTGTGGTTGGAAGGTACCTGCAGGACAGGGTGTAGGCTCATAGCTCTCCTCTGGACAGTAGTGACCCACTGGACAGATGTCACCATAAGACTCGTTATATGGGTTCGGGTTTACGGCACGGATCTGACAGTAGAAACCTATTGGAATGAATAGCAAAAAAACATTTAGTTTAGAACTGTCCTGGATTGCAGTCAGAACATCTGGCATCAGATGAGTTATGATTAGGGTTAAGGTTATGGTCTTTGAAAATCTTTACTTACCAGCATAACATGATCCATTAGGTGCCGTCATACCCTCTACCATACAGAACTGCCCTGGATTACAATCAGTACAACTGGCCTCTGAAGGCAACATGTCATCATGACCAAATGTACCCTTGGGGCATAGAGAGGGCCATGGCCAGCCCTCTTCACACCATGTACCCTGAGGGCAAGGCCCTCCTGTGTCATCAGTTCCATTTGGTGTGGGGGTTACGGCCCCTAAGACGCAGTAGAAACCGGCAGTGCATCTGTCAGTTGGCGTGGTGATGTTTTCTGATTCACAATAATGTCCTGCAAATGAGGAAATTATATAAACTTGCAATCAGCCATGTATCTTATTATGGACTCTCAATTCAACCAAAAAAATAGCAAACACTAAACATTATTCTACAGATATTGTGACACAAAATCCGACTTAATTGCTGCATTTCAACACCACCTTTCATAGTGTTGCACTAATGGGTTGACTTAAGTCATGAACAATGACATTCAACTACTACCTGGTGATGAGTCAACTACCCATTGTGTCCCCAATAAAAATCATGTAAATTTACAGTACCAATCATAAAACGTTCCTTACACTATCTGCAAAACATACCCTACAATGTTTATTTATGCATTTCAAGAACAACCATGACTTAAGCGTTTATTCAATTATTGACTTAAATAGTCATCATATAGTTGTGGTAGTTTTGACTATATTGCGTCGACTTGTTGATTACTAAAACAAGCTGATGTTATGCAACCTTAGTAAATAGTGTACAAGTTAAAACGCCACTCTTCTTATTGGTATGCACACTTTTGATTGAATCAGGATCTTTACCTTGTGGACAAAGTCTGCATTCAGCCTCACTTTCAAGTTGTGTAGTGTTACTATAGGTTCCTACAGGGCAAGGATACTGTCTGGCTGTCTCAGTGCCATTCAAACAATAGAAACCTGAAAACAAAATTATATCAACTTGTATTAAAAAGAATTATACAGTATGTCAGAATAAAAAGCTGTATATTTACATTAAAAAAATATTAATGATTTGTAATATGCTGTACCCATAATGCCTCTGCAAACTTTACACAAAATTGCTATACACAGTTGCCTGGTCATTTCATAATAAACCATTTAAATTTTAATTAATTGTTAAGTTGCTGTTACTACATCTCTAATGTAGACACCCTTTCCATGGATCTACCATCTTGCTCAATACTGCTTATTCCAAACTCTTACCTGCCGGGCAATCTTTAGGTGTGACCACACCATGTGAGGGTTCACCAACTCCACTCTGCTCTTCGTCAATTGCTTCATTTTGGTCACAATATTTACCTAAAACAAACAAACATGGAACCAGATTATCATTTCATCAGTGAAACAGAAACCAACAAAAACAAGCAACAAATTGATCATTTTATCAGTAAAAATCAACACATAAAATAAATTAGACAACTACAAGTCAGTCAGTCTGTAATATCCAAAACAACTTCTGCATGTCTAAATTCAAAATGTGTTGCTAATAAAGGCTTAAATCTATAAAATGGATACATTTTCATCCATCTATATAGTTACTAATGCTATCTACAGTTCCCATGGCATCTACTCCTTATTCCAGAAAAATACAGCACTAATTTTTTGGGATTAAAAAAATATTATCCTGTTTTGCCAAATGAAATCTACTATACTAAAATAATAAGCGGTCTCTGTCTGTCTATCTGTCTGTCTGTCCGGCTATGCGTTCCGCCGTGCTGCGACGCATCGATCCGATATTTGGGACATGGGTAGGTGCCGGGAAAAGCATGTTGACCGTGTGGTTTTGAAGGTCATCGGAGGTCAAGGTCAAAGGTCAAATTTTCAAACTTTGTCCGATCGGGCCTAAATTTGGTGGGTGGGACCCTTGATACAAGGGGAATATAGGGGCGAAATAAAATCGAGGTCAACCGAGGGCAAAGGTCATTACGGAGGGGTCAAATTTCAAACTTTGTCCGATCGGGCTCATGCATCAAACTTGGTAGGTGGAATCCGTAGCATGAAAAACATTATATGGAGGTCATCCGAGGTCAAAGGTCATGGATTTCAAACTTTGTCCTATCGGGCTCAAACTTGGTGGGTGGCATCCTCGATCTGAGGGGAATATATATGCATAAACAAAATTGAGGTCAGCCACTGCTCTCACAGCATCAGGGCTCTCACAGCTGCAGGTGCACTAGTATATAGCTAAATTCTTATCCTTTAGTTAGTTCTGACCGGCAATAAAAGTCAACTTTTAATATTTTACCAATTTTTGGAAATAATGGCCAATAATATACATTTACAGGTTGTTTTTCATATGCTGGGACTATCAAGCCCAAAGACTTGTACTAAGACTAATTTCAGGTAATACATTCTAATTTTTGGAAAAACACACTTTTTTACATCTTTTATAACCAATTGTCAAAATTAACATAAAATATTGAATTCATGAGAAAAACTCATAGCCTATTCTACAATTATTTAATGCATAGACTTGTGCCAAGTCTTTGAATTTTGTGACAGAAATTGTCAGATATCATGCAAAATTGAATGTTTTTGTCCCATTTCCCCTGAAATTGCAAAACTATTCAAATTTGACTTTTATTGCCAGTTATAACTAACTAGCTATGTTTCATTTGGCAAAGCAGGATAATATTTTTTGAATCCAAAAATATTAGTGCTCTATTTTTCTGGAATAGGAAATACAACCCACATTCATATTGCCATTTGCATCTGAACTAAAGCCACGATTTCTCTGTGTTACAAATCGGGCTATTTCCGTGATTTTCCGTTTTCCACTATAAAGCCCTGAAAAGTTAAAACAAATGTTTTGAAAGCGAAATTTGTCTTACCTTTTACTATAGTATGGCCAGAAATTGTTTAATGGCTGGTTACTGCTAAATAATCACTATTTTTGTTGTTTTATTTTGCAAATCAACACAAAAGTTAGACATTTTACACAGTTTTTCACTATTTTGTGGCATATTCAAATTTTCGTGAACAAACCCCGAATTCTGTGAATTTGTCTGTTTTTCCGTATCATGGAGAAATCATGGCTTTAATCTGAACTCTTCACTTACCAGCAGGGCACATAATACATTCACCCTGTCCTGGTAGGGGCTGATAATAGCCTGATGCACAGGGTGTCTGCTCAGGACTTCCTTCAGGACAAGAATGACCAGCAAGACACATATCACCATTGGTGCCATTAGGTTGTCTTGCAGTAGAGCTTTCTAGACAATACCAGCCTTCATCACAGTAGCCATTGGGTAGAGCACGGCCCCAACCAGTGCAGAATTTACCGGCAGTGCAGGGGATGCAGTCATTGACATGGTGATTTGCAAACCTATTGGTGTAGGTACCTAAGGAAGAAAGATGTGACATAGGTAACCATTGGACTAATTTAATGTCCACACTAACCCTGTGGAAGACGTTGGAAATATCTATCACAGGGGGTATGAATTTTGAATGGAATAAACACATTAACCAACTCTACTTGAAACTCACCCTCTCCCTGTGGATGATAATAAATTAGTATACGTTCAAAAACTGTTTGGAGCAACCTTTATTTTTGTGCAGGTATTATTATCAATTGATGGGCTCACTGACTCCGTATTATGCAGTTGGGAAGAGATCAATAATACTTAATTCCGTTACCTATTTCCGACAATGGTCAAGGTCCAATAACCTTAAACCTTTTCCCACAAATCCAATGTATTATGGAATCAATTATAACAACGATTCAGTTTTTAGTTTGCTGATATGAATTATTTGTAAAAATAATAACAATAACAATAAAATCAACAATGGGAAATGTCACTCAAATAGTTTTGTGTAATTTACAATATTTGCTAAAAATTAATAGAGTAGATCTTACCTGGTTCACAAGCAATAGGTGCATCACTACCCTGGGGACAGTAATGTCCTTTGGGGCATATATCACCTGTAGTCTCATTGACTGGGTTTGACAGTATTGTACTGCCACTACAGTAATAGCCTGCATCACATGGACCACTCACTGAAGGCAGCTCATCGTATCGACAATAATAACCTAAGAAACAAAATTATTATCATATTAATTACAATGTCTGCCTATCTATCTACAAGGTCCATGCAGACATTCAATTTTAATTTTCTAATTTATTTATTTAATTCTTATTTAACCTGCATTGTTCTCCCAAGGTGCCCAGGTAAAATTCCAGACCCACAGATGAGATAACACATTTAACTGGTCTCTGACCACTCCTCTTCTCTTTGGTAAAAAAATCCAAAAATTTTGCACTTAATTTCTGGAATGTTAATGCCCATAATCAAGAATCCATAACTTTCAATGCCTTTCTATCCTTCTCTGGAATTTCCATAAATAAAAAATAATAATCCCATGACTTTTGCCATTTGTATAATATGGGGAAACCTGATGTAGTTAACTGTCTGTCTATCCATGTTTTCTCTATCAGTCTTGCATAATTGGTTGTCGGTCTTGTCTTACCTGGTGTACATGGCGTTGGTTCCGATGATCCTTCTGGACAGAAACTTCCAGCACGACACATTCCACCAGTGCTGTTAGCTGGACAATGACAGTCAAATTCTGTAAAAGAAACATTCATCAAAATGTTTAATAAACAGTGCTGTCATAAATCAAGTTTAGAATTCTAAAGCTTAACTTCCAAAAGATGTTATTATGAATTTCTCTGTTTAAGATGTTTGCAGCATTAATAATGATCTAACTTAATAAGTGACAGAAGCAGCCTTTCTTTTTGTATTTTGTTTAACTTAAGGTGGTACTTCACCCCTTGATAAATTTGTGACTATTTGTGCACTTTTCTCAAAAAATAATAACACACTGGTAATAAAAGTTATGTATATTATAGGGACAAAGAATCCAGTTACAACACTGGAAATTCAGTGACTCAAGACAAGCGGTACAATATTTATGTTAAGAAATGAGGTACCGCTAGAATGTACCTCATTTCTTAACACATATAATGAACCACTTGTCTTGAATCACTGAAATTTCAGTGAAGTAGTTGGATTCCTTGCCCCTATAATATACATAACTTTTCTTACTAATGTGTAGTTATTTTTTAAGAAAAATGCAAAATTAGTCACAAAATTGATCAGGGGGTGTAGTACCACCATAAGAACCTGTATTATTGCATGCATGCTTTCAAGCATACCTACAGTTGAGTCAACCACTTACCAGTATCATTGCCAAGTGTAGTTGGTTTATCCTTCCATGCTCCTAATGTACAATACCACCCTTCAGCACAATTTCCAGCCGGTTCAGCCATGCCCCTATATGGGCAGTACATTCCTGATGGACACAGTTCGCAATCATCCACACTCATGCCATCTGTCTGGTTGTTATAAGTACCATTGTTGCATGGATACTCGGTGGCAAACTCAGTGTTGTTGGGACAGAAATGACCTGGGGTGTATTAAGAAAATAATTGGAAAAAAGTTAAAGAAAGTGTATGGATGATATTACCAATGCCCACACAGCAAAATGTCCATCTCTTTTTCCTTGCCAATTGGGCCTGACTCCCCAGAATGGCCTTGTTGGGGGAGGTGGCAGTTGGTCGCTCCGCCCTCACAACAAGTCTGTTTCACCTTCCTAGAACTATTATAGGGAGAGCGTGGCGCAATGGTTAGGGTACTTGCCTTTAGTGCATGAGGTCCCGGGTTCGATTCCCGGCGGTGGCGATTTGCTGGGATATTGACTTGGAAAAAAAAAAGTCTGAAATTAATTAGCAACATCTGTAGATTAAATTCAGACTTCCGCTCTCCCCATGGTTCATTTAGAATTGGGTAAATGAATCATGAAAGTACTCCGTCCTTAGGAGGGGACGTTAAGCCGTCGGTCCCGTGTGCAGAGAGCCATACCTGTAGATGTATCTCGCAGCCAGTTTCGAAAAGAGTAGGGTGTTAACCCCTGACTGTTCCCAACCCGTCCCGGCGTTCATATGGACCCCAATGGAAATAAGCTTCAATAGAGGCTTTCTTGGGTTATCCAGGGTTGTCACAACCTGAACAAATCAAATCAAAATATACCGATGCCCATTTATAAGTGAAGAGAAACAAGAGGTTGAAGGCATTGTCTTTGAACCCACAACATTCCGATCATGAGTATGAGCACATGTATAGGTATCAAATAAATTGGAAAAAAATATCTTGTGTATATTTCATAAAACACATGAAATAACTCACTCTGCATGTGTAAATTGCAGAGGTGTAGCTACGTCTGTTGGCATCAATTTTGGGGGGTGATACCCCCTAGCATATTCCCTGATCCCTTGCATTCACTAAAAGATTGTGCCCCAAACCAGCATTCTAATTGGATCGCAAAAATTTGCTGGCACTTAACTTGGGTTAGCTACAACCCTGACAAATTCCTATACTCCGCATCATCAACTAGCATTCGTAAGTTAACCGTGGTTTCCGAATTCGACCTGACTTTATCAGATTGCTTTGATGTTTGTCATTTGTCTGTTTCATTTTCATATCTATACTTGTTCTAAAAAAATCTGAATTTGGATGAATTTTATTGTGTTCTAGTTCAGCAAATCACCTTTAATAACTACACCTCACAAAATACCTACCAGTGGGGCAAGACGTAAAGTTAACAGTTCCAGCTTCGCAGTATTTACCAGCAGGGCAGTCCAAGCATTCACTCTGTATCTCTATAGGGTTATAGAAGCCTGGAGTGCAGTCTACAGGGTCACTGCTACCTTCTATGCAGTATGTCCCTGCTGGACACGGCCCTCCGGATGATGTTGTGGTGCTGGGGTTGGAGCTGTTGGATCCAAGGCGACAGAAATAGCCAGGCTCACAGAGTCCTGATGGGTAGGAGAGTCCTGGGATCTCACAGTAATGACCTGTCAAAAAAATATTTATGAACCTTAATGAATATTTATGAATTGATGAATATTGATGAGCCATGTGTTAATTACATAGAGTCCTGGTGGGTATGAGAGTCCTGGGATCTTGCAGTAATGACCTGTAAAGAAAATATTTATGAACCTTGATGAATATTTATGAAACTTTATGAATATTTATGAGTTCATGAATATTGATGAGCCATGTGTTAATTACATAAAAGCATTTTCTTGCAGTAAAACTCCCATATTCGAGGCATGCATTGTATAGTCTCTACAGTGGGTATAGTGCCTGTAAATTTAATATAGAAGATTAAGGTTTCATTTGAGACTAAAACAATGTTTATGATGCATCCGCAGCAAAAGTTATACCAAATTGAAAATAAGGAGGCTATTTGGCCACACTGACAACAAAATGGCCATGTAAGTAACTCTCTCCATGCGGGTGTCGACAGCAGACGACAAGGTTGAAATTTTCTTTGAAAATTCAAAAATTTCATAATTGTACATTTTCATGAGCATAATTGGAATCAGCATGACAAATGCATCAACATGAGTACAAACAAGCCTAGTATTGGTTCAGTGGTTCTTGAGATAGCTTTTGATATTCTGAGAATATATCTCAAAACTTGGTCTTGAAATCTATGACCAGCATGCAGAGCATTAAGTTATTTTGACACATATCAAATGCTGAGTATCTCACCTTCTAAGCAGTCTTGACAATCATCCAATGCCATGATACCAGTGACGTTATTGAAGGTAGAAGCTGGACACGCCTCAGGCTCACCGGTACCTATGAGTATAAGCATAGTATAGTTATGTTCAACTAAACAAGTTCTATGACTCTTTAAACAGCAGAGATGCTTACAACCAATTTATAATTTAGTACTTCATATGTTTGTGCAATGCTATGTTTTCTAATGCCTATCCTTGTCCATCTGTCTAAATCTAAAAATGTGACCAAACCCTGCTTCCATCATCAAGGTGAGGAAGAACAAGGGCATTTGATAACATTACAGAGGTGTGGAATGGAAGAAATAATACCAGTTCTTTTGGAAACATTCTTACACATATAATCAACATGAGCTGACCAGGTCAAGTTACAGTCAAATTTTACACCTAGATATTTAAATTCATCAACTCATTCAATAATGTTACTATTATAGATAAATTGAATTTCAACTTATGTTTTGTGCCAAATATCACAAATTTAGTTTTGTCAACATTTAAAGTGAGTTTGTTAGCTTTGAACCAATCAGGTGTTTTATTTAGACATGACTATAATTGCATTTGAAGATCAGAAACAGTCTTAGCTTTGCGCATTAAAGATGTGTCATCAGCATACATAACAGAACAATTACAACCAACAACATCAGGCAGACAATTGACAAAAATTATGAATAATAATGGGCCTAGTATAGAGCCTTGATTTATGCTTATGATAAAAAAATGAATTGAACTCATACCTTGTGGGCAATAGTAACCTGCTGGACAAACACCTACATCCCCTCGTGACGATTCACTTGGTCGCTTAGTGTCAGACCCGCTACGACAATAGAACCCTGCATCGCATTCACCTAAAAGAGAAACAAATCATTATTCTTAGTCAGTGGCTGTGGTTAAGCTTGTAAGTGCTGAATTTTGTTGGTTCCTGAATGTTGTTTATCACATGGTAGAGGATATGGTACATGTAAAAATATGCTAAAAAATCCAGTTAAACAAAATATATTTTTAACGATCACACATTATAAGGCTTTAATGAATCCGCATCGGATATACACAAATCCCACGATATGACAAAAAACAAATGCGGAAATTTCTTTTTATTTAAAAAATCGGCGAAAATCAGACTTTTTTCTTAAAATACCATGGAAAAAAAGTCGGAATAAAAAAAAAAAAAAAAAAAAAAATCGCATTTTGCATTTGTTTTAGATTTCTTGTGAGCTTTGAGACAAACCTTTTTTTTTTTTCTTTTTATTTACCCGCTTCAGTTGTAGCATTAATTTCATCACAATAGTACCCAGCAGTGCACAGAGTACACTCAGTTTCATTGGACAGTCCAAGTTGATTGCTGAATGTTCCTAGTGGACACGGCTGCCAATCATGACCGGTACCCTCTGGACAATAGAAACCTGCTGGACAAGTCTGCGATAAAAGACAATGGAAAGAGAAAGAATGGGTCAAACTTCATGTAAAACACTTTCAAGGCAGATTATAGCAGATTCAACCCATCTTTGGACATTTTTCCATAAATCCAGGCTGCTGGTCAATCGTCTGTAGCGTGATATGCACAGGGCATAATATAACCGGTATCACATCGCATGTTGCTACACAATCTGGCCAAATTGCTATGCAATCACACAAATATATGTCACTGCTATTCATAATTATTGCTATACAAATAAAACTTTGTCACAACTTTGACTTCTTCAGGGCTTCTGGCCAAGAGCTAGAGTTGACCTTAAAATAATTCTTGTGAAACTACACAAAATCTGTCCTCTTACCTCTGGCGTAGATCCATTGATACAGTAATGTCCTTCTGAGCATGGTGCACATGCCTCATTCAGTTCAGTGTCTGCATAGGTGCCTGGGTCACATGGGATAGGTTGACCAACACCTGCTGGACAGTAGTGACCAACTGGGCAAACATCACCTGGTCAACATAAATAAAAAACAAAGTGTGATTGCAATTAATTTTTTCTCAAGTCCACAAAGGAAACACAAATTTCATCTCAGGTCTTTAAACTGGGACCCCTAAATTATTCATAATCCCAAGAGAAATGGTGTGTTCAAATATTTCACAAAAACATGCACAAGTCATAATATGTGACACGATCAAGGGAAATGAGTCGGATGTCGCTAATATTGATTTTGAGACATTGGCAAAGAAAGTGTTAAAATTCTTTTGTTTTATATTGTTTTCAGCGATTGGTAAATTGATGTAACTTCACAAAGAAAAGTCATATCAACATGGAGTTTTCAGTTTCTGAAAGCTCTGAATGTCCTCTTTAGAAACATGCGCAAAACTCATTTTTGACCAGGGCCGACAAGTGACTCATTCCCCTTGATCATGTCACGTATAAGCCTCTCCTAGCTGAAGGTCAGTAGTACTGACCACAACGTTGGTTGCTCCAAGGTATGAGAACAATCTGGTTGACAAGTTTCAATTTAACCGCTTGTTTACGATTCCCAGATGATTATGAATATTCATAACTATGATACATTATACATTACCTGTGACTCCATCAGTGGGCGAGTCTGTTGTAGCATTACCAGCACAGTAGTAAGTAGCTAGACATGGTCCTGCCGTTTCATTCATACCATACTCTGGGCAGTAATCACCAGGGCTACATCCTGTACACTGGTCCTCTGACTCACGACCTGAAAAATAAAAATGAATATCAATTACATAAGATGCTTGTTTCATGTCATCCTTCTGATTTATTAACGCTCACCGACCTTGGATAAGTGCAGCTATCTGTTCTGCTCGATTAATGCCTTTGCCATACAGTAGCACATGTTATAAATAGGAAATAGGAAATGCATGGACGTCCAGGTGTCCTTTTGCCATGAATTGGTATTCAGAGAGCATATCTTTTAAACAGAGGGATCTCTTTTACAGCATTTGGCACTGTTGGTAACTTTTGATGAAAGCGATTCAAGAGAAGGTATTCTAAATATCTCCTGTTATGTCATTAGGTAAAGTAAAAACAGGTAAAGAAGGTGACCATGTATATAAACAGTGAACAAAGTACCCATCTCACTTTCATTGGCGATTGGGCCAGACGTCTCCATGTAATGCTGCTGTTGGTGGATCGCTACACATCCTCCACAGCGAGTCTGTTACCTTCCAAGCATTATAGAATGCCGATTCCAATATATACACCTGGGTGGAGAGGAGTAACTGAGGTAAAGCACCTTACTGAAAGGCACAACACGCATGTCCACGGCAGGGCTCAAACTCCAAATCTCACGATCACAAGGCCTGTGCTCTACCGCTAGACCACACATGCCCATAAAGTAGAAGTATATACATGATGCATGTCTTACCTTGTGTTGGGTTGAAAGTCCCAGGTGGACAATCATGTGTTTTATTGGTTCCTGCCGGACAATAAGCTCCTACTGGACAGATGTCTCCTGTCATACCATCATCTGGGGTTGGGGTGCTAGCACCTAAAACGCAATAGTATCTGTGTGGAGAAAAAATGACAAAAAACATGCAGCACATCAATCTTCAAGTAGTAAAATCAATAACAAGATTACTATTTATTGATAAGAATTTGAGAATTTCAAGTGGACCATCCATGCATATGTGATGCGATCAAGCAAAATCAGTCAGAACTCAGAAATATTGATTTTGAGATATAGCCAAACAAAGGAATTATTTCCTTTTGTTTCCTGTTGTTTTGCAAACTCTTTAATCATTCTTATCTTTGGAACTGGTTGTTCAATTTAAATAGAGTTTTCTGCAAAATGCAGCATTGTAAATGTTTTTTACTTTCATATAAGAAACTGAAAATTTATTATTTCCGAGTTCCGACTGATTTTGCTTGATCCCATCACATATATAAAACAAGAACTTTGCAGTTTAGAGAGACTTCACACAGTACCTTATCTTGATGTTTTAAGCATTGTTTATAGTGCACAACAGTTTAGTACAAAACTACTTATTTTTGCCTAAATAATTTCAGCGCCTTTATTCTTTTTAAATACCATGAGAGTTCATTGTATTGGTAGATTTGATTATTACAATGTACTTATTTAAATCTATGATCACAACACAAAATTAAGATATACTTCAAACATTCAGTCACAATTTTGACCTTCATCAGGAAACTTTTTTGTTTTTTGTGTCACAATTTTTTTAGAAACTTTTGCATCTGCATCTGGTAAATTTGAAACTAGGTTATGTCAACCCAATGATATTTTTCTTGGCATAATAGTCATCCAGAATATGCCATCCTTGCATACTATACACTCATCCCCCAAGTCTCAAGTTCACCCTATCCCTATTTGAATCACTTACCCAGCTTGGCAAAGTCCAGATGGTGTTGTCAATCCTTCCTCTCCACAGTACATGCCGCCAGGACATGAAGTACACTCATCCGCTGCTGCCAAGTTCATCTCATCACTGTATGTGCCATTAGGACATCCATACTGTGTGGCGAACTCGGTACCGTTGGGACAGTAGTGACCTGGAGGACATGATTGTGGGTTCTGGACACCATGGGAACAGTAGGTATCATTCTGTATGGTGCCATCGCAGTAGTAACTAGATGGACATTCTTTGCATGAAGCCTGTGAAGGGGAAAAGTGAAAGAAAATTATGTATAAATGTTGTGATGCATTTTAGCCTATCAAGTTGTGTTGCATTTGAACTCAAGCTGTGTTGCATTTGAACACTCTACACATGGGTGTCGACTTCAGACGACAAGTTTCAAATTTTTTTACAAATTCAAAAATTTCAGAATTGTAAATTTTCATGACCATATTTGCATTAAAATGAGTACAAACAAGCTTTAGTATTGGCTCAGTAGTTCTTAAGATAGCTCTTGATATTTTGAGATAATATATCAAAGACTTTTTACATTGAAGCCTATAAGCAGCACACAAAGTATTAGCCAAGATAGGGCTAGTTAATTAAATGACATGATCACAAGACACTTTGGAACATTTAACATAGTTCATAATAAACATATTGGAAGAGATATAAGGAAGACAAAGAAGCTAAATAAGTGTCGCAAAGTGTAGACCATAATGACATCATATCATTCAATGTTTGAAAAACTTGCAACTACATGTATTCTTTTTCTTGGATCATACATTAAGTTTTTTAAGTCTTTTTCTTGGATCATGCAACAGAAGCTGCAGCTAAAACGAGCATGTTAACAACAAATGACAAAAAAACTGTGTTCGGATCACATTTCACCCTCCCAAGCCCATAGGACAATAAATACTAAACCATCAATTTGCCTTTTAAGTTACTCTCTATATCTTTAATGTACTATCAAGAGAGAA